>NC_136070.1:97404426-98046569 GCF_964261635.1 Lissotriton helveticus | reverse complement strand
GTCGTCTGCAGCTTGTTTGTCAGAAGCAAGTTGTCCAATGGAAAGCATTGGGCACCCGATGCTGAATTTGCACCATGTACCCGCCGCCCCTTTGCCGCTGGTGGTGTATGTTTGGTGCTGCTTTGTAGCCCCCCCTGTGCTTGGGCTTACCCCCAAAGTTTAGCCCCTGCATCCAATTTACATAATTGCAAGCAGTGTGGCTCCGGACACCCACAGTCTTCATTAAATGTATTGGGCTGAACTCTGATTTTATGACCTCTGCACTTGGCCACGCCTGTGCTGCTGGTGGTGCAGTTTTGGCACTCACCTGACCCTTTCCCCTTGCTGACCTTGGGTCCCGAAGACTGGAACTGTAAGTTGAATACTAACCTGTATAACTGCATTGTTTTTCTCCATAGGATAACATTGAACTCATAGAACATTGCAGTGTCGATTTTTGAAAGTGAAAAGTATTTTTAGTTGAAAACCTACTTACCTTATTGCAAAGATCTTGTTCTGAAAATATAATTCAAACAAAGCTTATTTTTCTAAAATTGGTGTGGATCTGCTCATGTGTCAGTTATTATCATGTGAGTGCAATGAATGTATTACACTCAGGGTCGGACTGGCCGTAGCGGGCACCGGGCATTTCCCTGGTGGGCCGGAAGGGTGGGGTCCGGTATTGGACTGGTAGGGGCTGCTTTTTGTTTGTGGGGCCAGATTTGCAGCAGTGCTGCAAAAGTGAACTCCTTATAACCAAAGCGTATGCAGCAGCGGTGTTCCTTCCAGCACCCGATCCCCCCCCCCCACAGCCCCAGGGCTGGTCAGACCTAATTGCCAGGGCTGGTTTGCGATCCCAGTCCGGCCTTGCTTACACTCCTCTGTGCTAGACCTAAGACTGCTCACCCGCACTACCATTAATAGAGCACCTTGGGTTTGCTTTGTTCCCTGTACACTTCTGGGGGATGCTATGGACTCTATGCACGGTATTACCACCTGGTGGTATACCATATACAGAGCCAGCTTCCTGAACAGGTTAAAATAATAATTCTGTAACTTTGGAATGGGAGCAGGTACAAAAATAATAAAACAACTATGTTTGATAGTTATTAATGACTAATTCAATTGTAAGTCAGAGTTTTAATAAATACTAAAATGTTCCCTGCCTGAAGTTCCTGCAGGCAAATCTATATTAACTTTCTAGCTTGTCCCAGCCTGTACTTGGCCTGAGAGGTTCTCAGGAGTGCACAATAGGTTGACCTGAATGGGCAGAGATGACTCCTCTGAGTTGAGAGAACATTCTCATGAAGAATCCCAGGTGACCAGTGGCAACTGGATTTTTTCTGTTGACCTCTGACTGACACCCTAAGAGTCTCTAAGTGCACACCTGGGGGTTTGAAAATGTACTCCTATGGTAGTGTGGTCCAACCAAAATTTGAGAACTTTGAAAAAAAGAATTCTCCAGTGCTTCAAGGGGACCGACTGTGAAAGAATAGTTTTTCCTCAGATAAACAATTAAGTCCCTTTTCAGAATGGGACATAGAATTTCTTTTGAACTTTCTTACTTCCTGACCCTAGCAGGGCTAACCTACTGCCATGGATGTGCGTCCCTGCTCGGGACACATGGTACAGCCAACCCAGGAAGTGAGGAGGAGGCGACAGAGACAGGGGACATGGTCTAGTGTTTTCATGTCCCCTTCCGTCTGTCGCCGCTAGGAAATCCACACTGGACATGGTTGAGCTTCTCAAAAGCAGCAGTATAAAAGCTACCTCAGAGAGTCTCCTTTTGCCTGTAATTATTTTCAAATTAACTTCTGGACTTACCGCTTTGCCAAAGCCTGTTTTCTTGCAGACTCATTTCTTCCGTTGGTGCAAGAACCCCCCTTTGCTGATTCCTGCACTTATGCTGCTGACTCTGTGTTTTTCGTCTGCTCTTTTCTCAGTAGCTTAGGTGACACGAAAGGTACAAGAGGGTTTCCCAATAGCTCTCTGTTCTCCAAAATTGGGAAGGTGCATGATTTCCATACATTGTTGGATGCTACTTATCAGCCAGTTCTGTGACTCCATGACCTCTTGTGGATGATAATTGTTTACCCTACAAAAAGAAGGACAAGACTGTTAGTTAGTGTTTTTCTCCTATAGCACAGTGATTGGTATTGAAAGACTATTATTTCTAAGACTTTTTGGCGCTCCATGGGCATTACTCGAATCCCTACTCTTAGGGATATTTTTGTTTCCAAGACATTGAAAGAATGATTTATTTCCATATGTATCGTGTCTGCTTAGACCCCTGTTTCTTTTCATTTTTTAGGTAAACTTTGTGTGTTGTTGCTAAGTCTTAGTAGTAGTGATTTCTGGGTACTTATTAAACGACATACTGTATTTCTTTTCATTACCTCAGGAATTAAACTGCACTCTCATGGTTCCAGCTGCTAGAATCTAGTTGGAAAGTAAGCGGTATTAGGTAAGACCATACACTTATCAAATTATAATCAATTGTATAGTTACGTTTATTCCTTTAGAAAGGAAGGAGCTAAGCAAAACATATGATATTCTTGTAGACACACAACAATACCAGAACAGGGAATCTGCAGTGCGGAAAACTGAGAAGGGACCTCAAGGACGCCATCTTTGTTATTTTCTTCACTTCCCCTGGGTACTGTTCTCTTCAGGATTTATATTTGTTTCTCATGTGGTTGCAGGGCTTCGGTGCTGTAGGGAATCGGCTTCTGGCATTCTCATCTTGCTCTCACAAGGTTAACACATCCAAAACAGGATTGGTTGTGTCCATACATTACCCCCACTTGCTGTATCTGACCCATGCTCCAGTGCGGTCAGCTTCAAATCACACCTAGGTCCCAGTTTGCCCTAACCATTGACTACCATTGGCTCTATGTGCTCTTTAGCACTATTTTCACTTAGATCATAAAAAGCTCATGTCTACAGTTCCTCTTGTTGGATTTTTGAGATTTTAGTGTCATTTTGTTTGTTAAAATGTTCTCTATTTTTATTAATTGGAGTGTGAAATTAATTGTGTTGTGTTTTTGACTTTTTAACTGTTTTGGTGCTTTACACATTTTTGTTAGGCTAAGCCTGTCTGCTCCATGCCACGGCTACTAAGGGTTGACTGACCATAACAGAATACTGACTTTATTATTTGTTGGGCGCACCAATCCATCCCAATGAATAAACCACTTTCTCACACTCGCTGACTAAGACAAACTTCAGGAAGTACCTAGTACATATTTTTATACTTCAAGAACATCCAGAAGTAACCAGCGCTTATTGGACACTGTTGCGATCTGATTGTTGTTTCGTGTTGGGAGTCTGTTTTCCGTTTCCTTTCCTTTTCCTCTGTGGGCGGGAATTGTAGGCAGGACTCTGCGGGTGGGAATCGTGGACGGGACTCTGCGGGTGGGAACTGAGGGCGGGAATAGCGGGCTGGAGTTCTGAGCGGGACCCTTGGGCAGGATTGTGAGGGCGGGGGTTTGATTCTGGAACAGGATGGCAGACAGGGTTTCCCTCCAACCGTTGGCTGTGACTAGTCAATCTTAGTATGGCCACGGTAGGGGTTGGTGCTTTGGGTGGTATTGAAGGGCTGCCTCCCCCTCCTTCCTTGCTTGAGTTCTCTTCCGGTTTTCAGCCCCAGAAGTACTTCAGCTTTGGCGTCCTGGCGTCCTGTTGCTTTTGGTGTTGCCTTATCTTGTCTTGCTGGATCGCTGACCATCTGGATTGCTACCTTTGGATTCTACATTTTTTATGACATCGCGCTTCAAGGAGGAATTGTCTGTCTCCGGCTGGAGCAGATCTACTTTATGTCTTCAAGTCTATAGTGCGTGTTACGTACTACTTTGTCAAGGACATTCCAAGACAACAGTAGTGTCTTGGAATGTCCTTGACAAAGTAGTACGTATTGCGTGGACTCCAGGAGAGTGTGTTATCATTCAGGAGTATGTTTTTTCTTTCAGTGCACTGGGAATACTTTTGATTGATTTGTATGGGACCATTTACTTACTAGTCAACCTTGGTAGCCTTTTCCCTATCTAAGCGGGTTTTTGTTCACACGCTTGCGGTGTTCTTTTTCCCCGCTTTCACCGGAGGATTTGGTGCTATGGGACATTCCAGGAAAATTGACACTAGGACATATCCATAATCTTTTTGAACCTCTGGATTACCCTAATTGCTACCGACACTATATGTTTTTTCTTGGTATGTTTTAAGGTATTGGGGGAAGGGTCTCATTTTGGTACGGCCATATCTATAGTGTTGTTGTCTGGGGGACTGTCTTTGTACTTACTGTCCTTTCTTGTTTTATCTTTATGTTTACTGCAGCATGTTCCTGTTATGGGGTATTGATATGTCTGCAGTCTAGAGGATGGCCGTATGAATGTCCCTACACCTTTCTGTCACCTTTCTCCGGTTTTCCCCCTGATGCATTGCCCTCTCGTGTGACCTTTGTTGTTTTCCACTCGAGGGGCTAAGGCGTTAGGAAAGGGGCGGATCGGGCTATCTTTGCTCCTGTACTACCTGTGATTCAGGTGAGTGGGGCTGGAACAGAGAACGACAGTAATTCAGCAAAGAGCTTGTTGAGTACAATGAAAAGGGATGTTACATCTGATACACCTAGATGTTTTGTTGAGTCAAAATTTTAAAAAATGATTTGCGGAAAATCAGAGGAAAGTGAGTGTCATAGTTTGAGTACCCCTTCATACAGAAATGTGTCTAAAGGAAGAGGGAATTTATTAAACTTCTAGCTAAATAGCACAGAATCCAGTTGTATCCAGTTGCCAGCTAAGTTGCACATAATCACAGCTGTTTAAACATGGACTGTGTGAATAGTACAGTTGTTTCTGAATGTGCTGTGAAGTTACTGCACAACCCAGGAAGCAGGAAGTTGCAGCTACAGGAATTTGGAGGAGGAGTTCACGGAGCAGGAGTCGCAGTCGGAGTCGGGAGCAATGAGCAGGGAGCTTGAGCTTGGGCCTGAGCAGCACAGTCATCGCTTGCTCGCTCATCACCTTCTGCCCGTTGCCTTCCACCCGCATCAGCTGTGTACCCGACGCGGTGTAACACCGCATGTAAACCGCCGTGCTGACTTCGCCAACTCCTGGACTACGGTCCCCGCGGGTCCCACACCGCACAGGCTCACGAGGAGGTGGTGAGCTGGCGAAAGGTGGTTGAAAGTACTGGTCCCATCGCGGTGCCCAACAAGAGCAAGGAGCCCCCCACAGCGGAAGGGAGCACGTCCGCACATCAGCTGATAGTGACAGGCAGCCGAGGTGGGTGAAATAGCAGCAGGCTCGGGGACTAACGAGCCTGATTGAAGCACAGAGAGACAGGCCGGGAAAACCGCCTGCGCCAGCGCAGCACAGAGGAGGAGAGACTGTGCTGCCGGGGACGCGAGAAACCAGGGCCACCGGAGTGAAGTGCAGGAAAAGCAGGGAGCATGGCGGCGGGAGAGCAGCCATGCAGCAGAGGCATGAAGCAGATGTGAGTCATCGGTTACCAACAAAATTAGCCAAACCGCTAACTGTCTGCTAACTGTCCCCCCTGCTGGCCCGCTACTCTCTCCTGTCACCTCTCCTCCCAACAAGCCCTCTCATAAGCCTATAGGCTGCAAGAGCCCGGTAAATACCAGCAAATCCCAGAATCGGTGAACTGAGATAGAGTCCCATTAGGAGACAAGGTGCCCTGAAGAAAGGGGGCATACACACTAAGTCTTGAGGCCACGTCCCCCTATCTTTATGCCTTGATCTGTACCCTTCGCACCCACCCCCTGTCCATAGCATTCATAGGGGGGGGGGGGGCAGCTGCCTACAGAAAAACCTACAGCAAACCCTCAGCAGCCCCCTGAACCCCTAAACTGAGCTCACTCGGTCACTTAACAACAACAGCAGAACTGCTGAGTGAGTAGTATCAGCGGGGGCAAGCTGGTGGGGGTAGAGGAGGAGAAGGAGGGGACAGAAACCCCCAGGGAGCAGGACTACGGCAAGGAGTAGGATACTGGCAGGGCAACGGTCAGAAGTATAAGGCATAAAGACAAAAGAAATCGTGAGCAGGACCAGAGCAACCACAGAGAAAACACAAAATCACAGAAATAGTAAAGCAACATCCCCTCACACGGCAGACTACAGACTACAGCCTGCAGTGGGGTCTTCTAGCCTGTGGCTCTCCCGTTTGGCCCTCTGAGAGCCACGGCATCCTCTGAGAAACATCCTTGGGCTCGGGCCCCGGGCTTGCCTGCTTGCCTCCTGGTACAGTGGCCAGAGCAAAGAACACAAGCAAGGAGGGCGCAAGCTGGTCACAAGGAAGTTGCTTTTCCGTACTAAAACTTGTACTAACACTCAGCTGGGGGTGTTAAGTCAGCATAAGCCACACTAAAGCTCTGACAGCAAGGTCAAGTCCAACAATCGCAATAAAAGAATAAAACCGCATCTATTACTGGTACCCAATAATAGTATAAACAATCACAATTACAATACTCTCAAATTCACCACTCAAACCAGCTAAACCAGTCAAGCAGGCAAAAACGGAGCCAATGATCACAAGCCTTCGATCAGGGCAGACTGGACAGCAGGAGCATCAAGCACCTGCCCAAGTGCCTGCCCAAAAGGGCACCCTACACAGTTACGGTTATAGCCAAACAAGGCAACAAAAATCACGTGAGCGGGCCAAAGACTGGGCACGTAGGGTAAGGATACAGGTCTCAGCATTTCACACTAATTGGAAGCTTTCACATAAGGCATTCACGGCACGTAGGACAACCATCAAGATCCGCACAAGAAAAATGAGGGGCACTGGATCTGCCAACAAAAAGACAAGAGCAAGGCAGCAACAGGGTACCATAAAAGGCCTGAAGAACATGCCAGACTCAGGCAATGTCCAAATCGGGAGCGCACCTATACACAAATACTTTAGAAGACTGAAGTCAGAATCCAAAATTGACTGCCAAAGGCAATGGGAGGACGAGGAGGAGGAGGAGAAGATTACTATCGGTCCAGGGCTCAGTCAACCAACTTACAGGGTCTATCAACACCGGTAGACACCCGTAGCAAAAAGGCGACTGAAATTAAGGCTCTTATCCACCATACAAACGAACAGCACTAGGAGTTTCTGGAAGGTGCTGTAAACCTATGTGGTCAGGGGCTAAAACAGAACTGCTCCACGCCAGCCAACAATATTGAACGTCCAAATATAAAACAAAAATTAGTCGACCATTGCACCCCAGATGCACATGTAACGGAGCCATTAAAAACAAACTTAAACCTAAACTTATCATGCAATTTGCAAATCTTGGAGGAATTCATAGGATTTGTCTTAGGCCAACATCCTGGAATACAGTATGAACCGCATAACTCAATTAATAAATATGGTTCAGAATCCATTCTAAATACAATATATACATCACTTTTGGCAGCAAGTAGACTTGATACATATGCTTGCGCAAAGTGTCCTGTCAAATTAACAAAAAGGTGGACTCGATAAACTCAAAAATTGATCAGTGGTCCACCAGAGAAACAGGCCACGGGGGGATCGCAAGCCCAACCAAAAATCTCAATGAGGAAATAGTGGAAAAATTAGCCTCACTGCCTGACCTATTAAAAACCTTAATAAAAGAATGTAGCCGAACACGAATAAGCGAAACACAAAGTAAAATAAAGACAGAAAAAGGGAACTTACCTTCCGGACAAGATAAAACATCTAATAAATCGCAAACAACAGAGGGCACATCAAGCACAATCAATAAACAACCAGAGGATAAATGCAGGAGCCCAACTGAGGGCACAACAAGCACAATCAATAAAATACTAGTGGACAAGTGCAGGAGCCCAACACCCAGTGTAGAGGCCAGAGACGATGGCAGGACATCAGATCAAAGACCAATTAAAGGACATTTATCTAGACGGCAAAAGAAAAAACTTCGGAAATCTCTGAAAATTAACAAAAGGAAAAGTACAATGGCATTCCTACAAAAAATTAAGGAAGAGCCGAATATACTCAGAACAAACAATGGTCAGAGTGACAAGGGCGCAACAAGTCCCGACAAAGGCCTGATGTACTATCCCATTTTCAAATAAAAAAACAGTAGCACATTCGAGGCTTCTGCAGTAAACACTAGTCCGGAAACCTCAGCACCAAATAATCTAAATAAAAACCCAACTGAGGGTCCAGCCAAGGTGACCACCACGAAGCATAAAACCTGTAATGCCGTCAATTTCCAAACACAATCGTATGCCGAGGTTACAAAAGCTGTCATGACAAATGCCATCAAAATAGCAGAAAGCTCAGAGGCAAAGGTATTATTTAAGATCAACAAAAACTTGACAAGCTAATCGTCAGGACGCAACACCACAGAAATACAACTTTGCGAAAAGGCAGAAAAGAAAATAAGCGCATCCATGCATGGAACTAGCCCAATGGAAGAATGCCCTTTCGTAACAGAACTACAACACAATACCCAAAAAAAAGCAGTCTCGAAACCGGCACGGCAGATGCAGTTGGCCAATCAACACCAGACTTGTGAACATTTTTGTACCGCCCCGGATGGGAGCCGCAAACCACACCTTGATAGAACAACGACCAAATAGGTCTTAATATCCAATCAAACGAACATGGGGGCAAAGCAATGTGCAAAATGGAAATAACTCAGGAAAAGCACACCTGCTAGAAATAGAGCATACAGTGATTTTCACACCTGAATTCGAGACAAGAGGCCCGGGTGACATCTTAAATCGCTCAAACATATTATTCATTTTGTCCTGCATATCCTCATTGGCTTACTTAAAATCAGCACATCTTGAAGCGGTGCACTTTAAAAACTGTCCTTGCATAAGCCATAGAGAGTCTACACTAATTAAATGGACCAATAAGAAGATCATTCAAAATAATATGGCAGAAAAAAACATACTCAGTGGCTGGGGGATTCGCGTAGATACACTTCCAACTGAAAAGTATCCGCACATACTACCGCAGAGGCAGCAAAAATCTACCGCAGTAGCGTCGCGCAATTGCATTCTAAAGGGCATAAGATCGATTCTGAGCTCACACTGGGATAACAATATTAAAATCAACTTTTGAAGGGGGAAGCCACTAGACAATGCATGGAGACAAGAGTGACTGTGGGCACCACCACAGAAGATTGGGCCTAGATCTCAACGGCTCTGCACACTAAAGGGAGGACAAATCCCTAGCTCATAAGCAGTTAAAACAAGAACAACCCTCAGACTTATAAGCTGGAACGTCGCAGGCCTCAAATCAACGTTAGCAAATAAGAAGGCCTTAAGCCTTCTCAAAACGGGAGACATATTATGTTTACAGGAAACATGGATGACATCGTCAACCCCCATCAAAGGCTATCAGGCAATCCACACCTTAGCAAGTAAGAGAAACTTATTTGGAAGTCCCATCAGTAGGGTATCAATCTATGTAAACTTGAATTTGCAAGTTCAGATGGAAGAATGGCCCCCGAAGTCACCCGACATCCAGATCGTCAGTCTAAAGGGGGTAAGGCTAGAGAGAATTCCAACTACAACTCCGGTAATTAACCTATACATTAACCCAACCAATAAGACAAAAAATGCGAGCTCAAGGATGGCTACCAGCCTAATTAGAGAATATCTCTATGAAAACCCAGGTCATGAATGCATCATTACCGGGGACTTCAACATGAGAGACCTGTGCAACACGGCCAGCCACCGAGGAGACAAAGACCTGAATAGTATGGAAGCTTGCATCATTTAATTCAGCTTGGAACCAGCAAATCAAGTGGTGCCGACAAATATTAAACTACAACAACTTTCAAAAACATCTCGACGTTGGACTACAACTTTTTGAGTCAGAACCTACAGAGGAGGTGAAAAGAATATAAGGTGACTAACACTACCACAAGTGACCACAATACATTAACCATCCTGGTTAATATAAACACAGCAATGCGCTTTGAACATTTAATGGCTGGTAAAATGCTCCATACAAACACTGATACCGCACTGATAAAACATATAAAATGGGGTCCTATTAGCCAAGTGAAATATAACTCTTGGAAAAAGGCAACACGCTTAACGAGTCCACACACGAATTGGCCGGAAATCATTTTGTCATTATCCAAAGCTATGACCGCAGGAAAACAATTGGCTTATAAAGGAAAACTTCGCAGCAGAGGGCCTGCCACCCCTTCTGACCTTAAAGAATTTAAAGAGAGCAAAAAGCAGTGTCGCTTGGCTGAGCAACAGTATCGGAGGAAAAAATGTTCAAAGACAGAATCACGTTTGAAAGCAGCCAGAAGAGTGCACAAAAACACAATCTGGGAGTTGAATCAGAGAATTATAGACGATAAATGGAAATGCATTTATGCATTGCTTGCCCCCAGCAAGAGCAGGGAATTCTGGAACTACGTTGTGAGAAAGTGCCATTTTCTTGCCTTGGTATGCCCCCACTTTTTTCTGAACTGCTGATGTACTTTGACTGAGTGTGCCCGGGGTCCCTGTCAATCAGGTACCCAGGGCCTGTGTTCCTTCCCTACAAAGAAAAGCTATGCTGAAACAAAATACCCAATTGGCATCTCTGGCCCCTGTCAGCCCCTAGTAAATGGTACCTTAGGTACCCAGGGCATGGTGACCAGAGAAGACCCCTGAGGGCTGCAGCACTTATTGTGCCACCCTTAGGGGCCCTGTACCCTGGCTCCCACACACTGCCTTTGCAGGCTGAGGGCCTAAGTACAGAACTAAAGCAAGAGTCGACATGGCACACATCCCTGTGTGCCATGCCCACAGAACCCACTGCCCTGGCATACTTCAGTCACCCCTCTAGCTGGGTGCCTTATGCCAGAGGTGAGGGCCCAAGTGCATGAGCCTTGTGCCCCTACAGTACCCAGGGCCATTCCTGGGCACTGTAAGTGCAGTGTTACCATTTAAGAGTATATGGTGCTGGGAGGTTGTCATTCACGAACTCCACAGCACCATAATGGCTTCACATAAGACTGACAAGTTTGGTACCAAACTTCTCAGCACATTTCACCCGCACTGATGCCAGTGGGGGATTTAATGTAACATGCACGAGAGGGCATCTTAGAGATGCCCTCCAAAAATCTGAACCTACAATCCACGTCTAGGCTGAGTGGCTGCAGAGGCTGCCACACAGCAGACATGTTGCTGGACCCCTGCTCTCCTGGGTCTGCAACAATGCACATACTGGGCGAGGTGCTATGTCTCCTCCCCCAGGATGGACAGGGGGAAGCTTCAAAGGCATACCACCTCTGAGAGCTTCCCCAGACCATTTGCTGTACCCAGCAACCAGCCCCCCACCAATCCTACCCCCACTCTGGCAGGAAGACTGGCGGGAAAAACTACGTTAGGAAGGGGGGGGTGCCAACATGTGCCAACTCCACCCCTCAGGTGGAGGAAGCGAGGTGAAGCATGACCCCGAGCTCCGGCCATCTTGGAGATGGGGAGTCCTGCCCAATCCCAGCTAGGCTCCTGCCCCCCTCCAACAGGAGAGGAGCAGGCTAGGGGGTGTGCTCACCCTAGGACAGGGACCCATTGGTCCCTGCCCTTGCCCTACCTGTAACGCCCCTAAATTTAGTATTTAGGGGCTCCCTGAAACTTCCTTCCTCAGATCCCGATATCAAAAAGAAGAAAGAAGATCAAGAAGAAGACGACCCGCCGTGCAGCTGCTAACAACAGGAAAACAACAACTTACTTGGCCCTAGCCCTACTGCCCTGTTGATCCTGAAACCTGCTCCTGCCTAAACCCGGCGACTTCCGCGGACAGCAACCTTGGGACACCCAGAGGACCTGCCTGCCTTGACCCTCTCGACGATTGGGACTCCCATCAGCAGAGGCTCTGCTGCAACAACCCACCTGGTGCCTACCGGGAAGCTCCGGACCAGCCCACTCTGCACCAGCCGAGCCCGGGCCGGGCCCGGGCCGGGCCAACCCGAACCAAGACCACGAGGACGTCCCCCCGGCGACTGTGACCCGAAGTCCAGTGCCCAAAGACCCTTCTCGACGAACCAGCTGACGCCTGCAGATTCAGAACCAGGGGCCACCCCAACCGCGACCAGCCGGGGGTAAGCTTTTCCGGCACCCAAAGACACCCCTGCACCCGGCGCCCTACAGCCACTGTGCCTCCCTTTGGGGTACCTACCTGTGCTCCAACATCTCAACTTACCTCTCGAAGTGGTAGTCGGCCCTAGAGAGTCACCGTCCCCGAGCTTGCAGCCTTTGTTCCTTTTTCAAGATTCTCATTGGATAATATTGAGCGCCCAACGGCTCAAACGCACCCTGCACCCAGCCGCCCGAGTGCCGCTGGCTGTGAACTCTTTATCCTATCCTACTTCCCCCCTTGCCCTGAGCAAGTGACCCGGAGCCCAGCTCCCAGAGCCGCGTGGCCTGCTCACCAGCAGCCACCAACCGAAGGCTCCCTTTTCCTTATTGGATAACATTGGGCCTACCTACCTCTGCACCCGGCAGCCCCTGCGCCGCTGGGACTGAACTAACTGTACTTACCTGACCCTGGGGGATTCCTGAGTCTATGCCCAGAACCCTAACTTCACCAACCAAGTACTCACCTGGAAACCGGTAATTCACTTACCTGCCATTGGATAACATTGACCCATTTTTGAGTCGAAAATTTTCTAAGTGTGAAGTTTTGAAAATTTAAAATATTTCTATCAAATCAGCCGAAGTCCGAATTCGAAAATACTCACCTGTGAGCAGGAGAGAAGCCAGTATTGTACCTTTCAGCCCAGTACTGAACCACAAAAGTAATCCCTAGCGGGTTTACTAGTAACTTGTATTTTCTCCATAGGAACCCATTGTCTGCTTTTCTATGAAATTTCTTCTAAGTGTCTACTTTTGAAAACTGCAAATATTCTTTAAAAATCGCACGAAATAATGAAACGCAATTACCTACCTGTTTTGAGTTAAGCCCCCAGTGCTGGCCCTAGGAGACTAGTGCTGGGCTACAAAAGTAACGCGATCATACTTTTTACCTGTAACCTGAATTTTTTCTTATTGCATAACATTGTGAGAATCACCTCGCAAAGTTTCTAAGTGTGAACTTTTAAAATAGCTTTATATTGAGGAAAAATCATCACCGTAACTAAAACGTTTTTGCTAATCTGGTTTCATCTTAGACCCCAGGACTAAATCCAAAATCTACTCCTGGGATTACCAAAGTAATCCCTAAAGTAATCAACTGTACTTTCCTATGAAAACCCATTGAGCTCAATGCTAGAGTGTGTTTTAGAACTGTATTGCTGAGTAGCTAACCTGTGATTAATTTGTATACAAACTTATTGCTCCTCTGCAAAGTATTTACATGAGAGTACTCGTAATGTGAAAAGTATATTTTTATAACTGTTGGTTCTAAAAAATAAAGCAACCATATCTCTAGATATACAAACAATTGGCCTGGAGTTCAGTCCTTGAGTGTGTGAAACCTTTTGCTGACTGAGTGTGTACATCAAATGCTTTACACTGTCCTCTGGTACTGCCTTACTGCTCGACCAAGCTACCACTTTGGAGAGTAAGGTCAGTTCTGACTTTAACCTCTGTTATACCTCTGGGGTTGGTGGACTCTATACACCCTGTACTTCCTTCTAGCCCAGTATATATAGAGCCACTTTCTCACATACGTCAATAATCTCAATGGTAGAAGCAACATACACAATGAAATACCCGCTAAAAAATGGGCAGCCCATGCTACTAAGTTATACGTTGATCATGATAAATTGAGGCTAAAAACAGTGGTAGTTGAAAACCATTGTCTAGAGGGAAATGAGAATAAGGCTCTCAATCTTAGCGAAAAAGAAATCCTGCTCATATTGAAAGGCATAAGGAAGGACTGGGCCCCAGGACCGAACGGGTTACCGGGAAGTGTCTTTAATGAAGATCGGACCTTTTGGGCCCCTCATATGCATTGCCTATTCAACTACTGCTTCAAAACTTCAGGAGCACCAGAATCATGGAAAGGCTCCATTCTGCAACCAATCTATAAGAAAGGCAACATCTCACAGCCTGAGAATTACAGACTTATTGCTCTACTTGACGTGGACGGGAAGGCATATGCAAAAGTTCTTCTGAAAGAGCTAGAGAAATGATAATAGGCAATCAAATAATACCACATTACCAGACTGGATTCCGGGCGAACTCATCAACAATGGATAACGCCATTGCATTAGCATATCTGGTAACTAAGGCCACAGAGGGGGCAAACCCACCCCTATATGCCTGCTTCGTTGACTATAGTGCTGCCTTTGATGGCATCGACCGCAACACATTGTGGGCAGAGCTTGCAAAGTGGGGGATACCAAGGAAACTTCAGGCAGCCATTATGTCCCTCCGTACTGGTACATGGGTCCGCACTAAGCTCACACAGTCACACGCAACTGCCAAGATCTATACGAACAAAGGGTTAAAACAGGGCTATGTGATTGCGCCAACACTGTTTAACCTATACACAGTGGACCTGGGAGCTGCACTCTCAAAAACCAATATTTTCCACCTAAATTGGGTCACCTTAGAATACCTATTATGCAATACGCGGACGACGTTGTCATCCTGGACCAAACCAGAATAGGCATGAAAGGGCACTGGAGACTCTTCATTTATACAACTCAGAAAATAATCTCCAAACTAATGCAAATCAAACCAAGGTATTGGTTTTTGGTCATAAACCAAAAAAATCCTTGCTGGGCTGGAACATCGGACCACTAAGAATTGCAACTGCAAATAAGTATACCTACCTGGGTGTACAATTCTTAAATACCGGCAGAGCAACATCTCAGGCCAAATCATTGGAGACAAAATCTGCTAAGGTCACATATGCCCTATGCAAAATACGGTGCACAGAGATAATATCGACTCCAAAATATCGTTTGGACAGAATATCGAGTTTTAAATATCGTTTGGAGAAAATATCGACAAGACAGAATATCGACAGCCAAAATATCGTTTTTAAGGTAAGTGAAGTAATATCGACTGTAAATAATATAGAAAGTGAAAATATCCAAGTATATAATCTAGATAGTAAAAAATATCGTTTTTAAATAATATTTAATTATTTATAGTGTTTTTATGTTATAATATGTGTGAAAAGTGTCATTTTATGTTATAATTATTTTTAATTAATGATTTTTTTTAAATTATTGTGTAATTTTATTTTGTAGCGGGTTGTGGGTTTATAGGGGAATAGGGTGGGAAGTAATTTAATAATAATTAATTAAATATGTAAATTTATTAATTGGTAGTAATAATTAATTAATTGGTAATTACATAATATTTGTTAATTATTTAAAATGTAATTGGTAATTAATTTAATTTAATTGATTATTTGCTAATTATGTAAATTAAAATAATTTATTTCCTGTAGCGGGTTGTGGGTTTATAGGGGAATAGGGTGGGAAGTAATTTAATTATAATTAATTAAATATGTAAATTTAATAATTGGTAGTAATATTTAATTAATTGTTAATTAAAAAACATGTGTTAATTAATTAAAATGTAATTGGTTATTAATTTAATTTAATTGATTTATTGCTAATTATGTTACATTAAAGGGGAATTTTTAGGGTTCAGGGTCAGTTTTTGGTTTTTGGGTAAAGGGGTATTTTTAGGGTTCAGGGTCAGTTTTTAGTTTTTGGGTAAAGGGGTATTTTTAGGGTTCAGGGTCAGTTTTTAGTTTTTGGGTAAAGGGGTATTTTTAGGGTTCAGGGTCAGTTTTTAGTTTTTGGGTAAAGGGGTATTTTTAGGGTTCAGGGTCAGTTTTTAGTTTTTGGGTAAAGGGGTATTTTTTGGGTTCAGGGTCAATTTTTAGTTTTTGGGTAAAGGGGTATTTTTAGGGTTCAGGGTCAGTTTTTAGTTTTTGAGTAAAGGGGTATTTTTAGGGTTCAGGGTCAGTTTTTAGTTTTTGGGTAAAGGGGTATTTTTAGGGTTCAGGGACAGTTTTTAGTTTTTGGGTAAAGGGGTATTTTTAGGGTTCAGGGTCAGTTTTTAGTTTTTGGGGTACAGGGGTACAGTGTAAAAATAAAGTAAAATTAAATTTACATTAATTTAATTTAATGAAATGAAATTAAATTAAATTATATTAAATTAATTTTAAATAACTTAAATTATAAAAATTATTATATACTTACCAATACTTACGTTGTAATGGTAGTGCGTTGTAACGTCATATATCCACTGTTGCACTCTTTGGAGTGGGAATAGTAATTTTAACCCCTACGCTATCCAACGCTTTCCCTACTGTTGCACCCACTGGAGTGGGAATAGTAATTTTTACTGTTTTGTATTTGCACGTTAATAATATTGGCTATTATTTAATAACATTTTGTTACTATATATATATATGTTTTAAGAAATATGATTAAAAAAATATTATTTTTTTACTTTCATTAATTATTTAATTATTAAAAGTTATTTTAAGTATTGTTAAGTATATTTTAGTAATTAATTTTTTATATTAATGTAATTAAACATTGTTTTCATTAAAGTCGATATTTTTTACAACTATATTTTTGTAAACGATATTTTTTACTCGATATTTTTGTACTTACCTGTTTGTAGATAGAAACTCGATATTTTGTCTCTCGATATTTTCTCAACGATATTTTTGTTGGTCGATATTCTTTCCCTCGATATTATTTCAGTGATCCGCAAAATACACCAGAATCTTGTGAGCCATTCAACTGAGGGTATCCGAAGAGTAATACAAGCCAAGCTATTTTAAAGAATTAGCTATGGCCATCTGGCCTTCCAGGGCCTATTGTCCGATAAATTGGATCACCTATATATCATGACTTTTAGGAAGGTCTTTAGGCTACCATTCTCGATAAGGCGTACACTGATCAGACTTGAGTTTAACTTAACATCAATGGACATAGAATGTAAAAAAGACATAGTGAAGCTTTACCACTGTGTTAACAAGGCTAGCCCAGGCACCATAAGGGAAGCCCTCCAAATACTCCTCACGGATCAAACTAGTCGATGGGCTAGTAAAACACTATGCCTGACAGCTGATCATACAACAATACTAAATCTGTCAACAGTTAGCCTAAAAACCTGTTAAAAAAACAGGGAAAGAACATCTCAAGGCAACAGGACATAGATACGATCAGAGTTATCCGTGGCGCAGAGGGCTTTGCAAAATCAGATGAAGCCACTCTATGCCAACCATACCTGAAAGCCGGTCTGGACAGACAAGATCTTCAAAATGTATTGAAGACCAGGCTGCTAACTCTACCAATAAAGGACTATAGGGCACATTGGTCAACTATACCAACTGGAAATAGAGGATGTCGACTGCGTCAATACCACACAGAATCAGCAGAGCATGTTATCTGTTGTTGTCCAGCGTTGGTTAATCCGAGGTGCAAATACTTAAGGGAAATGTTCAACCTTAATAAAGTAAGAACATGCAAGGAGGCCTTAACGTGCATATATACCACAACAGTACCAATGGAGCTGGCACACGCCAGGAAGTTCTTTGCCACTGCTGGAAAGATCTTATGTCAAACACAAAGTATGGAAAAATAACAGCATAATAACAATCTACATGCCGACTGTTGATGAGCATCTACAGCATCAATAGTGACCCTTTGCCAATTCCAATGGTCAAGAACAGTGCCATTGTCGTTGAGAAAACAATAAATAAAGCATCTAATGGCCATCGGTGATCTGGTACCAAACCCGTTAAGTTAAGATGAACGGGCACTAGGGCACTGATTGACTGTCCAACCCGACGTATATGCATATGTCTTTTTTTCTTCTTCTCTTTTAAATCTCTCTGCATTATCAAATCTTTTTAAATGGTTCTTTTTTATCAACCTACCATTATAACTATGATAGTAATATGCATCGTTTTGTAAATGATTTTAGGTAATCATGCAACAATGTATTCATTTGTTCATTCATTCATTCAATCAGTTGTTTTTTTGCTACTTTGATGGTGCCTAGTCAAACATCTGCTATTAACTATCAAATAGTAAATCAATTTTGCATCTGCAAAGGCTGAACTGTACATAATATTGCAATTTAGCAAGAGGCTGAATAAATTGTGATGTTTCTTTGCTTGTTGCTACAATTCTACTATTTAGCCAGCAAACGGATAAATAGTGAATTTTGGTTGTTACTTGGAAGTCTACTGGTCAAATCAGAAAAAAGTTCTGCTATCAAGGCAACAAAAGTGTAAATATTAAAGTATACTAGCTCTGCAGGGTGACCGCTGTGCCGACAATAAAGGAGTGGACAACTGATTTAGATTGGTGAAGGCAAGCGGAACGAATGATATATAAGAGTAGAGGGTGCCCGAGAAAATGGGAGAAGATATGGGGGAGTTGGCAGACTTATAGGGATTTATAGTGGGCGTAACGCAGGCCTCATTTTGCCACTGCATTCCGTAGTTGCTATTGTAAATGACTATGTACAGGGCCGGACTGGCTACCGGGCAGTTGTGTGTGCTGCCGAGCAGGGGGATGATTTTGTTGATGGGGACCTGTGTGTGCAAAACGAAATTCGTTTTGCTTTTTTTATTTCAAAGCGCACGCAGGTCCCCATCAACGAAATAAGCCCACACCACAGAGAAATTAGCCCCCAGCTCGGCAGCACACACAACTGCCCAGTAGCCAGTCCGGCCCTGACTATGTACTATTGTTTTAAAAGAACAAGATGGGATGGCAATCCGATAGAACTGTTCCTTAATTGTACTGATCACGTATTAACAAAAAGAGTTTAATTATCTATTTTTTTAAAGTATACTTGCTCTTTGTGTGGCAGAAGGGCAAATATTACATAATCTCAACTGTTTAGTCAGCAGTCAGGTAAATATTGAAGCTTCTTTGCTATTTGAATGGCCACTGCCCAAATCAAACTTGATCTCTGTTGTTAAGACAGCTGCTGTTTAAATAGTAGACTTTTCCCTGCTATTTGCACACAAAATTGCAAAATAGTATATAATTTCTATACAGCCAGAGCCTCCATGAACAGTTACTATATACTATTTGCTATCATCTGTCCAAGTAATATATAGTCTATTTGTTTGGCCAGCAGCCAGGAAAATAGTGTAGTTCCTTTGATAATTGCATGGCCACTGGATCAATAGTATAACATTTGCTCTCCACCCAGAAGACAAGTCAATAACAAAGAGCAATCCCTATTTAACCGGTGGCCCACTAAATAGCGGCATTCTATCCGTAAAATAAAGGTACGTTTCAACCAATTCTATTGGCTTGATTTAGTTTAATAATGTTGTTTGTGCTTGTCCTTTTTTCCTAAAACTACTTTGGAGGAAAAGTTAAGTTACTTTGTTATATTTAATCACACTATAGCGGCGTATAATTCAGAGAAGTGATAGGCGCTGAATTTCTTAGGGGAGAGGATGTGGCCTTACGACCGAATTTGGAGCTGGGGAACCAAGTTCGAGCTTAAAAAATAAATGTGTTCTTGTGTAACGTAACTGGTGCTCATATAAAGCGCTCCAATACCTTCCGGTCGAGTTCGCGCTATATAAAGCTGCAAAAAAATGTCTTTACCGCCATTCGAGGTGCAAATGCTGCGAAAAAACTCACCGGGGTATATTATATGAAATAAGGGCATTGATGAGGCCCGTACTATAGAGATGTAGGAGTGTTGCTAAGTTACAAAGAGCCACCAGGTGGCAGTAGTGAATCTGTTTTTGTGTCCTCGTGCTCAGGAAACAGTTTCTGGATGTGCTGGGGGTTGAGGGGCTGTGGAAAAATTACTTTGGAGTGTCAAAGGCTGAACAAAGGATTTCAAAGACTGAACTAGCGATCAATCTCACTCGATCTCTGCAAGACACGTAGCACTCCACGGGAGAGAGACAGGGGAGGAAGAACGCCTCCATTTTAGGCACTTTCCAGACACAATAGCGTTTATCTCTGTTTAGCACAGAGCAAGTCTATTTACATTTCGTACATTTTCACAGCATGTATTATATTTATGTATGCCACAGAAACTATCTTGGCGAAAAGCATGAATGTTGTTTATACATCAGTCAGAGAAAATATGTTTATTCTTTCTAAGTAGTCAGACTGAGCAAGATAGACAACCTTCCACCTCACTTTTTATCCGTTTATTAACCCGCCACTTTAGTCTTTCCGGTTTGTTAACGCTAAAATATATACATTTATGACAAGAATACCTTCTTGGTTTATTTTTAGGATAATGGCTTCAGAGAGAAGCCATAAAAGTGGGCCATTTCCTCGCAATATCCTACAACAAATGTAAATAAACACTAGAGCCTTATCTCTCCTACTTCAACACCATCTTGCCAATACTAGTCCCCTTTTACCTTAATGCTCTCTCTTGAGGACCCTTCATGTAAGTAAAATTCTAAATTATTATCCCCATCTTTGTATCTTTTCTCTTCTCCCATCTTACAAATGTATGGCCAGGACTGAAGTCACTATTTACATATTTTGCTCATAAATGCAACAAACAGATTGCTTCAAACCAGCGGCATATGCAGAATGGAAGGACCCCCTACACAGTTCCCAGATTGCCCCTAAATGTCCCTGGTGCTGGCTGCCTGCCAGACATATAAAGGTCTTGGATCTAGCTGAAGACAAAGGCACAGCAGAGGCTCCGAGCAGCACATTTTGATCCGGCATTAAACAATAAAGCATGAACAGATGGAGAACAGCTGATGACGTATATCCTGATGGGGCCGGGTTCCACGTTCTAGGTTTACTCTGGAACCCCTGGTCGATGGATTGTTGGTTCCTGCTTAACCCCTCCCATGCTCATGACGAGCTCAGCTCATCATGAGCCACGGTTGCCGTGTGCTCATGACGAGCTGAGCTCGTCATAACGGATCCAACGCTCGCACGCGGGGATAATTCCCCCGCTGTGCTGAGCGTTCCACACAAACGGGTGTGGCCATGACGAGCTCAGCTCGTCACGAGCACCGGGGCGCTGTGCGCCCCCCCCTGCCTCCCAGCACAGCTGGGGAATTACCCCCGCGGCCAAGGGGTTAAAAGTGTAGAGGGGAGAAATATCTTGCACCAGTCATATATCACGATTTCAATGAACTATGACTCTGAAGAATCACTGACTCCTGATTCAAGTTTGGTTCATTTATTACAAAGCCAAGAACAACTGGACGTACAAACACCTCAAGATGTGGGTGTAGAAATACATTAGAACTAATACAAAGCCAAACCTATGGGTGAAGGTGAGTCTATGCAACATACAAAGAATGTCCAGTACTTGAATCAAGATGCAGAATATGACCGCGCCTACATCAAGAGTCTTCTTCATCGGAGGTTCACCAGTAAAAAGCATTAGTTTGTCCCTACCCTCCCATTAACGTGACATACCTACTTAGCATTTCCCAGGCAAGTTCAGGAAAAAGGTGTCTGTGCATGACGACTGCCTAAGAAGTGCACTCACATTTAATGGGTCAACTAGCATAAAGCAACAGACAACGTTCTAAGATGCTCCTTCCACTCTCCAGATTTACCCCGAAGTCCCCGGACTCTGTCACTAACCTCAACACCAAAATCCTAGGACCCACCCATCGTCACATCACATGATCGTCCCATCCAGCTAGACACCTCCTCGTAAGTAACTTTCCAGGCGGTCGAGATGCTGCCAGCGCTGGTTCGATGACCTTGATTCCCAGGACTTCTCCAGTGAGAAAGAATACCGTCCCACATTATCATCACCGCTTGTTCAAATGTATCCTCTCCTCCCTAAGTGTAACTTCTAAAACAAAAGGGTTATTCTAACTAACAAAGGAGAGTTTGTTCATCTGCAACAGAAACATGAGAAAGAAAAGATTCTCCATACAAATGAACATTACCAACAACTAGTCTGGAGAGCCAGGGAAAATACACGAGGCCTACAAATTCGGCTAACATAAGAATCAATATGAAACTTCATTAATCACCCATATACATGAGCATTGTCAGTGTGCATGTTTAAATCAATGCATTACGTAGCAGCAAATTAATTTCTCATTAGTTAATTATGAGACCAAAACATTAAAGCTTCATCAAATAGATCACAATTACAATGTTAAATCCCCCATGATGTCAGAAATATCTCCATTACTTCACTTACACGGTATTACATTACACACTCTAATAACCAAAGGAATATATGCAGGTGCCAACTTCTTGTTATTATAATGCACCCCTACAAATTAAAGCACACCATCGCGCTCTATCATCCTGTAGGCGAGACTGGCTTCCCGAAAATGGCAGGTCCACGTCATCTTGCCGGGTTTGCTTCCACTCTGTCATCTGCTAGGGGGACAGCAGGATGGCTGGTGGTGAAAGGGTGACCACTAGGCCCCCACTGGTTTGCCTCCTAACGTTAGGGAAGCCACAGCGGGTGTTACAGAGCATTACATGAATAGCGACCTGCACACTGGGCCTTTGGCATGCTATGGGACCTGGGGTCACACCCACAGTAATTACCATCTCTGGTTAACACATAAAGTATGTGGGGGAGTAGAAAAGAACATGAGCCCTGGGTGCACAGTGCAGAAATTTGAGTCAGCCCACATTGGCGTGAACCCACCACCCTCCACAGCTGGGGAAGAGATTTCGTACCCCCTGGGCCCTGTTTGAAATGGGAAGTGAGGTGCAGCCCGGAGGCAATAGTCATGTGGAGCTTAAATGGTGCCATCTTCCAACCACTGCACAGCTAGGGGAGAGAGAGCCGGGCTGTGTTTCTGGCCACTTGGCTACGGAAACCCTAAGACAGACAGCTCGGCCTTAGTGGCATCCTGGGTGGCTTAGACAACCACTGATGTCCCTAGCTCTGGGAGTGCCCCAAGGATAGAATCTTTGAAAGGGACACACTCTCCCCTTGTGCTTCTTCATGCACTCCTTAAGATGGTGCTATTCTACTGGAAGTGGATTGGAGAGCCTCTCCTGAACTTGTGGGCTGTCAGTTTTCAGCCAGTCCAGTCTGAGGCCAACAGCAGAAGGCTACAGCCATCAGCGGGTGGCCACTACTTTTGGTGCTTGTGAACCAGTGGCCACCTGCACCCCGAAGCTGATTTAAAAACTGTAAGGCTACATTGCATTGTGTTCTGCTTAAGGTGATAACTTCACAAATAACAAGGAAGACAATATGAAGAGTACATTACGGAAGGCCATCTGCATTACCCTCCAGAGATTGAGATGAAGCCACCAAACTGGAGCATAAACCCAGGGAGAATTTGCTTGGTTTATACAAACGAAGCACTTTGTCTCTTGGAGCCTTACCACATAATCACTGGTGCTGCCTGACCTCTTCATTTTTTTTTTGTTTTCTTTAATACAGTTACAAGACTACATCTTTTTTGTTTGACACCATAACAATATGACTCAATTAGCAACATCAACTAACTAAATATTTACAACAAATCGAAAAGCTACTAGTAATTTGATAATATAACCCTACTATAATTCAATATAGTAATATGTTTGATTTAATTCAACATATTGGTCTTAATCATGCCACTTAATATACATTTCGATGTCAATTGGGTCATTTACAATTATGATTAATTTCCACACACATGCCACGTGCAATCCAGAGTCATACTACATACAGACGCCTTTACATGCACTGGTTATGAGGATGGTCAGTTGGACTATCTCCATGTCCCACATTTCCCCCCAGAAGAAGACGCCGTTGCTCCTTTAACTTATTTTCCTACAGTGTAGTAAACCTTTGTCCCTCTTATGAATGTTCACAGTTCTTTTATGTTTTGTGTTCATAAAAGAGAATGTTATTTGGGATGGCAGTGAAGCTGTGGTTGAGCTAAATCTCTATAAGCCAGACAAAGAGGCATTTGGTTTTGGTCAAAAGATCATTGGTATTGAAAGCGGCTCCTGGGCTGAATGGTTGGTAATGAGATTGAGAGTTGGGTGTGAACTCAGCATGAGATGATGATGATGGCAGTGGCGGCTTCTCCGCTAAGGCGGAGGAGCATCGCCTCACTGCTTTTAAGCAGTGTGACGAAACGAAAAATAAAATGATAATAACGTATTTCCGGCAGGTGGGCAGGGCTATCTGCTCTCAGAGCAGGGCAGGGGAGGAGTGGTTTGCCCCCTCCAAGCTCATAAATGCTTGGCCAGCCTTCACGGGCCGGCCAAACATTCATGCGCACTTTGCATTTCAGCACTGTGATTGGTCAGGGGAGCCTGGGTGCTTACCAATCACAACACTGCATTGCAGCATTGTGATAGGTCAGAGGAGACTGTGTGTGCTTCCTGGTTGCTGTTCGACCCTAGTCCAATGGACGAGAGACGGAGCAGAGAAGTGGGACCTGGTGATAAGATACATTTTGTTTTCTTTCTACATTCCCCTTTCTCCTCCTACCCTCCCCACCCCAATCCGTGCCAGCTGCCACTGGATGATGGGTGATTTTCAATTGCTGTAGAGGTCTTAGCATGGTTGTATGCAGAGGCACGCGTGGTAACCATACGTGCCTCTACAATGCTGCCTGAACAACTAATGTATCTTAACAACGCATTGCTTTACCATGCATGCCTCAATGCATCAATCTAGCGCATTAAGGATTCTGTAACATGGACAAAATGAAAGGCCATGTGGGGGAAGAGGAGTGTTTTCCCAAAATGGACAAAATTCCACAAACACTTATAACGAACTGCCCGTTTTGCCAAGCCACTGATACATCAAACATCACTGCCCCAATCATCACAGAGGGTGCCTACATTGAACCCTGGACCAAGTGCCTGCACTGAACCCTGGACCAAAATCAATGCTGACTTGTGCAGTCTCCCAGATGGACAACACCTCCGTGTCATCGTTGACGTATGTATGAAGAATGCCATAGTTGAGATGGTGGAGTTTATGGCATTCGATCAAATGAAACCCAAGCTGGAAAAGATCTTTGCAGCCCAAAGTCTCCTGATTTCCATCACAACTGAGAATGGCCCATCCCTTCTGCAGATCTGAATTTCGAGAACACATGAATGAACTAACCATCCGACAGCAAAAGATTATGCTGCGTTGATCTCAGGCTACTGGCGAGGTCGAGTGCTTTATACGCATGCTGAGCCAAATACCAAGTAAGGATAGCCGTTGAATGTGGGAACAACAATAATTGAGGCATTGCACCAATTTTTACGAGCCAATAGTGCCACTCCATATAGCAAGAAGAACTGTCCACCAGCGACTGTGCTGTTGCAAAAGATCCCCAATGACACCCTACCAACTGCTCCAGAGTGGCGCCCACAACGAGTGAATCATAAGCGTACAGTGGCGGTTTGTGCTGTTGGGCGTCGGGGCTCCGTCCCCCTTACTTTCATTGCCAAGGACAAAGTCAGAGTAAATAAAACTAAAAGCAAATTGTTGGCACGTACTTGTTATTTATTTTTTTATAAAATGAGCACGCATTTTGTGCTTTCTCTGATGCGCCGTGTCAGTCACTGTGCTTGCTTCCGTCCGTGACGGGAGCAAGCAATCCTTAAATGCTGCCCCTAGGCGGGCCAAAAATGTAGTGTATTTGCCGGGCTGAATGTCTCACGGCCCTGAGGCCTGTGAGGTCATCAGCTCGGCAAATACTAAGCCTTGTTGACCAGTCTCCTCCCCCTGATGCCCTGAGAATGAAATCAGCACCGGGCGTGTTTCACTGAAGCCCTGCAACTCTGTGGCGTCCCGTCAATCAGGGAGTGAAGAGCATGGTCTCCACACCCTTTCCCAGCACGTCACAAGGTGGGGTGCCCCCACCCTGTGATGTACTAGGAAAGGGTGGAGTTAAGGCTACAGGCAGCCGGGAAGCCAAATAATCGAGTCTGCGCAGTTTGTCTTCATTCATTTTGAATACACACTTCACAGACTCGAGTTGTCTGCTTCCCGCACTGCAGACATTTTTGGACGCCTTTTTAACCACATGCAGTCTTGTGGATTTTAGACACTGCAGATGTCCAGTGCAGTGAAAGAACTTGCCTTGCTTCAATTGAAGATTCACCCGAGTCAGTCCTGACAATGCTTCAGACCGGCAGCCTTATGAAAAAGAAAAACTTAGCTGCTGGGGAAATGAGAAAGTGACTTGCTCGGGCCAGGCCTATTTGAATAAAGTAAAGTAAGCAATGTTATAAATTATCACTGCTGTATTATAATCCCAATAAAAGGTATAAATGAATTGTTTTTTTGCATGTTGGAATGGACACATCGTTTTCTTACTTTCTTAAGGTTTCTTTTCAGGATCAGGAGGGAGGAATTTTTATTTTATAAATGTAATTTGTAAATACAGGGAGGAACGTATTTATAATTCTCTAGAGTTTAATATGGGGTGCTATTTCAACGAGATGGTGGTCCTGGCTTGTAAACAAAATGATCCCGTGAGGTGTGCTTGTGACATGTTATGACTGGCATATTATCTTTATGGTAGATGATGTGAATGTCACAGCAGCCGATTTTGCAATGGTGAGCTAGGATCGAGTGCTCAACATCCTGTGGTTCTGGGTAAATACTCTCCCCGTCCTTAGAGAACATGAATATGTACTTGTCTCATGCAACTGGTGCTCATGTAAAGTGCACCAGTATCTTCGGGGGAGTTTGGCCTTTATAAAAGCTGCAAAAAAATACAGAGCGAAGAATGTCAGTACTGACATTAAAAACGCATTTACTGTTCATTTTTACCATATCCAGATATTCCTTCACAACTGATTTGGGGGTCATACAACTAGATCTGAACCCAACAAAACACTGAATGAATTAGCTTTGCAGAGTTCCCTTCAATTTTTGGAGCAAATAACGTTGCATGATTAATAGTATCATTAATTTGCCTATCTCTGTTGAAGCTTTTACCTATGCTGCCTGAAGTGCAGAGCATGCATGATTGTTTTTTTTGTTTTTTTGCACTTGCCATGACTAGTCGGCAGGATGCTGGTGCCTGGCTGTTTGAACAGCCACCTAATTAAAAATTGTCTCTTTAACGAATTTCATTTCAATTTAGCTTTTTCTGCTTCTGCTCATCACAACATTGTTGTACTCAATTCGTTGCTAATTTCCTTTATATAGTGCTGCAACACAAAAATATGCCCAAATAAGGACTTCCATTAAACTGGGAACCATTGAAGTTAAAAACAGCTATGGTGTTTTGCTCCTCTTTATTTTAAAAAATTGTTCTTGAAAATAAATTATTTAAGTTTTAAAACAAGATTTGCGCAGGGAATCGTGACCGGCCTCGCAAAAAAATCCAGTGCTACCCTAATGTTATGTTAACCCATACCTTTGCAGCCCCAGCCCTACCACTCTCAAACTTCACCAGCCGCCACTGTAAGCGTAGCCAAAGAAAACAAAAATTGAACAGTGATACAGCCTCAAATGAAAGGCGAGCCATAGATGCGCACATTTGCGTAAGTGATCAGGTACTAGTGAGAGTACACACGCCGGCTGTAAATGCTAGATGTCCTACAAATGAGAAACCGGGACAGTGCATGATTAGAAAGGAATTATGGTCTCTGCACAATGGAGGGGGGTGTTGTGACTCTGCACAGTGACATATCTGTTTAAGATGTTCTCACCGGATGGAAGTGTGGACATGTCGCAACACACAAGGGAGGAGGTTAGAACAGCCTGAGACTTGGAAAAACATGCCAGTACTGGAGAAGCGGATGCCACCTTGAAAAGAGACACCAGGAACGTGTCAACGAAGCAGAAGACAACCCTTCAACAGCACCGGCATCCCTCTATAGAAGATTATGGATGCCCTTCTTGAGAATTCAAAACCATTGCTCAAGCCAAGAGACTTTAAGTATTACTAGGAAATGCTACTGAGATTGTGTTTTTTATTATGAAGGTTGGCAAGAGATGTAGCGTGCCACCCAGCCCAATGTAAAGATAAAGCATGCACCGCGACATTCAGGCATGAGGTCAACCAGATGATAAAAGGGAGCAAGCACTCGGGCATTAGTCCCAACAAAAACCAGTGTCACCCTCTATTCATGGTCCGTATCCTGGGGTGCCTTTGATGTATATATTTATAAGTGAGCCAAGTACGTACAAACCCTACTGAGAAACCAGTGCTCGGCAGGAAGTAAGGAGATTGCACATCATATGATGACTTTTTACCTGGGCGGATGCCCCTCAATTTTAGAGAACTTATCCAAAATCTGAGCCTGCAAAAACATACACAATCCAATGCTTTTTTGCCCATTGCCTTTTTCCAAATACACAAAAGTCGAAACAATGGCACTGCCAAGATGTCTGGCTTTAAAGTGCTAACTTCTGCAAACACAAGCACGTTCACATGTGCCCTTGTGTATGTAAATATAAGCATAGACAAGTGCGCATTCGTGCATGCTTGTGTTTGCAGGCGTTAGCACTTTAAAGGCAGACCCACAAGCATCACCAATTTGTTCTGTATATTGTGTCTGGCTTGAGAATCTCTTGCAGTAATTCACTATAAACTTTGTAATATTCATGTTCCCTGCCAATGAAATTCAGTGTTGGCACCTAAGTGCTAATTTATTTTTTCGTGCTTTTCCAGACTAAGCTTTTCTGGCCGTATTTAAACGCTCAGTTTTTTAGCTTGTCTCTCACCTCACCTGCAGAGGATTAAGAGCTTAATGGATGAGTCCACAGCAGATAGCTAATTATATTCTTCCAGGCTTGATAAGACTTGCAAATTGAGTCACCGAAATTTCATTTTATGTCCTAGATGTCACATTCGATTACCTAAATGATGGTGGTTAATTCGTTTTCTCTTTTTCACAGTCATTTTATTCGTTGTATGAAAGGCATCAGACCCTGTTCTGACTTACTAACAGCAAGTACCTTCTATAACACAGTCCACAGTTTGCCTCACCTCTGCAGGGTGTGTTAGCTTGACCTTGATCCGCCATCTTGAAACAGTCTGCTAGGCACTCTATTTGTTGAAAGCTTGTGCGTCCAAAGACCAGCCAGGTCCACCCCAGGCGTTTCAGTTTTCCACATAAAAGACATTTACATCCAGTAGACAGACAGACAGACAATCCACTTGAAACGATTAATTAAAATCATAAAAGTACAAAGCACAAAATACAAAAAAACACTGTCAGCTTATCAGTCAATACATATGAGCGATGATTAGAAAAGAATAAAAAGATAAAAACAGCAACGTCAACAATATAATTCATCATTGTTAAAACAGGATATGTCAAATTTTATAAAAATGTCCGTGACATATAAAAATAAGGGCTTTATACATGGTCTATCATAGAATTTTTTCTTTTCCTGAGACGGACAGCAGCAACAAGAAAACTGGCGATATTAAAAATGTCCCAGGTACTATTAAACATCTGGAAATAAATCTAACTTGAAATAAATTACTGCTAGTGGTTATTCTGAAAATCTGAAATTTTTCTGGCCCTCGTAAACGTAGGTTGGACACTCCTGTGTTAAGTCAGGAATGACAAGATTATTTATTGGCAGAAAAAACAGAGCCCAGCTGTCACTTAAATCTTGGTTGTGTCACACGCAGCACTGAGCACAAGGGTGGGAATTTGCATACCCACAACATCCTTGCCCTTGTAAAAATTACAAAGAAGTACACAATATGTGGTAGAATCAAGACCATATAATATGAAGTGGACTTCAACCATTTCCCCACAACAGAAACAACAAATGAAAATAAAAACTCAAGAAATATCAATTAAGTCATTATATAATCCTTCAAATACCTTAGCGAACATGATGCCCAAGCTGTCTAACATTCAGTTGCTTTGGAAACATTCCGATCCTCCATGTTGTCCTCTTCACAATCCACTTTAACTTTAAGTTCTTCTACAACTTCTGGATCCTTCCTTAGAAATTATCACCCATTCCCATTCATTCAACCATTTCAATTTTTTGACAAGTATTATCTGTACTTCCATTATTTTCCTCATGCACAATTTCAGTACTTCCGCACCCTCATTCCTTACACTTTCAGGGCACACAACTATGGTTTCATCTGTGTCAGGACTCCATTAATTTCATCTTCTCATCTTGAAATTCCAACCCGCAGATACTCCATCTCTCACAATCTTCTGGTATGTTATTCCTGCTGAATATCAGATTTTTCACCATTGGACACCTTCAGTGAACCCTTTGACAGAAAAACAAGAGGTAGGATAAAACTTGCTTCCTAAACTTGGTCTACAAACTTTCACACAATCTCCCACTTGATGGTCTTTGATTTATCTTTTTTTTTTATAACAACACTTTATTCCTTGATGTGTCTTATCTCACTTCTTACTATCTGTTGTTAGTGGATAATTGTTAATACCTTTATACTACTGTTTCCACTTTGCTGTTGATAAACTAGAACCTTTCTAAAATAAAGATGGTAAATTCGCACTCTGCCTTATGACTAATTGAAGTGAATTTAAAGAATTTAGCTTGACTTAGAGCAGATATATACCATAGTTGCTTCGCTAATAGTAGAAGAGTTTGTAGAGTAGGAAAAATCAAGTACCTTTTTACATTTTATGAAGATCCGAAGAATAACTTTTTAATTGACACTGTCTTAAATTTGTGAAGGTGATGCCAGTCTCTCCAAAACTGGAATACCACAGTACAGTTAATCACCTTTATAACTGACCTTCACCACAGAGTGTTTACCTATTCCAGTTGCAATACTACTACCACACAGTCAATAACTGATGGTTACCACTGTGCACTTTCCTTATTTAATCCTCAACACTACTACCAAATAATCAATGTCTGCCTTCATCTGAAGAACTGGATGACACAAAAATGTCTACATCATCTTTCTGTTGCTCATTCAGCAGTATGTACAGTTGTGCGGTGCCACATCTGGCACAGCACAGTATGCAAGATTTGCAGAAATCCTGCCTTGTTAATGTTCATAAGCCAGTATTTTCTTACGAATGACTATGAATGGAGAGATCGAGGCATGCAAAGGCAGCAAACTACCATCCCTGAATTTGGAAAATCGCGTTACTACGAATATGTGACGTTACAACGCCACATATTACGTCGCGGTAGGTAACAACGCGGACGTTACATCGTCCGCGTTGTTACCATGTATGGCATTAAAACACAAGTCGTTTCTACGACTTGCACTAGATGGCGCACTGGACTTAGGAATAGTATAAATTACTATTCCTACTCCAGTTAGCGCAACAGCAGGGAATGTGTTGGACTTACAATCCAACACATTCCCTGGTGTTGCACGCCATCTAGCGCAAGTAGTTGAAACGACTTGCGATGTAATGCCATGCGTGGTAACAACGCAGACGATGTAACATCCGCGTTGTTTCCAACATGCGTAGTACTGACAGCGTTGTAAACGCCAGGGTCAGATTGGCCATAGCGGGCCCTGGGCAATCCCCCGGTGCACCGCACGGGTGGGGTCCATTTTTGTTACAGGGCCGTTTTTGCAGCATAGCTGCAAAATCGGCCCAGTACCAAAACACGCAAAAACCGGCCCGGCAAAGAGTTTGGCGGCACCTCCAACCCCCCCCTGAGTGGGAGGGGAGGGGGGCCCGGCTGAGCACTTTGCCAGGGCCGGTTGTGGTTCCCAGTCCGGCCCTGGTAAACGCTGTCTCCCCATTACTGCACCCTCTATAAGGGCTACAAGAACAATGCAATAAGACATAAGCGGGAGCATGGAGCCGTCCCATGGAGCACTGTCTGTTCCCCATACGCTTCAGTTGCCAATAACATAGTGGAGCTATCCCTCAAGAACTCCTTGCATCCGCTTTGCAAAAGAATACCCTCTGCTTTCTCAAGCTGGTATTCTTTCAATAGCTTGATATATTTCCTTGTTGGTCACAAGGAAAGGGCAACAGTCCCTTACCACCCACTTTTTCTTGTATGTACAAGGAATTGCCATGTGCGTCGTAAATCCAGTTGCTATTCGCAGTGTCACTTTAATACATTGTGAATTGGACTTCACTAATTGCAAAGCCTGCTAAATATACCAAGCGCTGGTGAAAGGGGAGCCTAACTTCATTTGTTATATTAGTCAGAGGGATTTCGGGGAGTAGTAGATTTTGCGTCGCAGCTTCGCCAAAAAGTGATACATCCCCAACGCAAAGTCCCTGGACCACAATTGCACTATGATCAGATAAACAAGTTACTCCCCTTGAAAAGTGGAGTCTGTCAAGGTAGTGATGGCAAGTAGTTAAGGCTTTTACTCTAGGAGGTGACTGGCTAGAAATTCAGATAAAATATGACACATTGAATAACACTTATTAACTTCACAGACCAATCTGTTGTGTTCTGTATCAAAATGTTATCATTGATGTAGAATGTTGGTAGCTGGAGTGTTCTCCGCCACCTGTCATGCTTTACAATGTTAAAGTGGGTTAAGTGATGTGCCTTCTATAATAGTAAATCATATATTTAAGTTAACAAGGGTGTGATCCGTTCCTTTAAAGGCACAACATAAACTGGCGATAAGGAGCAACAGGAGTTGGGCACACAAGCTCGAGCAGTGTTAAAATTCTACTTGGGTGTACTTCTCTTTTGCATAAAAGAAATTTCAGTGATAATATCTCTGTCCAACAGCATTTCTCTAAGCAGGCAGATGGTGGCACAGGACCACACAATCAACAACACAGATGTTCCAGCCATTAGTCTTTTGCAAGTAAGGGCCAAAGGAGAACAACTTGTAACGTATTGGCAAATGTTGTTACATTAGCAGTGTTGAAGATGCACCGCACAACATATTTTAGAGGGTTATAACCCCAGCGGTGCAGAAAAAATAATTCACAAAAGCAGGAGAAACGGGTGTGACTGGTGCAACGTTAGAAGAAAACCTAAGTTTCCTTCAAAATTGGACCAAACACCAGGTGCTAATGAGAAAGTATTTGTGATTAAAGATCATTAAGCCCTGGACATAGCAATCGATCTGAATTAAGGACAATGCCCTACCTATTAAACACAAGATGAGGAGTGTACCCTTCAGCTTGGTAAATGATCTAAAACATGTGGGACAAAGGTATTATTGAACCTGTGGAATCTACTTTATGACTTTCACCATTAGTCATAGCAGGTAAGCATAATGGTGAAATGAGGTTATCCATTTATTTGGAAAGCCCAAACAAAGACATTTGGTTTGATGCTTATTGACTCCCTAAAATTAGAGCTCTGCTGGAAATATTTGGGGGCTCTGTGTGGTTCTGATAGATGGATATAGCAGTGGCATATAACCAATTTGAATTCATTAGAACAAGGGTACAGTCATCATGAATTTCAACTCACTCATTGGTACCTTTCACTCCTATTGTATGCCTTTTGGTTTGAAGTCGGCAGCATCTGCTTTTCAAAGACTCATGTTTCATCTACTACAAGGTATCAATGGTGCTGTTGTATTTCAAGATGGTATTTTAATATCCGCAAAACTTTTACCTTAATATGATGCAACTCTAAACAAGTTTTGGGGTGCCTTTACTGATCGTGGTGTGGGTGCGTAAAAGGATAAATGCAGGTTTTGGAAATCTGAAGTGAATTTCTAGGTTCATATTATCTCCAAAGAAGGCATCAAGGCATCAAAGCAGTTACCGATTGTCTTCCACCCAGAAACTGGGAGAGCTGAAATCCTTTATGGGTTTTTGCAAATTCTATTCGAACTTCAATACGTACTATATTGTTAAAATGATATGCTTGTCAGACATGTTGAAAGGAAGTGTATAGTTTGAATGGGATGATGTATGTCAATCTGCTAAGATTTACTCTAATTAAAAATGACCAGTGCAAAACAATTGAAATCATATGACCCAAAGCTTACATTCAACATAACAGTGGTCGCAAGGTAGTGTGGATTGGGAGCCTTACTGACTCAAAATTTAAATGGTTCTGATGAAGACAACATTGATTTTGCCTCAAAAGTATTGAGAAATGCAGAGTCGCTCTAGGAAAATTTCACTAGGGAAGAATATCCCCAAAATCTCATTCCTGACAATGGGGTTCAGTTCAGAGGTCCGGACATGGCAAACCTTCTGAAGAAATCTGGGGCCCTATTACACATAGGGCGCACTTTTCCTGTTTGCGCAACGGCATACCTTTTAAATAGGTGCGCCGTGTACAAACAGGAAACATGCACCCTATTACAGTGGATGACCTTCCCCTCAGGGCAGTTGTAAACTCAAGTGAAATACAGAGCAGCTGCTTCAAAGCCGCTCCATATTTCACTGGGCTGCTTGCAATCTGCCTGCACTTTAAAAAGGGATTAGAGATACCTTTCCAGGCAGGTGCAGTGAGTTACTGTACCCGCCATCAAGGGGATGTCTGGGGGTTCAAAGGACCCCTTTTTCCCCCTCCAGAGGGCTGCCATCAGGGGGTGCACTGACAGTGTGCCACCTTCCCTCATTCGAATGGGACCATGCCCCCATGCAAATGAAGGAAAGCCCTCTTGAGAGAGCGCTAGCGCTACATGTACGGTAGTACTATCTGAATTACAGACGGCGCAGGCACAAGCATCTGTGCCCCCTTCTGTAATACCAAAGTGCCCCAGGGGCACACAAGGAGGGCATGCATGTAAGTTGCGCCCTCTGGCACTTTCTGTAATACAGCCCCAGGTGTCAAACATTTAAAAAGTACCTTATATCATCCCCATACAAATGGGCTGGTTGAACGCATGAACATAGTGCTGTCTGAATACATATGGTGGGCTAAAACCAATCATTGCCCAATTGATGAAGTAGCTAGGGCAATGCTATGGTTCTACCGTACTACTCGTCCATCAGCCACCATTTGTCTCACGATTTGAATTATTGCATGGAAGAAGAGCCACCTCAAAACTGTATCCAGCATGGATGCCTAGGGTCTTGGGTAACAGCATGTTGCTGGAAGTTATGGATGAATTGGTTCGAGAAAGAGAGCTCAGATTTCACATAATAAACAGAAGAATGCTTTTGACAGTAGGAAAAGGCTTAAACCTATCTAGTTTGCATAGGTTGACTTAGTGCGGATATACAAACCTTGTCACTTTAGGGAAGGTGACATTCATTTTGGTGAACCTGTCACAATTGATACGGTCTGTGAAAATGCAATTAGGGGTCAGAGGCATCACTATGAAATGCAGAAAAAGTGGTCAAAACAACAGAAAGTGAAAGTGGAGAGAAGATGTCTTTTGTACAGCTAGATATGAGGTTAATAACCCATCAAAGAAGATTCAGCCATAAAGTGAGGGGCAAGCCAGTGGCATACAGACTCATGGTGCCTTTATTGTGAAAGAACACATTCTGCTGAGCCATGAGAGCAACATTTATGCCACTGCTGTTCAAATGAATACTGCAACACCCTAATATTTCTACTTATAGTTTTGGAAAAACACCTCGCTCTAACAAGCATGCAATGTCCTTTAGACTCAGTGGGTACTGAGCTCTCACTGGAGGCAATATTTGAGTGGCTCCTTCATCTCCTACTGACTGTCATCACTCCCCAGGTCCTTTCATTGTCCATTTCATGGGCATCTGCATGTTAAGGACACAGCTCTGTCAAATATCGTTCATATACATTTAAAAGAGATGAAATCCAAGAAAGATCAGCAAACTTTAAGGTTGCAAGGGGACTCCATGTAAACAGGCACTCTGGGTTTTGATTCTAGAATTTTGTTTTGAAACGGTGGTAAACGAGTACTTTATTACAATAGATTCAGTGTTTGCAGATAAAGATCACATCTCCAATTCTGTTATTTAGGTAGTTATATTATATATATGTAGAATTAATTGTATGCAAAACCCTCATGGCGCTAAACCATCAAACATCTAATATAGCCTTAGATCCTGACCTAGTGGGTTCTACTGGCCATTAAAGGCCTGCTCCAGCGTTAAAGGCCTGAGCCAAAGGTGGGGGCCTTTAACAAGGGAGCAGGCCTTTAATGGCCGGTAGATCCCACTAGGAGGGCTATAAGGCTATAAGAACATTCCACCCCTAGAGGGCAGAATGTTTAAGTTACTAAAAACAAAGACCTCTTGTGCCCCTCTCAAGCTCCGAGAGGCCTTTGTTCACAGCAGCAGCTGTAAACAAAAATAACATTGAAATGTTGCTCTGCTGGTTTCTGCTGGCACATAGAAGCCCGGAGCACTCCATTGTATTCAATGAAGCGCTCCACATTCCAATGTTCTAGTACCCAATAAAACAATATCTAATAAAATTTGAACCAGAGTGGACCCATCATTCATTAAACACATAACAAAAAAACAAACCTCACACAATAGTTAATATATGGGGCAGAACAACTAATAAGCAAAATCTAGCCTCTTAAGAAAATTCTAAACATATAGAAGAGAAGAATGTTTGTGCCAGGAGTTCCAACATATGGGGGATTTTATGTTATGAGTATAGGAGCTCATTTCCTCAGCACATTTCTGAAGCTGATGGAAAACCACTTTCTCTAATATTTTTTAAGTTAGAGAAATGGGGCACAAATCCTCAGATCAATTGCACTCCAATAGAGCTTTTTGAACAATGACTTGACAGTCACTGTTGGCATGACCCTACGATTAATGAGCAATACAGCATATCAAATGTATCAGAATATATGGAGTGATTAGCTCAGTGGACTTTGCTGGAAAAAAGATCCTTGGATAAACCAGAAGATCTACTCCTAGAAATTACTGCAACTGAGCCTGTGAAGGATGAGATATTAACTACTCTGCTGACGCACTGAGTAAATTGTAAGACAGTGACCTACATGTATGGGGCTTCGGCACCAACATTCTACACTCCTAAGACTGCACTGACACTGAAATGGAAACAGCAGATGAATAGGGAGATTTCCGACAAACAGTGGGGCCCGATAAAGAGACATATAGAAACTCATGGAGGATGCTACTGGATTTACTGTTGGACCTCACGGTAGACCCATACACTTCAATAGAGGGATGTTTATTGGGGTGCTTCGCAAGACTGGTGAAGGCAAAGCACACAAACAAATTCCTGGACCAGGTACTGCTCCTACATAAATGGCCGGTGCAGCCCCTCCAGTCTCGAGATGGGTTCAGGAACTAATGAAGTGGTGCACCGCAGAAATCATCATTCTATGGTCTCATAGGTACTGAGATAAGATTATCTTCCAATCACAATCAGCAGACAGATGATCAGACTGAGAGAATACATCAATGTTTTGAACAATATTAACAGTGTCAGACCTTACAGGATAGTTCCAATTATGGAACTTGGTAATGGAATGTACATTTGCATACAATAATTCAACTAGTAAATATTTGTTTTTTTTGCCTTTTTTCTGTACATATGGTTTTTACTCCAAAATGATGAATACAGAAATTCAGACACTCAACCTAGTACCTGCAGTTTATGAGTTCCGCGAATACCTTATCGACACCGCTCTAACAATGTATAACGAGCCAAATAAATATATAAGGAATTTGCTGACAAGCATAGGAAATTTGAATGGGTGTACAACATCGGGGATAAATTATGGCTATCTACCAAATATTTATGCCTTAGTGGCGTAGCACATTTGAGCCTAAGTTCATAGGACCTTTTAAGATCCTTAAAGTGATTAATCCTGTTGCTGTACAGTTAAAGTTACCCACCATACTACCTGTACACCCAGTTTTCCATATTTCCATGATCAAGCCTGTAACTGTAGGAACCCGTTTGTCAACAACAACACCTCCAGTAGAAATAGAGAGTCATGCTGAGAATGAGATTAAGGCTACACTAAACTCTAAAAGAGTTAGAGGACGCCTGTTTTATCTTGTTGATTATGTAGATAAGGACGGTGCACCAAGGAACAAAGTACAAAGGAGCTCCAAATTTATCCAAAATTCTTTATTCTTTTCAATCTTTTTTAAAACCTCAGCCAACGCGTTTCGTTCGTTTGAACTTCGTCAGGGCTCATGTGTCACTTGAAGGTCCAAAAGGATGATTCTAAAGAATATGGTCCTGATTGCACCTCTTTCTCTTCACCACATATATTATCACGTGGTGATGTAAGAATTAATCAGTAGATCGTCGGTGATATTTTGGTAAGCCAAGTTCTCGGTGACAATATCTCAAGATCCAAGTTGTAATTCAACCGATAGTTCAACTTTCAAAATAAATACGACCAGTGCACAAGGGATGCACATTAGGTCAATTCAATAGGCATAGATAGCCCAGCGCCGTTTCTTGCAAGTTGTGAGCGATTAAGTAATTCGAGTTCACATTCGTAAATCCTGAGAGTACAAGCGGCATCAATAGCTGCAGGAGATGATGAGACAGTGATCGACCAGTGTAGCAGCCACCCACTCTTATATCATATGAAGATCTTCGTATCGACGGACCAAGGTTTTTGAATTGACCTAATGTGCATCCCTAGTGCACTGGTCGCATTTATTTTGAAAGTTGAACTATCGGTTGAATTACAACTTGGATCTTGAGAAATGTATTAGAAATGTTGTTCATCAATGAAAGGAAATAGGCCATCTCTGGTACTATGATCAATATGTAATAAGCTGATTGGTTGAATAACATTTATTTGAATTCTTTCCATCTGTTCTGGGAGTGGACATTATTTCATTGGCTGGGTATCATGAGTTTAAATTTAAAGCTTTGGTGATGCTTTTGACCATATGTATTTATACCTTGCTGTTATTGTTAGGAATTTGCCTTGGCCCTTCACAGTCCTCTTTCTCTTGCCATGTATAACGAAGCCCATGTGACGCTAGGTGGGGTTAAAAGGCTGATTTCCCCTGTCTCTGGTGCTCGTTATCTAGCATTGTGGTTCCTGTTCCTAGCTGAGAGTTGTAGTACGTTTGGGGAATACTGATTTAAATCACGGGCTCGTGATATTCCCTGTATTGTGTTTTTGACTCTAATTTCCCTTTGGATTTCCCTGGTCCTGTCCTTGTGTGTTGGGTCTTTGGTAGCCTGTGTTTGTTCGTTTTGTCTTGTTCTGTTTTGTTTACATGTTTTATGTGCAGTTCCAAATCCTTGGGCAGTATTGAGTCATTTTATCCCGGCTGGGATTAAGGAGTGGCTGGGGCTCCGGCGCTTCTGTCTTTGGGATCGGTGGTCCGGCGGGATCACCCGGTGATATTTGGTGTGTTCGAGTGCTCTGACGCTGCCCCGCACTTCCGCATCTTTTGCAGGCTCTCCGCATCGTTGTGCGGAGGCGGAGTGCCGGTTTGGGCGCTTTCGCGTTCGAAACGACGCGCAACGAAGATTGAGTTGCTCTGAGCTTCAGCCCCTGTGTTTGTTTGTTTTGGACCCTCGTTTGGCTATAAGAAAGGAAGACTCTCGTTGACTTGGCTATTGGAGGTTTTTTTAGTCGTTTTCACGACTTTTTCCTCCTCTTCCCCCCCTTGGCCTCCGTTGGTTTCAGTTTCCTGAAGCAATCCCCAGCTGCTTCGCCCTATCTTCCCCTGGTTCCCCCCCCCCCCCCCTATCTGCCTGCTGGACTCAGCATATACTCCTGGACGGAGCACTCCACCCGGCGATCATTACAGCTTCTGTGGGTAAGGAGGAGTGTTACGGGGAGGTGTGTGTGGGGGCATGAGAAGAGAAAGAGGGCTTGTGTATTTGGGATATTGACATTGTGTTGTTTTTCTTGTGTGGCAGACGGCGATTTGGCCAGTCCCCTGTAATACAGCACGTGGAGTTACATGGTCCATGGTCCTGGCAGAAGGACTCTTTCCCTTGGAGAAGAAGACCTGGGATCCCTTGTTTGTCCTTCCCTTTTTCCCGCCCCCTGTCCCTAACCAGTTCGTTGGTTCATGGTATTATTTACGGTGTGAGCCACGGAGTGGTGGGTTCAGGGGAACGGGGTTGTCTTCGCTCCTGCAGTGTATGGGCATAGGTGGGCAGGAGCCAACAGAATAACGAGCCCACGTAATAATTGCACTGCCTGAGCGACGATGGATGAGGATGTGGGTGCTACGGCGGGTACATCTCCCACTTTACAGGATGTCATGGGCGCTTTGACTGCACTTCAAAGCCAGATCCATGATTTACGACAGGAAAATGTGGCCATGAAGCAGGAGGTTGGGGCACTACTTAGTAGAGAAAGGGTGCAGCTTAGGACACCTCAGTCCCCGGTAATACAACCAGCCACATTTCAATACACAGGTGGGCCAGGGCAGGGAGCTAGTGGGGGGGTACCGGTATCAGTTACTGTAAACACTCCTGTACCTGTACCATTGGCGCCACCAGAGAGGTTTGCAGGGGATAGCGCCAAATTTGGCACTTTTATGAACCAATGCCAACTGCACTTCATGTGCAAACCAACTGCTTTTCCCAATGATTCGGCCAAAGTGGCGTTTACAATATCATACCTGGCTGGCACAGCGGCACAGTGGGCTATACCCCTAGTGGATAGGGATGATCCGGTGTTGACTAACTATCCGGCATTTAAAGAACTGATGCGCGGTCTGTTCGCGAAACATGCCTTTATGCAGGCAAGTGACGCAGAACTTCTGAAACTAAGACAAGGACGCCAGGACCTATTGACATATATTTCCACCTTTAATCGGTTGGTGTCGGAGACACATTGGCCCGAGGATAAGAGAACATCTTTGTTCTATCAGGGATTATCTGAAGATCTTAAGGACATAGTCTCACAGGTAGTAGACCCCCCACTTGATTGCGCAGCTTTTATCGATCTAGTGGTTAAGTTGAACCATCGCTTGGCGGAGAGACGGGGGGAGAAGAGTCGTTACCAGGTGTCTCGGGGAGGGTTTGTGAAGCCTGATCATAAGCCCCTGGGAGCTGGTGAGACAAAGGGTCTCTCTGAACCAATGGAGATAGGCGGAGTAAGGGGGCCTTTGTCCGATGAAGAAAAGAAACGAAGGCGAGAGATGGGTCTGTGTCTGTATTGTGGCCAGGGTGGGCACTTTGCGAGGGAATGTCCCGTGAAACCCTCTGGATCCTCCTATGGGAAGAAGGTGGCCTGTTTGTACCATGAACGGAAGGAGCGACAGTACGAGGTGCTTGGGGTAGTAGACAGGGCTCCTAGACATTTCATCATTAATGCGCATTTGGTACTTGGAGGAGAGAGTAGAGTGCCAGTGTCGGTATTGTTGGATTCGGGGGCTACGGGGAATTTCCTCGATATCACGTTGGCTGACAAATTGAAGGTTCCTTGTTGCGTAAAAGATCAACCCGAACCCGTGCGGGCGATTGATGGCACAGAATTAACATCGGGTTCAATTACTAAGAGGACGATGCCTCTGTGTCTGGTATGTGAGAACGGACACTCCGAGATGGTGTGTTTTGACCTCATTGATGCTCCCTCATTTGGGATGGTTTTAGGTGTGCCGTGGTTGCAAGAGCACAACCCCCGGATAGATTGGGCACAAAGGCTGGTGTCTCTTGATTCCTTGTATTGTGTAAAACATTGCTACAGAGATGCAGGTGAAAAGGAGTTGTCATTATCTTGTGCTACTACTGACATGGATGCAATACCTTTGCAATACCAGGAGTATAGGGAGGTGTTCGATGTAGAAAAGGCGCAGGGTTTACCTCCACATAGGTCATTCGATTGTAAGATCGATCTTATTCCTGGGGCGCCTCTTCCTTGTAGTAGAGTGTATGCTCTCTCCGAACCGGAGGAGCTGCACCTGAAGGTGTATCTCGACGAGATGTTGCGTCTGGGATTTATCCGTCCATCATGTTCGCCTGTTTCTTCGGCTATCTTTTTTATTCCGAAGAAGGAAGGTACTCTGCGGGCATGTGTGGACTATCGCACGTTAAACAAAGCCACCATCAAGAACAAGTACCCTCTTCCACTCATCCCCGTGTTGTTAGATCAGCTTCGCAGCGCAAAGGTGTTCACCAAGTTGGACTTGCGGGGCGCCTATCATTTGGTGCGTGTGCGAAGTGGGGATGAGTGGAAGACGGCTTTTAAAACGAAGCATGGACTTTATGAGTACTGTGTAATGCCGTTCGGGCTATGTAATGCACCGGCGGCATTCCAGTACTTCATAAACGAGATGCTTCGGGAGTTCTTGGATCGGAGTGTGATAGTGTACCTGGATGATATCTTGATTTTCTCTGAGACAGGGGTTGAGCACCAGCAGCACGTGATCCAGGTCCTACGCAAGTTGCGGGAGCATAACCTATATGCGAAATTGGCGAAATGCCAATTTAGCACTACGCAGGTAGAGTTCCTTGGGTTTGTGGTGTCTGCCGGAGGAGTTCGGATGGATCCAAGAAAGATCGAGGCCATACTCACCTGGCCAGTTCCAACGTCTGTAAAACATATACAGGTGTTGTTGGGATTCGCCAATTTTTATAGGCGTTTTATCTCTCATTTTTCGGACATCGTGGCTCCCCTGACTCGGCTGTTGCGAAAGGGTGTACCCTTTGAGTGGTCCACAGAGGCGCAGGGGGCTTTCCAGCGGCTGTTGGGGGCGTTTACATCGGCACCTGTGTTGATCCATCCTGACCCGGCTCTGCCATTCTTTGTGGAGACGGACGCATCGTTGTGTGCAGTTGGTGGAGTACTGTCCCAGAGAGAGGTCGAGACTGGGTGTATGCATCCTATTGCTTTTTTCTCCAAGACCCTGCTGCCTGCGGAGCGTAACTACACTGTGGCAGAAAGGGAGCTGTTGGCGGTTAAGTTGTCCTTTGAGGAATGGAGGCATTATCTGTGGGGGGCGAGGCACACCGTTACCATTTATACGGACCATAAAAATCTGGAGTTTTTCCGTTCGGCGCGAGCCTTGACACCACGCCAAATGCGGTGGGTTCTCTTTTTTAATGAGTTCGATTTCATTATTACATATCGGCCAGCAGCACAGCAGGTCAAGTCTGATGCCTTATCTCGTATCCATGTAGACTCCAGTGAACAGGGTAAGGAGAAGGAGAGCAGGCCTATGATATCTGAAGACAGGATTGTCGGGGTGGTGGATGGGGAGGCGTTCACTGCGTCGGTAAAGAACCAGTTGCGCAGGATGGATCTTACACCTTGGGTGTCTTTGCCCCAGGCATCGTTCCGGGATGACTTATTGTATTATAAGGATCGGTTGTTTGTACCCCCTCCATTGAGAGATCAGGTCATGGAATGGTGCCATTCATCTGCCCTGGTGGCACATCCTGGGATCCCAAAGACGAAGGAGATGTGTGCTAGGTGGTTTTGGTGGGAATCGTTGGCTAAGGATGTTCAGGGGTATGTCACGGCTTGTCCGGTATGTGCTATCAGTAAGCCCTCACATAGTAAACCATCGGGTCTGCTGAAACCTCTGGAAGTCCCTCCTTCACCTTGGCACACCATCAGCATGGATTTTGTGACTGAGCTTCCTTCTGTTTCTGGGTTCACTGCTATTTTGGTGGTGGTAGACTTGTTTACCAAGATGGCCCATTTTATTCCTCTTCCGAAGATTCCTACCGCCAGAGAGATGGCTTTGGTTTTTATGTCTTCAATAGTGCGAATACATGGGTTGCCTTCTGCAGTGGTAACAGATAGGGGGGCTCAGTTCGTTTCCCATTTTTGGAGAGAACTGTGTTCAGTGTTGCGGGTGGACGTCAGACTGTCAACTGCGTATCATCCACAGTTTGACGGCCAGACCGAGCGCACAAACCAGACTATGGAACAATATCTTAGGTGTCTGACGTCATCACTGGCATGTGATTGGGTTATGGCTCTTCCCATCGCCGAGTTTGCGTATAACAACAGTCAGCACTCGGCCTTGGGTATGACACCCTTCTTCTGTTCATTAGGTTACCATCCCAGGGCATTGGCTATTCAGCCCACTGGGCATGTGCCAGCCATAGATGATGTGTGTGGTCGTTTGGGCAAGATATGGGATATTGCCCGGGAGCAGTTGTTGGCAGCTAAGGCTGCTATGAAGTTGCATGCGGACAAACATCGTGTCCCTGCGCCTGCTTATCAAGTTGGGGACCAGGTATGGTTGGCTACGAAAAATCTGAGGTTTGGGGGCTCTCGCAAATTACAACCTCGATATGCGGGACCGTTCCCAATAGTACAGATCATAAATCCTGTGGCCATGAAGTTAGAACTGCCCAGTGACTATCGGGTTCATCCCGTATTTCATACGTCTCTACTAAAGCCTTATGTACCTTCCTCACAGGTCCTGCCGCCTCCTCCCCCTATTCTTGTGGATGGACAGAAGGAGTATGAGGTCCGGGCTATCCTGGATTCAGAAAGACGCAAGGGACGTCTGTTCTATCTGATAGATTGGAAAGGGTATGCCCCCGAGGACCGGACTTGGGAGCCGGCTGGGGGAGTACACTCCCCTCGTCTTGTTCGTATGTTCCATCGTCAACATCCATCTAAACCCTGCCCTGTGGGGAGGATCGTTGGGAGGGGGTACTGTTAGGAATTTGCCTTGGCCCTTCACAGTCCTCTTTCTCTTGCCATGTATAACGAAGCCCATGTGACGCTAGGTGGGGTTAAAAGGCTGATTTCCCCTGTCTCTGGTGCTCGTTATCTAGCATTGTGGTTCCTGTTCCTAGCTGAGAGTTGTAGTACGTTTGGGGAATACTGATTTAAATCACGGGCTCGTGATATTCCCTGTATTGTGTTTTTGACTCTAATTTCCCTTTGGATTTCCCTGGTCCTGTCCTTGTGTGTTGGGTCTTTGGTAGCCTGTGTTTGTTCGTTTTGTCTTGTTCTGTTTTGTTTACATGTTTTATGTGCAGTTCCAAATCCTTGGGCAGTATTGAGTCATTTTATCCCGGCTGGGATTAAGGAGTGGCTGGGGCTCCGGCGCTTCTGTCTTTGGGATCGGTGGTCCGGCGGGATCACCCGGTGATATTTGGTGTGTTCGAGTGCTCTGACGCTGCCCCGCACTTACGCATCTTTTGCAGGCTCTCCGCATCGTTGTGCGGAGGCGGAGTGCCGGTTTGGGCGCTTTCGCGTTCGAAACGACGCGCAACGAAGATTGAGTTGCTCTGAGCTTCAGCCCCTGTGTTTGTTTGTTTTGGACCCTCGTTTGGCTATAAGAAAGGAAGACTCTCGTTGACTTGGCTATTGGAGGTTTTTTTAGTCGTTTTCACGACTTTTTCCTCCTCTTCCCCCCCTTGGCCTCCGTTGGTTTCAGTTTCCTGAAGCAATCCCCAGCTGCTTCGCCCTATCTTCCCCTGGTTTCCCCCCCCCCCCCCCTATCTGCCTGCTGGACTCAGCATATACTCCTGGACGGAGCACTCCACCCGGCGATCATTACAGCTTCTGTGGGTAAGGAGGAGTGTTACGGGGAGGTGTGTGTGGGGGCATGAGAAGAGAAAGAGGGCTTGTGTATTTGGGATATTGACATTGTGTTGTTTTTCTTGTGTGGCAGACGGCGATTTGGCCAGTCCCCTGTAATACAGCACGTGGAGTTACATGGTCCATGGTCCTGGCAGAAGGACTCTTTCCCTTGGAGAAGAAGACCTGGGATCCCTTGTTTGTCCTTCCCTTTTTCCCGCCCCCTGTCCCTAACCAGTTCGTTGGTTCATGGTATTATTTACGGTGTGAGCCACGGAGTGGTGGGTTCAGGGGAACGGGGTTGTCTTCGCTCCTGCAGTGTATGGGCATAGGTGGGCAGGAGCCAACAGTTATATTTGGAAGGGAAAGTGGGTGCACTATGTCTTAGAAGAATGGCACATATTACTCAATTATAGATCTTGGTAAAAATTGCATCTCATCACTTTATTAACCCTACAGACAAAGGCTGGCTACCTTGTCAAAATACTGAAGACTAAAATATAGACCAACACATTTATCGATTCAAAAATATTGGCTACCATTATATAGCCAAGATAAGTAAGCACAGGAAAAGCAAAGATTTATTGTTCAAACTCCATTTCTACTTAACTTGACAATATAGTGCAAGAACATACAGGTCGGTATTAAAAACTCAATATTTTGGTACCACACCGAAAGGGTCTGGTTGACTTTGCGCCAGGAAACGGAGAGTGAGACCCCCTCTCCTGTCTTCACTAAACAGTGTTCAGTAGTGTGCAGTTTTCCACACTGAAGAAAAAAGAGGGTCTTTCCTCGCTTATTGACATCAATCACGGACTTGTTTGTGCCTTTATGGTGTAAGTGTGACCCGTGGTGCGACTAGACAGGATAAGAGGCTCCAGGAATTCTCAAGGTGACCTTGCATTCATAATAGAATCTAATAGACAAATAACCTACACCTAACCCATCACTTTCCACTAAATTGTTTTTTCTTTCATTAAGTAACGCATAAACCAGGACTTTAAGTGGGCCGGCTCCTGCCGGGGCTCAGCACCATTAGTTCTAAAATGCAGGTGCTGAGACGGGTCCCTATCGGGCTCTCCATTTTTGCCCTCACCTTCAGGATTTAAAAATAAAACTTAACTCTGCAGCAGTACCACCCTTCACTGCCTGTGAAGTAACTTCAAAGAAACTCGTTAATCTTCTTTCACAGTCTCATCATTACAGAACTGAAGCATTTTCAATATTCTATACAACAAAGCCATAGTTGTTGCTTATTTATGTTATGCAGCTAACAAACATCTCAATGGCCGCCGGCACGGCTCGCAGGGAGGGGGGGGGCATGTGGCTCACGGGTTGCTTAAAAAAAAAATTACCTTGTCGCTGCCTCCGCCCGGTCCTGCGTCTTCTCTCCTTCTAGCCTGTTTCTGACTCCAGGTTGGAACAGGAAGCAGGCGGCCAGCCTCCCACCCCTAAGCCAATCACAATTGGTCTGAGGTCTGAGCGCCGCGAAACGGCGCTCAGACAGGGGCTGGAGGGGTGGGCATGTTCTCCATGCAGGCTGTAATACAGCCTGCATGGGGAACAGGGGAGTGCACATGACTGTCTTAGGCGGGCTGAGAGGCCAAACAGTCATTGCGCACAGGGATGTTCTACCACTTATCCCCTGCAGCTCCGCCCCGCCCCGCCCCTCACACACTGCCACAGCAGGAGGAAAAAATAAAATGATAACATTCCATTATTAAAATTTTCCTTTTTCCTTTCCTTGCTGCTCCAGGCAGTGGGGCGACGCACCACTGCCTTAGCAGAGGAGCTGCCACTGAACCACTGGCAAAGCCAATAGTCTTGGCGTGTTGTAGCAGTAATGTTACTTTCTGTATTATTTATCTGGATGCAATGACAGAAGCAGCAAATTAACAGCTGTGTGGCACACTATGCTAAGCGCAGATTTTTAGCTTACTTGTTTTAAGTCACGCCCTAATTACATTGACGACGCCTCTATAAGACACCCACACCCCTGGTTTTTTCAGCCCACTTAAAAAAGCCCTGCCATAAACTAATGTCAACCAAGAGTGTACATTGTAGTTGACGTGGCAAGCACAGTGTGTGGGTAGAGAGGCCTTCAATTGTATTCAGTTTATGTCTCCCGCTTCAGGGCTGCTTTTGCACCCTTTGTGAAAGATGGAGGCGATAATCTGATTTATGGCACCGAACAAGTGTTCTCACATACAAAATTAAAAAAAGGAATATTAGAATAAGCGATGTGTGACTGAGCAGAGGGAAAAATTACAATTTGATTATTTTGGTTGGCTTTGAAGGATAGCTGAAAAGATGTGGGTTGCCATGGTAACTTATGTTGGTTAAGAACAGAGCTTGAATGTTCCTGCCTATTAAAGACAGCCACTGCAATGAATAAGGAAGCACAATGTCTTTCCATTAGCTTCCCGATGAAGCCTTTATGCACACCAGGTTTCAGGTGATTAAAGCATTGTCGTGTATCAGATGTACGTGTTCCTTGCCTGATTCGTAACGCGCAGGACTGAAGGTCGTCAGGGCCTGCTGTGAAGACGCGGGAAACGCCGCCATTCATTCGTTTTGCAGTCAAGAGCTAACCACGTTTGTCGCAGTCTTTAAACCGACTGTATCTTAGCTTTGGACATTTCACCCCAGTATTCGATACGGCCAGGCCCGGTATAGCAGTATTTCCCTATATCGAAAATTCACCCCAATTATTGCCTTCTGTTCCACTTGGAACACATCCTCACTAGACATAGAAGAGTTACTTCTGCATGGGTAGAATCAGGACTAAGATCCTCGTAATGGGAGGAAGTGAACCTATCACACGACCCTGCAGCTGGTTGCCAGGATCCTCTAACCTCCTCCTAACCCCCTCCCCAACCCCTCCCCACTCCCCACCTCTCCAGCTAGAAATAAGGGCATGCCATACTCTTCATTCTGCTCTGCAGTTTGTTCCATAGGTCCACACAGGTGTTAAAGGGATGAGTTTTACGCTAGCACTACTCACAGCGTTTGAAATGGGGAAAAAAAGTGCAGCTTGTTTCTGAGAAGTGCCTATACTCTACAATGAAAAGTATTATATCCCTCTTGAGAAGTGCCGGTACTCTCCTCAAAAATATTAAAGTGCCAGTACTCCATACCGGGCCATTTAAAGCACTAACTACTCCGAAAAATACTCCCTTTACCTTTACTGCTAACAGTCCATGGGAGGAACCAACTAAAGTAATTGTCCAGTGCTTAATTTAAGCTGATGGATGCCGGTGGGGGGGACCAGCACTTACTTTTGGATACCAACACTTATTCCGTATCAAATATTTACATAGTGCAAGAGCAGGGGGAAAAAATCACATATTGGAAAGATGGAGGAATTAAAAAATGTGCAAACCCATCACAAACAGAAAGTAGGGTCGATATTCAAAGAAAAGACAAAAAAACGTTTTGGGGAAGGGTAACAAAATCTTACACATTTAAGTGCAGAAGAACCGTGTCGGGGTCGGGGTGATTTGAACTGCACAATCTCATTATCTGTTTATATAAGGGGAGTTCTGTTCTGTTCACGAAATTTGTCAATTAACCCGGACATCAGGGGTCACCATACATTTGTCAGTGCCCCAGGGGCACTCATTCGCTCGAGTAGAAATAGATTTAATTAACTTTTTCTGGCTGACCCAGATGTTAAATATTTCGCTTTCAGAATTTTCATGGAACAACATTATCTGGAAAGGATTATGGGTTGCAGTGTTTTCTGAGACCTCTCCAGCAAGAGTCGTGAAGAGAAGGCTCGGCCCCAGCTGTGGAGACCTGGTGGTCTCCGCTCATCTTCCTTGGTGTGAGGGACCTAGCAACCTGCCAAGACCAGCCACCCAGGTCAGCTGTATAGGTGGGCTGTCACAATAATGTAACTCTGGGAGGAGGAGAAGGCATCTTCACAGTGTATGGCAAGCATTGCAAGAGGGCCGGTCACTGGGCCCAAACTCTATTCCTGTGTCCAGTCTGCCAGTGACATCACGCTGGCGTACGACGCAACTTAGTTTAATTGACTAGTATGCATGTTACTTGGAGTAATGTGTCAGCACCAGGGGCCAGATGTATCAAAGGATTTTACTCATTCTGTGTCTATGGGAAAATGTGTTCGTACATATGGCCCTAGGTTGTGTATTCTCAACCTGTCAGGCCACCAGATCCTCACCGGAATGTTGAACCCAAACATGAAGAACGCTAACCAAAATCCACACCACAGTGAGCAACTTTTGCAACCCCCTACCCAAGTGTGCACTAGTCCTCTTGCACCATTTGTATTCTAGCTGCCCAGCCTCTCTCAGGCAGATAGCCACAGAATGGGCGGCAAGCTGAAAATCTCCTGTTTACACCCACGCTGATACAAACAATGCAAAACACTGGCTACACCGGTCTAATGCTTGTGCTCATCTCTGTCAAACAAGGTATTTACTTCATCAGTTGTAATATTGGGAGCAGGAATGGCTTTCTAATACACTAGATGGTCCCACTCAGGGTGGCATAGTAATACTATACATGTTGACCTCTTAAGGTGGTAGTATAATGCTCTATGCATCCCCTGCACAAGGTCAAATTATAATACTCGATATGTACCCTGATCCAGGTCACATTGTGATTCTCTACATATCCCCCGCTACAGGTGACATTACAATACTCTGTATATCATCCACTCGAGGTGGCATTATAATATTCTATAAATTCACTACTCAAGGTGGCATTACAATATTCTATACGTTCACTGCTCAAGGCGGCATAATAATATTCTAGAAGTTCACTGTTCAAGGCGGCATTATAATATTCTATAAGTTCACTGCTCATGGTGGCATTATAATATTCTATAAGTTCCCTGCTCATGGTGGCATTATAATATTCTATAAGTTCACTGCTCAAGGTGGCATTATAATATTCTAGAAGTTCACCGCTCAAGGTGGCATTAAAACTCTGTTCATGTACTAAAAAGGATAAACAAGGGACATTGACCATGCATTAGAGGTAGTCAGATGTGCCAACTGCTTCCCCTAGCTTACCTACTGGTAGCTCTGGCACTAGGATTTCTTTCCATAGTGTGTTGAGTCAAGAAGACCTTGACATCAAGGTTCTGTGGCTTCCACTCCTTGCTCTCTACCTAACTCCACAACAGCAAATAGGAGACTGCCAATGGACTTGTGCCAGGTCATGGAGTCAATTGTGTGATGTCATCAGGGGCAGATGGTCTACACCTAAACCTGACATTTGGTAAAGGATATCCATGCATGAAAGTATAGTTAGCCTTTCCAACCCCAAGTTTAATCAGATGGAATATTCTTATAATTATATTTTTAAGGGAGCCTGTAAGAGGTGTCAGTCCAAGAAACGGTGGTGTCTCTGGAGTCAACAGACTGGTGGCAGCAAAATATCAAAAGCAATGCCTGTGATCCTGTGCTGCCTGAATGGGACACAGGAGCATCACCTGGTGGTCTAAAGATGTCTGTGCAGATGACTGAACAGATCATCCAGGGATAGGTCAGTCTGGACACCGCCATCTTGTGCTTCCTGAATGGCTGGAGTGAGTGCAGTTTCTATGATTAACTGGATATGCCATTTTAAGACGTCTTGTGCTGGTTTTGTGTACGTCCATTAGCGAGAGAAGTAATTAAATATCTGTTGTTATTTCTGAGGGTGAGAAAGTAGCTGAGATCTGACTCGCCTTCCGATGGGAAGGGAGCATAGTAAAGATCTGTGTTGTCTTTAAGGGAGGGAGGGATTCGTCATATGGTGAATCTCGCATTGATTGATCAAAAAATGTATCTGTTTTAGTTCTTTGGCAGGGAACGTTGCATTGGCGTTTAGTATGTTTGATCTTCCTGTCCATTGGCAAGGTAGAGTCGCTGCTGCTCTTCCATTTTTTGATCTTTCTTGAGCGATATCCTCTTGGTGATCTGCTCCTCAAACACTGGTTTGCGCCTTTCTTGATGTAGGTGAGGCAGATATCACTCTGAGTCACAATGGGGCTTAATTTACTACAGACCCCAACTGGTCAGGTTGGGTTTGACCTCTCAGGAGGTGGTTCTTTTGACGAACTCAAGGTCTTCTCAGGAGGTGGACCTTTTACGAGCTCAGGGTCTTCTCAGGAGGTGGACCTTTTACGAGCTCAGGGTCTTCTCAGGAGGAGGACCTTTTACGAGCTTGGGGTCTTCTCAAGAGGTGGACCTTTTACTAGCACGGGGTCTTCTCAGGAGGTGGGCCTTTTACGAGCTTGGGGTCTTCTCCGGAGGTGGACCTTTTGACGAGCTCAGGGTCTTCTCAGGAGGTGGACCTTTTACGAGCTCAGGGTCTTCTCAGGAGGTGGACCTTTTACGAGTTCAGGATCTTCTCAGGAGGAGGACCTTTTACGACCTCGGGGTCTTCTCAGGAGGTAGACCTTTTACGAGCTAGGGTATTCTCAGGAGGTGGACCTTTTACGAGCTTTGGGTCTTCTCAAGAGGTGGACCTTTTACTAGCTCAGGGTCTTCTCAGGAGGTGGGCCTTTTACGAGCTTGGGGTCTTCTCAGGAGGTGGACCATTTACGAGCTCGAGGTCTTCTCAGGGGGTGGACCTTTTACGAGCTCGGGGTCTTCTCAGGAGGTGGACCTTTTACGAACACGGGGTCTTCTCACGAGGTGGACCTTTTATGAGCTCGGGTCTTCTCAGGCGGTGGACCTTTACGAGCTCTGGGTCTTCTCAGGAGGTGGACCTTTTACGAGCTCTGGGTCTTCTCAGGAGGTGGGCCTTTTATGAGCACGGGGTCTTCTCAGAAGGTGGACCTTTTACGAGCACGGGGTCTTCTCAGGAGGTGGACCTTTTACGAGATCGGGGTCTTCTCCGGAGGTGGACCTTTTACGAGATCGGGGTCTTCTCAGGAGGTGGACCTTTTACTAGCTCAGGGTCTTCTTTAAAATGACAGAGGAGCTGGCTTGCTGGCTTCTCCTGCAGCAAGGTTGGCAAGCGTACTTGAATTTGGGTGGAATTGAAATTGCATTTATATAGCGATTACTACCCCTGAGGAGGCGTTGAAGCACTTTACGTCGGGCAGCATGCTGATGCACTTCTTTGCATCTCATCAAGGATAGATGCGCACAGAAGGACAGCTTGCGCACAGAATGAAACAGTGGTGCATTACCTACAAAAATAGTGAACTCCAGGAAATGGACTAATGCTCTGAATGGAGCACTATATATTGAATGAACATTTAATTTACATTTTGATGACATGTTTTTTTAATTTTTTATAGCATCGCAGTTCACAGACCCACAATCCTGACAGACTGTAAACCAGAAGATCCCTGGGGGTGGAGCAAATTGATTGGTGATTTAATACAATTTCCCAGTTCTGTAGCTGTCTTAAGTGCATAGCTCCCCACTAGCAGAGACTGGAATGCCCCTCTTCACAAACGCTTGCAGTGCTGCATGCTACCTTTACAGGCGCACACACACAAGCCAAACCAAGTGTTCTTTGCTGCAGCTGCACACACGCACATGTGCACTGCTGCCTGTTGGTGGGACAGGTACACATACACACGTGTGGTATACTCCATGCTGCAGCACACACACAAGTGCAATGCTGAAACTACAGACACACATAAACAAAATACATATGCAGATGCAGACACACACACAGACAAAACGCGTGTAATATTGTATACTGCAGCTGCACTTCACTTACCAACACACAAACATATCTGCAGTGCTGTCGCCTTTTGCTGCACCCACACAAAATACATGCCCCTGCTGCAACACGCGCACACACACGAAAAAGCATGTACAATATTGCATAATGCACGTGCCCAACACAAACCAAACACATGTAGCTCGTGCTGCAGTTGTTTAAGGCACGCCCATTTCGAGCGCTCCAATAAATCACATGGACCTCTGTACAAAACATGGGTTCAACTCAAGAGTGGGATCGCCATCCCATTGTTATTCTTTTCTCAGCGTCTCTTCAGGCACATTAGCTCTTTTTAAAACACACATTTGTTTATCCAATAAGTGTTAATGTAAGCCCATTAGCAGTGAGATTCTTGCATCTGCATTAGAAATGTTCTCTCGGTCCCCTCTCACCCACTCGTCTGTTTAACCCTCGGCTGCCAACAAGAAAACAAGCATTGACTCAGCCAATAGTTCTCGCCTATGAGAACTTTTGGCATCAACAATGTTTTGTAGCGATAATATACTTTGCTGTGTCGTTATAACTAATTTTTTTAATTGCCATGACGTAATAGGGCTAATGAGCTGTTTTTAAGTGCATTAGCACTGGATGAATTACAGTCCTTTATTATTATTTTTAGTCATACTGCACAGCAGCCAAGAAAGGCTACAAATCATTGCCAAAGTCAGCAAGCCCATGCTGTACAGGAGGAATAAAAGGCAATCGCAGAGCCAACAGTCTCAAAGGTGAGACCTTTTGGATTTGTCAATGCTTGTTAGGTCTCAGCGCAACACCCCAGTAATTCTGACCAACTAAGTTAATCTCCCCATGCGTGAAAAAGAAAAAAAGTGTCATTTGGGAAAAAAAATCCTATCACATAAGAAAAACAATAGCGCTCATGTCTTAGTGAAAATGTCTTTGAAAGTGGATAACATCTGTTTTGACAAAAAAAGCAGATAACATCTAATGTCACAAAGAACATCCATTTCAAAAGAGAAAAGAGTTTTTTTGAAATGCGTGTGGCAAAACATAGATACCAATGGCAAGAGGTTCAACAAGGACGACAGTGAAGAAGAAGATGCATTGGCAAAGTCATTTTGTACAACAGTGTCGCTGTTCAGCATGGCTAAAAGTGCAGTTAGAAAAAAAGCGCTATGAAACGGCCAGCACTTTTCCCTAACTTTACTTTCAGCCATGCTGCTGTACAACATTGATAAAAGCCATTGGAATAACCAATAACTTTTGCAAAGGCAAGACCTATTAACTTTGCCAATGCTGGTTGTTTCAATCTCCAACATAGTTGTTGTAATTATAGAGCGCTTATTACCCTTGACGAGGCGTTTAACAAATCTTCCTGTCGGGATGATAATTTCATGTGCAATCTATTATGATTGGTTTAGATTCGATTTATAACATAGTCCAATGGCTATTTTTACTTCCAAAAAATTATTATCTGACGTGTATCTAGATCTAGACACTCCAATGAATCTTTCTGCATGACAATATAAGCCAAGACAAAAGAGAATACATTTTAAAGTTTTTTGATAAAATAGGGCTAGTACCACTTTTAGCCCATAACACTTTAAGGTTAGAGTCTTTAATTTCCTTTGTAGATATCAGCTAAAAAATGCCACGATGCATTTTTCTATTTACAACAAGGGGTGGTGATGGACAGAGTCTCTGAATTAAGCAGAGTACTCTCACCCAGTCAAGAGATCAGGGCTAGATCCAACACCGTTTTTTAGCTCATTGCACTATCCCAGTTTCAGAACCTGGCTGTATGCAAATTAGTCTGTCCCTGGCCCAGTGCATCATGGGAACAGGGCAGACCAGACTACAAAAGCAAATTCTTACACTGGGAAGGAAACAAGCTTCCGGGGACCGGTTTCTGGCATTACAGCCGTCTTCGGCCCGGCTTGCTTGAATCCTGATGGTGCAATGAGCAAGGGACTCACATCTGAGTATACCCTTCCACGCTTAGGGTGGACAAAATTATTTACAACAAGGGGTGGTGATGGACAGAGTCTCTGAATTAAGCAGAGTACTCTCACCCAGTCAAGAGATCAGGGCTAGATCCAACACCGTTTTTTAGCTCATTGCACCATCCCAGTTTCAGAACCTGGCTGTATGCAAATTAGTCTGTCCCTGGCCCAGTGCATCATGGGAACAGGGCAGACCAGACTACAAAAGCCAATTCTTACACTGGGAAGGAAACAAGCTTCCGGGGACCGGTTTCTGGCATTACAGCCGTCTTCGGCCCGGCTTGCTTGAATCCTGATGGTGCAATGAGCAAGGGACTCACATCTGAGTATACCCTTCCACGCTTAGGGTGGACAAAATTATTTACAACAAGGGGTGGTGATGGACAGAGTCTCTGAATTAAGCAGAGTACTCTCACCCAGTCAAGAGATCAGGGCTAGATCCAACACCGTTTTTTAGCTCATTGCACCATCCCAGTTTCAGAACCTGGCTGTATGCAAATTAGTCTGTCCCTGGCCCAGTGCATCATGGGAACAGGGCAGACCAGACTACAAAAGCCAATTCTTACACTGGGAAGGAAACAAGCTTCCGGGGACCGGTTTCTGGCATTACAGCCGTCTTCGGCCCGGCTTGCTTGAATCCTGATGGTGCAATGAGCAAGGGACTCACATCTGAGTATACCCTTCCACGCTTAGGGTGGACAAAATTATTTACAACAAGGGGTGGTGATGGACAGAGTCTCTGAATTAAGCAGAGTACTCTCACCCAGTCAAGAGATCAGGGCTAGATCCAACACCGTTTTTTAGCTCATTGCACCATCCCAGTTTCAGAACCTGGCTGTATGCAAATTAGTCTGTCCCTGGCCCAGTGCATCATGGGAACAGGGCAGACCAGACTACAAAAGCCAATTCTTACACTGGGAAGGAAACAAGCTTCCGGGGACCGGTTTCTGGCATTACAGCCGTCTTCGGCCCGGCTTGCTTGAATCCTGATGGTGCAATGAGCAAGGGACTCACATCTGAGTATACCCTTCCACGCTTAGGGTGGACAAAATTATTTACAACAAGGGGTGGTGATGGACAGAGTCTCTGAATTAAGCAGAGTACTCTCACCCAGTCAAGAGATCAGGGCTAGATCCAACACCGTTTTTTAGCTCATTGCACCATCCCAGTTTCAGAACCTGGCTGTATGCAAATTAGTCTGTCCCTGGCCCAGTGCATCATGGGAACAGGGCAGACCAGACTACAAAAGCCAATTCTTACACTGGGAAGGAAACAAGCTTCCGGGGACCGGTTTCTGGCATTACAGCCGTCTTCGGCCCGGCTTGCTTGAATCCTGATGGTGCAATGAGCAAGGGACTCACATCTGAGTATACCCTTCCACGCTTAGGGTGGACAAAATTATTTACAACAAGGGGTGGTGATGGACAGAGTCTCTGAATTAAGCAGAGTACTCTCACCCAGTCAAGAGATCAGGGCTAGATCCAACACCGTTTTTTAGCTCATTGCACCATCCCAGTTTCAGAACCTGGCTGTATGCAAATTAGTCTGTCCCTGGCCCAGTGCATCATGGGAACAGGGCAGACCAGACTACAAAAGCCAATTCTTACACTGGGAAGGAAACAAGCTTCCGGGGACCGGTTTCTGGCATTACAGCCGTCTTCGGCCCGGCTTGCTTGAATCCTGATGGTGCAATGAGCAAGGGACTCACATCTGAGTATACCCTTCCACGCTTAGGGTGGACAAAATTATTTACAACAAGGGGTGGTGATGGACAGAGTCTCTGAATTAAGCAGAGTACTCTCACCCAGTCAAGAGATCAGGGCTAGATCCAACACCGTTTTTTAGCTCATTGCACCATCCCAGTTTCAGAACCTGGCTGTATGCAAATTAGTCTGTCCCTGGCCCAGTGCATCATGGGAACAGGGCAGACCAGACTACAAAAGCCAATTCTTACACTGGGAAGGAAACAAGCTTCCGGGGACCGGTTTCTGGCATTACAGCCGTCTTCGGCCCGGCTTGCTTGAATCCTGATGGTGCAATGAGCAAGGGACTCACATCTGAGTATACCCTTCCACGCTTAGGGTGGACAAAATTATTTACAACAATGCATTTTTCAGCTCTGCATTTACAGCGAAATTCGTTTTCTGCAATTGCTTTTCTAGCGGCCACATTTTTTTCATAATTTCAGGATCCTACACTAAAACTATCTGTGCTTACGTGTAAACATGGTTATTAAAATCCAGGTAATTAATATATTACTGGCCAGCGTTGCTCGGTTGAACTGTAAGTTGTCTTTATAACTTTAACGTTTTTAGCTGTGCCTGCTGTTTCTCGAGCCGCACTTTGGTTCTGTGGTTTCGTGCTGGGTCACAGAAAATGAGCGCTATACTGTAACAATGTAACATAACTTATGCTCATGTTAAAGCGCTCTGATACCTTCGGGTCAAGTTCGTGCTATGTAGAACTATATAAAAAAAGAACACAATGGATAGAAAACAAAGTGGGAGGTGACTGGATCGTAAATGGGAATTTAAATAATTAAGTAAATACACAAGCGCGGCCGAAGTGGACCGCGCGAAAATAATTAAGTAAATACACAAGCACGGCCAAAGCGGACCGCACAGACTCATAAAGGAGACCGTGTAACTCCGCCAGTAAACGATGCAGTCCGGGTGGGCGGGGAAAAAAGAGGACAGGGCGGTAACCAGAGGGACTAAAAAGCCTCAGTAACAATCAAAACACAACGTTTACCATAACCGATGACGAAAATCAATCGAAAGCACGGGCGGAGCCGAAACTCCACTTCTCAAACTGTATTGATCACAAGAAGCCCTCGCAGAGCAAGCAACGCATGCGCGCTGCAACGCCAGGCGAGACATAATGAGGGCAGTGTCAGTAAAGCTTAGCCACATTTCTGATTTTCCAAGTTTCGCTTACTAACGCACATTTTGGACATGATTAAATGGCACTGAGATGTTATAGGATGCAATAGAAATATATATATTATTGTCCCTGCCGCTTGATAATCCCAGAGGGGTTGGTAAAAGGAAGCATAAAAGGAAGCACTGCAATGTAAATCAAAGTCACAAATGACTTCAAGAGTCCATGGAATTTGCCTATTGCTGTAAAACCAATCTCCAAATTCCAACAAAATAAAAACTGTAAGAAAAATTGATGGTCAGAAAAAATGGAAATAAAAGAACAGCATGAGCAGCAGAAGGAGAGCGTAGTGACACATCTATTGCAAAATCAATTAGTACTTGGTCCATGCTCCAGATAAATAAAAAGAAGTGACTTGAGGCATATGGTGGCCAATTAGGAGGCAGCTAAAAAGAATGACAATTAAGGCCTCATATGGCAAGTAATGGTCTGGTTCCAAGCCCTTTACTGTATACAGTACCCCACGCAGCAACAGCACATGTGCATTGTTAAGCGAGACCTAAAAAATAAAAGTAGTACCTCAATCACAGCGCAATCTGCCAAAGTATAGCAATCATGCTGAATCAATCAGTACTTGGTCCATGCTCCAGCCAAGAAAAAAGGAAGTGAAGTCAGCACGTGCTAGACAGTTAAGAGTATGCAAATAAGTATGACAATGAAGCCAACAAATGTTAAACAATGGGCGGGCTGCAAGCCCCTTGTTGTCTACAAAATCTCTCGCAGACGAGAGCGCATGCAATGCATACGGTGTTGCAGGCAAAACCTTAAAAAGGCAGGAAGTCAGGAACTACATTTTATTTTGCATTTCACAAGCCTGACATTGAACATCATAACATATAACCAGGGCCACTGTTTCCGATGCTGCGTAATCATGGACTTACTGGATTTGCCATGTAATACACCATCTGTTGTATAATTGGGAAATTTCACACAAAAATAAATTGTGTCTAAAGTTGTTAAAGTAAAAAGCACTACTCATAATTCTGGGCAGTGCCAGAACCTTTGCAAAGTTTAACTTGTCACCTTTCAGTTAATGACTTCTGTATTCAAATGGTAAGCTTGTACTAATATGGTACAGCCTTGTCCAGACATTGTCAATAGTTACTAATATATCAAATTAAAGACATAACACTGTTACAGATTGTGCCACATTATGCATCATAATTTGTTTTTCCTGGTTGTATGATTTTGTCAACCCTGTTGCATAATTTGGTCCTCCATTGGCGCATAATTCCACTGACTCTGCATACGATACCACTTGCCATTCCTGGAGTTTCAGCCATTTGCCATTCCTGGAATTTCAGCAAACAGTATGCTGCATTGTGGTGCTTAAAGTTTCGCTTTGAATGCTGCAATTATTAGGACAAACCCCCAGCATGCGAAGTGTTGTTAGCTACAAAGCCACTGTTGCCCTAACATGTTATGCATGACATTAGCTCTTCAACTGCCAGGCCTTTTCCCACAGTGCTGAGCTCTTAACTTTTTATCCACATAAGGTATCCATCCCAAATCTATGTCCCTTTTTTCCAACAGCCTGGGGATTTTAAAAGTACTCAGGGTTTGTGGATTCTCCCAGAGAGGACTAACAAAATAGGCAAAATATAGCTACAATTTGTGTTTTGGATTTTTTGTTTCCTAAAAATGACATCAACGTACAGTTTGCTGTGCTAAAGTTGCCATGTTCTTAGCTTTCAGGAACATGCAGAGCTGAATCAAAAAACCTAATGTTTTACCACAGTTTTTTAATTTTTCAAAGAGGAAGCCCATTTTTCCTATTTTTTGGGTTTTCAACCTACTTCTAGTTTGAGGTGGAAACCGGCGGGAAACCCATTGATAATCCAAGAAAGTTATAGATTTTAAAAAGTAGACAACATTACGAGTTCAGCAAGCGATCATATTTGTAGACCCCTCAAGGTTTTACCAAAGAAACTAACTGTTGAAATAAATAAATACTGAAAAGAAGTAGGAAAAAGTAGGCATTTGTGACAGCGTTTTCAACTGTACGTTTTTGTAATAATGGCCGATATACAAAAGGAATATACCATTACATCCGCTAGACTCATCTAGTTGCCAGGATGAAACAATCAACAAATTTATAACGCACACAGCTACTCAAAGAGTTTCCTGGCACTACTAGCCTCAATGACCACCAGCAATGAAACACATTACTTAAATGCAACTTCAAACGGCAGGTCTTAAGAAGGCACTTGAAGATACCTTTGTCCTTTATCGCCCAGACAGGAAAACAAAGTGAGTTCCAGGCGGTGGCAGCAGGGAAGGAAAAGGAGGAATCACACCATTTTTTTCCTCTTAATTCTCGGTACTACAACCAGCAGAGCATCCTATTCATCAGTATTGTGGCCCTATTTGCAGAAAGGCTCTGTGTCTTCATGAGGCCTTTAACCCAAACTCTCTCCTTGATAGGAAGCCAATGCAGTACTTTAGGATTATGCTAAACATGGCTACTTTTAGGCACTTTCAATAGAAGCCAAGCTGTGCAATTCTGTCCTAGATGCAGTCTTCTAAGTTGGTATGCCCTTGTAAAGGACATTCACATAGTCCAGTGGATAAGGATAAGTGGCTAATGCATGTATTATTATTTTCTGATACTGCACGGCTAGAAGATACAAACATTTCTTTAGTGATTTTAAGAGACCATAACACACACTAACAACACCATTGACCTGTGGGCAAAAAGAAGGTCTGTTATCAAATTTTGCCCCTAGGTTCCGTACTAAGGTAGTAAGGGCTGGCGGGAGCAAAACATGACTGGGCCAACAGTGGCCATCCCAGGTGGGGGGAGGTGTGCCAAATAACAAGATCTCTGTTTTTCTAGTGTTGCACTTCAGATTACTCAAACGCATCCACTGGAACATTGCTGAGAGGCATGCCTTGAAGTTATTCAAGGAGTTAGGAATATTGCTGTCTAACGTAAGGCCAATCTGTGTATCATCAGCAAAGGAACCCCCTTACTCGCCAAAGGCTTCTATCAGCGCAGCAAGAGATGTCATATACATATTAAACAATGTTCAGCTCAATGCAGAGCCCTGGGGTACACTAGACTCCAGAGGCTTGGGTTTAGAGGTGAAGGGTGCCATTCCAGACTGCTCGGCTATTGTCAAATTGAAATGATCAAAATCAGGACAACGCAGGACCTATAACATCAATATTTCGCAATTGTTGCAGCAGAGTGGAATGGGACACTGTGTCGAAAGCTGCTGATAAACCCAAAAGCTGCAATGCAAACTGTTTCCCCTGGTCTCCTGCCAGCTAGTATCAGACACCACAATAAGAGTGGATTCCATAGTAAAACCTGTTCTAAAACCAGATTGGGAAGGGTGCAGTAACTGGTGTTGCTCTAGATATTTGGATAATTGGCGCTCAACCCACTTCTCCAAAATCTTAGAGAAATCCAACAATAACGAAATTAGTCGGAAATTCGCCAAAACAGACTTGTCAGCAAATGGCTTCTTTGGCAAGGGAATTAGTTTGACTTGTTTCCAACAACTAGGCACTATGGCAGAGCTTAAAGAGCTATTTAGGAGAAGACTGATGGTGTGATTAATAACAGTGCAGTTAGCCATGAGAATATGAGGTGGACACAGGTCATTGGGTGCACTGAATTTACAAGCGGTTACTGTTTGTTCCGACTCCTGCAGATTGTTAGGCCTGAATTTATGGAGGGAGCAGACCAAAGTATGCGCAAAGGTCATCGGTTGCTCTTCCGACCCACCCATCTCCTGGGGGCCATTGGTTCCAATGATGCTAAGTGCATCCACATAACTCTGATTTTGTTACTAAAGAAGTCTGACAGCTGTGCACATAACTTTGGGGAAGCCTCTAATAGTAGTTCGAGCGCATCTGGATAAGTGAATTTTTTCACAATTTAAAAATTGTCTCTGGATCTGCTGCCAGAATTCGCCAACTTCCTAGAAAAGATGTCAACTTGAGCCCTCTTAATTGCTTAATTGATATTTAGAGCTTTTAGGCTCTCCAAAAACCTGAGGTACCCAGAGTCAACACCTAAGCTGCACGGTACAATGGTTTTTCATTGTGTATCAAGAATAGAATAATTCATATTGTGAAAATGGGTATCAAGGAAATCTTTGTATTTCTGAAATGGGCATAAGATTTGGAGTGTAGGAGTAGTAGTTATGCGTACAACTTTGAATTTGTGTGTACCCGTACTAGATTTTGATTTAGAGGGTATTTTTCAAAATGCCTTCTTTGTTGCACACTGGCATACATTTAGAAGGCAAAATTTAGTAAAATCCAATTGGTAATACCCAACTATTCTATGCTTCCAAAAGTCTTCTGATAAAAATGGTACCTCACTTGTGTAGGTGGGCCTAGTGCCTGCGACAGGAAAGGGCACAAAACGCAACATGGAACATCAGATTTTTCCACTCAAAACTGACCCTTTTTTGCAAATTGGGTATCTGTGGTTTCAGGGTCGTAACTTAGCCGGCACCTAGGGAAACCAAGTTAGCCTGCACATTTGTTTAAACTAGACACCTGGGGGAATCTAGGGTAGGATGACCTGCATGTCTCTCTCAAAGTTTTCTTACCCAAAATTCCTTGCAAAGCTCAAACTTTAACTAAAAAAATTAATTTTCCTCAAATTTCTGTGATGGAAAGTTCTGGAATCTGTAGGCAGCCACAAGCATCCTTACACCCAGCATTTCCCCAAGTGTTCCGATAAAAATGGTGCCTTACTTATGTAGGTAGGCCTAGTGCCCGCATAAGAAAGCACCCAAACACAACATGAACACATCACATTTTTCCACACAAAACAGCCCCTTTTTTTTTGCAAATTGGGCATCTGTGGATTCTGGATTGTAGCTCAGCCGGCAACCAGGGAAAACGCACAAACCTGCACATTTTAAATTAGACACCTAGGGTAATCTTAGGTGGGGTGACATGCAAGGCTCTCACAGGGCTATTGTGCGCAAAAGTCCTTACAAACGTCACACTTTGGTAAAAAACACACATTTTCCTCGAAATATGACAAAAAGTTCTGGAATCTGCTGGCTTAATTTATTATAGTCTCCAACCGGTCAGGTGTGTTTGACCTCTCAGGAGGTGGACGATTTACTAGCTCAGGTCTTCTTTAAAATGACAGAGGAGCTGGCTTGCTGGCTTCTCCTGCAGCAAGGTTGGCAAGCGAACTTGGCTTTGGGTGGAATTGTAATTGCTTTTATATAGCGATTACTACCCCTGAGGAGGCTTTTAAGCGATTTACATCGGGCAGCAAGCTGATGTACTTCTCTGCCTCTCATCAAGGATAGAGGCGTGCAGAAGGACAGCTTGCACACAGAATGAAACGGTGTTGCATTATCTGCAAAAATAGTGAACTCCACGAAATGGACTGATTCTCGGAATGAAGCACTATATATCGAATGAACATTTAATTTTAATTTTGTTGACATGTTTTTGATTTTTTATAGCATTGTATCCTGGGGATGGAGCAAATTGATTGGTGATTTAAAACAATTTCCCTGAGTTTCCACTTGTCCACCGATAAGAACGGTACCCAACTTGTGTGGGTGGGCCACAAGACCACAGCACAAAAGGCCCTAAAGCGCTATGTCGAGAGATAAGCAATTGAGGTAGCTGCGGTATTTGGGGCCGTGCTGTAGCACCACCCATGCAAACCTACAAACCACAGGGATTCCAAAGTGGTGTGCCTTGTGTAGATCCCATGAGGTCTGTTTACCCACAATGCCCTGCAAACCTCAATCTTTGCCTGAAATTACACATGTCCCTTACATTTCTATAATGGAAACTTCCAGACTCCGCAGGAATCCACAAAATTCCTACCACTTAGCGTTACCCCACTTGTACCGATAAAAATGTTGCACCACTTGTGCGTCTGAGACGAGTGCCTGCGACAGGAACAGATAAAACCAAGGTCAATGGGAGCCCTTGTGGATTCTTGAAGATTCCAGAAGTTTCCATCACAGAAATGTAAGGAAAATGTTTGATTTCCGGGACAAGGCACACCTCTCTCGTATACCCTGGTTGTCTAGTTTTCAAAAATATCTGTGATTGGTAGGTTTACATGGGTGGCTGCTGAGCACGGCCCCAAACTCAACAGTTAACCCTATCACTGATCTCTCCAAATAGTGCTGTAGGGCCTTTTGTGTCAAGGTCTCTTAGCCCACCCACACAAGTGATGTATCATTGTTATTGTTAGACCTGGGGGGATGCTTGGTGGTAGGAAATGTGTGGCTCCTCATAGATTCCAGTAGTTTTCCTCACAGGCATGCTTTTAGTTTGCGGTCTGCAGGGCATTGTGGGAATGAACATGTTGTGGGATCCACGTGAAGCACACCCCTGGGTGCCTAGTTTCAGAATTGTCTGGGCCTACTGATTTTTCCAAAGGTGGCAGCCTACCCAAGCCCACAAAGTGCAGCCATTCACTATTGCAAGTGGGATGATATTGGGAATTAACCACAATTTCCTGGCTCATTTGCAAAAACAACACCCAAAGGAATCAAATGTACTCTTGTTTGCCATTAGGATGGGATTTCTTAGTCTGCAGGGGAGCAGAAAGACTGATGAGGATTTAAGAGTGAGGGATGGGCCAGACCCACCCCATTGTTTTTTTAAAATATAATATATTTCTGTCATACAATGGGCTTTTCTGGCGCCCAGGGGCAAATTGAGGCAAACCTCCTGTCTGCTCTTAGTGGGGTTAAAAAGAGTAGGTTGTTCCTTTATTTGGAGTTGGAGGGTGGCCAATGCCAGAGTTCAACAGCTGCACTACTTTCCTTTGCCCCAAAGGCATAATACCTGGTGTCAGGTGGATTTTATTCACCCCTTCCCCCCGCGGGCAGATTTGGGGCATTCTCACTAGTTGGGATAAACCTTGCATCTACCTCCAGGGGATAGAAAGATACTATTGGCCCTTCTGGGGTGGGGGTATGGCTTGATGTCAGGGTTTAGGCTGCACCCTCCATCTTTTGTTTTGGCACCATTTTGAATTCCCTGGTGTGTAGTGGACTCTGTGCCCATCTCAGTAGCAAATTGAAAGCATAATACCTGTCTGGCCTTCGGGGTAAGAAAAAACGCTATTGGCCACAACCCCACTCAAATGTGACAAACAAGTTTTTGTCCTCACCTCTACATAAAAAAACAATTCACTTGTGTCTAGTGGCCTTTCTGCCCCCCCCCCCCCATCGCCCGCTGTAATCACCTTCATCTGCTCTCCAGGAAGGGCAGAAAGATTGTTTCCATGTCTATTGGGGGTGGGGGTGGGGGCAGCCCCACCCCTATATATTCTTTTTTTAATTCATTGGCGCCTAATGGGCTTTCTGCCCCTGGGGGGTAGATCCTGGGTAATCATCCACCATCCGCATCCCCAGGGAGGGCGAAAAAGACTGTCTGCCTTATTTTGGTGGGGGCAAGGACATGACTATTGTCGTTAGCCCCCAAGGGGGACAGAAAGACTGAACATTTTTAAGGGGAATTGGGTGAGCATACGCCCTTGTCTAAGGGGCCTCTCCCTCTATCCCTGGTGCCTACAGGGTGGATCCCTGCTTGGGGATCACTCTCCTGTGGCGGGTGGCAGTCATTGACTGACCCCCGCTATATAAAGTGTTAAACCACTTGTCAGATTTTTTCTTAATTGTTTACAAAGTCACCTAGTCCATTTAAAAAAGCTGCTTCTTTCATACATAAAACCAAGACTAAACCCGGCTCAAATATTATGTGTGGGAGCCCTGTTTCATGTGAGTTGTGCATTAAAACAAGCATTGGCAATGTAAATTGTTTAGTCTTTTGTGTAGTGTAAAGTTCAATACTGAGCATTACATTAGACTAAGGTAAAGATGGCAACAGCAGCACTATCTTCCCTGACACACAGAAAAGACAGGTATCAGAAGCAGGAGGAATATCACACTGTTCTCTCATTCATACAGAACTGGTGCCATACAGATAGCTAGCACACAAAAGAGGGAGTAAGAGAAATCAAAGGATTGTTGTATGCTCTCACTGAAAGACATACAGCTACAAGAAGTACAACAACACTGAAGAAACAGCTAAACCTGCTATGAAAATACCATACATTCATGTCCTCACATTGACAGATGAACCCTTACCTGCCTAGAGTGGTATGCTTCATCAATCATGGGTTCCATATCTAGAACTGGAAAACATCTTAGAGTACTATTGTTCACTTGTTGTATGGTTTCCTAGTGAGAGGTTCACTAGTTTGGGTGAGAATTTGCCCTGAAGTCGATATTTAGGTTCTCTCTTTGTTAAACCCAGGCCTATGTTAAAAGTGGGTGTGTGGGAGCCAAAAATGTTTTATGTCTCCCTACAACAAGATTCAAAACAGGAGGGTCAAGCAATAGATGTTACTTCTCGTATCTGTTACCATCTTTCGCTGCTCGCATATTGCTCTTAGAGGGGCAGACACATACCACAGGACTTGGTATCTCATGAAATATTGTGAAATAGTGCTGGATTCATAAGGCATGCTATGCAAGTGTTTTCAATATATCCTTTATTCTCTGCATAAGGCTGGGCAACAGTAGTGGAATAGCAATAGAACCAACTCTTCTTCATACAAAAGGCCCAAGGCAGAAATAGTATGTTTCCAGCCATCAGAGGACAAATACAGCTAGTAGAGCAGCAGAGCAAGATTTCCTCATCACAAGGCATATACAAATCAGGTCAAAGAAGTGGAAGCTTTACTTCCTCAAACAAGAAGTACAGCATGGCAGTAGCAGATCAAGCTTCCCTCTTTCACAGAACGCAACAACTTTTATGTTCCATTTCCAGCAGAACAGATTCTGCAGGGCAGATTAGCACAAGCTTTCAGTGCTAAATTTGAGCTGGTGGGTTCCGGTGCTCAGCACCAGCACTTAATTCTGAACCCCTGCACTAATGACAGTTTACCACAGGGTGGCAATGTGTGTTTAATTTTGAGATTAGCACAACAACAGTGTTTAATAATTCAATCTAAATTAAAAATGACAATTCAGACTATTCCGAGCAATTTTTATAGCTTTGATGGGGCCTGGAATAGACTGAATTGTCACACTTACAGAAGTGCAATGGTTAGTAGCTGGGTTGATACTGTTACTGACAGTGCTTACAGAGGCAATGGGTTGTGCTAGCTGCAGGGCCTGAGGTACTGGGTTTTTAAGAACCGGCACAGAACCGGTAACCCAGCGGTGTCAGGGTACACCCAGAGACCTCGGGTTCTACCTGATTCAGACCACAGAAACTCAGAGTCTTCTAGGTGAAGTCAAGGATCGATTTTATTGGCTGCAACCAAGGTAACAAGTGTCCTAGAAGTACAACACACGGGGAAGTATATTCTCAGGAGACTGCTCGAATTTACAAAGTCAGGCTTCTCTCTTTATACAGAATATTCAGCTTCAGGCAAACATTCTTCGAATTTGCAGTATATCATTTACAGGTCTTTGTTACAAAAGAAAAGCAGAGTCATGATAACATGTACATATTTCACTTCGTGCTGCCCACAACAAATCACCCGGCAAGGCCCAACATTTCATCAGATATCGGTGGACCCCCAATAAAACAGGCACCTCCCCTCCATAAAGTAGGTGAAGCAAAAAGAGTAGAGACAGATATGAGCAAGATACGGCAGGTGTGCGCGCTGAAATGGTTTTATGGCTTGTTGAGCCTTGATGCTATCTTGTTCAGCCACTGGGAGGGGAACTGACCTAACGAGTTCGGCCTGGGGCAATGGTTCCAACTTGCACAGGTCATAGGAAAGTCGATTAAGGAGTATGTGTCCTTGTGGAATTGAATTCAGCTGGATTAAGGCCTATGTAAAGGGCAAATAGAACAAAAGAGAACACCCTGCCTAGGGATATAATGGCCCTTGCTAGAGGGTCCAAATGGTATATGAAAAGGGGTGATTAGACCAAAAGCTGACACTGCACACAGCAAACACAAGGTCAATCCAAGCAGACTCCACCAAAGTTATATTAGGAATATATAAGTTTTTATTTTTCTTGGAATTGAGGTAAAAAAATTTTTTTGGGGTAAGAGATAAGTTATACTTTAGTTTCACATGATATATTTAGAGCATAAAAAGGACAAAACTTGATCTGATAACAACAATGCAAATAGGGAAATAATACTGCTACATTAAGACCTACCCAGTATCAACCACACTTCAACCACACTCTCACACTCACTTATATGTATTCTTACTCTATCTCATTCTACCATTCAACTTTCATTCTTCCATTCATTCTTCTAATCCTGGCGTATGCATCACATCAAATATCAACATGTTGCATGAATCGGGATGTTATTCCAGGCAGATGACTTTTACAGCGGTTCCTGATGTATTTAGGACAAAGAACCGTATTCCTGGGAACATGAGCCGACGCGCGTTTCGGTGACAGGCCAATAGGGCCACACCTTCATCAGGGCTAGGGGCAGTGTACTGGGAGGGACACAAGCATAAAATCTGAAAAAAATATAAAAGACAAAATGGTCTCAATTTTCTATTCCGTATATATACAATATCAATCAAACACATATGTATGTCCAACATATACTTTTCATTGTTCCAATTCATTTTAACATTTTAATCAAACATTAGGTATAAGGGCGATGCACATGATATTGACCCCTTGCAGCTGTGCAATGTCTAACTTCATAGAGACACTCCCTGGGGTAGATTCCCTTTTCCGTGGAATCTATAAAAGGCATAATGATAGCCCAGGCTAGATGAACCGTAGAGAATATTTCATCACAACAAATCATACATACATTTCATTAAACTATATATACACTTTCTATCTAGTATACACCTGACCATTTTATTGAAGTAAGGCCCAAACTACTGGATGACGCGTTTATATCTTTCCTCAATGTTGGTTCAGGATCTCAGCTAAAGGCAAGCCCAGGATTCCTCATTGCATATAGAAAGAATGAAGGGCAGTTATTAACATTGGATTGTAAACATACACCCTGAAATTTTACCTGTATATTTATGTATATTGCAGGAGACCGCAAGTGTATGGTTGGATCTGCTGCACGGAGAAGTTAGTATATATATTTTTTTGGGGGAATTTCCTTAACCGGCCTCCAGGGGTATTGGTCCTAAAGAGGAAATAAATTAGAGCCTTTATACTATTTGTTATGAATCATGGCAATGACAGCGTTCGATATCTAATCTGGCATTGTCAGAGAATAGCATATTTTTAGTTCATTCATTCATCTATACAGTCGTATGCCTATTGAGTAATTCTATGTTAGTTCCAGGTTCCTTCAGTGATGGGTTTAGACTAACAACTTGTCGTCACTCATATAGTTCCTAATCACTTTTGAACAGATCGATATGTTTTCTTAAGTAATCAGGGAGGGCTTCTAGGCTCATCTCCATTTGCCTTAAATAAGTAATCAAGTCCATCATAATGTACCTTGAGATTTCGTAAGAAAATACGCCCCAATGTTAGGTAAACATAGGCTGGACTTTCAGGTGCCGGAAGTTAATAGTTTTCAATCCACCTCCTGTAAAAGGAATAGAATGCGCTTATTCTGGCTCTAATTGCGCTAGATAATCCAAATGTCCAATAAGTATGTTACACAGTCTTTTTTTACCTGAGTCTGTCAGTAATCCAAAGGCAATTTTTCAACAAGGTTCTAATCGAGGGCCGGTCGATGTGTGAGGCGATATATGGACTCTATATTTCCGATGATTTAGGTCGGCACACAGCTACCCATCACAATTTCTACATGGAAGGGGGATGATATATCCACATTAAAGTGACAAGTCCCTGATCTTTTTCACGTAGTTAAACACAATAGTTGTACAATATACATACCGGAGCAACCAGTGTGCACTACGATACCCCGTTTTCTACCACATGGGATGACACGTCACTTAGATTCCTGGTGGCGGTTAACAGAAGAGAAAGGGAAGGGGGGGCATCCATTACTAACTTTAATTCACCCAGTCCCATTAGACATTCCACATGGTAGCTTAGGGATGATTACCTTCCAAGAACGGATAAGCGTTTCCTAAAATGGGGTTCCGTCGGCTTCTCAACTCGGCCTATTGCCACGGGGGATGACGGGTCGGTGAGGTTCCTGGTGATAAAAATAACGAGAGATGGAACCTGTTATATCTCTATGATAGCTGATGTCCGATACTGTCTAATCTCTAGGTTACCCTTCTAAGACCCTTACCTTCAAGACGAGGCCCGTTTCTTCAGATGGGGTTCCGCCGACTGCACCGGTCGGCCTACCACGGGAGACTGGATTCTCGCCTGTTTCCCTTCTATCTTTGTTTAAGTAGGGAAATGTTCGCGCCTCGCGGGAAGTTGGACCAGCTGTGTGTCAGAGGCGCGATCATCGACGACGGACTCATTTCTCATATCTGGCCTCCGGTCGCCATCTTATGTGAACTAGTTCCCAGCTTTATTTACAGCGGAGGTAATGGCGCAACCATCTTGGTTAAACCGACTAAAATAATGTCGAATGTTAGGGTTAGGCCTAGTGGTTTTAGTACATATATAGCGACCATATTTAGATGTAAAGTTCCGGCTCCAATTCAGTTAACCGAAAAATAAAAAAACAAATTAAACTACATTACTGTAGGGTCCATTGTTTCTATATAGTTTTTATGTCAGATGAACAGGGACTCCTTTTATAAGAACGCCTGGTGCCAAGGACAGTCTTCATTTAATCCTCTTTCCATAGCATTCAGAAAAAAAATCCAGAATACCTCCCGTTTTTTTCGGAGGCACACTGGGTCAGTTCCTGGACTGGCTTTTATCTTTTCCAAGATAAACCAGCGGAGTTCCAGTTCTTTGTGGTCTTTTTCTAGCCAATGTGCTACCAAGGGGGCTGCTAATTTTTGATTTCTAATATTAGACTTATGTTCCCCTATTCGTACTCGGCATTCTCTGCCTGTTTCCCCAACGTATGGGAGATTGCACGGGCACTCTATGTAAAGGGCAACACATTAATGGAGGCCAAGGGTTCAGAACGAAAATGACGATTTCGAGGTGAAATCGTCACTCGAATATGCTGAAAATATTTGTACATGGTGTGCTCGTCATTCTCGGTCTTTTGATACCAAATTCGTCATGTTCCGACGAAGTTTAATTCTCGAGTCCAGAATAATTATACGAGTCCAGAAGTTTCAGAACCACAAACCCTCCTTTTGCCCTTACATAGGCAATTAATCTGTCCTCATGCTAATCTGAGTCCAGATCTATATTCCTAAAGTCATTGAGATGTTGCTGTAACATCATTCTAGTACTTAGTTCGTCTCTTGATACAGGTTTCCTTACACATGATGTGACACAAAGGCCACATATTGCAGGAGCACACTGCACGCATAGACAGAACAGGAAAAGAATGGCTAAGATCATCCCAATGACCATCAGAATTTTCCATCCTCAGGCGGATATCAGTTCCCAGAACCATCCCATTAATGACCAATCTCCTTTATCCACATGAATAGATTCGGAAATCTTATGTAGTTTGGAGATGGCCTGGTACACCGTTGGGGTATTATCTGGGATGAAAACACAGCAGCTTGATTGGATCAATCTGCATACCCCACCTCGGTCTGCAAGTATGACATCTAACGCGACCCTGTTCTGAAGGGTCATAAGTCGATCCGACTGGAGCTCAGCAGTCAAGTTACTAAGGGCACCAGCAGTTTCAATCACGGTGGACTCAACTACCCTTGTCAATTGCCTTATGTTCCTGCTGTTAGCCATGGATCCCCAGAACGGCAGAAAACCCTTTGCAAAGTCCCCAAATTCTTGACCTGCAGTGTCTTCTGTACTCAAGACACCTCTAACTATCCTTGTCCTGTGGTAATCTGCCGCTGCTGTGTAGGTGGGGGGCAACAGAAATGAAACAAAACATGAGCCCGAAAAGTCAGGGGGCAACCATGTATAGGCTCTATCATGGCAGATTAAATAAGTACCCTTAGCTGCTAAAAACGCGGGGAAGTCTGGGCTGCAAAAACATATGTTTTAGTACAGATACTCTTCCCTAACTGAGCCCTGGGATTCGTGCCATTACCTTGCAGACACAGATGACCCTGATGGGGTACAATCCAAATCGGGGACGATCTCTTAGCTTGTTGTTTCTCACTCAGGGTAGCTCCATATCCAGTCACGTTCCATCCTATGTATACTAGTGTCTCATCTCTCGGGATAGTCTCATAAGAAATACCTTCCTTAATCATGTCTACTATACCCTTGACTAGAGCACTTTTTCTAGGATTGTCTGTTACAGAACGTAGGGGGTAGATTTCGTGTGCATATATGAACATTGTCCTATATGCCCATACAGAACCATTGTGACTGAATGGCAGGACCAAATAAGGGATACCTTTATCCGTGGTGTGAGGCATAAGACCGCACACCCAACAGTTAGTTGTGTTCATTACGAGTTGGTGTTGGTGCAGGAGCTGAACAAAGGAGTTATTAATGAACTCCAATCTCCTATTGGATTCATGGTCAGGAAGGGGGTGGAAAGAATGAGAGGAAACAGTAGGAGGAGGTACGGGTGATGTAGTGGGTCCAAATGTTACACGAAAAGAGAATAAAACATAACTTATTAAAAATATCATTACACTGAATAGCATAAAAATACACAATATTATAAAACTTTTCTTTGTCATCACGTTACACAATTTGTGTTTAACGTTAGTTCGTTTGGCAGGTCTCACCACATCGGGAAACTCCATCCTCTCTAAAGTGCTGCCCGCGGTGGGAGGTTGCCTCTGCTTAAGGGATGCTTCTGTCAGTCTAGGGCAACTCCCTTGGACCAACCAGAACTACCGACCTAACGTCGTTAGCTGCACCCCAAAGACTTTAATCAACCGCTGCCCTAGCAGCGGAACCCGGATGGCGGTTCGAAAAACAAAAATGAGCAAGTTTCTCAGATGGGAGAGCTGCGCTTTAAAAAAATGGTGTTTGGGAGAAAAAGGAATTCTTTATTAGTCCATGGGTCTCGGCTTCAAATTGCAAAAGAAATCGCTTTTATTAGTTCGTTTTTCTTGGTCTCAAATTATACCGTTGTTTTCCAGGTATGGTTTGATCCTGGAACAAGAGTTCAGGCTCTGTAGTGTTCAACAGCTTCGATGGTGGCACAGCCTCGTGGGAAATTTTCTCATTTTCTTGTTCAGAGTCAGTTCTTTTTACCCGTGCACCACTGAAAGGTGTGACATGTGGCACGGTATCAGGTTCTGGGTCAGCACCACCCTTCTGGGCCCACTGGTCATAAGGCAGAGGAAAAGGGATTTTCTTACAATGGATCCCGTGGACCCAGTTGGCCTTCCCCTCCACCCGAACAGCTGATCTTGTGGAAAGAAGGACGAGGTGCGGTCCGGTCCACCTGGGCTGGTCGTTCTTCGTCCTCTGAAAGTTCTTAACAAGAACCCAGGAACCAGGGTCAATGGCGTGACCCGGAGTCTCAGAGACCGGAGGCAGGGTGTCGTGAACCTGTTGATGCAAAACACGCAATTTAGCCGTCAATTCATACAGATAATCAAGCAAAATAGGGTGCTCAAGCTCGCTGAACTTAGTGGGTCTAGGCACTCCCCATATGTTGGCTGGCCGGCCAAAAACGATCTCGTAAGGGCTGAGTTTCACTCGTGAATGCACAGACATTCTGGTGGACAGGAGTGCTAAGGGTAGAGCATCAGGCCATTTAAGACCTGTGCTCGCTTGGATTTTGGCCAGTTTAAGTTTTAAAGTGCCGTTGTAGCATTCTACTAATCCAGCTGATTGGGGGTGATTTGCAGCATTGAACTTCTGCCGAATACCTAGCCCTTCACACACTCTCTTCATCACACGACCCACAAATTCGCTTCCATTATCAGACCAGACCATTCTAGGCATTCCAAACCTGGGGAAGTACTCTTTCACAAGGGCTTTTGCTGTGGACAAGGCAGTGTTGTCTTTTAGGGGATAGGCTTCCACCCATCTTGAGAAGGCACAAACAACGAGTACGTATTTTAAATTGTTGCACCTCTCCATGTGAATGAAATCTAGCTGCAAAACCTCGAACGGATACGTAGGAGGTGCAAAATGACCAGCTGGAGTTGGGGTTCCCCTCCCAGGATTGTGCTTCAAGCATACCATGCAATTGTTGACAACATTCTCTGCACACTTGGGAATCCCTGAATTTTGCCATACTGGAGCCAACAACTCGCAAATCCCTTTTACGCTGATATGAGCCATTCCATGAGCCATCGTAACCACTGCAAGCACATATGCATCGGGTAACAACCATCTCTGATGCTCTGATAATTCAATCCAGCAACCATTTGCATCCATTCTACCCGTACTTTCTCTCCACGTGCTCAATTCTTTCTCTGTGGCCTCAGCTTGAATGGACTTCACACTCTCTATTGTGTCTTCACACATTCCAACATCACCAGTCCATCTTGCAGGGCCTGCAACATACATTCGTCTCATTACATTCTTTGCCGTTTCTTTCGCGATCTCATCAGCAAATGCATTTCCACGACCAACATCATCAGTCACCTTCTTGTGAGCACTACATTTCACAATCGCCATTTGCAGAGGCAAGGTCAGTGATTCAAGAAGCTCATTCACCAACTGACCATGCTGAATCTTAGCTCCATGCGAAGTCAGGAACCCACGTTCTCTCCACAATCGTCCAAAACTGTGAGCCACTCCAAATGCATACTGACTATCAGTGTAGATAGTCACTTTCATCCCTTTAGACAATACACATGCTCTCGTGAGTGCAATTAATTCTGCTGCTTGAGCTGAATTATGTGGGACACGTGCAGCTTCAACAACTGTATGCAAAGTCGTAACAGCATATGCTGCAGTCGTGTCACCACTCGGGAGCTTGAAGCATGAACCATCCACCCACAACGTACCATCACATTCAGCAAGAGGAGTATCGGATAGATCTACTCTCCCTTTCGTCTCTTCCTCTGTTCTAAGAAAACAATCGTGCTGTTCTGAAACACCTGATTTCTGTGCAATTGGCAACAATGTGGCTAGGTTTAAAGTACTGCACCTTTTTATGTGCACATGACTCGCTAGCAATGTTAATTCGTAACTGGACAGTCGAGCACTAGTTAAGTGCTGTGTCTTGGTTCTATTTAACAACGTGTCTACTGCATGTGGGACCATCACGATTAGTGTATTATTCATTACTAGACCAGCAGACTGTCGAATAGAAACAGCTGCTGCTGCTGTGGCTCTTAAACAACTTGGCAATGCTTTAGCTACCAGATCCAAAGTCGACGAAAAATAGGCACATGGACGCTGCCTACCTCCAAATAACTGAGTCAACACAGACAATGCACAGCCCTCTTTCTCATGGACATACAATGTGAAAGGCTTACTGTAATTGGGAGTACCTAACACAGGAGCCGAACATAATGCTGTGCGCAATTCGAGAAAACTTTTCTGACACTCTTCAGACCAAGGAATGGGATTGGGTGTATTTTTACACGTTAATGCCACCAAGGGTTTGGCTAATAACGAAAAATTTGGAATCCACTGTCTACAGTACGATGTAATGCCCAGGAAAGCACGCACTTCTCTCTGTGTTCTTGGCACACTCAATTTCGCTATTGCCTGAATTCTTTCTGGGGTCAGTTTCCTTCCCTCCTTCGATAAGAGGTGACCTAAGTAGGTCACTTCTTGTCGGCAATATTGCAGTTTGGAAAGTGACACCTTGTGATGAAGATCACACAGATGACGCAATAATGACAGCGTGGCCTTTTTACAAATTCCCTCACTGTCTGCAGCAATGAGCAAATCATCCACATACTGTACAAGAGCAGCACCTTTAGGTAAAACGATCGTATCAAGCTGTGTTTTTAGAGCTTGACTGTATATCGATGGACTTTCACAGTAGCCCTGAGGAGCGCGTTTAAAGCGGAAGCTGCGACCTCCTAAACTGAAGGAAAAAATATCCCTGCTCTCCTCAGCAATCGGGATGCTGAAGAAAGCATTCTTCAGGTCAATCTCCGAAAACCAAGAGGCAGATGCTGGAATCATAGTCAATAATGTGGTAATGTCGGGGACAACTGGGAATTGTGGCACAACTATTTTATTCACCTCTTGAAGATCAATCATGAATCTGTACACAGGTGGCTGGGAAGGATCAGTTCGTTTTAAAACAGGCAGAACAGGACTATTGCAAACGTTGCCTCGTATTTCTTCAATCACATCCTTTTCAATCAATTCGTAAACTATCGCTAGCAAAGCTTTTTCACCCTCACTAGATATCCTATATTGGGGAATTCGTGGCATTTGAACATTGGCTTTCAATGTTACAACATATGGCGGAATTTCTAAAAGACCCACATCATTAGGACCAGCAGCCCAAAGAATATCTGGAAGAAACAACAACTCTGCTGGAAGTTTATCCCTCGACAAATACATGGGAGAAATCACTTTCTTACCTAAAGTAAGTTGCACTCCTGAAGGAGAACAGTACAAAGTCGCATACAATCATTTTAACAAATCCAATCCTAGCAAGTTTTCACCACAACCTGTTGTCAAAATGAGGGGTGCTTCGAATTCGCAAGGACCAACAGAAAGAGACAAAGGGTCAGAAATCGGATTTTTAACTGGGGCGCCAGAGAAACCTACAGAAACGTTCATTTCGCCAGACAAAGGTGCGCCGGGGAGTTTGGAGTGCATAATAGAACTCTTTGTAGCACCAGTATCCAACAGAAAAGGCTCTGACACACCTGATGTAATCACCTCGACGTAAGGTCCACTCTGATCTACTGGAACTGAAACAACTCCCTCTCTTTGTCTATGGCTGTCCTAGCAATCATTACCCTCCAAATACTCATCTTCTGTATAGTAATCATCAACGTAGTATTGAGCTGTCCTGTCAGAGGCGTTGTTCTGCTGATCGAACCTATTCATAGAATTTTGGGGTGGAAAGGGACGTGTGTTCTGGGGGACGTTTCCACGTCCTCTACCTGTAGGTGCTTGCTGAATACCACGACCTCTTACACCAGAAGCACCATTTGCACGTTGTAACAAAATAGGACAACTATACTTGAAATGACCTTCTTCCTTGCAATACAAACACTGGTTGGGGCCTACAGGGACACGTGGCTGAGTGTACTCGGCTCTTTGCGAGTTCCTCTGATACTGTTGAGGGTGCTGAAAATTATTCTGGTAGTGATTCTGGCCACTATTATTTTGATTACCACCACCACGTGGCGGATATGCTTGCTGTAACAAAACCTTTGTTTTCAACTCCTTGTTTTTTTTTTCTGCTCTATCTTTCTCGTCTTTGTCTCTATTCTCGTAATATTGTGCAGTAGCCAATATCTGCGCTGAAGATGAGACTGCCCAAGAACTTTCTGAATCCTTTAACTTTTTACATAATTCTGGAAGCAGATTGTGCACGAATTTATCGACGAACAACCTCTGACCACCTTCTGTGGTCTTATCTTGACCGCTGTGGTCGACAAATGTTTCTTCAAACCTGGTGAAGAAATCTGAGACAGTTTCTTCTTTCTTCTGCTTGCATGCAGACAACTTATCCCAATTTACACGTATTGCGGGCATTATCGTTTTCATGTAATCAACTATTCTACCAGGGAGTTCTGCTATCAAAGGCTCAGGCTTAGCACCACCTACTTGTCGGGCATCTGCAGCAGCAATATTAGCCCATGAGTCACCTAACTCCTGATCATGATCTGTATGACGAATTTTACCCCATAAAGGCTGTGGAACAACATTCCCAAATAACATATCGATATCGGCTAAATTCATTATACATGATCCAGCAGTCTGTGACAATTCTTTGTAATACCCTGCAGGATTTTTACGCGGATCAGGTAATGTCTGTTTGAGCGCTAAAACTTCAGCTCGCTTCCATGGGACATGAACCCATACACGCTGAAAGTGTGGCAGAATAGGGGGGTCAACAGTCGTGTCGCCCTCTCTCCATTGTGGGGGGACTTCTCTCATGGGGTATTGTCACGCCATTTTCCTACTAGATGCACTAGGCTCAGATTGTGACCCAGAACTGCTCCCCTTACTCCGATATGATAACAATATTTCAACCGCTTTCTCTACCTCGGGACCTACAATCATGCCCTCTCCAAACTTAAACTGTACACGACACAACTCTTGCGGGTTGCATTCCAGATCATTGTCTTCCAAATCCTCACAAAGGAAAACACACATCTGTTAAAAAACATATCTCTGCGTCGGTGCTTCCCATTGATGGAAGACTTCCATGATAGACTCTACATCATACTTTACAGTGTCCATAACCCATTTCCGTGCTAAACGATTCAATGAGTCTCTCTCTTGATAGTCAGGCAGTCGACTTCGCAACTGTCGTCGTCCCATGTTAGGGGTCGTAGTAGGCGACCCAAAAAGAGGTGAGAAAAGGTTAGTGACAGTGCTGGCCATTTTCTGCCGAATGGAAGGTGAAACTGAAGGAAGAACGGGTGGAAAAACGGGGTGAGATAAGGCAGGGGCAGAGACAATAGCAGAGGAGGCATCAGGAGAAATAGAAGGAGCACTAGGCAAAATCGTAGAGGGAGCATTAGGAGAAGTATAAAGTACAGTAGGCAAAATCGTAGAAAGCACAGGTGGAGCAGATGTGGTCGGTGGGCCTGGAGGAGGCTGCACCGTAGGGACAGGAGCCAGCTGGAGAACAGCTGGTGAGTGCTGCGGAGGAATAGGAGACACAGGTTGCACAACTAAAGGTTGCGGAGGTGCGGTGGCATTTTGCGCATAGGGGGGTGGCGAACGTAATAAATGCGACGTTAATGGATCTTTTTCATGCTCTTTTGCTGCCTCTTGCTGAAGAGACGGCAAAACTGGATAACATTTATCTATTGCCATTTTACGTTGCCTGTGCAACTGCTCACTCATCTGCTCTTCTTCATTGTCTTTAAACTGCATAGCAGCTTGCATTACTGAAATTCCCCCTTCTCTCTTATTTTTCTTAGCTAATTTGATTTCTTTTTGTTTGGCCTCCTTACGCCATAGGCGGAAAGAGTCAAACATCGCCGGCCGGGCTTTCTTTTTGAAAAGTTTAACTTCAAGGTTATCTAAGATTTCGGTATCAAAGCTACCATATTGGGGCCATTTTAAAACACCATCTTTTCTTGTGTATTTGATCCACACTTCATTGTATGTGATGGGGCCTACCCCATGTTTCACATATAACTCGTAAGTTGGAGTTCCAACTGGAGGAACCTGACATGAGTCCTCCAATCGGGAGTCCCTATTATTACAACCAAGACAAAACAAATTTCCAAGTCTAAGACTAGGCATCTTCGCTCTCTAGTCTAGTTCCAAACTTCAAAGGATTATCGATTACGATATTTCTCGTGAATACACGAGTCCTTCGGTTTTGGTGCTTGCAAGTACCAACAATTATCCCAAAGGATACCCAAGATTAAGACCAACTAAGGACTGGGAGACGCTCCACTTATACTTAACTGAGATATCGATGACGTCACCAGAAGACTCGTCTTAGTGTTTCGCTCTACCAAACTTCAAGGGTCCAAATCAGGGCGATAGCCAGGGCAGCAGTCCTCTGTAGCCGTTGGGAAGCGGGGAACCTCGCAGCAAAGACCTGCGGACCACGTCGACATGCAGGGGTCGATGAGGTGGTTGGCCGTCCTCCAGAATTTCCACACGAAGCTCCTCACGAACCTCTGGCTGACCGGTACCACTGGAATCGCCCCAAACGTTGGGCGCCAGCTGAGGTACTGGGTTTTTAAGAACCGGCACAGAACCGGTAACCCAGCGGTGTCAGGGTACACCCAGAGACCTCGGGTTCTTCCTGATTCAGACCACAGAAACTCAGAGTCTTCTAGGTGAAGTCAATGATCGATTTTATTGGCTGCAACCAAGGTAACAAGTGTCCTAGAAGTACAACACACGGGGAAGTATATTCTCAGGAGACTGCTCGAATTTACAAAGTCAGGCTTCTCTCTTTATACAGAATATTCAGCTTCAGGCAAACATTCTTCGAATTTGCAGTATATCATTTACAGGTCTTTGTTACAAAAGAAAAGCAGAGTCATGATGACATGTACATATTTCACTTCGTGCTGCCCACAACAAATCACCCGGCAAGGCCCAACATTTCATCAGATATCGGTGGACCCCCAATAAAACAGGCACCTCCCCACCATAAAGTAGGTGAAGCAAAAAGAGTAGAGACAGATGTGAGCAAGATACGGCAGGTGTGCGCGCTGAAATGGTTTTATGGCTTGTTGAGCCTTGATGCTATCTTGTTCGGCCACTGGGAGGGGAACTGACCTAACGAGTTCGGCCTGGGGCAATGGTTCCAACTTGCACAGGTCATAGGAAAGTCGATTAAGGAGTATGTGTCCTTGTGGAATTGAATTCAGCTGGATTAAGGCCTATGTAAAGGGCAACACATAAATGGAGGCCAAGGGTTCAGAACGAAAATGACGATTTCGAGGTGAAATCGTCACTCGAATATGCTGAAAATATTTGTACATGGTGTGCTCGTCATTCTCGGTCTTTTGATACCAAATTCTTCATGTTCCAACGAAGTTTAATTCTCGAGTCCAGAATAATTATACGAGTCCAGAAGTTTCAGAACCACAGGCCTCCTGAGAAGGGCCCTGGCACTCACTTTTTGTTTTTATAAACTAAGCACTGCTTTCATCGCTCATAGAATATGCAAGGTTAAGGCATGGGTGACTTGTAGGTTAGAGAAAGCACTCTGGAGCGGCTTATTACCTCACTGAGAAGAATTTATAGGTGGATGATCAGTAAGTGAGTATGCGAGTGTTGACACCATTTTCACTTACATGATATTCCACGTGAGCATCCTGAAAGTTCTGCTGCCATCACTCGGAGACCTGCTGTCATGTTGTAAATCCTGGTGTCATATCCCACAGTCTTGGTGCTGTCATTTCCTCTAACGTCAACTGCTGCAGTTCAAACGCACATTTATCGAAGGCTGGGCCCTTACTTCACCAGTACAGAAACCTTCCCCACTCGTGGTTGGAAAATGGCACAGAAAGGGCAATTTAAAGAAGAAATGGTGGGAAAAATACCACCTCTCTGCTGCTCTTCTATTCTTCCCCGACCAGTACCTTTTCTGTTTCAATATTTCCACTTTCTTTTTTTAGATATTCCTTTCTCTCTACCTCTATACATCCTCTCCTTTCCTACCTTTTCCCTCTTTCTCAGTCCCTTTGCTTTTCTCCTATTTGCAACCATTTGGCTTACATTTCTATCTCTTCTCATTTTCTCTTGTTTCAACTTCATTTGTCTTTTAACCCTTTTCTCTTACTCTCAATGCCCTCAAACTCTGTATTCACAGATGCTCCTTTCTCACCCGCTTCTATCTTAATTTGATCTATTATGCATACTTCTGTCACATTCTTCTGATGTTTCCGCTTTCTCACCTCCTCTGTCTCTCACATATCTGTCTCTCTTTCTTACTTGTCTCCTCTTCTTCTATCTCCATCTGCACAAGGATTTTGCTAACTCTATGTCAAGGTACTTTTTCCTGTTGCACACACTTGCTGCTTGCACCGTAAATATGATACCACCTGTTGGCAGCAGCCTAGGCATCCATCAAGTGTTCTCTTCCCCAAAAAGTGCTGCAGCTCTCATGTGTCTCAAACTGTCCTCTATTCTTTAACTTTTTTTATTACTGATCCGCTTCTTTTTCCTAAATGCATAAGCCTCACATTTTCTCTTCTCATCCCTCCAACTCCGTTTCTCTATCTCCCTGTAGGAAGTTGCCTCTCTATATAATTAACTAAAACTAATTACACTGTACAGAGAGTCCAGTTCGTCCCCAATTGGTTTACAGAGGCTAAAGTATATAATACTAACGCTCTCTTTTGTGGTAGCGTGGGTGAGCAGTTAGGCTTATCATAGGGTAGTGCTAAGCATTTGTTGTACTCACAGAGGAAATACATGAGACACACACTCAAAGAACAAATCAAAGACCAATTTAGAAAAATAACAATTTCTTTAATATATATTTTCAAACCATGAACTACGTTCAAACGTAAGTACTGTATTTCTTATGAATTTTCAAACATAAGCAAATAGTTCAAAGTTGTGCACAATTACGCACCATGCAATCCTTTGGGAGATCAAAGCAGGTAGGGAAAGCACACAGCACAGACAGTTGTAGGGGTTCACCTTTTGGGTTTTGAGTGGCAGTAAGCCATGGTCCAATGTTCTACCAACAGTTCATCGAGGTGCGTCCTGAATTCCGCAGTGAGTTGGTGGAGTTGGTAGCTGGTGCGCTATGGGGAAGGGGGCCCTCTAAAGATAGGCTGCTCAAGCGGTCTTGCGGGCAAGTCTGAGAGCTCCCAAAAAGGGGCTAGGGTCTCAAGGGCTTATGGAAAAGGGAGCATGGCTGGTTCGTCATTACCCAGGCTCGGCGGGCTGGGTACAAAGCAGATAGATTGGACAGCACTGGTTCGTAAGGTGCTCCTCACCCTCACGGCCAACAGCTGGCAATGTCCCTCGGTGGCTGCTGGGTTCTGGCACAATTGGAGTTCTGACTGGACTCTACTATGTCAGTCTTGGTTGCAGGGATTCCGGTACCCCTGGGATTGGTACTGCATGGCTTCAGTCGGTCCTAGTGCCTCCACACTCAGTGTGGAGAAAGATCTGACCTTCCGGAGCACAAGTACTTCTTCCTGGTCAGTTGCTGTGCCAGTCGGGATAGGGACCTGCAAGTCAGTGGATAGCGTTCTGCGGTGTTGGTGCCTGTGGTCTGCAGGGGAGTAGCTCCTCTACTCAGAGGGAGTTCTTGGGTAATTTGCAAAGGCTGGTAGACTTCTGAGGTTCTTAGAGGCCACACAGCAGCAGGATGAGACAGTTCACCTCGATTGTCGAGTCTTGAAGCAGGAGGCAGGGTTCTGTGCCAAAACTCCATGGCAGGCACTTAGTTATCGGGTTTAACAGCTTTTCTTTGTCCTCTTCATCTTTAGGTCCATTAAATCTAAAATTCAGGCTCAAGAGGTTCTACCTGAATACTCACTTTGGGGGCGTCTTGGGGAGTACCAGGTATTAGCCAATGGGTCGCCTAACTGTAGGGGGCCTACACCCTCTCTATTACCACTTCCAGTTGAAAGTGGGCATAACCCAAACCCTAATAATCTAATTCTTTCCAATACAAGATGGAGGATTCTGAACAGTGGGGTCCACATCAGCTGCCCCGGCCACAGGGCTGATGTTGAATGCGGCACACCTCCTAATCTAACTAATTTTCCTGCTTGTCTTGCTGTGAAAAAATGTGGGGTCAGGACGGGGGGCCACCTCCACTATCTGGAGAGGACTGAGTTCACACAACTAAGGCAGTATGGCCTTTGAAGCTTCCCGCCCTGCAATGTCCATCCTGTTTGGAGGAGGTGTGAAAACCTCTGCCCAGAGCAGGCTTTGCTCCTGTCCTCTGAGAGCGAAGACTCTCACCTCAGGAGGTCAGAAACCTTTCTAGGGTGGCTGACTGGTCGAGACCAGTGAGTCAACACACTAATAGTCTGTAGGTTTTCAGGGTTGCACATCTAAGGTGCACTGTGTGCACTTATTAATAAAGTAAAAAGCTTGGGCGTGGCGCGCGGCAGTTGTATTCAGTTATGGGTGTATAGGTACACGAATAGGGTTAAGGTGCTCCTGCAGGTGACGCAACTGTTCAAGTGCGTCCTAAATAGTTGAGGGGTTGAGTGCGCTACAAAAATGTAGGCGCATCCCTGCGGTGGGCACACTTGTGCGGAACTATGTGTTGTAGATCAACAACATAGGGAGTTTCCCAATTTAGAATAAAGTTTTCTTAAGATGAGTTTTGCAAAGAAATTCTTTTTAATCAAAGTCTTTCATGTTAATGTTTCATATTAAATTCATATGAAGATGAACCATCAATTTTAATCCATTATCTGGTCGCTCCGATGCATTTCGGACAAAAGTGTCCTTTCTCAAGGAGCACTAAAAACAGGGAGAATAAATGCCAATCAATATATGCAATATAGCGTCTAATGCAACATAATTGGTATAGGTCAACTACCCACACTGGCACACGACCATGCCATCATTGCAGTAATTGCAATAACGTAATGAAAGGAAACATCATTTGCCATCCCATGAGAGGCTTTGACATCAAACTAAACGTAGATGCCACCTGCGACTCTTCAAACTTGATTTACCTGTTAAAATGCCCATGTGGCAAAGTGTACGTGGGCAAGACAAGCAGGAAAATCAAAACGAGATTAAATGAACACAAATCGAACATAAGGACTAAAAATATCAAGTCTAACATCGCCATCCATTTCAATGAAGCTAACCACAGCGTGGCTCAACTCAAATACATGGTCCTAGAGATCGTTTCCAAAGTTGAAGGCAGAGACAATAATAAGACTTTACTACAGAAGGAAACCGCCTGGATTTACAGATTACAATCTCAGAAACCGTGTGGTCTTAATGACCGGACAGAATTAAGTTGCTTTCTTTAAATGCCACTTGCGGGCACTCATTGATGCATAACCACTTTGCTCTGCTTTATGCTCACATCTCTCACTGTATTCACCCTCCATTCCATCATGGCCGTCTCATTCACCGGTTTAATTCACCTAACTGTTGAAGTCTCTTTTCTATCTTCACGACTCTCTAACCATTCACTTAACCTCGCATTCGCTTTGCGGAACCTCACCCACGAGGAACCCGTTTTACAGTCCCGAAGCGTTCGTTGCAAAACTCATCTTAAGAAAACTTTATTCTAAATTGGGAAACTCCCTATGTTGTTGATCTACAACACATAGTTCCGCACAAGTGTGCCCACCGCAGGGATGCGCCTACATTTTTGTAGCGCACTCAACCCCTCACTTATTAATAAATCCAGCACTGGCATCAGTGTCGGTTTATTAAGACCATGTGTTTGGTACCAAACTCCTTGGGATACAGCAAAGCCTTCAACTAGCTGGGGAACTCGTAGTGACAAGTGTCCAGCCCATGCACTTGTTATGGCTTCCCTGTGCACGGGTAATTTCTAAAACGAAATTGGATATCACTGGGGCATATCCACTCTCACGGATATACCCTCTTAGGTATAGGGCACCATGCCTTAGGGCTATAAGGCCTGCTCTAGGGGTGACTTACCTATACCACATGTAGTGCTGGCAGGCAAGGCACACAGGGATGTGGGCCATGTTGACTTTTCGGATTTCTCTGCACTAAGACGTACATGCTGCAATAGCAGTTTGCATTAGCTTGGTGAAGGGTCCCATAGGGTAGCACAATTTGAGCTGCAGTCCTCAGGAACCATCTTTAGGTCCAATGCCCCTATGTACCAGGGGTACCATTTACTGGGGACTTACAAAGGATCAAAAGCATTTCCCAATTGTGGAACAATTGTGCAGTTTAGGGAAAGAACACTGATGCTGGGGATCTGGGTGGCAGGAACGCAGCACACTTTCAGTCAAAATTGCACTGTTGATAAACAGTGGGGGTAACAATGTCAAAATGGCACTTTCCACCCTCTAATACACACCTCTCTCTATCTTTCTCACTTCTCTCAAGCTCACCACATAAACTACTCTTACTAGCAATCATCTCACTATTATAGACTCCTTTCTCACATCTTCCTTTCACATATCTTATAGTTTCAACTTATCCTTCTACCTGTCTCTCAAAGACCATCATTTCTGTTCCACACACTCATCTTACATCCCATTTTCACTCACACACACTCTTATCCCCTCACCCCTCACTTAAATGCTCCTCTCATAAACACACTCACACATTTCATTCCAAGCATCCCATTTCTTCTTTCAAGTCCTCATTACCCTGCACACCCCCCTTACTTACCCTTTTCACACAGTTAACTTCACATACACTGAGCCATCTCTTGCTTATGTCCTTCTCTTTCTCAGCTCCTGTTTCTCGCAAGCATTTTCTCTTTTTTACTGTCAGTCTTGCATTGACAAACACACTCAAGCATGTCTGTGTTTTTATGGTCCCTATCATCATTTCAAAAGTGGAATGAATATTTTTGGAAATTATGCTGATGAAAACAGAGCTGTGTTCCACATTTTGGCAATAGCAGAGTAGGAGCCCTGCTGATAAGGTATGAAGAGAAAATCCTACACAGGATTGTAGACTTAAATCAACGGAATGACGATTTCATGCTGAAACATGGATATTTAGGGGCTCATTATGATGGCGGAAGGACCGCCACCGTCTGGCTGGCAGTGGCAGTTCTTCCGCCATCACATGGAGATTTACCCACCGCCAAATTAGGATGACGGTGGGTACCGTGGCGGACGGAAAGTCCATCCAACACTTTTCCGCCGTAGGCAATCGCACTGATTGCCTGGTGGATGGAGCAGGGCCACTAGCATGGTGGCGGTGCCAAGCAGGCACCGTCTGCCATATTAGGATGTGGGTTTTAGGAGGCCTTTCCATGGTGGGGATGCCGCCTTGGAAAGGTTGGCTGGGATTGGGTTTAGGGGCCAGTTGCGGGTCCCCCTTGTGGGATGGTGTCGCTGCACTGGGGGTAACCATGGTACCCCCCTGCATTTCCATGCACATAGCGGCAGGCACCGCGTGGTGCCTGCCACATGTTGTAGGGAAATGCGGTGCAAGCACCTGTATCATTATGGATGGTGCTGCAGCCAGCAGCAACACCGGTAATGTTAAAGGCCCAAGGATGCCACTGCCAGTATGGCGGGCACATCCTAATAGCAGTGGTGGGACCGCAGCATGTCTGGCGGGCGATCCCAAACACCGCTATGGTGGCGGGCGGACCAAGCCCACCCGCCATCATAATGAGCCCCCTAGTTGGGAAACTGGAGGAAAATTAAGGTCTGGGGCCATTTGATTTTTTTCTTTGTTTGTTTATTAACTTTCATTGATAGTTAGTGCAGCATCATTCAGAATAGTCATAGTCCAATAATACAATGCATTTACACTCTACAGTATAATGAGACTCAATCATTACAATGAAAATAACAGTAAGTAACCATTAACAGGTACCTTTTAGTGATCAGTATATGACACGTTTGTACACGATTATTCCTGCATTTACCACTTGTATATGTATTTCGGGTATTACAGAACTCTAAAAAACGCCCATCACAGTAGCGAATCATTCAGAATCTATCTCGCTCTGAGCCATGAAATATTCTCTCAGGGGAGTCCAGATATTAGTGGGTCTGGAGGTAGCTGGCAACTCCTCGGCATACAACTCTAGCTGTTCGCGGCAATACACCATGTCCTTGACCCACAGTTCCACCTTTGGGCTTAGCCGACTATTCCACGTAAATAACACTAGTCTCTTTGCCAACAACAAGGCCACTCTGACAAATCTACCCACTGCCCCCTCTATATGAGGGACATATCCAAGCAGAAATTCTAGTGGCGTGCATTGTAGCACGTGTCCTGTCATGACGTGTATAAGAGTGATTACCTTTTCCCAATAGTGCAACACCAACCCACACTTCCATGCAAGATGTAAAAAGTCAGACCCTTCTTGACCACACCTCTTGCAATTATTCGCATCCCTAAGTCCTATCTTATGTAATTTACTGGGAGTGAAGTATACTTGGTGCAGAAATTTAAAATGGATGATCCTCAAATTACTATTCGATGTCAAGCGACCAGTCAACATGCAAATCTGCTCCCACTCTTTCTCGGCGATCGGGGAATCAAACAAAGCATTCCATCGTTCCAAACTCCTATCCAGTCTAGGGACCGCTTTATAAAGATTAGTTATCAGTTTAATCACCTTAATAGGTTCTAAATAAGAAACGCTAAAAATAGCGAAAGGAACCTACACGACTAGTGTGAGTACCTCATTTATGTTTTGTTTGTTCTTTGTCCTGGCGAAAGCTCTACAGACCCGGCTGGGCCTAGAGAGCTGAAACATGTTGAAACATGTTGACGCATTATTATTATTATTATTATTATTATTAATCGGGTTTTGTAAAGCGCAAACAACCCGGAGGCCTCGTAGCGCTAAGTACCGTCATACTGAAAAGGAAAGAGATTAAATGAACAGATGCGTTTTCAGAGCCTTCCGGAATTTTAGAAGGCTAGGTTCACTGCGAATGGAGGTGGGCAGGGAGTTCCATTCCTTCGCGGCATTCCAGGAGAAGGAGCGTCCGCCCCATCTTGTCCGTCTGACTTTACTAACCGTAGCCAGAAAAGCAGTGCTGGATCTTAGGGATCTGTGAGGAAGATAGGGTTTTGCCAAGGAACAGAGCATCCATATATACATAGGTATATGGTAATCTAGTTACTCGATTACATATATATATCGACAATTCTTAATTGACAGTGTCATCCCCTTTTTCATTAAAAAACTTTTGGAGATACACTGCCTTTTATAATAATTTACCCTCCCTGTTATTCCTGGACACTTCTACCTGGACCAGAGGTAGCCTCGGGTGAGGCAGGCATACCACACGCTTCTTGACTACCCTATGAATATGCCATGAAAACCCCATCTGCTGAAATCATTTTTCACTTTTCCCTTGGCTGAAGGATTTTGTTACGGTAAGCTGAGTGAACCAGCTGGTGTTGTAGCGCCCTGATTGACTCTTGATGGTTTGTAAAAACTAGATCCATGTCTCTTTTCCCCACAGAGCTCACTGGCCCTGAAGAGAATCCTGTTAACCAGCGAGGATTCGAAATGCGTAGGCCTTCCTTAGTCTGCTATATAGGTCTTGGTGACACATGGAAATAGTGCATCTTGACTCATTGTACACTTTAATTGTATTGACTGAATCGAATTTATTGAACTGAATACATTGTATCAAAGTGTACTGTTGTAAATTACACGAATAGTGATTTAGAAATATAGCAGACTTGATACTCACTCCACTGGTTTATTTTTCCCAGTGGACTTTGGGTACGTTGTTTTGAATGTTTGAATGAGAGTTGTATGACTGTGAGATGTCTGAATATTATGAATGATGTTCGTATGAGGTGTTTTATCTCACTTTAGTGTCCTTTGTGTGATTACTTCCCTGTATATATTGTATTGTATCTTTTGAATCTCAGAATTTAATTAAAAAGTTTGGTCAAATTAAATTTTTCCAAAATAAACAGCTATTTAGTAGCATACACATGCATTGAACTGGTGTTTTTACATGTGAAATTGGTTTTGGTTTCAACTAGTTATCAGTATTGGCAAATCTCCTTTTGTTGCTACATAGTTCTCCCTGATCACGACCTCGGGATCACGGTGTACCCATGTCCCAAGATATTTGACTGGATCCTCAGACGAAATCAGTGGATATTCTACCTGAGACGAAGCTGTAATTGGCGTCAAGGGAATGATGACCGATTTCTCCCAATTTATCTGAAGTCTTGAAAATAGGCCAAATTTAATATATTCCCGTATAATCGGGGATAAATATCTCTGTGCTCGCGAACAAATAGGACCATATCGTCCGCATATAGTGATATCCCGACCGGTCGATTATTAAAATTGAGGGCCGCAGCACTATGACCTTGCCAAATTTTACACGCTAGGGGCTCCAGGTCGATTGCAAAAAGCAAAGGGGACAGTGGACACCCCTGCCTGGTGCCACGCTCTATGGGAAACGGCTCCGATGTGAACCCACCTACTCGGACTCTCGCTGAGGCATCAGTGTAAAGAACCTGTATACAGCGAATTAACACAGGGGGGAATCCCATTCTATGTAGTATATGTATCTTTTAACTCCATTCTATAGCATCGAACGCTTTTGCAGCGTCTAATAACACTGCGGCAGACGGCAAATCAAGATTGAGCACGTGTAACATGGCGAAGATAGTGAGCAAGTTTTGGGAAGTAGAACGTTCTGGGATAAACCCTGACTGTTCCGGAAGCACTAGAAGTGGCATAAGGGGCTGTATTTTGGTGGCCAAATTTATCAATGATAATGGGCGATAGGAGTCGCACCGTGCAGGAGGTTTATCTTTCTTAAAGAGGGTGATAATTAAGGCCTAACGTAAAGATGGAGGGAGAATCCCCAACTCTTGTGCCTCTGCATACATCTCCAGCAAATGTGGTATAAGTAGGTCTGCATAAGCCTTATAAAATTCTGCCGTTAGTCCATCCAGACCGGGAGCTTTGTTATTTGGCAGAGATAAAATAGCATCTCTAACATCGTCTTCATCAATTGGCTGACTTAAATATTTTCTATGAACATCTGAAGCCACGCACAGGCCGTGTCCTCCAGGTAGTCGTTTATAGCAGACTCTTCCATCCCACCCCGGGTGGTATGCATATTTGCATAAGAGCGCTGGAACTGTTCAACTTTATCATGCGGTGTATAGTGCGCCATCCCGTCTGCTTCAATAATGTGATCAATTTGGGGTTATCAATCCTGTCACTCAGTCTGGACGCTAGATGCCTGCCCGGCCTTCCACCCTCGCCATAACCTCTGGCAACATGACGTTTGGATAAATATATTACTTCCCTATCTGCTAGAGTCTTATGTTCCTCTACTTGCTCATAAATTTGGGCTAGTATGTCCGTGGACGGTGTGTTTTGATATTGATTCCTGAGTGCCTCCAGTGTTTTCTCAATTTTATTCAGCTGACCTCTAATATCTTTTGAGGATCTCTGCTGATGTACTTATACACACCCCTCTAATCGTTACCTTAAAGGCTTCCCAAAGAGTCGCCTGGCTTTCCACAGATCCCACGTTAAATTCAAAATTTTGTATGATTGCAGTCCTAATAGCCTCTGTGTAAAGCGGATCCAGTAATGCATCTGCCCTAAATATCCACGTGAATGGGCGGTGTAGATTAACAGGGATGACAATATCAATTACAACAGAATTGTGATCGGATAGGGTCCGTGGGAGTGTGTGAACCCCCCTCAACCCACCCATTGGCTTCGTCATTCAACAGCCAGTAGTCCAGCCTAGGCCAGCTGTTAAACGCTGGGGTTATGTGTGTACCCTCCAGGACACCCTCATTTCTCAATCGCCAGACGTCTACCAGACCCATCTCTAACATAACGTCCATTATACACTGTGCAACTCTAAGAGTGCGTGCACATGCCGGATTAGATTTGTCCACCTGCGGGTTGAGATGGTTATTAAGATCGCCTCCCCATATGATTGCAGCCTCTGGCCAGGAGCACAAAACATTAAACATTTGTAAAAAAGGTGGTGTGTCGTCCACCACAGGACCGTACATATTTACCACTGTCACCGGCGCTCTCCCCAATCTGCCCTGCACCATAGCCCAGCGACCCTCAGTATCTACACAAATGTGCACAGCCATGAACGGCACTCCCCTTTCGATAAGAATAAGGATACCTCTTGCATAGGTGGAGTATGATGATGCTAGCCGGTAGGCCGCCCATCTACATGCCACCTTACCTTCTGTGTGTTTACTCAGGTGCATCTCCTGTAATAGAGCAATCTTCACAGCGTGTCTATCTAACTGCGCCAGCACTTGTCTTGTCTTCTTAGGTGTATTCAAGCCCCAAACATTCCAAGTTATGCATTTATACAATTCTCTCCTCATCTTAAACGGTAATCAAAGCAGCAGATACAGCTTAGCAGGCCATTACACATGCACATGCAGTTACTCATAGCTTAGGTGTCATTGATGTTCCGATCACAGTACCTCCAACTTGAAGAAGTAAAACATCCCATCCCGCCCCACCCATTTCAGCATCCCCAATTTGCCAAAGACCTGACCCTCATATAACTCCCATCCCAGCATATACAACAGAAAACGACATTGCAGGTGGGGAATACCCATCGGGGGTCGTAGCAGCTCAGTACACTCCCTGATCTAGTAGAGAGGAGACCGCCGACATATCAACTTGCCCTACTACCTCAGCCGAACCTCCGGCTACACAGCGCAAGGCACAACATAAAAACATTAGTTAAAACGCTTGTGTCACCAAACAGAAATGTGAGAAGGCACAGCTCAACATATCGCCACCCCAACTCTCCCGGCTCCCAACATCCCTACATCCAGCAGCAGTATGTACACAAGCTAGGTCATAATAATTACATCATTTTGAGTCAGCGCCAAGCCCAACATATACCATGTGCAAGAATCTAAGTCAAGAGCTGTGGTGCGGCAGCCATACAGGGCCATAGCAAGCTTCAACGTAGCACTCATATGTGCAAACCCATTTGAAAATTACAGGAGCTTGTGTTGTTGGGTTCCACTGATCGAGAAGTAGCCATTACCTAGTAGTCATTGTTATTTGGAGCAGCCATTGATTCACAGCCTAAGTAACTATTTTCTAGATAGACACAGGCACGCAAAACCCTTCTAAAAGGTTTTTAATGGGTGTCAACAAGCTACTGTGAAGTCCCAGCCTCGGGGCTCCACCTGCTCAAAATGTTCAGGGCCATTAGTAAACTACACAATGCACTTTACCAGTGCACTTTTTGCTGGTGATGTCGTTCTCAGAAGGTTCCACATAACACTTCCCAGAATTCTGGTCCAGAGCACTAGATTTCTCCCAAAATTATTTGGGGACTACATTCAGGTCGCTGTAGTCTTCAAATAATCCCACATTTCTTCAATGCTGCTGGCAAAATATGGAGGTGGGGTGGGGGCCCCACAACCTCCCTTGAAAAGCAGTCTTTATATGACCAGACGACTAGAATGGATTTAGTTACGTTTCTCATTAAGCTGAATGAACTATTGAAGTCCCCTGAGTCAGCGCTGCACTGCAAACAAGCATGTGGCCCATTCATGAAAAGGCAACAGGAAGGAATTCAAAGTGTCACGTGGTAATCCTCCACAAGGCCGTGACTCACTTCCGGTAGGATGAGTTTAGCAACAACATCCCTAACTGTGCTGAGCGATTAAAAGAGAACCAATCTTGCCGGTGGAAACACCGACGTGTGTATAAACTGTTGAGTACACATTTATTACATGTTCACTGTCCACAATTGAGATGTAATTTCCCCAATTTCGCCAGCGGAACTGGGTAAATAAACTTCATATGTTTTTGTGGATTCCAAAGTTCCGACTTTTAAATTCCATCAGGGTAAATGTTTCTCTTGCAAAACCACTTTCTGAAAGAATGCTTAATCGCAAACAGTGGATGACGAGTTAAATGTTTAATGTTTAAAGTAAAATAAGTGCTACAACATGCAGTTATATTTTTACAGAAACCTTTCTTGTTTTTTTCCTTTTTACTAAGCCCATTTCCTATATTTATCGCCCCCATTAAAAATAAAGTATCTAAATTATGTAAAGTTTCACAAACTTTGTAAATTTAACTAAAAACTTCATATCGTGTCCAGATGTAAAACTTTGCAGCGTCGAGCGCCACTTGTTCTAACACTACTCTCATCAAACAAATAAAATGCCCTATCCCAACAAACAAAATGCCCTAATAAAAAATCAGAAAACACGTATTGCAGAGTTACAGAAGAAATCATCTCATTCGATTAGGATACAGACTAACGAATAAAAAGTGTCCGAAAATCATGTTTCCAATACTGCAAATCATATTAAATTATCGAATGTTTTAGTTAAAAAAAGTCTACAAATGCGAGTTTTTATTCCGAAAAAAGACACGCTGGGAAATTGTGCCAGAATTTTCAGGTAGGTAATTGGTTCAAATGCACGAGTTTGTCAACCATTCTGAAATTTTAAATTCTGGTAAACCGGTCGGTATTTGAAGATAGTATAAGGCTGCAGATGAATCCAGCAATAAGTGTTCCCCAGGTGGTGAGGACAAAGGGTGCCATGTTAGTGCTAGTCAGACCACCTGAGAGCACAAGCACATACTGGGAGTACCTAGAAGCAGGTTCAAGCTGCCATCATGAAGCACTACATATAAACTATTTGTATTCATGCTTTCAGGAGGCAGAAGGCAGCAGTGCCAGAGCTCTCCTGTCTACATCCTGTTTCCAAGTCCCCAGGAGATCTCTGTCATACCACCTTGAACTATCTAGAAAAGGCTTTCCTGGTCCGGATGACCAGACTTTCCATCAGTGTCAACTCTGTCCTGGACATAGAGGAGTGGACTGCCTCTAATCAATTCCAGAATCCCACAAATGCCAGGGAATGCACAGGCTCTAAGGTGATTCTCAAATGATGGTGACCTCAGTTTGCAACTTCTATACATGGCAACCTTTGAACCTGGGTTCACCTGCCTGCTTCAGATTACTGCTAAAGACGTTAAGGGTATTCTCTCAAACTGCTACGTGAATTATTTGCCTACGTCAGACCTACTGGCTATACCCTTAACATCCTAAAGCTTCAATCTTCCAGTAAGAGAGGGAAGTAATAGGAAACAAAATGCCTGGAACGCGAGAGTGACTGAATAAGTGAGTGAGTGGGTGAGTGAGTGGGTGAGTGAGCGAGTGAGTGAATGAATGAATCTCTAGAGGACATTTGTGAGAAATGCAGTGTTACAAAAGTGCCTATCTCCACCCATTCCTCAGTTTCACGTAGGGTCCTTTTCGTCGCCGCCAGAACAGTCGGCTGTGTTGGAGGGTCTAAAAAGTTTAGGTGGCACATACAGATTTAAAACCTCTGCCTGTCTCACGAAATCTGTGCATTTTTTACATCTGCACATAGTTGTCAAACATCTTCCTTGATTTCCATATCTTACAATTACCCGTGGCACACACAGATTTTATTCAAATGTAAGGTTCAATCCTGCAAAGTCTTTGAGTAGCGGTTGCAGACATTTTCTTTAATCCGTGTGGAAAAGCACAGATGTTGTGCGCCCGGGCAATTCACCTGTGAGGCATGTCAATGTGTCAGTGGCCACATTGGATTCAGGGGTGTTCCGTTGTGACGGAGTACTGTTGTAAATAAAAGTGATGCTTTCTTGTAGGTTGCACAGGTTATTTATTCGAGTACAAACAGCAGTCTACCAAACGCTTGCTGGCCAGGCACAAACTGACTCCAATAGGTTCTATGTGAGTCAGAGCCACCTAAGTTCTAGAATATAGAATAGAGCAAGGGAGAAATAGGAATCATAGAGTTGAGAAAACAAGTGATATGTTTACAACACATCTTCCCTCATTAATACAGAAAAAAATATAAGATGAAAAACAGATACTATTTAGCAGAAGATAATCAAGTTAATCACAACAATAATCATTCAAGTACACAGGTGGTCTGCGGTACCTTGAGTGTCTGGCATTTTCAGAATTGACAACAGAATCAGCAACAGAGGGAATGGAGGTGGTGTTAGCCAAATCACCATATTGCGAATCAGTAGCATCACCACCACCGACACAGTGGCTCTGGGCAGGAGCTGGAGTAGAAACACTAGAATCTTCTGAAGAAGAAAACATATAACCACTATTCCCCTCATTGATGACACTTTTCCCACGAGATACAGAATCACACTTACTCAATTTTTTGTACAATGCTACTCTCCTCAGGTTCCAACTCTCACCATTGGTTAAAGTAATATAATGAGGAAAAATATTTTTTACGGTGAAAGGACCTTTAAATTTAGACAAACCTTTAGTAACTCTTCCAGGCCTCACCTTCACTAAATCGCCCTCTTGAATTTTTGAAGAATTAGGCTGAGAACTGGAAACACCCTCATAGTGTACATAATCAGATATCATGTTTTTCATCCAGGAAGGAGTTAGCTTAGTGCTAGGAACCCTGCCCCGCATGATTTCAAAAGGAGATCTGTTACCTGAACCATGAGTGGAAGTGCGATAAGCATAAACCATTTCCTGTACTAAGTCATTAGCAGGAACACCTTGAGCGATGGCCATCTGAATGGTACCTTTCACAAGTCTGTTCAAACGTTCACACAGACCATTTCCTTGTGGGTTATAGAGAGAGGTCCTATGGTGTTTAATGCCAAAGTTACTTAAAAAACAACACATGGACTGCGAAACTAATTGTGTCCCATTGTCAGTGACTACAACGCTAGGAGAGCCTTCTTGCTGAAACAAAGACTTCAAATGTCTAATGGTTGTGTCTGTTGTAATATCTCTTAAAAATTCAACTGAAAGCCATTTGCTAAAAGGATCAATAGAGACTATAGCAAAACGCTGAGACAAAGGCAACTCCTCCATGGGACCAATGAAATCAAAACATAAGGTATGCCAAGGTAACTCAGGATGAAGTATTTCCCCATGCTAGATCCAACTGCAACTTTCAGCCTTTTCTCACTCTCCCTACAATATGTACATGTTTCAATCCAAGAAGAAACTTGAGAGTCCAAACCAGGCCACCAAAAGTTGACTTTCAACCTCTGTTGCGTTAACGTTTGTCCCAAATGACCCTCATGTGCTAAGGCTATTAACCTAGACCTCAGGGTGGAGGGCGGGATAAATTTCTCTCCCCGCATCAAAACATTGTCCTTATATACAGAAAGTTCATCAATGAGCTTTAAGTACGGTCTCACACTGACATTAACACAACTCTCACGTCTGGAACCAGCTCTCAATAACTCAGTAACTTCTCCTAAGACACTGTCTTTTGACATGGCATCAATCCACTCATCCTTTGAAAAGGACCCTTCACCCAAATGAAGAACATCATCAATCCAAGCAATGTTGTCATCACAACACTCTAAACAAAAATCTGATTTGTTCACATCCTGTGTGTCAACGGACAATCTTGACAAACAGTCTGCCTGAAAATTCCTCCATCCCTGTAAATGTGATATGTCAAATTGATACTCCTGCAATTTTGCCGCTAATCTAGCAAGCCTAGGAGAACCACCAGTGGCACCACCGGGCGAAAAAATACGGATAAGTGGTTTGTGATCAGTCTTCAAGTTGAATTTGGCACCCCAAAGATAAGCACGGAAATAGTGTGTACCCCATGCCGCTGCCAATGCCTCTTTTTCGATGACCGAATAATTTCTTTCAGAGGCTGACAAAGTGCGTGAGGCAAATGCAATGGGGCGATCACCCTCCTTGTGCTTCTGAAGGAGTACTGCACCAATGCCAGTGGCACTGGCATCAACCAACAGTGTCGATATTTTCTTGGTATCAAAAGGTGCTAGAATGTTTGCATTACAAATATCTTTTTTTATGCTGGTGAAACAATTCTCATGCTCAACTCCCCAATTGAATTTACACCCTTTTTTTAATAACTCTCTCATGGGTATAGTCTTCTCTGAAAATTTCTCAACAAATCGCGAATAATACTCAATCAAACCCATGAAGGAGCGCAACTGGTCCTTGTCTGCAGGACTAGGAGCCAACCGTATGGCTTTCAACAAATCTTTTTTAGGTTTGACACCATCGGCTGATATTTCATGTCCCAAGTAGTCTATATTTTGCACAAGAAAAGTGCACTTTTCTTTCCACAATGTGAGACCAGTGTCTTTAACTCTGTGCAAAACATCCTTGAGTACGCGATTATGACAAGCTACAGAATTACCAAAAAGCAGAATGTCGTCTTGAAAGAAGATGACATTGTGCAATCCCTTGAAGATCTCGCTCACCATCCTCTGGAAAACACTGGCTGCTGATACTAAGCCGAATGGGAGCCGTGTGAATTGGAAAATACCCTCCGTAGTTACAAAAGCAGTGAGTTCTTTGGACGACTCATGTAGTCTCACCTGATGGTATGCACTCTTCAAGTCAAGTTTAGAAAAAAACTTCGCTCCTTGAAGAGTAGACACCATTTCTCCTATATTGGGCAAGGGGAAAGTGTCAGCAACTACACACTTGTTTAGTGACCTGAGGTCCACACAGAACCTCAGTTTGCCATCTGATTTTTTACTGATCACAACAGGCGAAACCCAAGCCGAAGCTTCCACTGGCTCAATCACACCACTCTGCAACATTTCATCAATTAGAACCTTTACATCATCCCTTATGGACAGAGGTACCCTCCTTAATTTGTGTTGGACTGGAATACTGTTTTTCTTTAGTTTGATGAAGTGGGAGTACCCTTTAAGTTCACCCAATTCATTATTGAAAACAACTTTAGACTCTTCAAGAATACTGTCAACACTTTCATCCTCAATGACCATAATTTGGTTTTTTGCTCTGGGATTAATGATGATATACAGGTCGTATTGATGTACCCATCCCAAGATGGGCGGGCCATCCACCGATACATACACTCGACCAAATATAGACCTTTTCTCAAAAACAATGTCAGAGTCAAAATAACCTATAATGTCAATTTTTCCTCCTTGAAAACCTGTAGGATTAATGTCACTTTGAATAAGATCTTTGTTCTTCCATATGCTTGAAAATAAATCCTGTGGTATAATCGTATAACGAGATCCGGTGTCTACCATCAAGTACACTTGGTGTTTATCTATAAGAAAAAGAGCTTTGGGTCTGTTCTGGCGCCTTTCTTCATTGACAGTGACATCATCATTGACAACCAGAAGCCTGTCTCTCTCACTCACACTCTCATGTATATAGTCTTCCACAACGACTACTCTTTGTTTGGTTTTGGCTCTGCACATTTTAGAGAAATGTCCCACACGGCCACACTTGAGGCACTCTTTATTCGCAGCAAAGCAAAACCTTGCTTCAGAGGAGTGACTATAACTACCACACCTTGAGCATTGTCTGTTGCTGGAAACATCCTTTCTCTGGAAATATTTAGATTTGTTTTTAACAACAGCAATGGATTCTTCCTCACAATGCCCACACTCCGGATTGCTCTTTTTAACAGAAACTTCAGAGACGTCTTGTTGTGAAGTGCTTTTCTTATGGGAGTCAATAACTCTCATACAATTCTCTGACTCTTCTATGACTTTTGCCAAATCGATAGCTGCCTTCAATGAGGGGTTCTTAGCCGCCCACAGTCTCTCTTGAATTTTCTTGTTAGTGCACTGAACCATAAGTTGATCCCTTATGAGCTCATCATTCATGGCTTCAAATTTGCATTTGATAGATAATTCCCTTAGACGTGCCACAAAGTCATCTATAGATTCCGCCTCTCTTTGATGTTGTGTATAAAACTTATATCGGTTCATCACAAGATTCTCCTCCTTCGAAAATCTTACTTCTAGCCTAGCAATGGCTTCTTTGTATTCATCGGGCATAGCCTGCCCATTCGCTTGTAGTGCTATAGGCAAAAAACAAAAAATTCTCTGACCTTCTTTGCCCAATGAGCTAAGTAGAATGGCTTTCTTCCGCTTTGCAGAAAATTCTTGCCCATCTAATGCTTCCAGATAATTGTCAAATACTATAAACCAATCTTCCCATGGAATTTGTGGGTTTCCAACATCAGTCAAAAAAGGAGGTGGAAGAATAACATTTATAGGAGCATTTACCTGTTGAGCCATAATGTGTATACGCTAACCCAAATTGCGAGAAACAGATGATGTATGACTCCTAATAGAACCTTCTTGAGTGACTCTGAACTCTGGCTTTTACTAGAATACTTTTCTGAGTAAACTTTTAGTTTGACATACCTTTATAATTTCTTAGAAAATCGGAGTCTCAGGACTTGCTTCGTTGTGCATCTAAGCAGGATATGCAAACACGAAGCTTTGAGGAATTGCCGTAGCTAGTAAATATTCAAAATGGCCTCGATCCAAACAGAGGCTTGAATTGGTTGAAAGCGAGGCTTGGGGCTCAGCGCAAAGAGTTACTGTGACGCGCAGCCTTGATCAAACCCTTTCCCCTCGCGCAGGAAGACAGAGAGGAATGACGCACACACAGCGAGCGCGAGTCGAGGAATGATGGGCGCACAGCGAGCGCGAGTCTCGATTCAAAAGATGCGGGTTACTCACAGTTCGCTGCACTGTCTAACCAAAGCCAGGTAAATCCCTCAGTTTTGAAGAAACAATATTTCTTTTCCTTCTTAGACTTCCGATGTATACAGCACTTAGTGGGTTTCTTTTGCGATGGTAGCTGTTGCTTGTCTTTTTTCTCGAATCTGTTGAAAAACGTCTTCTTCTACTCACAGGACACAGCTCGCCCTCTTTAGACCTTCTGACCAGCAGGAATCGTCGCCAAATTGTTGTAAATAAAAGTGATGCTTTCTTGTAGGTTGCACAGGTTATTTATTCGAGTACAAACAGCAGTCTACCAAACGCTTCCTGGCCAGGCACAAACTGACTCCAATAGGTTCTATGTGAGTCAGAGCCACCTAAGTTCTAGAATATAGAATAGAGCAAGGGAGAAATAGGAATCATAGAGTTGAGAAAACAAGTGATATGTTTACAACAAGTACCTTGGTCTAATGTTACAGATTCTTGTGTCCACTTGTTTGACATAGCTCCCTTCCATTATTAGAGTGAACATTGACTTGTCTCCTACTGGAATACTCTCCGTAAGTGTTAGCGCTGAAGGAACGCTTTCTCTCGCCAAGGCCAGGCTTTCAGGACATCCACAATGAATACGTATGAGTAAAATGTGCACATGTTTGGACTACAGGAATGCGCTTTACTTAGGGGCCCCATGCGCGACCTTCTCAAAACTCCAGATGGTACAAAATTGGGCAGCCAGAATTTTTCTGGATATCCCGAACTGCCAATCTGCAAAACCAGCCCTGAAATCTCTGCACTGGCTCCCTATCAGGGAGAGAGTTAATTTCAAGGCTATGTGTATTGTTCGCAAGACGTTAGCCGGAAAGGGCCCTTCCATCAATCATTCCATTGTTGAGGAGGAGCCTAGCCTGCAGCCATGATGGCCGCCTAATCCTTCGGCTCCGCCGACCTTCTCGCTTCCCTCCCGCCCCGCGACCTGTCCTGGCATTGATCCTGATTTTAAGTGCTGTTTTCGGGCGCGGGAGGTGACCCCGACTCCGCTGGTGTGTCTCTTTCGCTGCTCCATGCGGTGACGACGGCGGGGCGCCCTCGCCTTCTCCCGGACGCTGCCCGGCGTGGACGGGTCTTTGTTCTCCGGGTGCGGCCGCCATCGCACACAACAACAGCGGCCGCTGTGGTCGGCACCGGACCGGCCGACGGAGTGCAGCGGCTGCATTCAGTGTTTCTCATCTCACCGCTCTGCTCCTCTATACGAAGGGGATACATTGGCGGCGATTGCAACAATGTTTCACCGCCCGGGCTCCTGTATGCCTTTGTACGCCTCTGGTCTCGCTCTGTGATGCAAGGGGAGCCATTTTGAAGACGGAGCCACCGGAGCTCGTTTTTCACGATCCCAGGCTACAATTGGTGACATGGCTGCTACAGTCGCCGTGCTTGCGCCTGCTTGGTGTAACATGGGCGGTGTTCCCCTCGTGCCCCCGGACCGATGGTGTTCTACAGTGTGCGGGCGTGGTGCACAGCTTGGTGATGGTACCATGGACGGCCAGTCTTGTGGGCGGCTCCGAGTTTCCGAGCCCCGTGTGCGTAGCTCGGTTGCATCCTTCCCTCCTGAGGCGCCAGTGCGGATTATGGACATTCTGAGTGCCCTGGATGACATTGGATTGGACAGACTTTATTGGACGGCGCTCTGATTTACTGGGATCATACGGTTTGTTTGTCCCACTCAAGATGGCTACTGTGCTGCTGGACCACGTCGAAATTCTGGATCGCAGGGGACAGGGTTGAACTTTCCCTTTCAATCACCGTGATACCGTATACTGTTGGGACTTGAGGTGATGAACGGTACTGTGAAGCTGGACTTTGTTGTAATGCCGGGCGGCGGGGGGTGGGGTGGGGGTGTCTCCTCCTATGCTCAGACTGTTGTTGCTCGTGCCGCTGGGGTGTTGATGGATAGCCGGGGATGTTATACATTCAATTTGTATTGATGATGGGGTCCAGGGTTGGGCGGCCCGGGTATTGACTCCCGAGAGCGGGTCTGTTTCTCTCCTCCTCCACTCTTTTTATATATTTTCCCTACTGTGGGGCAGTTCCGGGGCGACAGGCACACTGTTAGTGGGTTGGCCGTAGCCATTACAGGGGTGCGGGGTGGTGGGTGCGGGGGGGGTTTGTTATTTTAGTTTGTTTTGTTCTATGGTCCCTATCGCTCTTTTCCTGCTTTGGGAGGGATCTTTCCTCTTAGTGGGGTGGGCTGTTTCGGGGTCTCGCAACCTTTTTCTTCTTGTGTTTCAACGGATCTTTGATTCCTGTTCCTGGGATGGGCTTCCTGTGATTACGCTTTGCACTGTTATTGTGTGTATTGCTGCCTATTGTTCCTGTATAGTTGCTGCATGTATGGCCCACCTTTATTTGTACATGGGGTACGCCCCTCTTGCCGCGTTTCTTTTGGGTCCCTTAATGTAAGGCGTATACTCCTCCTGTTGCAGCCCCCTCGCTTCCTTTTGATTTAAAAATGTAAAACCTCCTATCCTGAGTTGCGCGCCCCACAGTCGTTTCTGGCGTCCTTTGCAATATCCTGATTGTATATTGATATACTGTTTTCCATTATTTCTCGTCTATATTTGCGGCCGGCCATGATGGTTGTGGGCCTGCGCATGTATCTCCTGTTTTTGTCTCAATAAAGGTTTTAAAAAAAAATCATTCCATTGTTCGGCCCTACCGTGCGAACAGACGCCTCCGCTCGGATGACCTGCATCTTGCTGCAGCTCCTAGGATCATGAAAGCTAGAAGTGGGGGTCGTCTGTTCCCTTACAATGCGGCTAAGCTCAGGAATACTCTCCCTCTTAATTTACGCAAGGGACCCAACCATCTTGTCTTTCGTAAACTGTTAAAAACCTGGCTTTTTCCCTAGTTTGGTTGGTTGGTTCTCCACTGCTTGCCGTTATCAGCGCTGGGATGCCCCCGGGTAGACATGCGCCTAACAAATGTATTTCTCATTTCATTTCATTTTATGTTTATTTTTGCTGACATTTATCTGCTCTATTTATATTTTTTTATCATTCTGAAAACTCAACTAGATTTTGGACTTTTAGTGGCTCAACAAACCAGCCCATTTCGTTATATGAATGGTCCTGTCTAATTATTATCTTTAGTTGTCCTTTATGTTGGTAACCACGAGTATTGTCCAATCACAATGCCTGCCTTTTTATGGTGAGAACAGGTTGTGCAGTTTGTCACTCCTAGATACCATTAGTGGCTTAAATTTTAGTATAGACCAAGAATAATAGATTGAAGACTCACAAGTTTTGATGAATTCCCCCAACCTGCAATGGCATCCTTAGTGGGTAGAAACATGTTGGCAATTATGTCAGAAACAGACTGTTTTGTCTACCTCTACACAATTTGAATACACCATGAACCACTAAAGTTGAGTTTATCCAACCACAAGATATTACATATCTTAATTTCATGCAAAAGAAGAAGCATAAGTGTAGGAGAGTAGGATCTGCTTCCTATGGTTACCCGCACTTTTTGCTGTGTTTCACTGGTTTATCAACTTTGGTCTGGCGGTGGCCCTGCTATTCAGGACCACAGCCTAGCTGTTCTCTCTCTAAATTGATATCCTGTACATTAGGTAAACACCAGATTGGTTACTGGGTTACCCTTGTGAGTCCCTAGTATATGGTACCTTAGGTACCAAGGGCATAGGTACCCCAGAGGCCTACCAGGGGCGGAAGCATGTATTATCCCACCCCATGGGAAGTCTTCCAAAATGGCACCACAGGTCTGCACTTGAAGCCTGGGTAAGGTCAAGTCAAGTCAAGTCAGAATTTATATAGCGTACTACATACTCAGAGGGTCTCAAGGCGCTTGAGGAAGGGGGGGGAGGTTTACTTATTGAAAATCCAGGTTTTAAACTGTTTTCTGAAGGCTAGGTGGTTTTGAGTAAGACGGAGGTGGATGGGAAGGGAATTCCAGGTTTTGGCCGCTAAGTAGGAGAAGGATCTTCCCCCCATGGTTGTTTTGTGGATGCGCGGAACAGCGGCGAGGGCTTGGTTGGACGAACGCAGCTGGCAGGTGGGGGTGTAGAAGGAAAGGCGCGTGTTGAGACAATCAGGTCCAAGTTCGTATAGGGCTTTGTGTGCGTGGGTGAGGAGACGGAACGTTATTCTCTTGTTGACGGGGAGCCAGTGAAGGTTTTTCAGGTGAGCGGAAATGTGGTCTGTGCGGGGGATGTCTAGAATGAGTCTGGCTGAAGCATTTTGGATGCGTTGGAGTTTTTTCTGCAGTTTAGCGGTGGTACCGGCGTAAAGGGTGTTTCCGTAGTCCAGACGGCTTGTAACCAGTGCGTGGGTGACCGTTTTTCTTGTTTCGGTGGGGATCCAGCTAAATGTTTTTTTGAGCATGCGTAGGATGTTGAAGCATGATGATGAGACGTGTTGATTTGTCTGGTCATCGAGAGTGAGGAGTCCAGGATGATGCCCAGGTTCCGTGCGTGGTCCGTCGGTATGGGGGATTTTCCTAGGGCCGTTAGCCACCAAGAGTCGTCCCAGGCGGAAGGGGATGAACCTAAGATGAGGACTTCCGTTTTGTCCGAGTTCAGTTTCAGACGGCTGTGCTTCATCCATTCGGCTACTTCTTTCATCCCTTCATGTAGGTTGGCTTTGGCGGTGATTGGGTCTTTGGTAAGTGAGAGGATCAGCTGAGTGTCATCAGCGTAGGAGATGATGTTGAGGTTGTGTTGACGTGCGATGGTTGCGAGGGGGCTCATGTAGACGTTGAAGAGGGTGGGGCTGAGTGATGATCCTTGCGGGACGCCGCAGATGACTTCGGTGGCCTCTGACTTAAAAGGGGGGAGGCGGACTCTCTGAGTTCTTCCAGCGAGGAACGAGATGATCCAGTTCAAAGCTTTTCCTTGAATTCCGATGTTTCTGAGGCGTTGTATCAGGGTGCTATGGCAGACTGTGTCGAACGCTGCGGAGAGGTCAAGGAGGATGAGGGCGACTGTGTCTCCGTTGTCCAGTAGTGTTCGAATGTCGTCTGTTGCTGCGATGAGGGTGGTCTCGGTGCTGTGTTTTGCTCGGAAGCCAGACTGTGAGGAGTCGAGTGATTTGTTGGTTTCGAGGAAGGCGGTGAGTTGATTGTTGATGGCTTTCTCAATGACTTTGGCAGGGAATGGGAGGAGCGAGATGGGGCGGTAGTTTTTGAGTTCGGTGGGGTTAGCTGTGGGTTTCTTCAGAAGGGCGCTGAGTTCGGCGTGTTTTCAGTTTTCTGGGAATGTGGCGGAGTTGAGGGAGCAGTTGATGACGTCTCGGAGATGGGGTGCGATAATGGAGTCTGCTTTGTTGAAGATGTGATGGGGGCATGGATCTGTAGGGGATCCTGAGTGGATGGAGTTCATCAGGCGAATGGTGTCTTCTGTGGTGATTGGGTTCCAGTCGAAGAGGATATTCGGAGGGGGTACAGGTTCGGAGGTGAGTGGGGTGGACTGGTTTACGGGTTGGTTGTCAAAGCTGTTATGAATGTCGGCGATTTTGTCATGGAAGAATGAGGCGAGGGAGTCGCAGAGGACTTGAGAGGGGGTGATGTCGTTAGCGCTGGCGGTGGGGTTGGTGAAATCTTTGATGATGTTGAAAAGTTCCTTGCTGTTGTGGGCGTTGTTGTCTAGTCGGTCTTTGAGTGCTGATTTCTTGGCTGTCCGGATTAGTTGGTGGTGTTTGCGGGTGGCGTTTTTGAAGGCGGCTTGGGTGATAGTGTTTGTTTCCAAGTTTTCTCAAAGGAGCGACAGAGCTTCTTGGATTTCTTAAGGTCATCGTTGAACCAGGGGGCGTTCTTGCTTCCTTGTTTGATTTGATGTTTTTCCAAGGGTGCTAGTTTGTCGGCGGTTTGGGTTAGCCATTGTGTGAGGTTGATGGCGGCTTGGTTAGGGTTCCTTGAATAGGCAGGGGGTTTATGAAGAAGCGATGTGGAGATCTGGTCGATGGTGAATTTGTTCCAATTTCTTCGCAGAGTTGGTTGAGGGTGGTTGTGGATCGTGGTCTTATTGTAAATGAAGTGGATGCAACTGTGGTCCGTCCAGTGGAGGGGTGTGGTGTGAGTGAAGGAGATATGCTTGCTGGAAGTGAAGATAGGGTCGAGGGTGTGTCCTGCATAGTGTGTGGGGGTGTTAACAAGTTGTTTGAGTCCGAGATTGGCGAGATTGTCCAGAAGGGTGGTAGTGTTCCTGTCGTTGCTCTTTTCCAGATGGAAATTGAGGTCTCCCAGTAGAATGTATTCTTCCGAGGGGAGGGCGTGTGGGGTGATGAAGTCAGTGATGTCTTCGCTGAATTTAGTACGCGGTCCTGGTGGCCTGTAGAGGAGGGTGCCTCTGAGTGTGGTGTTGGGGTCGGTGTCGATCTGGAAGTGAAGGTGTTCGGCGATAGCGAGATTGTCTTCTGAGCTGGTTGAGACGCGGATAGTGTTCTTGTGGACGATGGCGATTCCTCCTCCTGTTTGAATGGTGCGGTCCTTACGGATGATCTTGTAGCCGTCCGGGATGGCAATGGTGATGTCTGGAGCTGAAGAGGCATTCATCCAGGTTTCTGTTAGGAAGGCGATGTCCGGAGAAATGGTGTCGAGTAGATTCCAAAGGTCGATGGCGTGTTTGTGAATCGAGCGGGTGTTGAGAAGGATGCATTTAAGGTGGTTGGTGTTGGATCTCTGTTTGGTGTTTGTTGGTTTGGTGTGGGTCTTGATGCAGGTGAATTTGCAGGAGTGGCAGCTGAAGGGTCCATGGGTGTGTCCTGGTGCTGCTTGGGCGCAGTTAGGGAGTCGGCCGGGGTTGAGTGCTAAGAGGGTGGAGGCGTCGTATGTAATGCGGGAGGGATGGGTGAAGCGGGGACCAAGGGGTCTGGCGCTGGGCGCGGTCCAGGCGCGGACGGGCGTAGACGGGCTAACCTTTGGCGCACCTTCGGCGCGCATGGGGCGCGACCGCTGCTCGTGAACGCTGTGCGAGAATGCATCTGTCATATATGGATAGTGGGAGGGGCGAGGGGCGAGGGAGGATGATCTTGGAGGCGTGGAGTGGGGCGGAGAGCCGGGCTGGGGGTCGCCACAACAACAACAAGATGGCTGGGGCTAGGGGCACAAGTCAGGCAATGGCGGTCAGCAAACGCCAGTGGGATCGGCGCTATAAGGCACGGCAGGCACAGGCGGCAGAGTTAATAATTAAATAATATCCAATGGTCACAAGCGAGGCACAGGCACGAGCAGCGCAAATTAATTAATGTCCAATGATCACAGGCAAGGCGCCGCCATAAGCAGTGCGAGCAGCGCTAATTAAATAAATAATGTCCAATGATCACAGGAGGGCACAGGCACAAGCGGTGCGAGCAGCGCTACGATACAAGGATATCAGGAAACCAGGAAGGGATTGGCAGCAACGAGGGGAGCGACCTCCTTCGGGGATCTCGGGATGGTGGTGTAAGCACCCCTTACTTAGATATAGTATACCTATATCTACCATTTGAAACGTACACATATTAACCTATAAGTCACTCCTATGGCATGCCTTGACAATCCTGAAGGCAGAGTGCTTGGTTTTGTGTGAGAGGGTGCCCTAGCATGAGCTGAGCCCCTCTGCAGCTTTTGGAATCCCTTCCTTATAGCTGTTCTGTGATATGGCCATACCATATACTCTTAAGTGCATCATAATCCTCTGAGTTAATGCTAACTTTGGTTTGGCTTTATTAAAACATGTCGTGTTTGGTGTCAAACACTTTGGAATACTACCCCCTGCCAGTCCTAGCGGCGGGGGTAGCATTGCACCCTTCTAGCGGAAGAAGACAAGTACACACTTACTTTCCCGGTAATAGTTTAAAAGAGCCCCAGCATCACAAAATGGATGCTGCTGCCACAGACACGTGTCTGACCTCCTGCTGCTGGATTAAACTCTGGCAGGGGAGGCCTGGACAATAGGTTTCCTGTCCAGGGAGGGGCCAGCACCTACCCAGACAGGTTTTAGTGTATTGGGGCAGGGTGGTTTGCATTTGGTGTCCCATGCATTTCCCAGTTCAAACTGGTTACTGGAGCACTCAGCCCCAGCTCTGGCACAAAACAGGGCAAAGGGGAAGGGGTGTAACCACCTACTCCCCAGGTCCTCCCATAGGTGGGACCCTAGAGTTAGTCCATCCCCTAAACTTAGTATAAGTATACGAACCCAGTCCCTAGGACTTTAGATTACCCTGGATGAAACTCTGAAGAAGAAATCTTGGACCTTCAACATTCCATATCGACTGGAAGATGGAAGAAACCTCCCTTGGGGTCAAAGAGTGACTCCCCTGTTCAAACAGGAACCAAAGAAGCATCTTGCCGGTCAGCATTTTCGAAGCTCCCGCCGGATCCCAAAGAATCTGCGACACAGGACATGGACTTGCAGACATCTCCGAGGCTGACACGAGTCCCCAGCAAAGCTAAGACCTGTAGCTATCACGAGAGACGTGGGACCGGAACTCCTGGACATCCTGCACATTTGCTAGTGCATCAACTTGCCGAGCTTTTCCAAAGTTGTGCATTGGGCTACTTGTAGTCCAAGCCTTGAGCACCTTTTGCATCGAAGATTGTGGGCCTACACTCCACGAGTGTTCCGTCAGCCCACTTTCAGCATTTCAGCTCGAGGTGCCTTCGCGATCCATAGTCCGTTGGCTAGTGGGTCCCCATGAAGGAATCTACTTTGTGTCTTGGGCTTCCCTAGTTGCTCCAGACGTGCCCTGACTCCCCTCCAAAGGGTGAGTCCTTCAGAACTTGCTGGTCTGCACCGAAGCCAATCTTGTCATCTTGCATGGGTTGCTGTTGCCAAGGCTTGTTGGGTCCAATCCAGATACCGATGCTGCAGCACTCGACATCCTTTGTGGGACAGCTCGAATCTAGCTACTGGTTGTCGTCGACGACTCCCGGACCTCGTGGCTGAAGAGTCAAACTTCACCTACTTAACATGAAAGCACCCAACAGCAGCTGGCATCCTCTTGTCGCTATCCTGGTCACTGGCTAGTGACCCAGACTCTGTTCCTTCTGCTTTCAGGTTCTTCAGATCTCCGATCCACACTTGGATCCATCCGGACACTTTTCTCCTGGTCGACTGCAGCACTTCTTTGCAGCTCTCCATTGGAAACGACGACTAAACCAGACACGAAAAGACACCTATGCACCTGGCTTCCCTGGGTGAGGTAACACCAGTACTTTGGTGCTCCTGAGGGTCTTGACTCTCGAACTGTCCAGTACTGAAGGGGTTCCACCGTAATCCACTCCTAAATTTCCCTAATCTTTAAACTCGTAACTTTAATTTTCGCCATAGAAGTCAATGGTGATTCACTGCTGTGTTTAGACACTGCACGCGTCCCCCGCGGGTCTCCTGCGTCCCTACCTTGGGTGGTTCCTGGGTGCCCCAGTGGTTCTACAGGCCCTAGGCCTAACTTCTATCCCTCACGTGGTTCTTATACCACTTTCTTAGTTATGGTTTGTAAGGCCCCTAAGGAAAAACGTATACTGTGCTAACTTGCTGTGTGCTATTTAAGTTCTTGTATTGTACATTTGCCTCTAGCCTCATAAAGAGACTAGAGGAGTGTGTTTTAGAATAAATACATATATTTTTTAAATATATACCTGGTGTGGTGCTCTTTCATTTGATCATTCAAGAGATTATAGACTGGTAAAATAAGCTGCTTTACATTCCTTCAAGACTTAGCCTGAAGGCTGCTCTCCACAGCTACCACTAGGATAGCTTGCCATAAAGGTTGTCTTAAACCTATCATCAATAAGGGTCGTTTGGACTGGTGCAAGGTGCCCACAAGAATAGTGGACATCATATGCCAGGCCAACTTCTCACAATAAGGAGGTTGTGGAAGTTCTGCAGTTGCTGGTGAAGAGTGAACCAATAGGATTTTTTTGTCCTTGTAGTGGCATCATCTATCACCCATGCGAATCGGTATCGCCCATGATAGAGATATAATCTTTGATGCCACATATGTTTACTTTTTAGAACCTCTGATGAAACCTGTTAATGCCTTACCAATGTAATATGTACAATACTGCCTAACAAGCAGGGGCTGATTAAATATCGAATGCGAAGCTGATCATTTGTTACTGTCAACCTCACACTAAACTAGCATGTAAACGTTTTATTACTGTAACTAACATTCTAAATGTGACCATATTGCCATTTGTGTGTTATATTATCTGCACCACATTCCATCACTGCTGTACTTTACGTGCAAAACTCAGTCTTCTATGGCATGTGGACTTTCCAGAGCATATTCACAGATTGTTGTACTCTGACCAATAACACCTAATAGAAAACAATTTCACTGCAACTTTATTGATTTGGGTATATTCTTGTGGGCAAATGTGGAGGACCCTGGTAACAAGTCACTTCGTTAGTTATCTAACCGACCACCTTACTGATCTCCTTCTAAAAAGAAAAGAAAGCAGAATATCCAAATATATATATATATAGGTTATGTTATGTTAACATGATTTATAGAGCACAAACGAATACCTGCAGGTATCAAGGCACTATCTCAAGTGACAAAAGCTTCCGTACTTTATTGAATTCTTAATTTCCAGAAAGCCATGTTTTTAAAACCTGCCTGAACATAAGCAAATTTGATATGGTTCTAATGTGATCAGGAAGTAGATGTAGGTAATCACTGCTTTGGTTTTGCAGCATGGGTCTATGCATCGTGGATCTACGCATAGAATGGATCTATGCATTCAATCTACGAGTTCACCATACACCTTTTTTGCAGAATCCAACATAAGTGTTTGCTGGTATAGAAGCAGTTTCCCTTTAACTTGGCTGACCAAACAGTGTTTTTTTGTTAATTCTTTTTATTTATTTCGGTTTGTTGCACCAAAAAGAGCAATTCAACATCAAAATACATCATCATAACTCAATTTCTTCAAGAACAGAATAAAGTGCAAACAGTGTTCTTCTAAAGTCAAAGAGTGCAGGGCAGGGCATACATGAACTGACATTAAAAAAAATGCACCACAGTACTTGTATACAATCAAAGTTAATTAAATAATACATAATACTGGCTTTTACTGGCTTTTATGAGCCTTTACTAAAACTTGCAGCATTCAAGAAAAGTTCTCCAACTTGCAGCTCATTAGAGTACATTTTTAAGTGCTAATGTCTTTCAATAAACAGGTTAAAGTGCTGTGCAATTGTTAACTTGTGTCTCAAAGTGGCAAGCAAAGATTATACTACATAAGAGAATTCATCTTTTGCCTATAAATTAGAACATACTTGGTATATATGGGATAAACAACACATATACTATTGTTTGTTTGTTTTTTAACTTTATTTTTCCATTTTCTGAACAAAAAAAACAAAAAAACAAAAAAAGGAAAATAAAAGGAATACCTACAATGTTATTGCAATATGAAAACATAAAATGACATTTCTCCAAAATCTGAAAACCATATACATAAAACATAATTACAAATCTTGAGGACAGAAGCCTAAAAAGAAAAAATATTATGCGGTACGTGAACACTAACAACACCAAATATACTATACTCAATGAAAAGATCAAGTACATTACAATACTGCAAACAATAATCATTGTCAACACAAAGACCAAAAACCAAATAGATGTATGGACAACCTCTACCCCGTTGTACCACCCCCGATTCCAAGGGGTGCTATCCTACACCGGAAGGGGTAATGCCGGATTGTAACTGAGATTCAGGGGTCAGTTGTTGCCGGGAGATATAGTCCCTATACGGGCCCCAGATGTCTATAGGTCTAGAGGAAGTGGGGAGTAAGGTGCTGAATTCTTTGCAGTTCACATTGCAGAATGCTAAGCTGTTCAACCAAGGGTGAAGGGTAGGGGGCGCGCCTGGAACCCCATAGCAGTGCTATCTCCCTTTTGGCTAATAGGAAGCCAAGCGCCGCTAGTTTACGAACCTCCTTTGGGAAGTGTGCAACATACCCCAACAGTGCTATCTCAGGTGTGGGAAGGAGTGGCATGGACAGTATATCTCCAAGGGTGGAGTGGATGTCTAACCAATACTGGTGTGTTTTGGGACAGGTCCAGGACAAGTGTGCGAAATCAGCAAAGGGGGCAAGACATTTCAGACAATGGTGAGGGCGGGAGTTGTCAATTCTGTGTATGCGGGCTGGGGTAAAATACATCCTACAAAGGAATTTGAACTGAATCAATTTGTGGCGGCTGTTCAATGAAACGTCTGTTGTGGTTTTACAGCAAGATGCCCATTGATCATCAGAGATAGGCCCACCCAGATCCTCCTCCCTAAGCCTAGCATCATTGAATGGTATGAGTGCCCCACACTGTTTGTACAGTTTGGAAATCAGGTGTGCGTTAGTGGGGCTCTGAATCACCAAAGTGAGGGGATGTGTCTCATCCGGTGCCAAAGGAAAAGATGGATAACCCGCCCTCAAAGCAGAGCGGATCAGGGTGAGAATGAATGTGTCCATGAAGGAGCGATCACTAAACCGTGCCTCCTCCGATGCGGAGAATACATGTCCATCTGGGAATAAGTCCTCAAGAGTGCGTATGTTAAACTTTGCCAAGGTGCGCTCTACCAAAGCTTCCCCCGTAATGGGGAAAAGAGATGCATTGGGAAGGGGGAGGGCCGGTGAATATAACAGGTCAAGCCCCAAATATTTACGCAGCCTAATCCAGGCCCAGCATGTAGTGGAGACAGTTTGGATGTCACGGGGATCACGGGGAAAACCAGTGGGGAGTATTGTAAGGAGCTGTCTCAGGAGAACCAGATCTGCCTCTGGCCGTAAATATGGTATGCGTACATCCGGATGGAACCAGGCATAAGCGTAGGCGCATTGCGCAACCAAATAATACAAATAAAAGTCTGGCACACCCAACCCCCCTCTGTCTGGTGGCAAAGTTAATACCTTCCAGCCGACCCGGGGTGTCCTATCCCCCCAGACCAGGCGAAGCAGTAGAGCGCGGAGTTGCGTGAAAAATGCCTTAGTCAAAGGAACGGGAATATTATTAAAATAATAGAGGAAGCGGGGCAACACTATCATCTTAATAATTGCAATTCTACCCGCCATTGACAAGGGCAAGCGGAGCCATCGGGTGACCTGTGATTATAATGTGTCTATAGCGGAGCCATAGTTGAGACGGATCAATGATGCAGTGTCTAAATGGATGTGGATAACCAGGTATTTAATGGAATCATCACACCATTCTAACGGAAATTCAAATGACCATGGAGTAGTGCAGGCCGTGATCGGGAAAATGCCTGATTTGTGCCAATTGATATGGAGCCCGGAAAAAGTGCCAAATCGTATAATTTCCCGAATCAATGATGCCAAATTATCTTAAGGCTGTCGAACGTATAATACCATGTCATCCGCGTACATGGACATCAACAGAGGACCGGTGCGAAATTGCAACCCGCGCTGAAGGTGGTTCTCTTGAAACTGCTGAGCCAGGGGGTCCATGGCCAAAATAAATAAGAGAGGGGAGAGGGGGCAGCCCTGCCTAGTGCCTCTTGTTAGGGGGAAAGGGTCAGATAACGTACCATTAAGACGCAACCGGGCAGTGGGCTTGGTGTATAACAGAGGGACCGTGGCTACGAAACACTCTGGCATTCCCATTTGGCGCATGACTGAAAGAAAAAATGGCCATTCAAGGGAGTCGAAGGCTTTTTCCGCATCCAAAAGGATCGCGGCGGCCGGGGTAGAAGGATCAATACGGTGCAACACCGTGAATAAAGTACGGAGATTAAGGGAAGTTGACCTATGCGGAACGAAACCAGATTGCACCGAGGAGATGATAGATTCCATCAAGAGCGACAGTCTAATGGCGACGACTTTGGCTAAGATCTTGTAATCCAGATTTAACAGTGACAGTGGTCTGTATGATCCACATAGCATGGGGTCTTTCCCGGGTTTAGGTAATAAAATGATTACAGCCTCACGAAATGTTGGGGGGAGGATGCCAGTCTCTAGGGACTCCGCGTAGACCTCGACCAAGCGCGGGACCTGAAGGTCCTTGTATGCTTTATAAAATCGGCCAAAAAGCCGTCCAGACCGGGGGCAGAAGACGCACGCAGGGCATCGATCGCCTCAACGATACTGTCAGAGGTAATGGGGGTCAGAAGGAACTCCTGCATGTATTGTTCCAGATATACCAGAGCCACTTCAGAAAGATAATCTCCGGACTGCGGAGATCTCCGGAAAGGCGTGAAGCATAAAGGGTTTTGTAATATGTAAGAAACAAGTCACAGATCGCGGGGGTGGAATAAACCGGCGAGTCGTCCAGTCCCGTCATCGAGACGATGCACGTGGGGCCTCTGGGGGGGCGTAGCGTATTAGCCAAGAGGCGACCCGGACGTTCGCCATCCCCATACCACCGAACCACGCAATGTTTATGCAGGAACGCCAATTCCCTATCAGCTGCATCCCGAAACTCGACACACAGCTCCAGGCGGAGAGCAGAAAGAGAGTCAGAGGGGGAAACGAGTATTTTGCGGTCTGCAGCAGCAATTTTCTTTTCGATCTGATCCAAAGTAGTGCGCAAATCACGAAGGACTCCGGCATGTTTAGAGATACAGACTCCCCTGATGTAGGCCTTAAATCCCTCCCATAAGACCGCCCACGTGTCAACAGTGCCCGTATTTAGTTCAAAATAATCTTCTACGGCCTGTCAGACCTCCTCATTGAAAACGGGGTCCAGCAGAGCCCTCCCAGGGAAGCGCCACTGTCTCTCATAACCCCCTTCCCGAGGAATAAGGAGTTGAAGAAGAACCGGGCAGTGATCGGAAAGGTTACGGGGGAGAGTCTGTAATGATCCCAACCAGCCAGCAACTACAGGGGAGACCAGCCAATAATCGATCCTGGTCCAGGTGTTGTGGAACCCAGAATAATGAGTGTAGGTAGTATGGTGTGCGTGCAGGTGGGATTCAATGTCTACTAAGGAATATTGCATGCAGATCTCACGAAGGGCCAGGCGGGAATGGGGCTTGGAGTCGGGAGTGGAAGCAGTGCTGTCCCTAGAGTAGTCCAGGAGAAGGTTAAAGTCCCCACCCATGATCAACAGCCCCGTGTCGACAGCGAGGAGATGACTCAGCAAAGAATGATAGAACGAGGGAGAGTCAGTGTTCGAGCCATACACACACACAAGTGAAACCGTATGACCCATCGGTTGACCGGTGACAATCAGGAACCGGCCCTCGGGGTCGCGCTGTGTGGCATAGTGTGCAAACTGAATCCTTTTATGTACAAAAATAGCGACACCTCGTGAATAGGAACTATAAGCGGAGAAATACCTGTGAGGGCCCCAACCGCAGGCCATAGAGTTGGTGCCAGTGTCGGCCAAGTGGGTTTCTTGCATAAAGAGGATATCAGCCTTATGTCGAGCTACATAATTCAAATAATCCTATTATTATTCAGGCCTCGAACATTCCATGTTAATAACAAAAGCACGGAGGGACTGGGAACATTACCTAACTGTACCATGTATGCAATACCAAAGAAGGGGAGTCAGTGCAATAACGTACCACATCATGAAAAACAATCCTCATCATCGATAAACTAGAATATCCATCCAAAAACAAAACAAACGCCCCCCCACCCACCCTCTCCCTACCCAGAAAGAGGAACACCCTAACATTACATCTAAAAAAACAAACCATGGAGGTATTCACCTTAGGGCATGGCAATGCCACGCCTGACGGGCGACTCAGCAACCGAACAACAGAACTATCAAACAGTGGGTAAATATGCAAACGAGCCAAAGTATACAAAGTACTATTAGTGCCGATGAACAAAGCATGACTGAGCTCAGCCATTCCCCGTCTGGGAGAAGAGGTCTACGCTGGCTTGTGAGGACTGCAACGGAGGAGAGTAGGACCGAGGACTGCCTGACGCCCCATTTTTATTGTTCTTGTAGTCTCGAAAAATTCCTGTGCAGCGTGTGGAGTATCAAAGATCCTTGGCCTGCCATCAATGTCAACTTTGAGACGAGCCGGGTACAGCATGCCATATCGGAGCCCCAGGTTGCGAAGCATTGACTTGACACTGTGATACTTTCGCCTGGCCTCCTACACCATGACCGTGAAGTCCGGAAAGAAGGAAAGACTGGATCCCTGCCACTGGATCTCGCCCTTTTCGCGGGCCACACGGAGGGCAGTGTCCCGATCTCGGAAGTTCATGAGTCTTGCGACAATTGGTCTGGGAGGCAGGCCGGGCTTGGGGCGAGGGCCCAAGGATCGGTGAGCTCGCTCAACAACAAAGCCTTGGGTGATTCTCTTCCAAACAAGTCGGCAAGAAGCTGTTCTACGAATGTGTCTAGTCGACCAGTGGCTGTCGTCTCCGGTACGCCGAGAATGCGTATGTTGTTGCGACGCCCCCGGGCCTCCAAGTCCTCGTTCTTTATAGCCACTTCCTTTAGGATCTTCTCGACCCTCTCCAGTCGCTTCAGAGAAAAGGAGGCCCCGTCTTCAAGGTCAGAAACTCTGGACTCCACCACGTCTAACCTACGCTCGTGGCCTTGGACCTTCGCGTTCATATCAGCCAGTTTCTTATCCAGGTCGTCAAAGCGGGCATCCAGGGCCTTGAATCCAGCTCTCATTTCAGCTATCATGGCAGCAGCCAGGGGGGTCGAGTCGGCTTCCTCCTGCTGAAGTGCGGCCTCGGCGGTCGCGCCCGCCGCTAGGTCCGAGGTGGCACCAGGAGGTTTGTCAAACTGGAGTTTGGGCTGCCTGGGGTCTTTCTTGACCATCGTGGCGAGTCCGCTACAGCCAAGTTGCGTTGAAAGATAACGATCTAAAGTTCTACCGCTAGGCCAGGGGGTAGGAGTGGAGGCATACCTCTGGTCCCTAGGTCCGGAGCAAAAACACCCACGCGGGCAGGAGAGCAAGATCTGCAGAGGATACCAGCAGCGAGTCAGCAGCAGCAGATGCCCCTCCGGAGGAAGCAGCAGGAAGGGTCAGCACAGCGCCAGGTGGGGCCGTCGCCGCGGTGGAGAGCAGCGGGGAGAAGGTCATGTGGCTGTCCGCAATGGCTGCTCAAAGCTCAACCCCGTGTAGGAAGGGCCGTAGTACAGCTATTTCACTGGCAGGATCTGAGGCGTAGAGAGGGCCAAATAGCAGGGACTGCCATCAGTCATGCTGGCTCCGTCATCATTGGCACAACCGGGTGGTCGGGCCCCTTTGGCGCAAACAAGGGGGCCCCATCACCGGGAGAAAAGGAAGACCAGTGGGGTCCCCAATCCCGCCAGTCATAGAGGGCCCCCCCGGGCACTGAGAAGGGGGGAAGCGCGAACGCCCATCATCTCCGGCCCACCACCAAACCCCCACCCCCACCCCAGCCCCAGAACCCCTCGCCCGCCGCCCGCACCCAAGTCTGACTTGCCCACCTAATCCAGGCCCCGGCTTCTGCAGAGCGGTAAGCCCGAAGGCCAACAGGGCCGCGATGACTGCAGGGGCCCGGCAGGGGGAGGAGACCGGGTAGCGGGCCGCAGGCTGCGGGAGCAGGCCCCGGGGCAGGCGGGCGCAGGGAAAGGCAGAGGAGCAGGGGGGGGAAAGAGAGCGAGGGCTCACCTCAACTCCGGTGGCAACGAGGATCAGACGGGAAGGCCCATGGCGGGACCCGGAGGCATCTGGCTCCGACGTCGTCCCCGGGTATTTTTTCGGTTCGGTGGCGGCATCAGAATTGGGCTCAGGGCCCCACGTTCACCGGGGAGGACGTTGGTGGCTGTAGAGGCTCGAGCAACGCGGAGCAGGGCTGCCAGAATCGCCCGACCGGCGGAGCTCTATTCGGATGCGGCCATCTTGGTCGCCTCCGTAGCCACGTCCCCACACATATACTATTGTTTATCCCATTTTGTTCACAACCAGTATGACAATGCTCTAAACAAACTTATTGTAAAAGACTTGGAAATTATGAACCCCCGGTCAGAATCTACTGGCCTTCTGCGTGATACTTTTTGCTCTACACTGCATAGCACAGTAATAGATTTTATAATAGGCTCAGCCACATTGGTAGGAGCTTTTAGCAATATAAATGTTGAATCCTTTGGTGTCAGTGACCATGCAGCTCTAACTTGGATTATGAAATGGTGAGGAATTCAGGGCCCCAACCTCTCACATATAAAGCCGATCATATAAAAAAAGAATGGGATAACACTTAAGTGGGAGTGTATAGATAAGACTGTCCTTATTCTCCAGGTTGTATCTAGTAGAATGAAGGAAATAATAATTTGTTTAGACCCAAATCAGGACCCACAGCCCACAATAGAGGCCTTCGAAGCTATTCTGTTAGAAGTAAAAAAGAATCTTTCGAAGAGTGGCAGGTCACACAAATCTATAGGACCAATTGGTTTGATCGTAACTGCACTGAGGCATTTTCCCACTTACATCGATCCCTCAAGTGTGTTCCAAGAAATCCCGCCCTGGTGAAACAAGCCTGGCAGAGTTATTTTAAGGCTAGGAAGAATAGATTTACTATATTGAAAGAAGAAGCTTGGGATAAATTACTGAAAGCTACAGTTACAAACAATACGAGGGACTTCTGGTCAATGATCAATGCGCCATTCATAAAACCAAGCTCCAACCCTAATTTGGAAACACATGTGGATGAGGACTCATTGGGTGGATCACTATAGTAAAATGTTCAACGGTTTGAGAATGGGTCCCGAAGCGATGGGAGATGAGCTTGATCAACCATATAGTATCCCCCTTACTTTTAATAACACAGAGATAGGGGCAGCCTTAGCTCAATGTTCTAGTAATAAGGCTCCGGGTATAGCTGGTATCCCAATAGATTTTTTGAACTTTTTGCCCAGATCTGTGGGCCCCTTTGCTTACTAATGCATTTAATGCCATAGCCAAACAGGGTCCCCCAGCCTCTTGGCACAAAGCAGTTTTAATTCCAATTTATAAAAAAGGGGAAAAATTAGACCCCAGAAACTATAGGCCAATTTCCCTCCTTGACAGCACGGCCAAACTTATGGGAAGAGTGCTGTTAAATAGATAGAAGGCATGGACTTTGGCAAATAACATCCTAATCCCGGCACAATATGGATTTAGAAAAGGAAGAGGCACCCAAGCTAAGCAAGGCAACCTCTACCTGGCCTTCATGGACCTTAGCGCAGCCTTTGACTGTGTATCTCACTCACATTTATGGAAGATAATGAGGGATATGGGGATAGATCATGAAATAATTACCTTCATAAAACAACTGTATGTGAGGCGTGAACCTTGCATAAGGTATGGCACCCAGGGTGAATGCACCAGATGGTTCCCAGTCACGAGAGGCATTCGCCAAGGGTGCGTTCTCGCCCCCTTTCTGTTTTTACTTTATATTAATGGGGTGGAGTCTCGACTGCTTGAATCAACTACAGATGTACCCAGAATAAATAAGATGCACATTCCAATGTTATTGTATGTAGATGATGCAGTTTTAATGGCGCGCACGGGAAAATCGCTCCAGTAACTGTTGAATAATTATGTAGAATTCATGGAAAGTCTGGATCTTCATACACATTAATCTAATTCACTCGTATTAATTGCAGGAAAAAAGCTGAAAAATCCCCCTCCTTTCTTTTTTTCAAACCGTAAAGTGGTACAGACAGATCTATTCTCCTACTTAGGGGTGACCTTTGTCTATAGAGCATCTTGGGGGAACATGGTGGAGAATCAAGGGATGATGCTGGAAAAGAGTACTAATGCAATATGCTCTTTTTCAAAAAAAAATTGGGAACAAGAAACCCATCTATTGTAAGGAATGTCTATAGGGCCAAATCTAGTGCAGTAGTGGCATTTGCTACTGGAGTCTGGGCCCATGTTAAAGTAAAGGATTTACAAATAATAGAGGATAGTTTCTGGAAATCTATGTTGTCTTCCCAGTAGTTGTCCCAATTTCAAACTGCATCAAGAGATAAATGTCCCCTATATAACTGACCTGATCAAGGTAACCCCTATCCTTCTCTGGCACTCAGTATGGTCCAAAGATACCATGCCCCTCTCCCAACAAATAATAACTGTTTAGCCTTGGAACACAAAGAGAATATACTATGGTTAAAATACATGAAAAATACCATGTACACTTTAGACTCTGGGAGCTTGTTTGAGTCACCGGGAAATTGTGTACCTGTTTCAAAAAAGTTTTTTAAAACTTGTTTTTTAGCCTTTGCCAATGATGCGAGAATGAATCCACTTTATAACAAACCTACTATAAGGGAACACTTGGTGGGCCCACTGCAGGTCAAAGGGATACCCTCCTATTTGGAGTTTGTTACAATCCCTTGGCACAGATTTATTCTGTTACAATTTCGCCTAAATTATATCTCATGTATGCTGGGCTACCCGGCTGGTATTTATTCTAGTAATGTTCTCCCATGCTGCCCCTGCAATGATTTCTTGCTACAAACTGATTTGCACATTTTCTTCTTTTGTAAATTCTATTGTAATCACCGTAAAAGGTTTTTAATTCCTCTTTTACGTAAACATGATTTTAGACAATGTCGCCCTGTTTTACATTTTTTACCAATGTTGTTTGATCCTGTAATCTGTTTTAGTGTTGCTTCATTTTTAGGTCGAGGGACCGTCGCACTGCGTAGCAGTGGGCGGAGCCCAAAGATTTATTGATTCTTAGAGGGGGCTTGGAACCCGCCCCTCTTCTCCATTGGCTGGCCTAGTAAATGCTGGCCAGCCATTGGAGGAGAGGGGTGTTACTCGCTTCAAGCCCCGTCTTTTTCGGATTCGGAGGCATTTTTTTTTAAGTTTCTTTCTATTTACTTTCTCTCCTCTTCCCATTGGCTGGAATTTTACCTTCCAGCCAATGGGAAGAGGAGAGAAAGAAAACCACTCCCCCGAATCTGAAAAAGACTATGCTTTCTCCGAGGCATTTCTGCCTCGCCTCGGAGAAAGATGGTTGGTGTTGCGACTGTTGGTAAATCGCTCTGATGCACCTAGAACGCGTCCATGCTATATAAAATCCGAACAGAATAAATAAAATCAGCGTAGCTGCTTCCAAAAGAGCGCGTGTACCTGCGCTGAAGAGGAGCTCATCAGAGCCGCCAGTGTCAGAGAAGCAACTACTGCCAGTAAGTGTTTGGTAAAGCTGCGGGGCTTGGGGCGGATATTCTGTGATTTCTTTGTAAGAATGTTAAGAGGGGACTTTCTCCCCAGCCTTGGATGCTGAGAACCGTCAAGAGGGGAAGGAATTCTACTGCAACATCTGTATTCGACTTTCTGCAGTTTATATGGGAAGGAATCGCCCTATCCTCCCTATGTGCCACATCTCATGTTATGAGGCGCGGGGATTCGCTCAGGATCACAGGGTGTTGAACCGATGCTGGAATTCGACGCTCGCTCTCAAGGTTGAAGCTCTGGGTGATAAACCACAACCCCTCCTCCCTCTGCCCGTAGCTGCCTGGGAAGGACAGCTCATCTCGGGGGGTATTCACCGTCCAGCGGTACCAGGTAACTGCAACCCGAGCCTCGGGGGCTTTAAATACTGATGGAGGAATCATGGATGGCAGGGGGTGGAGGCAGCCAGAGCCCACTCATGCTGGCAGGAATATACAATGGACTTTAGGTGGAATGTCGGATGGGGTGAGGGGGGAGTAGCTCATAGAAGGAGCACTGAGTAACATCGATAGCTCGCGTGCGTGTGTGGGTGTATATTCAGGGGCGCCATCAGCTCCGTACTTCGATGGGTGGGGGAGGGGAGTTTAACAATTTGCATAATGGGGGGGGAGCCACAATCACAGGCCGAGCCAAAATAATTTGTGGGCGCTCCCGTTACTGTTCGTACAGTAAACAACATTAACTGTATTTTTCAGACCAAATTAGAGTTCATTAAATGTTTAAGTGCATCAGACCAGTCAGATTGGTCTCCACATGAAAGCATCGAAACTTTCACAGCGAGTTTAAGTTGTTGCTCAAGATTTTTTACAGAATAAATTACAGATGTGTAACCGGGTGGAGGGGCGCAAACCCCCTGTACCCCTGTCCGAGCCCATAACCTGTGACCCCCCCTCTTCTCTCAACAGGTACCCGACTCTTCAGGATGGTCCCCTGGGGCCATACAATACAGCTGCGACGAGGAGGAATACGAGCACGGCCCCTTTAACTGGCCTAGCGCAGAGGAAGAGGAGGAGGGGCTGGTCTTCCCTACAAGAGACGCCCAGAACCTGGATCAGGTGTGTTTATTCACCGGAGGAGCGGTCAGAGAGGAAGCGGGTGGTGGAGTGGCGTGGAGCAGCGGAATCGAGGAGAAGAGGAGAGTGGATCAAGAGGGAATCGAGGAGAGAAGAGGAGAAGCATACTGGAAGGGCGGACAGGCTTGGAGAGCGGGAGAGGAGCGGAGAGACGGACCAGCTGGAGGGCAACGGACACACGCTTCGCCCAGCCACTCCCCCGGAGGGGCGTGGCTAACAGAGGTACGGGGTCGGGTTACTGGGTGGTTGAGGTTTGGGAAGGGAGGACCCGCCGGCCCGTAGCATAACTCATCACCTGTCATCACACAACGGAGTGAAACTACTGGGTAGCACGGTGTATCCCTCACCCCCTTCCCTGGTACAGTCTATAGGTGTTTGAAGTGATACTAAGACCTCCTCTGTTATCTTGTCTTCCCCCTTGGGTGGAGTCTGGGCAAGACGGAGCCCGAAGAAGAGAAGAGAAGGAGTCCGATACGCCGGCGAGAACTGGACGGCGCCCTAAAGACCCGGAAAGAGAGGGAGAGAAGCCGGTCACCCCGTCCAGTGCGAGTGCGTACTACATGTACCGACAGACTGTTCCACGCAATAATACCTTCTTTAAATCCTACCAAGACTCGTCTATTGCCTATTCCCACCGACCCGGCCACAAGATGTTACAAATGTTGCATTCTAAGGTACGTTCAGCCTGTTGACTTGGTTAGAGGTGGACGTTCGGGTTCTTGTTTTTGTGGAAGACACTGTCAAATGGTGAACTCCAAAGCACACAAACCGGAGGCGACGCAGAAATGTCGGATAAAAAGCAGACAATGGGTCTGGGTTTGCTGGAGGAGGACGACGAATTTGAGGACTTTCCCGCAGAAGGTAAAGATGACTTCTTACGACGTGTTCTGGCTGTCTGGGCTATGGGTAGGCTGAGCATACAACAGCCTTGTCCTGATTGTGCACACTAAAATAAAAGCTGCAGTAGTAAGGGATCTAGGAGACCCATTCCCAACGAGAGACCTACACTGTGCTTTTCGAGCTGTTGCAGACCAGTTTTAATTAAACTTCGTGCAGTGTTAGCTTAAATGGTGGATCGTTTGTGGCGTCTTTAGTTCTCCATGCAAATGTTGTTTCTACTCCGATACTTGTACTTCGAAGAGCAGCATCCTGACATAACATGGCGACCCACTGTATGCATGACTTAGCATTTTCTGCTTTGAGGCTTTGATCTCTAAAGTGCGTTTTAGTTACTTTGCATGCGGGTTTAACTCACTGTGGAACTTTTTTTAGTCAGTTTATTTGTGTTTTTATGAGTGCGATTCAAGAGGTTTGGCATGTAGTGTTTAAACGATTTTCCCGAGTTTTCAAAAACGATTAGAGAATCTGGTTCTCTCGGAGGACAAATGAATGTGGATGAGCCACCATTACACCAGTTTGCTCTTTTCTGTTTCTGGTTACTAGGTCGCTATAGAAAGCCCCTTTGTTCTATTCCCAATGTAGGTTACGTCATTTATCTGCTGTTGGTCATGTGGGCACAGTAATGGAGTGATGTCTACCTTGCCCCCCACCCCCCATCATGTTAGCTTCTCAAGGGCATTATACGGAACATGCCTTCCAAAGTATGATCAGTTGCTGCTTTATTTCATGTTACTATGCGGACGCATGACTAGAGAGTTTTAATGTGTACACAGGGTGGGAGGGACCTGTATCATTCTACCAGAGCATAGAAAGGTGCCTCTTAAAAAGAGCAGGTAACTAGTATAGTTGCCAGGGCCTTGATAGGGAGGAATGTTGGTTTACATGGCTCTTTAAATGGATATTTGCCCCTTCTTTATATAACTTCTGTAATCCTGCCTTTAGAAATTCAGCCTTTTTTTTCGACCCGGACGGCAGCCTTTGACCTCTTGTGCAGTATGCGCACTTAGTAGCCCATGGTTAACTATTCTTTGTCCTGGGACACCACAGGGGTCTGCAACCTTTTCAATAGTGAGAGCTACCAATGTTCAGTGAAAATCACCTGAGATTCCAATGTTACTAGTCAGGTCATAGGGGCCACATCAAACAAGATTGCATTACCGTCCACCCAATCCAAGATTGCCAGCAGTATTGACCTCAGTGCATTAGCCGCACTTGCCAGCAGTAATGTAAACCAGCATGAGCAAAACCACTAGTTATTGCCTAGTGTATATCTATTTTCTATGTCAGTGTTTTTTAGCAGTGTTGCACAGTCGTTGGACTGCATGGCTGAAAGTAAACAAAAAAATACTATGAAGTAGCCAGAGTTAGAAATAAAGAAAAAAATGCCCTTAAAGTGTTTGTGTATCTCGCTGCTAAACACTGAGCCAGTTTTCCATCACGTTAAAGAGCAGAGGTCCGTTTACAATATGGGGATGTCCATTTCAAGGCTGGGACGCACAATCTGCTTGAAACATTCTCTTTGTGTCTTGTTTGTGAAAGTGGGGGGGAAAACATGTAGTGTCTCTCACACTCTCTCACACTCTCTCTCACACACACACACTCTCTCTCTCTCACACACACACTCTCTCTCTCTCTCTCTCTCTCACACACACACACTCTCTCTCTCACACACTCTCTCTCTCTCTCTCTCTCACACACACTCTCTCTCTCACACACACTCTCTCTCTCTCTCACACACACTCTCTACTACTCAGCATTACTCACTCATAATTAGTCACTCTATACTACTCACTCTTTACTACTGAAACTAAAAATACACTGTATATCTAAGGGTGTGGCTGTGCATGTAAATGTATGTTGCTCTAGGACTCTTTACTACTCACTCTCTCACTATTTAATACTCACTCTTTCACTTTTTACTACTCGCTCTCTAATACTCTCTTTACTAATAACTCTCGCCTACTCCATATCAACTACTCACTCTACTACTTACTCTGTGTGTGGGCGCTAATGCAAGTGGTCTCGCATATGCAAGCGATTAAGCTATTGGCAATATAAATGACAATGCCATTTATTTATGATTTAAAAAAAAAAAAAAAATGTCATGAGCAATGCCAATAGCTCTACCTTTAATAATGCCGATACCATTGCATTGTAAATGCTTGTTATGAGTGTCTCTGAGAACAAGGAAATTAGGCAATTGCTGATATGAATTATCTGGGTTTTTTAGAAATGTTGACCGTGATGTATGTCTGTAACTTTTATGATTAATACTGTATTAAAAGAATAAAGTAATTTTGATTGATTGATTGAACACACATATTAGTAATAAATTATGCTAAATTTACAACTCCTCAATAAAATTTGGTAAGTTCGCTTTGGAATAGCAAGATACAAAAGTACACACTAAAGTGTAGGTGTTATAGTAAAACTGAATAAAGTGCAATGCTTCAATTAAGAAAATCTGTTCTTGCTGGCTATACATAATAAACTCCACTCCTCCACAAACACTCCTGTTTTCACTGGCACTTCAGCAAGCGATACTAACTTATGAGAAATTGACTCGCTAAAATCAGTAAAATAAAATTATAATTACTCAAAAACACTGCAGCGTACTTCCAAACCATCCTCTTCCCTTCCCTATTCGCTTTGCATACAAAAGCTCCATAGCATTTACTATGTTAACTTTCTCCACCCATGATTGCAGTTTAGGAGGATCATGTAATTTCCAAAGACCCGTTATTATAGATTGTGCTAAAAGCATTGAAATAAACCACCAACTATGAGCCGGAACTGGTTTCATTCCTAGGTGCTTTGAGCAACCCAACACAATGGCATTCACTTCTACTGTGTACTCGGTCCCAAGAGAAGCCCACATATACCTCAAGACCCTTTTCCAAAATGCCTTGACACTATGGCATTCCCAAATAATATGAATTCAATTCCTGGATTCCACACATCTAGGACATTGATCTGAGATATTAGAGTTCCATTTATATAGCAATGAGGGGGTATAGTATACCATCCATTGAGCATAAAGTTACATCTTCCTAAGATTAGGACCTTGAAGTGCTTTGGAATTGATACATGGCGCCTCAAACCACAGCTCCCTGGGTAGGGTAAACGTATTCTTTTTTACCCATTTACCCCGAATGAAATAATGAAACAAAGCATGAAACAAATATTTGAGGTCACTCCCTACAAAGCTCAGCTACCTAACCGAGTAGACCTGTTTTCTGAATTCCCTAGCAGACATCACTTCTGAACCAGCGGCAGTTTTTACTATTTCCAAGGCACAACATAGCGGTGTTTCGTTTAACTCTCCTCCTGACCAGCGTTTTAAGCCAACTCTTCGCCGCACCCGCTTCGCGGGTGCCGCTTCACAGGCTTTGGACACCGGACAAGCTGAGCATCTTTCTGTGGCGGTAAGGCGGCTGTGGGCGCGAGGCGTCAGCGGGGCTGCGAGCGTGCAGGGACTTCATTTCCCAGAAGTCCCTGCTAGACCGACGGAGAGCTTCCGGTCCGCTCTCCCTGCTGGCCCGCCCCCCGCCCCCCCCACGAGGTGCTTAAGAGGAGTTTTCAACCGCCAACGCGTGGGACATCACTTCTGAACCAGCGGCAGTTTTTACTATTTCCAAGGCACAACATAGCGGTGTTTCGTTTAACTCACCTCCTGACCAGCGTTTTAAGCCAACTCTTCGCCGCACCCGCTTCGCGGGTGCCGCTTCACAGGCTTTGGACACCGGACAAGCTGAGCATCTTTCTGTGGCGGTAAGGCGGCTGTGGGCGCGAGGCGTCAGCGGGGCTGCGAGCGTGCAGGGACTTCATTTCCCAGAAGTCCCTGCTAGACCGACGGAGAGCTTCCGGTCCGCTCTCCCTGCTGGCCCGCCCCCCGCCCCCCCCACGAGGTGCTTAAGAGGAGTTTTCAACCGCCAACGCGTGGGACATCACTTCTGAACCAGCGGCAGTTTTTACTATTTCCAAGGCACAACATAGCGGTGTTTCGTTTAACTCACCTCCTGACCAGCGTTTTAAGCCAACTCTTCGCCGCACCCGCTTCGCGGGTGCCGCTTCACAGGCTTTGGACACCGGACAAGCTGTGCATCTTTCTGTGGCGGTAAGGCGGCTGTGGGCGCGAGGCGTCAGCGGGGCTGCGAGCGTGCAGGGACTTCATTTCCCAGAAGTCCCTGCTAGACCGACGGAGAGCTTCCGGTCCGCTCTCCCTGCTGGCCCGCCCCCCACGCCCCCTATATTACATCATCCGCCTCCAGCAGCGCGGGACGCAGCCCGGGCGAAGACAGGGCAAAGACTGGGCCGTTTGAGGCCGTTCGAGGACGGCCGAGGACTGGACTGGCCTACCCTCTTTCGCCCATCTGGAAACTGTCAAACTGTGGTTTGAGCTGTTAGGAACTTTCATAATCTATAGAAGGTATTTATTAGGTTAGGTTTATTAGGTTGTTATTGTTTATAAACATGTCAGTTAGGATAACCCGTAGTAAAACTGGTAAGGGAAACACTTCAATCAGTGGCCCTATGGATGATTTCATCACTCGCACTAACCTGGCCATTGATGAGGAAATTTCTAAATTACAGACTTGTGTTTCTCTTGAGTTGGCAGCCGCTAGAAGATTATCGGAGGTAATTACTGCTTCAAAAAAATCTTCTCTGGGGCATATTGCCTCTGCCGTTACCCCGGAGCGACCTGCCACTCTTAAGTCACTAGTTTTGCAGGCAGAGGTCCACCAGGTTCCAACTTTACAGCTTGTTCCACAGGTTGTAGAGCTAATTGAAGACGCCGGTGATACTATTCCATCTGTATCGTCTCCTGTGAAAAATGTTTCTTTTAACTTCTCTTTTCCAGCAACTGCAAAACCCCTTGCTGATACGCAGGTCATTAGTTCTAATTTCCCTGACCCTATAATTTTTAATTCATCTAGAACTAATCTAAATTTGGGTACTTTCCCGAAGAGGAAAAAGATCCCCCGGTATACCTATTATGGGAAAAAGGCAAGAGTTGCACAGAAATCAATACCGCCCCCTATACAAATTCCAAAAACATTTGAAGGGATTATTCCTAAGGAACAGATACACCTAGAAGGCGCCAAGGGGGTGCCAGTACCCACCCAAACCACTAATACACCCCAAGAGGGGGGGCCTAATTGCTGAGGGCCAGGAAGGGAAGGAAGGGAAGGACGGGGAATTCATAGGCATAGTTTGGGAAACACTTAAGAAACTACTCTCCCCTCTTGCTCATAGACTCTCATCCATCGAAAACAGTCTGTTGGAGATGGAGAAAAGCATTATAGCCTTGGCTACTCTTGGCTTGAGAAGTCTAGAAAATCAGGGCATTGGGGCTGAGGATTCGATCTCACAGGTGTCTTCTATTCCTTTACCTGTACCACCACCGGAACGTCCAGTTCCGAAACCACGAACAGTGGGTGCGAATCAAACTGTTGCATCTAAACCTGCTGTCCCTCCCCGTTCTTGTATTATACCCATAGCAAACTCTACTGTAGTCCCTCCTTCTAAACCACGGCCCACAGACTCTCTTCAACAGCACTCCCGGGGTACCTCTGTAAAGAACAATTTTAGAGGGGGTTATATCGACCTTCCCCCACAGGCAAATGACTACGTGGTTGTTTTGACGGGTGTTTCTGAACTTGAAAATGATCATCACGAGAACCATTGGTCCCTGAAGAACAAGACAATGCACTGGCTCAATACGAACCGTGCAATTCCTAATGGAAGAAAGAGTAGAGTGCTGATGGTACAACGTGTCCCTTGGGTGGGCCCTACAAAGAAATCTGTGGTTGGAGATTGTGTAGTGGTGACCTTTGAGGACCCACATACAGCACGCTATATATGTTCTTGTCCCAATGGGGAAGGTTCTTGTGTCATCCCTAGACTTTTGTCCTTTTTCTACCCCCCACCCCCTAAAAAACCTCTGAATGATGGTTGGTCTTTGGTACAGCGCCATCCTTGGAGGACTTATTCCTCCAATTACCAAGATCCCTTTATGTGCTGGAATGGTCTACCCACCCAGAACAGGTTTGGTAGCCTTGAGGAGGTAGACTGACTTATAAGGCATCCAACGCCCAATGTAGAATTAACGGCCTCTGCAACTTTTATGGCAGGGCCTCTTGTAAGTCCCCTTGTAATGTCCGACTACAATCATGGACATATGGAAAGCTATCCATTTCCGACATTAGCACAAATTGATAATGCTGAGGAATGCACTGTTGCCAAGACTAGTTTTTCATCCAGGGTACCGATTATGGACGCTGAATTAAGGTTAGATGACCCAAACCAAGATAGTGTAGCCCCCCCCTTGGTACCATCGGTTCCTAATGTTGAATCTGATTCCCCTGGTACAGAGTCAATCCCACATCTGTTTTTCCTGTCATGGAACATCGCTGGAGTGGGCAAAAATCTGAGGGACCCAGAATGGGCAGACTATGTCGACACCAGCGACTTTTGCCTATTGCAAGAAACTTGGGCATTGGATATTCCGCACAGGATGGGATACAAAACTTTTGGCATTAAGGCCACTCAGTCCGATAGGGGAAGGCCATGTGGGGGATTGATCATATGGCTCAAAATTACTTTAGCCATAAGAGTTGATGTCATAGATACAGGAACCCCTGACATTTTGGCCTTAAAAATTGCATCAACTGAAGGGGGTGAATATTACATTATTAATGTCTATAATAGACCGATAGGGTATTCCAAAGTTTCGCCCACCCTGGAAATCCTGGATACCTTTTTAAAAAGGGTAGTGGGAGAAATCCCTGTAATATTAGGGGGCGATCTAAATTGCAACTTCGAACCGATCCTTGGGATTTCGGATGTCTTCCAAGATGAAGACCAAGCATATAATATCCCTCAGCTTGACACCGTGAACTATGTCCCGTGTAGCACTCTGGCGGTTCAATTAATGAGGCTAACAGTTGATCATGGCCTCAGAGCGTGCAATGGTCGCCTTTCATCAGATCTTATAAAACAACCTACCTTTGGGAAATCGAATAGTAGATTAGATTTTATTCTTGTTTCTTTAATTATTTGGCATTTTATGATTGATTTTAAAGTATCATTGAGGGTAGAGAGTGATCACTTTCCCTTGGAACTTTTTATTGATCCGCACATAATTAGAGACACTTATGGTCCGGCCTCATGTGAGGTGGTTGCTGATGTCCAATGTGAGCAGGCACACATAATTAATAATAACAGACGTGCTTTAAAATGGCCACATCTTTTAAGTGAGGGTAAGACCTTGGCTGCAGTTTATTCATTGTTTGACAGCACTTTTTCACCCCTAGTAGGACAACCTTTATCTACTGATAACTGTGATCACTTTGTTGAGCTACACAATGGTTTCTTTGATGAAGTAAGAGTCCATATGTCCAAATTGCCTAGGAAGAACCAGCAAAATGTACGCGTGGGATGCCATGGGAAACTTTGGTATAACCATGCTTGTAAATTGGCTAAGAGGAAGCTCCTATGTGCGATTAAAAACAAAACCCAAGATGATGTTAGACTGGCTAGGGAGGAGTATAAGCGAGTCCAAAGGGTATCACAGAAAACATGGGAAGAGTCAATTTGGGCTGATATGTTGTCTGCTGCAAAACACAATGATAATGTTGGCTTTTGGAGGTTGGTTGCAAATGGGGGACATGCCGGTAGACCTGTGAGGGACTCGTTCATTGATGAAATGACATGGGTGACGCACTTTTCCAATTTGTACAAACTATATGATAACGGCAAGGAAGAGGAGCTCCCATGTCCACTTCCACAACCTGTGTGTCTCGATTTTACTTTGGAAGAAACATATAGGGCAATCAATGAACTAAAAAATAACAAAGCCCCCGGCCCAGACAAAATATCGGGTGACCTCTATAAACATGTACCTGAAGTTTGGGCACCCTATATTAATCGTTTGTTTAATGCTTTGTCCATAAATTGTAATTTTCCGGATAGTTGGCGTGCAGCAGAAGTTGTCCCGATTTTTAAAAAGGGGATAAGATCTGTTCCCTCTAATTACAGACCTATTAGTTTATTGGACACTCTGCAAAAACTTTATGCTAAGCATCTACTATTTAGGATAAATGACTGGTTGGAGGAGTCGGCCATACTTTCCAAATTTCAGGCAGGCTTTAGGTCTAAGACCAGTACGATAGACCAGGTCTTTAGATTTTGTTGTCTGTTTTGGAAGTATGTTCACATTCGTAAAGGTCATTTGTATGTAGCCTTTATCGATTTGAGGGCGGCATTCGACCTTGTTCCTCGCAATCTGTTATGGAGATCATTAAACACAGCCGGTCTGCCAGAAAGTCTTTTGGTCCACATTATTGAATTGCACGCTAGAAATCACGCAAATATCAGATGGGGTCCGAAAGGTGAACTGACGCGTGATATCCCGATCAAGCGTGGTGTCCGACAGGAATGCGTCCTGGCCCCAACTCTGTTTTCTATTTTTGTTAATGATGTGCCTGATTATCTCAATACTTGCAATAACGATTCACCACAACTGAATGGAGAGAGAGTGCCTGCGTTGCTCTTCGCGGATGATACCATCTTAATATCCCAAACTAAGAAGGGCCTCCAGGCACTCTTAAACTCCTTCAGCAGCTACTGTGTGACTAAAGGGCTAGAAATAAATGTTGATAAAACAAAATGTATGGCTTTAAATCCTATTAGACCGGATAGAGGGAACCTGACCCTGAATGGGGAAACTTTAGGTACTGTGGAGAATTTTACTCATTTGGGGGTGGTACTCGATTCTAAGCTAACATGGAAAGCGCAAATCGAAAAAAGTAAGGTGTCATACGCCCATAATGCAAAACCTATAATCTGTAGATTGAATGCTAGTACAAGTAAAAGTATAACTCCCGTACTTGAACTTTTTAAATTTAAAATTCAATCTGCAGCCTTATATGGGGCTGAGATATGGGGTCCTTGGGCCAGGGAGAGTTTCCAAGGACTCGATAATAAATTCATGAGATCAATTGTAAAGGTCCCAACCAGCACACCACTAACACCTCTCCATCTCGATTTGAACTTTAAACGAACCGACCACCTAACTATCATAAGACCGTTAATGTTCTGGATAAGGATTTGGTCCACCCCGGAACTGGTAGATTACAGAAATGGTCTTCAAGAAGTATTGAATTTAGATTCTTTCAATTCCATTCGGTGGTTCGGGCATGTTAAAAAATGGTTTGACAATCTGGGGTTGAGTTCCTTCTGGGAAAACCCAGAGAATCTACCAGCTCTTGCCAAAAATACAGTAAAAAGAGCATACTGGTGTTTCATGAATGACAGACATATTCATGATAGTAGAATCGGCACCCTAACCAATCATTTTTTAACCTTCAAAACTGAACCATGTTTTGAATCGTTTTTGGATGAAATAGAGCCTCCCCTTGCCAAGACTCTCTTCCTGAAGTTCAGGTATGGGAACCTCATGCTGAATTCCAATACTGAGCGTTGGACAAATAAAAAACTGGACTGTCCTAATAGTACAAGTGAGAGATGTCCTATGTGCTCAGAATTATGTAAGGAGAATGAGGTCCATATGCTGTTTATATGTAAAGCATACCTGAAAGCCCGAAAAAGATGGCTCAAACCAATGTGTGCTCTTTTAGGCACTAGATCTTGTCTTACAGCATACAGGATCCTAAAAACTAATACTGCACAGTTCATCGTATTCAGTATCAGTAGGTTTCTTCATTCAGTTTTTATTGTCCGAAAGAAAATGGGATAGGTGCTCTGAAGATGGATAGACTTTAAATAGTGAATTTTGCTGCTAAAAGTTGTTTTTTCCCGCTGAATGAACTATGTTTTTGATTTAACTGGTGAGAATTAATTTTACATCCTATTTTTGTAATTATTGTCTTAATTGATTTTACGCATGTATTATGTTCTAAATGTATGAGCTAATGAATGTATATATGTGTGTCTTTTATGGCCGCTGGCCGAAATAAAGAAATTAAAATAGCGAATGGACTAATTCCCTTATTGCTTCAATTTGCAGTAATTCATATTCCCGCAAAATAGAAGAAATATGAATGTATGCCAACTTATTTTGAACCCAAGCTGTAGGGAGGCTAAGAACCGCTGGGTTAGATAATCTGGTCTGCATAGGGTTGAGGGGAGACAACTGAGGGGGCTAACAAGGCACACATTAATGAAGGAGACCTACTGATTCCTTGAAAGGTCCAGTATCTAAACGTCTAGGTGACGCACAGCTGATGGATGGATGGGAACAGTTTTTCATCCTGCTTTTGGCAATAAGGGGAAGGTAGAGCCAAACAAGCACACGTGTGGTTCAAAAAGTGACTGCTTTGTCAATCGGGGCAGGGTGTAACTTCCTGTGCTTACCGCAAGGCTGTGCAGAGAGACAATGGTATAAAATGAGCTAGCCAATCTATCCACCAAAACTAGACTCTGGGCAAAGGCCTCTCGGTTGTTGTGCTACATCCAGCAGCAGGGGTTATTGCAATGACATAAACCCATAGTCCAGACCCTTTATCGTGCATGGATGGATGTATATGGTATTTCTATAGCGCAAACATAGTCAAAACACAGCACAGCGCTATTCATGGTCAAAGGAAAGCTTAAAGATAGTGTGTGATAGTAGAGAAAGCTGAGTTGAGTATGGGTAATGCATTGTGATGTAGCGTTCTTTAAAGAGGTGAGTCTTCAATTCTTTCCTAAATTAAAGCAGCGCTGGGGTGGTCCTGATTGATATAGGGGTGTTGGTCCTGATACTGGTTGCATAGATAGAATAGGTCTGTTGACTTGTTTTTCTTTACACTTCTTGGTCTGCAATCGAATAGTCATGTGACTGTGGGTGTGCCAAGAACTACCAGAGATGGTGAGGTTGTTTGCAAGAGAAGCAGGAATGCTGTGATGGCTTTGAAAATTAATGTTAATATTGATAAATGCCAATGTTTATAATGATACATTCGACCGTAAGAACGAAATTGCAGCACTATTATCAAATTCACCCGTCACTCCATCAACCCCGAATCAGAAGTACTTGGTCGGAAAGGATCTGCGATCTAGGGCTGAGGTTATTGATTGATAGGTCACAGGTGGGGTGGCCCGTAGCAGGCAGATAAACGTGCAAACAGGAAACTCAGGTCCATCCCCCAGATAAGCGCAGTGGCACCACAATCGTCCAGGGTAGTTGGCCACAATATAGCACACATGGTTTAATGAGTGCATGAATTCCCAAAACAACATAAAGCAGATGCCACATGAATGTAGGGATGCACAGCCAGTTAGGACACAGAACACACATTACACGCATTGATCACGCACCCCTCATGCCGGACATTGTGACACCTTACCTACTGGCCCACATTGTGTCCACACAAGGTCGAGGCCAACTCATATTTGTACATTGGGACACCTTACCTACTGGCCCACATTGTGTCCACGCAAGGTCAAGGCCAACTCATATTTGTAATTAGGGGCCCTATTTATAAATCCACAGACAAGGCCTGCATTCTTTTCTGAAAAAGGTTCTACAGAAGTACTACATGGTACCCAAAGAAATTTAAAAAACCCTGTTCAGATTTATTGTACTTTGAGACAGTCCTCAGACCCGCTTCTGTAACTGTGCTCCCGGCCAAAGTGTTTAATCAATCAATTAATCAAGGGTTTGTAAAGCGCAACTACTCACCCGTGTTGTTCTCAAGGCACCGGGGGGGGTGGGCTGCAGATCTGTCTGGGCGCTGGGTTCATCCGAAGAGCCAGGTCTTGAGGTCATTCCCGAATTGGGACAGCGATGGGGATTGCCTGAGGTGGAGGGGCATGGTGTTCCAGGTCTTGGCGACGAGGTAGGAGAAGGATCTTCCTCCGGTTCGGGTCCTGCAGATCTGTGGGACAGTGGCCAGTGACAGTTGTGCAGAGCATAGGGGTCTGTTGGGTGCGTGAAATGAGAGGCGGTCATTCAGGTATACTGGTCCGGTGTTGTGGATGGTCTTGTACATGTGGGTGAGAAGCTTGAAGGTTATTCTTTTGTCGACTGGGAGCCAGTGAAGTTCACGCAGGTGTTGTGTGATGTGACTGTGGCGGAGGAAGTTTAGGACCAGTCTGGCTGCGGCGTTTTGAACATTCTGGAGCTTCTGGAGGAGTTTTCTGGGTAATGCCAGCATAGAGTTTGTTGCCGTAGTCGAGTCTGCTGATGATGAGGGCATGGGTAACCTTCTTCCTGTATTCGGTGGGGTTCCGTCTGGAGGTCTTTCTGAGCAGGTGGAGCATGTTGAAACATGACGAGGAGACAGCGTTGATCTGGCAGCTCATAGTGAGCACAGAGTCCAGTATGATACCAAGGTTGTGTGCGTGGTCTGTGGGTGTGGGTGCTGTGCTGAGTGCAGTGGGCCACCAGGAGTCGTTCCAAGCGGAGGGGGTGTATCCCAGGATGTTGTATGGCGTTTTAGGATCCGAGTAAATTTTCCCGATTCATGCCCTTATATAGGTACAATTCACATTGCCCTAATATAGGCATATAAAGCATTCCCTTATTTAGGTATAGCCCATGCAGTCCAAATACAGGCATGGCTACTTCCACCCGTATGAAAACGTCACAACGATTTCTTGGAAAATCGGCTTAAGCAGTCAGGGACCTCCCCTTGCTTGAATATTGATTTGTCCAAGAACTCATGTACTTTACAAAGAACTACTATTCCCTTGGGGTTCTTTACTGACGTTATTATGCCCAACTTTATGTCAAACTAGGCACCTTCAAGGTATAAATATGGCTTCACTTGCCCTAGCAAGACACGGTGGTTCGGAGCAGTTCGACTATCTACTTGCCCGACGCAGCTCGCTACAGCAAGTGCCGAAGGAAACCGACCCTCCAGCTGACAAACTGATCGAAAAGCTGTCCTTTCTCTCGCTGAGGATCCAGCTCCAGTGTTTCCAAGCTCCCCTCACGGGGTGTTGGGAAATCAAGTCCGAGACAGAGATACCAGACCTCCTTCATTCTAAACTAAGGTATGGAGCTGATTAGTCTCTAATAGAAATCTTGGCTAGATTCTTGGCAAAGAAAACTAAAACCTATGCTACACAATGCTTACTTCTTCCCTCGTACTAGACTTAGGTTAGGTACATTGGGGAAGGCATATTTTAGAAGCACCAGTAGAGTATTTTAGTCATTGTTATTTATGTATGTATTTTTATATGGCTTAGAAACCATACAATGCTCTTACAGTATTATTTATTAATATTGTTCTTGCTGTACGCATTATACTTTGCAGCCTGCATTACGATTGTACCAGTTCATTTCTTTTGCATGAGAAAGAAGACTTTTCAATAAATCTTTTTATTGAAAACCCCTGTCTATCTATTTCTCTGCACCTCTGTAGAAACGAAGCATGCACGATTGACTGAGTGAAATATTTATCTATTGTTTCCGCGATTCTAGAGATGCAGTTCTTATTCTTGGGAAACAAAGTTGTCATGTTTATGTGGTTGTCAGAAACTAATCCCTTCTTCTGAATTCGAGAAAGTTTCTAGTGACCTCTGAGCTAGCTGGCACTCACTATTAAGTCTAATATATTCGATAGAGACCTAGTCGCCTCAGTCCTACGTCTAAACTATAGGATATATTATTCCAATGCGCAGGGCCTATTGGGAATATAGGAACTACACTACAAGGATGAGGACTTCTGTCTTGTCTGAGTTGAGCTTGAGGCATCTGTCTTTCATCCAGGTTGCAATGGCTTTCATCCCTTTGTGGAAGTTGTTCATGGCAACTGTGGGTTCGTTGGTGAGGGAGAGGATAAGCCGGGTGTCATCAGCGTAGGAGGCGATGTTGAGTCCGTGGTTTCTTATGATGTTTACGAGTGGTGCCATGTAGATGTTGAAGAGACCGGGGCTCAGGGAGGAGCCTTGGGGCACTCCGCAACTGATCTCTGTAGATTCTGAGAGGTATGGTGGTGGTATGTCCCACTGAGTTCGGCTGGTGAGGAAGGAGCGGATCCAGTCCAGGGCTTTGACGTGGAAGACAGTGTTGTGGAGTCATGTGCTTAGGGTGCGATGGCAGACGGTGCCGAAAGCCGCCAAGAGTTCCAGGATGACGAGGCGGGATCAGAGGCCATCCGTGGCAGTGAGGAGAGCAGTCTCAGTGCAATGGTTGCCTTGTAAACTGGATTGGGAAATGTCCAGGACATGGATGGCTTCGATGGGCGTTGATGGTTTTTTCGATTATTTTGGCTGGGAAGGGGAGCAGTGAGATGAACCTGAAATTCTTGAAGTTCATGGGGTCCACAGAAGGCTTCTTCAGCAGGAGGTTGATCTAAGTGTTTGCCAGTCTTCGGGTAACGTGGCAGTTTCAATGGAGCATTGATGGTGCGGCGTAACTAGAGTGTAGTGGCGGCTCGGTGGAAGATGTGGTGCTGACAGGGAGCTGATGTGGCTCTGGAGTTACTGCTTTTCATGGTCATGAGGGTGTCATCTGTGATGAGCGAGGTCGAGTTGAGCAGGATCGGCTGGGGGGCAGAGACATTGGTTGCGGTGGCGGCGGGGGTGGTCGGATGGTCTTGGGCATCGAAGTAAACCAACTGGTTCTATTTTGCCAAATGCCTCTTGTCTTTTGTTTTTTCAAAGTAAATTAATATTCAAGCAACATTTTGGCATGCCAGACAGGAGAGATTGGTACCTCAGACCCGACTATACCTGAAGGAAAGTGACCCAGCATAGGCAGATGTACATTTGCGCAGCAAAGAAGGTGAGCAGACAGAGCAATTGATTGAAAGTTCTGCTGTATCTGCAGGGTGGAGGTCCATCCTGAAGCCGCCATCAGTGGCTAAGAGACTACATCTGATCCTTAGTCCCACCATTTGGCGTATGACAGACTAGGAAGAAGCATAAAAATGTTACCTGAGAGCCCTGCCACTCATAGAAATCTGGAATGTTACCTAGGGAGGCCTTAGATGCGATCTCGCGGAGATCACCATTTTTGGATAGTCAACACGCTAGGAAGGGTGAATATTGGTTGTCGCTTGGACCAATGGGCATAGCACAGATGATACGTTCATCCCCTGGGTCCGATACAGGGTTGAGGCTTCCCGTTTGGGCCGCTGGGCGTGACACAGATGGTACACATGGCTCTGGGTGTGATATAGGGGCTGGCACCTCAATCTTATTTTTAGTCTAAAGGTGTTTTCTCAGTGCTACCGGTTTCTTAACATTGTTGGTAAGAAGTGAGATGTGTTGTTCGTTTGGACTGCTAGGCATGACACAGATGGTACGCTTGGCCCCTGGTTTTGATACAGGGTGTGATACGGACTTTAGGGAAAAATATTTGTATCTGGGAGATCAAGTGTTGCTTGTGTTTGGCCGAGAGGAGCCTGTGGTTCTTTGAGTTATTCCTTTTTTTTGTCAATATTGACAGATTATCGGGCTCACTTAGTCCTGTGTACCACGCAGGGCTTCCACTGGTCACAGGATAACATACACTAGGAGTGGGCTAAGGTATTTTTGAAAAAGTCATCATTTTTTCTCTGTCAGTTTTTTCTTAATATGGTATTGAAATTGATGCAAGGCATATTTGATGTTGTGGTGATTTGATGCTGTGGGGCTGGTAAATTAATGCAACTGTATTTTGTCTTGAGTATTGTATTTTTTTGATGTCTCAATATGCTATATGAAGGCGTTGCTATTTCTCACAAACATTAATTCTTATCAAAGTAAAGTCTGCTATTTGCTGCAAATTTACGTTTTAACAATACAAGGTTGTGACTCTTCAAGTGCATTGCTCTTTGTGTTTGTGAAATATTCATGTTGATGCATCTGTAAATTGCGTTGAGCTCATAGTAAGTAGTTAGAACCAGTAATCCCTGCATATATATATTTCCCCGCAACCAGAGTAGAACTTAAGATTCCCATAAACTTGAAAAATTAGGATGCATCTGTTCCTTATAAAAATACCCAGTTTATCATGGAGTTGCCACTAAAGCACATGCAAACCAGGTTCCCCACACAGTTTCAAAAACATAACAAGCTTTGACACGAATGGCATGCACACACTAAGGCACACACGTTTCCCCGGCCAAAGGAGGGAACCTTCAAAACGAACACAATTGAACTCGAAAACACACATGGAGACCAAATACGCAGGTCAAAAGCAGAGCAGGAAAAAGGCACTATTAGAACTATGGGCTGTATTCCAGGAGGCCTATATCCATAATCCTATCCCACAGACAATAAGCAAGGTGTCCGCACCTCCCCCACCATATGCAGGTATGGAGGTGCTCTCACCGATGCCTGCTTTTCCCACGTTAGGATACACCAAACCACCAGTTGAGGGAGCCGAAGGGTCCCCTTTCGAACAACGAACTGTTCGGTCCAAACATGAGAGTCTAACAGGCCAGCAGGCCTGAGAAATCCCAGCACCACCCCAGTCCATTGCTAGAGCTCGCCAAAGTTTGACCCCCCTAAGTCCGACACATTTACCCCATCGAACTCCAGCGGCACGGAGATCATGGACCCCCAGTGGTTCGGGTGAATACACTCGAGTAACAGGGAGATTCATAGAGGTTCTGGACAGTGATACAACTAGCAGGGTGAGGAAAGGGGACCCAGCAGAAACATAAAATGGCAATAACTATCATTTTATGTTTCTGCTTCTCGCACTGAGAGAAAGCAGAAGGGTTTAGTTGTGGGAGGGCGGGGATGCTCTGCAAGCAGGCCTGGGCAGGGTAGGAGTGTTGTGCTCACTCCTGAGTGTGCATTAGTGGTTTGGTCAGCCCCTCTGGGGCTGACCAAACCAGTCAGGCTCACTCTGCCCTTCTCCTTGCAGGCTGCAATGCAGCCTACATGGAGAACATGGCAGGCCATTAGCCCCTCGCTGGACAGCGTCCCGACCAATCACAACGCTGCTTGCAGTGTTGTGATTGGCTTAGGGGTGGGACTGGGAGCCTGGCTGTCTGTCTCCTGTTTGTGCCGAAAGCAGGAGAGCAGGAGAGGAGCAGAGACGATGAGGGACCCGGCCGGCGGGAAGGTACGTTTAATTTTTTTTAATTATTAAATTAACCCCCCTGCGTGACCTCCCTCCCCACCCGTCCCCATGCCCCCCCCCCCACACCCGTGAGTCATGCCGGCCACAACTGGTTTGAAAACGAAATGGAAGCCACAGGGTCTGGTCAGGTAGCCGGATAAATGATAGGAAGTGAGTTTAAAGGCAAGTTCCAACCAAAAAGAACAGCACATAGCTCAGAGCAAAGGAGGCAATCTAGGTGGGATTTAATGGAAAGGCATGAACTAAGGAGGGAGAGAGAGAGAGAAATAGCTGGGAGAGAGAGAGCTTGCACCATGGAAACACAGTAAAAAAACAGAGCAGCGTGCGCCACCTGAGGAGGGCAGGGGTAGGTACAGAGCACTGTTCAGGGAAGAGTCCAAGGCAGAACTAGAGGAGAGGCTTTGGGCTGGGATCTGAGCCTCACCAGATTGTCAGCAAAGAGGAGAGGCTAGCCAGGAAATAAAAGACCAAGGTAGCCTGGTGCAAACTCAACTAAGACGCATGAGAAGTAAGATGGCACCTTTGAGCGTACACGAGAGGAGCAGCGACGAAGATGTCTACTGCTCTTCCCGAATGTGTAGGACAGACAAACTGACCCCAAGGGAGATATTGGCCACAGAGGAAGGCGAGATCTTTGCACGGCCATTTTGCCACCTGCTAGCCTGCTGGACCGGGAGAGGACCAGTACAATAGACCCTGGGCAGAGGAAGTATCCTTTGAACCAGAGGACATGGCCGTTTCGTAAAACTGCATCCGGTACGGAGGGGGAGATCATGCAGGATTGCCTAAGAAGACGGGAACGCTATGTTGGGGAGAGACCAGTGGAGCTACCCCAAGCCAAAATGTACCCGCTACTACAGAAGGGCACACCAGGGTTCATCTATGTGCCGTGGGCTCAGATGGATAAAGAAGGGCTAAGAACCAAATTGCCACCCTTGCTAGATGGAGTGGGTAAATGGAGCTCATGTTTTGAGAACATAGCAGGAGTAAATCTAGTGATAGGCAATGTTAAAAGTCTATTAAGTAACATCATTGGAGAACAGACTAACACAGGATTTGCCCAAGCTCATATCCCAGCAGTCACGCTGACAAACACTGAGCATGACAAGCCGCATTCAATTCGTACCAGCACCAAATATGTGGGGCCCTGAAGAAAATGTTGCCTGACTGTCCAGATGTAGGAGGGCTAATGGTGCAAACTATGAAACCTGGGGGGAGACCATGACTGATTTTCTAAATAGAATGAGCAAACAAAAGGGACAGGAGACAGGACAGCCACAAACTGACATGGGCCTGCAGGTCGCATTCTTTTATATTAGCCTCAAAGGGCTGCCTAACTAGATACAGAGCGGGTTGGACCGCGTAGTGGGGTTAGATACCAAACCCTGGTGAGAGATGCAGGTCCACATATTGCACTATTACAAAAAGAAACAAAAGAAGGATAGGGAGAAACTGGAGCAAACCAGGGATTCAACGCCAAGTTGGTTCAACACAAATTGAAAAAGACCGCCCTTGAGGGGGGCCACTTAGGCCGCACGCATGCAACTGACACCAGTCTTAAAGGGGGCTCCACTGCAAAATGCCAGAGAGTTTCAACCTTGCTATAACGGCAGAGGCCAGGGAGGTTGGCAGCAGCCAGACCGTAGAGAATGTTACTATTGCCACAGAAAGGGCCATATGGCCGACCAATGCCGGCTAAAAGCAGACCAAGAACAGAAGTCGATAAGCCTGGGCCAGACTCTGCAGAATTCCATCCAGAAAACCAGGCCCAGGGGAACCCAAATGCACCTTACGCTCAGCCGCAGGGAAGTCAGTCAGCCACCTCACCACCACAACAGAGATCAGATAGTTGGACAAACACGTGGCAACAGCAACAGACAGGAACCCCAGCCCAACCGGGACAGGGGCCAAACCCCAGCAGGTAGGGTGTAACTGTCTGTGGAGGCAATGCCTACACACAAACGCAGAACCCAAATGTGCAGTACGTGAAAACCCCCAATGCGAAGCATCCATTTCATGCGCACCTCAACATTTACTGTATCTAAACTCAAAAGAAGGACCAATGAGAGAATATTAGGAAATTCAATCCTTTACTTGTATTCTGGAATTCAGGACTGCTGTATGTGCTTTGTCGATCGGGTATCCTCAATAGAAGGCTGCCCTTCAGGGTGCCTTCAGGAGCCCACGCCATACTCTGCTGCTGAGCGGGGCTAGCAGACCACACCCCAGGGGGAGGGCAGGCTGGTGAGGGGGAGAATGGCAGCCCCCCATGCAGTCCTTACAAGCAGGCACCCAGGTCCCTGCACCCACAAGTCAATTGGGATGGGTTCTAATTACTAGTCAAATGGAGTCCACCCCAAAGCTATCACTGCGTTTGCGCAGGGACTTCTCCCACGTCACTTATAATTATACCCACCCCAACACTAGCATTCCAAAAGCACTACACAGCACTCTCTTACACAACACATGATATTAGCACATGACCTCCCTGAGGTCCAAGACATCAGTCAGGTCATGTTACGTCTGTTCACTGATGCCATATGCAGTAGGCGCAGACAGGCTTTACTTGTCCCAAGAAGTAGCCATCAAAAAAGCAAAATGCCTTCTCCACCCATACCTATGTAGGAATAGGGTGAAAATACAACCCAACAGAGTAGAACCCAATAGAGTAGTAGTGTATCTGATCCGATATAAGACCAATCTCAGCTAAACCCCCACACCAAAGCACAAACAATCCCATTCCCCCGTCCATCTGTGGTCCCAGGGTGGCCCTTAGCATATCTGGGGCTGTCTCTTTAATAACAAATGTACCTGGAGTTCCAGTGTAGGGCCATCCACCTTGATGATACGAAGGGAAATGAGTCTCGTAGGGGAGGTTTAAACAACCTTTGACACCCCTTGTCAGGAAATCTGGGATACTGAAGTGAATACATATACGTGGTTATGAAGGGGTTAGATAATGTAATTGAAAATTCAACTAGAGAGGGAAAATTAATAAAATGTATACAAGTGTTTATAATGATACATATGTACATAAGAACGAAATCGTATCACTATTATCAAATTCGCCCGTCATGAACTGTTCATCAACCCTGACTCAGAGGTATGTGGTCAGACAGGCTCTGCGACCTAGGCCTGAGGTTACTGATTGATAGGTCACAGGTGGGGTGGCATGCAGCTGGCAGACAAACTTGCAAACAGGAAACTCAGATCCATCCGGCAGATAAGCACAGTGACACTACAATGGTCTAGGTAGATTGGCCCCAACAAAGCTCACATGGACCGAGGACTGTGCGCATTCCCAAAACACCATAAAGTCAGATGCCACATGAAGTTAGGAACACACAGCCAATCATAACAAAGCACACACAGTACACGCAGTGATCATGCACCCCTCATGCCGGACATCTGGCCCACATTGTATCCACCCAAGGTCGAGGCCCACCAGCATTTGTTATCAGGGGCCTTATTTATGACTCCACAGACAAGGCCCGCAATATTTTACCAAAAAAGGATCTAAAGAAGTACTTTATGGTACCCAAAGAAATGTATAAAACCCTGTTCAGATTGATTGTACTTTGAAACAGTCCTCAGACCTACTTCTGTAACTGTGCTCCTAGCCGAAGTGTTTAATTAAGCCAACTGTTCCTGTTTTGCCAAACTCCTTTTGTCTTTTGTTTTTTCATGGTAAATTCATATTTGAGCAACATGATGCCACTGGTTTTGGAGTACTATATGTCTACATTCACAGATGGTGCCCAATAACATATCAGGTAACCTATCAGGTGTACTGCCCCAGTCTGCAGCTCATTGTGAACTATGGTGTCTATAACATCTCAGGTGCACTAGCCCAGTCTGCAACTCCTGGAGAACTATATGTCGCTTTTTGCAGTCTGTATCTCACTTCTCCTATGTTTTGTGCAGGACATTGAGTCAGTAAACGTTAATGGTTAAGGCCATTATGGGATTATTGATATAGGGCTATTTTCTTACTCAAAGAATATCACATTTAGTGACATTATGCACTGTATGGGTGGTTTGTGTGGCTGTATGAGATGCTGGTGTGCTCTGTATTCTTACCTTTCAGCATCAACACCAGCAAAGAGCAGATCAGTATCCCAGTGAATTCATCTAATTCCAATCAGTAGTCCATGTTGTGCAAGCAGATTGGAGTTTGGTTATGACATTAGGCTATTTAGGATGTTTTCCTTCCACCCTCCCTCTTGCCCCTGCCATGTATCTGCCAGCCGGTCCTCCACTGTAAACAGGGCAGAATATCTATGACATTAATGACTGTTTGACTGTCAGATCTGCCAACGAGAAATGTAATATTGGTAGGTATGGCGAATGGACCAAGGCGTAAAGACTGCCACGAATGACTGCTCTATATGAGGGAGACATCTCACCCGGATGGAGAACAGTCCATCTGCCAATATTTGGTGGTATTCCCATCCTTAATCTTGAAGAGCACATCTTGTGGTTGGACACTCCATTCTAATACCCAGTACTGACCAGAACGCAGTCCCTCTGACCTCCCAGAACCTAGAGTTGTCAATGAATTCCACACTAGACTCCACAAAAAGGACAAGAAAACAGACTCATCAAAAACCAAACACCAAGTGGACCTTTAGACCCAAGAGATCAGAGACATTGGCAAACTGTAAGAACTACAAGGGACTATCCACATTTCTGATGAACAGGTGCACCAAAGGCAAGAGACTGCAGCACGCACAAATGTTCAGAAAATCACAATACCAAAGAGGTTGGGCAAGTGTAATAGTCAGAAAGCTCCCACTTATAGCCATTGTTGTCCACCAGGTCTAGATGCCTTTTCAGGAATACCTCCTCAATCCCAAAACAGTGTTGCGGCCCAAAGAGAACTAGGCGGTCATGTAGCAACAAATGTCCCAATAGGCACAAAATGGGTAAAATCCTTTGTACATCGTGCCTATGTCCTGGAGAGCGATTCAGGTAAGGAGAGACCAAGGGATGCTGGTGGAAGGAATAACTTGCAGTACGAGTTTTACCACCTAAGTGGCCGGTTCTTGTTCTCCTTTTGTACCTTCATGTCGCCATCCAGAGTACTGTAACCAGCCTCCTCTCTTCCATCCACTTCTCCATTCTCAAATGTTGGTGAACAGGAAAGTTTCGTAGGTGTTGTCTCCAAGGACCAAAGGTACCTGATACCAGGACCAGTGCTGCATTAAGAAAGTTGCCAAATGGTGCTGCCACAGATAACCACCAGAGGGTGCCAAATTGGAACAAATTGCCTTGACAAAGGCCTTCTAGCTTGGATGAAGGGAGTGACTGAATGGCAAAATGTCATTTAGCAGGGAGCTCCTAAATTCCTTGCACCTGAGCTACCTCACCTACACACAGAACATTCCCTTCATCATAGGCTAGTCTGCCTCCCCTTCATTATTTAAGCAGCATGTTACCCGCGACGCGCTGTGGATAACACAAGCAAGTAGACACCCGCTCTTAGACACTTAGGAGAGCTTGGTAAAAGGCTCTCAGGACTGGATAACTGTTAACTCTTTTAATTTGCGCTGCATTGTATTTAAAAAAAAAAGTACTGCACTTACTTAAACCCCACTTCCCCGGTCCACCGCTGAATTCTCAGTTTGTTGTGGAGGGAAGGACTGGAAGGACTGGACAACTGTATTGTTTTAATTTGTGCTGCATTGTTTTTTTTTTTTCAATAATACTGTACTTACTTATACCACACTTCCCCGTTCCACCGCTGAACTTTCAGTTTGTTGTGGGGGGGAAGGGCACACACGCATGCACCGGCAGTACCCCACTTCCAGTAGACACATCAACACAAAGGTTAGCAGGCTAGTCTGCCTCCTCTTCATTATTTAAGTAGCATGCTACCCACGACGCGCAGTGGACGCGCAAAGCAGGCTCGCCGGCGTCGCGCCAAAGGCAAGCCCGTCTGCGCCCGTCCGCGTCTGGACCTGGCCCAGAGCCACCCACCCTGTTGGTATCCCTAAAGAATTCTGTTCCAGAATACTGACCTACAATTCAGAACAGCTGAAAGTAATAAACAGGTACCCTCACAGATGCCTGAGCATTAGAGCAGAACAAATAATGAAGTTTTCTTTTGTCTGACCCACATGTTCGTTTTCTTTAATTGATCACTATACCCCCTCACTTACCTCATCTAAAAAAAAGGATCCGCCTCTTAGAATCATCCGGGTTGCTTTAATAAATGCAAGATCACTACCTAAACCCAAATATGAAATGTTTAATCTTCTTGAAGACCTTAAGCTGGATCTTCTCTTTCTAACAGAAACCTGGGGTGATCCTTCCTGCGGCCCATATTTTACTAAAGCTACCGCTGAGGGCTATACGAATATTAGATTCGATAGAGCCGCAAAAAAAGGAGGAGACCTGGCAATTATACACAGTGATGATTATATAGTGGGAACAGTACTTGTCCCCACTACGATATGTGAAGCAGTGAGCTTTACTATTTCGATACCATATTCTACCCCCTTTAAAGGTATTCTTCTCTATCGTCCTCCTGGTTCTCAACCAGAATTTCTCACTTCTATGGGTTGTCTCCTAGAATCGGTAGCTGGGGAAAATAACTATACTATCTTGGGTGACTTCAATTTCCATCTTGAAGCTCACAAGGACCAAGATACTGTGACCTTCGTGGCAGAAATCGAAGCGGTAGGCCTTAACCAACTGGTCTCATCCCCTACCCATTCGGCGGGCCACACATTAGGTGGCCTTTTCTCAAATCATAAGCAACTCACTATAGGAGATATTACCCCTCTGCCATGGACAGACCATTGTGCGTTCCTCTTTGACATCCAAACTAGAGTTAACCCTGTCTTACCGACTATACGTCCCATCTCCAACAATTTTAAAGCATGGAACAATATTGAGTCGCAAAAATTCAAATCCAAATTGCTTGCTTCTCACTCAGATCCTCACCCTGATCCTGAGATCGCAGCCTCCTTTTATACAAACTGGATTCTGGGTGCAGTTAATACAACGGTCCCCACAAAAAAAAGGTCCACCAATAGGGCAACGAAGTCCGCTCCTTGGTTTAATGAAACCCTCAGACTTGAAAAACGAATCTGTAGACGCCAAGAACTTAAATGGCGTTTGGACTACGAACCCGTACAAAAGTTATGTTATAAACAGGCACTGTCCAAATATAAACAACTTCTGATTACAGAAAAAAGTACATTTTACTGTAACCAAATAGAAACTGCACAAGACTCATCTTTATCAGGTTGTTACTCGTCTAACTGGACAAGGCCCATCCACCCCATAGCTGCTACTCAAAATCTTTGCAATTCATTAGCAACTTACTTTCAAGGAAAAGTTAGTGACATTTATTCGCACTTTAAAACTCACACCTCCAGTAACTCTCCTTCACCTGTCCCATCAGAAAATTCAAAATGTTTGCCTGAAAACTGTAACACCTTCCTTGGACACTAATGATTCTCGTTCCTTTCAAGAATTTACCCAGGTCACTCCATAATCTATTGCACATCTCCTCACTACCATCAATTCTGGATCACCTGAAGACCCTTGTCCTCCTTCAATTCTCAAGCTATTTCCTGACATTATAGGTAACAACTTAGCTGAGATCTTCGATACAATGTTCAAAACAGGCATATTTCCTTCCATTTGGAAGAAAACTATCATCAAACCCCTTATCAAAAAGACTACTTTGGACCCGGTCAATGTAACTAGCTACAGACCTATAGCCTGTCTTCCATTTCCGGCTAGGATTGTTGAAAAAGTCATGAATGCCCAGTTATCTGTCTTCATTGACCAAAACAACTGCCTTGATGAATCTCAATATGAATTCCAAAAGGGGCATGGCACCGAAACTGCACTCATCAAGGCTGCTGATGAAATCAGTAACATAATGGATGGAGGGGGGCCGCAGTCTTGATACTGTTGGATCTCTCTGCTGCCTTTGGCACGGTTGATCATGCGACTGATCGAACGTGTCACGGCAGCTGGGATCTCCTGTGGGGCAAAAGCCCTTCTTTCCTCCTTTCTTACTAATCATGTACAGTTGGTTACCCTTGGCAACTTTAACTCTCCGCCGTGCGCTCTGCCATGTGGTGTTCCCCAGGGATCCTCGCTAAGTCCGACGCTATTTAACATCTATGTGTCCGACTTGGAGAGGGTCATTAAATCTTATCACCTGGGCTTAACATCATATGCAGAGGACACCCAATTGGTTCTGGCTGTTAACAACAACGGAGAGAAAATGGCTCACAATTTCCAGCAGGGAATGCTCGCAATTAGTTCATGGATGACTGAAAACTGCATTAAATTAAACTCCGATAAGACGGAGGTGATGATCTTTGGTACTCTTCTTCCCATCTGGTCCCCCACTTGGTGGCCAGCAGACTTGGGATCTCCACCATCTCCAGTTGTTAAGGTAAGAAACCTGGGGGTTACTTGTGACAGTAAACTGTCATTCATGCACCATGCAAATACGTTTGTCTCATCTTCGTTTTTTATCATTAGAATGATAAAGAAACTCCTCCTCTATCCTCCCACTGCTGCTGTAAAGACCCTTGTCAGCACACTAGTTATGTCCCGTGGTGACTATTGCAACGGGCTCTTTATCAATGCTCAAGAAAGAGTAATAAACAAGTTGCAGCTGGTGCAAAACGCGGTAGCTAGATTGCTCACAGGGACGCCTAAATTTAAACCTATCTCCAAAGTCTTCGACAGCTACACTGGCTACCTGTAAGAGATAGAGCAAAATTTAAAGCATTATGTATTGCCTTTAAAGCAATCTTTGCCTCCTGATCAGCATTTCTAAAACAATCACTATGTCCCTACACCCCTGTACGAACTTTACGCTCATCTACAGCAAACCTCCTGAAGGTACCAAAAACAAAAAAAGTCTCATGGGGTGATAGATCTTTCTTAGTTTCCACCATCAAACTCTGGAATAGCCTTCCACCCCAAATTAAGACAATTACATCTTTACTTACATTCAGGAAGCATATAAAAACATTGCTTTTTAATCAATAGGCCATCTTCTCTCTTGCTAGCATGATCCACAGCGCCAAGACACCCACGGGTATTTGTGCGCTCAATAAGTCTCTAAAATAAATAAATAAAATGTATCAATTGCGTTCTACGTGACCACGCCATGCACTCTGATATAGCACACACTCCACAGGAAAAACCACCTTTCCAAAAAACAGACCAGATATAACAATAGGTGTCACAAAAATGTGTCTCAGTCAAAGGGGAAACAAAGGCCATAAGAGGACCATGCATAATGATATTCCTTTGATTTGAACCTCAATCTATTTTATGCAAATCTGTGTCCTGCTTAATTCATGTTAATGCCATATACAAGTGGCCTTATTGCGGCCACTCCTGCTATATGGTACTAAATGAGGTATAGGACTTGGGGTCCATCGCGCATTGTGTGAGGGTGACTGTACACAAGATGTTTAGGGCTCGCCTGCTGATGCGCATGCGCATAGCTGGCGAAGCTCTATAGTGGCTTATCCAGAGTTTAACCACTGGCGATTCCATGCAGTGCATGTGCTTTTTAGGTCATTGCACAAGCGCAAGCCCTAAAAAGCGCGTGCACAATGCCACCAGCCGCCTGCCTGCCTGCCTCGCATTACCACATCAAAGGCAGCCCAGCCTCCCTCCCACAAGCTTCTCAGTGTGCGCTATGCCTCAGGCCGGCATTTCTCCTCCCCTAAATATTCACTGCACGGCCTGCTGCTCCCCGTGCGTCTCGTCACCCTTCCTCCCTTGTAATTATTTACTTCACAAAGCAAGCCCACGTTTACTCACTTCTTGTTTTAATTCTAAACGGCAACGCTTTGACTTTTAGAGTGCCTTTAATTGTTTAAGATCGGAGTCGCTTTCACTACATATTTGCATTTCTTTATTTCACACGGGCAAACCAATTGATTTGCTTTTCCAAAGGTGTTGAACCAACAGCCAGTTCTCCCATACCCAAATTACCCCCCTACCGCTGTTCACTGTTAATCCAACTTGTCTCTCCTGTCCCAGCCTCTCATCTCCCCACCCCAAACGACTTCCCTTGCCGCAGTCTCCTGAGCGCTGATCGCTTGATTTACAACCACAATAAGTATAACTCTAATTTACTCGGAAAAATAAATAAAAATCCAAACTGCAAACAAAATATCATATGTAAAAACATTACCATTTAAAACACGAGTACCTCTAACTTTCATAAATACAACACTGATTGCATTGCAAATTCTTGTATCTCAAGCATTCAGTCTCTCCTGACACACCCCACCAGTACTTAAAGCCTGTCTCCCCCTCTCCTTGACACCCTGTCCCATCTTTAACCAGAGGCTCTCTGTTTCTCACCCCCTCACTCATATCATCTCAGTCTTACAGTCTCTCCTTGTGGCACACCCCACCGGTATTTCACAGCTATCTCTCCGGTCTCCTTGTTACCCTGTCCCTCCAATCATCAGTCTTTTTCTTTCCTACTCCATTACTCATTTCATCTGTCATTCGCTCGGTCCTTGTGGTACCTCCCTCCCCCCCACCCCTCAACTGTACTTCACAGCTGTCCCTCCGCTCTCCTGGTCATCCTGCCCCTTTCTACACTAGAGTCTCTGCTTCTTGCCAGACTTCTCCTTTCATCTCAGTCTTTCAGTCTCTCCGCTCTCCTGGTCATCCTGCCTGTTCCTTCACTAGTCTCTGCTTCTCGCCGGACTCCCCCTTTCACCTCAGCCTTTCAGTCTCTCCTAATGGCATTCCCCATGGGCTGCCTCTCCGTGTCTACTGTCCCTCTTTTCCCCACATGGCCTCAGTTTTTTTCACCCGGCCCCTCTTTCAACCCAGCCTTTTCACTCTCCTCCATCTCATCCATTCCTTCTCATTACGGCTCTACCACCGGTACTTCACTGCTCTCTCTCAGCTCTCCTGGTCACACTGTCCCTCGTTTCAGCAGAGGCTTGCGACTCCTTACTGGAATCCTCCTTTCACCAGAGTCTCTGCTTTCACGCTCTTCTAGTAGCCCCCCCCACCCTCCCTTCCGGTACTTCACGTACTATCTCTCCCCTCGTCATTCTGTACCTCCTCTCACCAGAGGCTCTCCATTTCTCACCCAGTCCCCTATTTCATCACAATCTTTAGGTCTCTCATTGTGGCACTCTCCACCGGCATTTCACGGACTCTCCTTGTCATCCTGCCCTTTCCTACACTAGAGTCTTTACTTTATACCGGACTCTTCCTTTCACCTCAGCCTTTCAACTCTCCTATAACACTCCCCACCGGCCGTCTCTCCCCTCTATGTGTCATTCCACCGACACAGCTCCACCGATGCACACACCACACAGCTCCACTGATGCACCCACCACACAGCTCCACGAGGCACCCACCATACAGCTCCACCGAGGCACCCACCGTACAGCTCCACCGAGGCACCCACCACACAGCTCCACCGATGCACCCACCACACAGCTCCACCGATGCACCCACCATACAGCTCCACCGATGCACCCACCACACAGCTCCACCGATGCAGCAACTACACAGCTCCACTGATGCAGCCACCACACAGCTCCACCGATGCAGCCACCACACAGCTCCACCGATGCAGCCACCACACAGCTCCACCGATGCAGCCACCACACAGCTCCACCGATGCACCAACCACACAGCTCCACCGATGCACCCACCATACAGCTCCACCGATGCACCCACCACACAGCTCCACCGATGCACCCACCACACAGCTCCACCGATGCAGCCACCACACAGCTCCACCGATGCAGCCACCACACAGCCCCACCGACACAGCTCCACCGATGCACCCACCACACACCTCCACCGATGCACCCACCACACAGCTCCACCGATGCAGCCACCACACAGCTCCACCGACACAGCTCCACTGATGCACCCACCACACAGCTCCACCGATGCACCCACCACACAGCTCCACCGAGGCACCCACCATACAGCTCCACCGAGGCACCCACCATACAGCTCCACCGAGGCACCCACCATACAGCTCCACCGATGCACCCACCACACAGCTCCACCGATGCACCCACCGCACAGCTCCACCGAGGCACCCACCATACAGCTCCACCGATGCACCCACCGCACAGCTCCAGCGATGCACCCACCACACAGCTCCACCGAGGCACCCACCACACAGCTCCACCGACACAGCTCCACCGATGCACCCACCACACAGCTCCACCGATGCACCCACCACCCAGCTCCACTGATGCAACCACCACACAGCTCCACCGAGGCACCCACCATACAGCTCCACCGAGGCACCCACCATACAGCTCCACCGAGGCACCCACCATACAGCTCCATCGATGCACCCACCACACAGCTCCACCGATGCACCCACCGCACAGCTCCACCGAGGCACCCACCATACAGCTCCACCGATGCACCCACCACACAGCTCCACCGATGCACCCACCACACAGCTCCACCGAGGCACCCACCACACAGCTCCACCTACACAGCTCCACCGATGCACCCACCACACAGCTCCACCGATGCACCCACCACACAGCTCCACCGAGGCACCCACCACACAGCTCCACTGATGCACCCACTACACAGCTCCACCGAGGCACCCAACACACAGCTCCACCGATGCACCCACCACACAGCTCCACCGATGCAGCCACCACACAGCTCCACCGACACAGCTCCACCGATGCACCCACCACACAGCTCCACCGATGCACCCACCACCCAGCTCCACTGATGCACCCACCACACAGCTCCACCTATGCAGCAACTACACAGCTCCACTGATGCAGCCACCACACAGCTCCACCGATGCAGCCACCACACAGCTCCACCGATGCAGCCACCACACAGCTCCACCGATGCAGCCACCAGACAGCTCCACCGATGCACCAACCACACAGCTCCACCGATGCACCCACCATACAGCTCCACCGATGCACCCACCACACAGCTCCACCGAGGCACCCACCATACAGCTTCACCGAGGCACCCACCACACAGCTCCACCGATGCACCCACCACACAGCTCCACCGATGCAGCCACCACACAGCTCCACCGATGCACCAGCCACACAGCTCCACCGATGCACCCACCATACAGCTCCACCGATGCACCCACCACACAGCTCCACAAATGCACCCACCACACAGCTCCACAGATGCACCCACCACACAGCTCCACCGATGCACCCACCACACAGATCCACCAATGCAGCCACCACACAGCTCCACCGACACAGCTCCACCGATGCACCCACCACACAGCTCCACCGATGCACCCACCACACAGCTCCACCGATGCACCCACCACACAGCTCCACCAAGGCACCCACCATACAGCTCCACCGAGGCACCCACCGTACAGCTCCACCGATGCACCCACCACACAGCTCCACCGATGCACCCACCACACAGCTCCACCGAGGCACCCACCATACAGCTCCACCGATGCACCCACCACACAGCTCCACTGAGGCACCCACCACACAGCTCCACCGATGCACCCACCACACAGCTCCACCTACACAGCTCCACTGATGCACCCACCACACAGCTCCACCGATGCACCAACCACACAGCTCCACAGAGGCACCCACCACACAGCTCCACCGATGCACCCACCACACAGCTCTACCGATGCACCCACCACACAGCTCCACCGATGCAGCCACCACCCAGCTCCACCGACACAGCTCCACCGATGTACCCACCACCCAGCTCCACCGATGCACCCACCACACAGCTCCACCGACACAGCTCCACCGAGGCACCCACCACACAGCTCCACCGAGGCACCCACCATACAGCTCCACCGAGGCACCCACCATACAGCTCCACCGAGGCACCCACCATACAGCTCCACCGATGCACCCACCACACAGCTCCACCGATGCACCCACCGCACAGCTCCACCGAGGCACCCACCATACAGCTCCACCGATGCACCCACCGCACAGCTCCACCGATGCACCCACCACACAGCTCCACCGAGGCACCCACCACACAGCTCCACCAACACAGCTCCACCGATGCACCCACCACACAGCTCCACCGATGCACCCACCACCCAGCTCCACTGATGCAACCACCACACAGCTCCACCGAGGCACCCACCATACAGCTCCACCGAGGCACCCACCATACAGCTCCACCGAGGCACCCACCATACAGCTCCATCGATGCACCCACCACACAGCTCCACCGATGCACCCACCGCACAGCTCCACCGAGGCACCCACCATACAGCTCCACCGATGCACCCACCACACAGCTCCACCGATGCACCCACCACACAGCTCCACCGAGGCACCCACCACACAGCTCCACCTACACAGCTCCACCGATGCACCCACCACACAGCTCCACCGATGCACCCACCACACAGCTCCACCGAGGCACCCACCACACAGCTCCACTGATGCACCCACTACACAGCTCCAACGAGGCACCCAACACACAGCTCCACCGATGCACCCACCACACAGCTCCACCGATGCAGCCACCACACAGCTCCACCGACACAGCTCCACCGATGCACCCACCACACAGCTCCACCGATGCACCCACCACCCAGCTCCACTGATGCACCCACCACACAGCTCCACCTATGCAGCAACTACACAGCTCCACTGATGCAGCCACCACACAGCTCCACCGATGCAGCCACCACACAGCTCCACCGATGCAGCCACCACACAGCTCCACCGATGCAGCCACCAGACAGCTCCACCGATGCACCAACCACACAGCTCCACCGATGCACCCACCATACAGCTCCACCGATGCACCCACCACACAGCTCCACCGAGGCACCCACCATACAGCTTCACCGAGGCACCCACCACACAGCTCCACCGATGCACCCACCACACAGCTCCACCGATGCAGCCACCACACAGCTCCACCGATGCACCAGCCACACAGCTCCACCGATGCACCCACCATACAGCTCCACCGATGCACCCACCACACAGCTCCACAGATGCACCCACCACACAGCTCCACAGATGCACCCACCACACAGCTCCACCGATGCACCCACCACACAGATCCACCAATGCAGCCACCACACAGCTCCACCGACACAGCTCCACCGATGCACCCACCACACAGCTCCACCGATGCACCCACCACACAGCTCCACCGATGCACCCACCACACAGCTCCACCAAGGCACCCACCATACAGCTCCACCGAGGCACCCACCGTACAGCTCCACCGATGCACCCACCACACAGCTCCACCGATGCACCCACCACACAGCTCCACCGAGGCACCCACCATACAGCTCCACCGATGCACCCACCACACAGCTCCACTGAGGCACCCACCACACAGCTCCACCGATGCACCCACCACACAGCTCCACCTACACAGCTCCACTGATGCACCCACCACACAGCTCCACCGATGCACCAACCACACAGCTCCACAGAGGCACCCACCACACAGCTCCACCGATGCACCCACCACACAGCTCTACCGATGCACCCACCACACAGCTCCACCGATGCAGCCACCACCCAGCTCCACCGACACAGCTCCACCGATGTACCCACCACCCAGCTCCACCGATGCACCCACCACACAGCTCCACCGACACAGCTCCACCGAGGCACCCACCATACAGCTCCACCGAGGCACCCACCACACAGCTCCACAGATGCACCCACCACACAGCTCCACCGATGCACCCACCACACAGCTCCACCGATGCAGCCACCACACAGCTCCACCGACAAAGCTCCACCGATGCACCCACCACCCAGCTCCACCAATGCACCCACCACGCAGCTCCACAGACACAGCTCCACCAATGCACCCACCACACAGCTCCACCGATGCACCAACCACACAGCTCCACCGAGGCACCCACCATACAGCTCCACCAAGGCACCCAGCACACAGCTCCACCGATTCACCCACCACACAGCTCCACCGAGGCACCCACCACACAGCTCCACAGATGCACCCACCACACAGCTCCACAGATGCACCCACCATACAGCTTCACAGATGCACCCACCACACAGCTCCACAGATGCACCCACCACACAGCTCCACCGAAGCACCCACCACACAGCTCCACCGATGCACCCACCACACAGCTCCGCCGATGCACCCACCACACAGCTCCGCCTAGGCATCCACCACACAGCTCCACCAATGCACCCACCACACAGCTCCACCGATGCTCCAACTAAGCTCCACCAATGCACCCACCACACAGCTCCACCAATGCACCCACTAATCTCCACCGATGCACACACCACTCAGCGCAACCACAGCATCACTCAGCGCAACCACAGCATCACTCAGCACCACCACAGCATCACTCAGCGCAACCACAGCATCACTTAGCGCAACCACAGCATCACTGGTTCAAATATGTTCTTTCAATGTTTCAAGCCGTTTTCAAGCTTTCACGCTTTATTACAAATCACAAAAAGATGTTAATATTTCACTTCTGTTCTTGGATTTTCGTCACAATAAAAAACACTGAACATAATCTTCACAAAAGTTATTTACAAAAGTTTAAGCTATTGCCATTACAAATTAAATAAATTATTTAAGTATTAATTATTTTTAAAAAATTAAAAGCCATTGTTATTTGTAATATCAATACATCTAAGTCACGTAAATACAAAACATGAAATACAAAGAACAAAATGGAAGGTGCACTCAAATAAAGTCAATAGAAATGGTAATTTAAAGTGTCTTCTTCTTTATTCAAAAAATTGTTCAAGGAGCATAGGCACAGCCAACGCGTTTCGTTCCTCTTGCCTTTTAGGAACTTCGTCAGGGCGAGTTCTTTATACAAGGTGAGCTGGAATCAAAACAGTCAAGTAGGATTAAATCGGAAGTGGCGGTTAGTTCGGTGGACCAAAAGGAATAACCTTCAAAATCGAAGAAATGAGCCCCACAGCGGGTGGCCTCGAATTGATCCAGTCGAAAATCTATGGTTCAGGAGTATTTTGGAAGCTAATGTCAGCCCCAGGACAGAAGCAATATTGGATATATTAGAATCGTGTCATCTTCAACGGAATTTCTAATGTAAGTCCTGCGGAGCATATAACCTTAGATCCTACGAAAACGACCTCCGAGGTAAAGAAGTCGAACAAGTTACTCAACCGCCGCCGGTCCAGTAGTGACCAGAATGTTTATGGCAATGACCACGGAACACCTGTGATAGGGTACCCGCTTCCGAAGTTTCAGCACAAACGGCGTCCTGCAATCCTACTTGACTGTTTTGATTCCAGCTCACCTTGTATAAAGAACTCGCCCTGACGAATTTCCTAAAAGGCAAGAGGAACGAAACGCGTTGGCTGTGCCTATGCTCCTTGAACACTTTTTTGAATAAAGAAGAAGACACTTTAAATTACCATTTCTATTGACTTTATTTGAGTGCACCTTCCATTTTGTTCTTTGTATTTCAATAATCTACACATCCCATGGCAGCGGGTGTTGGAAGAGATTGCACCATCCTAATTTGAGAACTAAATGATCCGTAGTGCTTGACCTGGTCTGCTGCCTTTGGTCCTTTGGTTTCATAAATACAAAACATGTTGCATTACAAATGCTATAGGTGTCACATTTGCGAAAGTTATAACTATTGGCATTGTAAATGACAAAGTTATTAAATTAGCTATTTAAAAAAATAACACATAAATAAAAAAAAAAATGTATAAGACCAATAGCTCAAACTTTTCTAATGCGAGCCCTATTGCATTTCCAATGCTTGTTTTTTTCAGATAACATCATAAAGCATTCTGTGACTTTTTTTCAAATCTCTCATTATACTATGTGACTACACGTCCCAGCATGCTGAGTATTGGTGGCTGAAATGCCAGAAATCGCTGAAGGCCATCCTCACGACATGAGGCAAGCTGGCTAGTATGCATGAAATGGTCTGTCTCTGAGGCGAGAGGTGCGGTCACAGGGGAGGGTCTCCTGTTCCAGCTCCCCCCCAGATGGTCTCTTCTCAGCCATGTCTGAGCTGTAACTGCAGCTCCTGGTCTGAGAGACAGCTGCCGGGGGATGTAAGGAATGACGGCACGCTGGGAATCAGTACCGAGGGAAAGAAGGGAAGTTGCTGGCCCGATGGCTGGCGGTGCCGGCCTTTTCTGGAGGGCACGCGGGGCTGCAATTGTACAACTGCTCTGACTGCTAACATTGGGGTTGCCAGGAGCAACAATGGCTCCTTGCCAAAGAACAAGAGATTAATGCTGGAAGGCAGAAGGACTCAACGGTGTCGAACAATATCATTTTGAAACGCTCCCTCCCCCTCCCACCCTCACACACAGTGCCGCAGATCACACATCACAGCCACCCTAGCTAATACGCATATCACGCAGGTGAAGCAGGGTTGGCATGTATTGTATTGTAATTGCATTTATATAGCGCTTACTACCCCCGACGAGGCGTCGAAGCGCGTTTGCTGTGCTCCGAAGAAACTAATATCTGTTTGCTGAGGTATTTATACCTCAAACCTCCGCATCGACGTTACCTAGAGCTCGACCTGAAGATCCAGGGCCTCTTGTACAAACTCCTGTTCACAAAGCAGCCGCTGTGTTTGCACACTGACTGATTCACAATGTCATGGATGCAGTGATCCCTACAACAAGCCGGGACCATTGGCTTTGTCAATGGTTGTTAGCTGCATAAAATAAATAAGCAACAACTATGGCTTTGTGATATATCATATTGAAAATGCTTCAGTTCTGAAATGATGAGACTGTGAAAGAACTAAAACGAGTCTCTTTGAAGTTACATCAAAGGCAGTGAAGGGTGGTACTGCTGCAGAGTTAATGGTTTTTTTTCCACCTTAAGGGTGAGGGCAAAAATGGAGAGTCCGATAGGGACCCGTCTCAGCACCTGCTTTTAAGGACTTACGGTGCTGAGAACCGGCAGGACCCGGCCCACTTAAAGCCCTGGGGTTACCCAATGCATTCCTTACAGGTATGATGGAATATCAGCCCTATAGAATCCGTTCCATCGCTGAAAAGAAATAGCTTCCTCAGTAAGGCAGCTCCTATCCAGCAACCCATAGGTAAGGGAGGAACTTACAGCATGACTTCCTGTTATTAATAAAGTTGAAGCCAAAACATCAACATAAGACATATTCAATCCCATACCCTGGGAGGGGGGCGGGATACACGGACTGTATTGTGGAAGTCTGGACTCTGAGTAATGAAGGTTACCAGTAACTCCTCGTCCATCTTCGCTGATCCTATCCTTACATGCGTGATCATACCCCACCAAACCTTATTGATTATTAGTTCCATTATTAAGAGAACACTGTAGGTAGAATGCGATAAGGTGTGATATAATAAAGGAGGAACTCCCCTATTCAGACATCAAAAGGAATCTCTTTAAAAACAAGCATTTGCAATGCAATAGGTCTCGCATTTACGCATTGCAAATGGTAGTCATCATGGCAATGGGGGGCTGGAGGGGGAGAAGGCACGGACAACTGTTGGGGGCAAGAAGGCATGGACAACGGGAGTGCGGGCAGCGGGAGGCGGGGAAAAGGCACAGACAGCAGGAGTAAGATGGGAGTAAAGAAGGCAGTAGGACAACCTCATTAAAGAAAATAGTGCTCACAGACTAAATAACACGTACCGTGTAACACTCGAAGTAAAGGGGCCAGTCGCCAAGAGAGATGACAAATTAAGAGGAGGCGGTACTAATGAGGGACTAACAAGCCTATTGATGAATCAGAAGCCAGCATTTAGGACAGACAATGGTAGAGGCCAATGGCAAACATGGGCAGAGCGTAGGCGGGGCTTCTATTCGCTACTCGTCTACAATAAGTCTCTCAGAGCAGCACATACACGCTGACTCAGGCTTGACCTAAACACGTGACCTTGTCTCAAAAACATAAGACAAACATGCAATTTCCCTTTTTGTGCTGTGGATCACCTTTAAATAGTTGTGGCGTGCCCAAACAAGGAAAGTGAGCCATATTACAATGAAGGTGCTGCCCCCCCAGAGCATGTGTGAAGTCGTGCTGCCCTACAGGCAGTACATTCAAGTGAAATACAGAGCAGCCGGTTCAAAGTTGCGCCTTGTTACACTGGTCAGGCGGCAACCCTTCTCTGCACTTTAAAGAGGGGAGAGAGATCCCTTGCTGGTGTGTGCAGTGAGTGACTGCACCCCCCTGCAAGGGGATGCCTGGAGGGTCCATGAGACCGCCTTTCTCCCTACCAGAGGGCTGCCCTTAAGAAGTGCACTGAATGTGTGCCACCTTTTTGTGGTGCACTTTCATTGCACCTCCTAAAGGCATGTTTGCCTCTATGCCTACAGCCATAATGCTGCAGCACATCCATAATATGGCATAGGCATTCAAATAAGGGAACTCCATTTAAGATAGCGCTGGCACTACATGTGCGCCAGCACAATCTGTAATACGGGGTGGGCTGCACAATCATCTACGGCCCCTTCTGTAATACTAAAGTGCCCCCGGGGGCACACATGCCTGTTGCACTGCCGGGGCTTTCTCTGTAATACAGCCTAGGTCTCAAAAGTTCACAAATGTCGACTGTATAACTTATGAGAAGAGGGTCTTCAGAAAGCTCATATGAACAACCTTGAGACAAAAGAATCATTTTTAATCAGTTTTACTTTTTATAGGTATTTATTAGTATGAGTTCCATATATTACTTTGTTACTCATCTCAGAAAAGGGCTGAAAGTAAGAACATTTTAATCAGACTTGTGAAACATAGTAACTACATTTTAAACTGGTTTCACAGAGTAAATAAAACAGCTTGGTTGTATTCCATTAAAAGAGGTAGATGTTAGCTGTTAATGCTTGTCGTTCCTGAATTTGCTGCTCCCTGAGGGATAGAAGGGTTAATGGTGTGCAGTTAAAATATTCAAGGTTACCCTCAGTGCTTTAAATGGAAAAAATAAGTGCAGGTACTCACCTGAGATGTGGACTAGGGGGCAGGGTTAGGGGGGCTAGGGCTATGGATGCGGGGCTATGGGCAGTGCTAAGGAGCGGGGCCAGAGGCACACATTCAATTTGATTGACGGTTAATTGGTGCGCAGATATGCACACTGCAGACAGCACTCACTCATACCAGAACAGGGACATAGAAGCACTTGTGCACGCGTACAGGGTATTTAATTTATGTGGTTTAGAAACGCATATTCTGATGTCTACACATTACTACACCTTGATTCCCTGATTCCCCCCCAAACAACCCCCACTGCTGTGCTACACCATCATCATCACCACCTTTCTCCTCGATCTGGCTCCAATCAAGTGCTGCCCGACACTGCTATGCCAGCAGGCAGCCCACTCTTAGGTTTCCAGAGTCAGGAGATGTGCCTCTTAGCAGGCCCTTCTCGCACACCTACAGTGCAATTGTCTCAACAGAGCCTGAGTGGATACTCTGTCAATAATCACAGTGTGACTTAGGCCCCTCCCAAACCCCTGTCTGCTCTGATTGAATACATATGGGCGTTGCTCAATTAGCAGATTGTAAAGGGAAATTAGTACTCGAGTGCTTCACAAAAACAGACCACTCACATCTGTGTCATGCTTCCTTCTTTACATGCCAAATTGAACTGAGTTGCCTTGCTGCCTCATGAGTACTGGTACTCTCTTTGAGACAACAAGTTCTGGTACTCAAAGGCAGAAAATGTAGAAATGCCGGTACTTAGTACCGGTGAGTACCGGCCCATTTAAAGGACTGGTTAAACTGCTCCTGGTCCTTTGTCACAGATAAAGACTGACAGAGCGAAGAAGGGTTGACCACACCCCGACGCCACATGACAAGGGTGTCTGATGCCATACACCATTTGCAAATGAGAGAAGGCACAATGGTGGAGCACAAGGTAATACCAAAAATATCTCTCAGTGTGCCTCAGGTGAAGGAGGCCCCCCTCTAAAAATAGTGGGGGACTCTACACCCGAGTGCATCCCTACCTGTCCCCGGACCAGGCAGCAAGAGTAAACATGAATGCATCATGGAGTTGACTCCACACACAGAAGCTTGAGTGGGTCTGGTCTCGCTTCACAATGGCTAGTGCCTCCATCCAGGTCACCGCACACAGGGGCAGATTTACAAGCCCCTTGCGCCACTTTTGGGTCAATTTTCCCATGTTAAAAGTGATGTCAAAGTGGCGCAAGGGGCTTGTAAATCTGCCCCACAAGCTGTTATGGAGTTGCACAAGGGTCTAAGTCTACACCGCAGAAGGTGCTGTACACAGAGACTTGCTGGAGTCTTATCATGAACAAAGACTGGTGTACAAAGACACTTAGGAATGATCAGAAATGCACCAGAATCTGGTGATGCTCCTCATAGGCCCCTGGGGGCCTTTTCGCAACAGAATATGCGAAACGCCAAGGGAAGTGTGTGCACTCGGAGTCTTGTGGTGTCACACATGCACCAGAGGTTGTCTTTTCAGCCAGGATATTGCTGCATACAGAGGCTTGGTGGGATGCTCGAAAAATACATACACATGCAGCCAATGTCTCTGTCCCACGACCAAGCCTTCACCCCACACAGTGTGGCCTGGGCACACCGATAAGTGCCAGCTCCCTGGATGCACACACGTGTTAACTAGTGTAAGCCACAGGGGCTCGAGTTCCAGCATTTCAATTGAGGAGCTCGTGAAATTGCATACTTTATAAGTAGAGACTGAAAATCCCAACAGGCAAAGTGTTGCTTATGAACATGACTGCCTAAAGCAGTAATAGAGGACATAAGGCCACTTGGATAATATGCTTTTTAAAATTACTAAATCGTCTAATCTATTAGACGACTACTACTACTTTTCTCACATATAAATCAAATATAAACACAGCTCCCCTATTTCAAATAAGTCTACTGTTTCATTTGCATCATACATAAAAATAAGAATTGGCAAATCCCTCTTGTTCAACTTTTATATAATATATTGTGAACGTTTTTACCAAACTTCACTACAGTAGTGCAATCTGTTCTAACAAAACACAAGAGGCCATATGTACAAAAGCTTTTTTTGAGGTCGGAAACGGCCAGATTCTGCGAATCAGGACGTTCCTGGCCACAAAAATGCTTCTTTTATATGTACAAAACATAAACTGCATTCGGCAGCATGTTACTGAACCACAGTTTGTGTTTAGCGATTTGGTAGGGGCGGTATAGGGCATCCCTTCCAAATAAAGAATTGCAGTGCTACCTATGAATGTTTTGCGACCCAATTATGATCACAAAACATTCATTTTTTACCGACACCTCAAAGGTGGTGGTAACCATTCGCAAATGGGAAGGGGTCCACATTGGATGTCTCCCCTTCTGGTAATTTGAGAAACAAATATTTTTTAAGAGCAGGCAGTAGTCTAAGGGACCACTGCCTGCTCTTAAAAAATGAAAATTAAAGGTTTAATTTTATTTTTTAAAATGCATCCCGTTTTCCTTTAAGGAAAAGGGAATGCATTTTCAAAAACAAAAGATTGCTTTATTACAAAGCAAACACAGACTTGGTGGTCTGCTGACCCCAACAGGCCACCATCTCTGTAATGGCTGCAATTCCTAATGGGTTGCAAACTACGATCTACCTCATTGATATTCATGAGTTAAGTCGATTTACGACCGACCCACTAGGAATCTCTATTTCAAATTTGTACGTTTTGTACATTAGGAATTGCGATTTCCTAATTGCGATTCAGTAAGAATTGCAATTAAGAAATTGCAATTCCTACATTTTTTATATATGCCTGAAAAAAGGAAATAGGTGGCGAGTGCTGTGGCAAATGTGTTTTTTATCATTATGTGGGGGAAATAGCCTTTACCACACAGCCTTTACCATGCAATACCTTTAGCATGCATTCTTTACCAATGAAGTCTTTACCACACATATGCCTTTACTGGACAAGCCTTAACAAAAAAAAAGTAAGTATATATCAAATGAGTGAAATCGCTTTATATATATATATATATATATATATATATATATATATATATATATATATATATATATATATATATATATACGCACAATCCACCAGTTGTCGGTCGATTAACGGCAAGCACACGAATATCCAGTTACAAAAGTGTTTATTTCCAAACCCCCCTCACCCTTGACAGACGCGTTTCGCTTTGAGCTTCGTCAGTGTCAGTCAAAAAAGTAAATAAATAAATAAATAAATGAAAAAATATATATATATATATATATATTCACTGAAAAAACCATAGGTTATAGACCATATATAGTTAGGAATTAGCATTTACAAAACCTTGAAAATTCACTGAAAAAACCATAGGTTATAGACCATATATAGTTAGGAATTAGCATTTAAAAAACCTTATTTTACTCACACAAAACCATTGAAATTCCATATATAGTTAGTTGCACTAACTATATATCGCGCACCCGCAATCCACTGCTGATCATGTCACATATTACATCATTCATGACATGGTCAGTGACATCACTGATGACATCACTGATGACATCTCAAATGACATCACTGATGACATCACTGATGACAACATCCAGTGACTGTATTTTTCTGTAAAGTTAAAATATGTCTTGAGTGGATGTATAAGTGTCTGGATGAAGGATTTAGTAGGTGCATGACTGACTGTATGAGTGAGTGATTAAATGTGTCTCACTGAATGCATGGGTTAGTGACTAAACTGTCTTAATTTGTGCATCATTATGTCTGTTGTTCTGTAAACTGCTGCATGTGTTGATCATTAGCTATACGAGAGGCTATATGTGTTATTAATTGGTTGCCCAAGTATTTCTATGGGAGATTGAGTTTGTGTGGGGGTGGCTGGAAGGTGTGTGACTCTATGCATAGATGTGTGAGCAGTTTATTCACTAGGTGTATGAGTTCAAGAGTGCATGTGGAAACAGCTACATGGGCAGTTGACTGTGTGCATGAGTGTATTGATGAGTGAATGGATATCTCAATGCTACATGTCATAGTAAGTACATATGTAAAACACAGTACATGTGAGAGTTGGCATATATAAATAACTGTGCATGAGAGCCACTGAATGAGTGAGTGGTTGTATCGATCATTGTGAACTTGTATCAGGGATTGTATAAGAGAGTAAATATGTGTTAGTATATGTTTCAATAAGTAAGGTGTGTTTAACTGTATAGTTGAAGAAATGGAGGTGAGATTGTTTCTTTGCATGACTGACTGGGTGTGTGAGTAACTCCATGGATGAGTGGCAGTGTGTGAGTGTCTGTATACACTGAGTGTATCTAAGGTTATATTAGAGTCTGAAGAGGTTTATCGTATTAGCACAAGAATGATGTCAAATGAGATGTCATCAGTGATGTCATCAGTGATGTCATTTGAGATGTCATCAGTGATGTCATCAGTGATGTCACTGACCATGTCATGAATGATGTAATATGTGACATGATCAGCAGTGGATTGCGGGTGCGCGATATATAGTTAGTGCAACTAACTATATATGGAATTTCAATGGTTTTGTGTGAGTAAAATAAGGTTTTTTAAATGCGAATTCCTAACTATATATGGTCTATAACCTATGGTTTTTTCAGTGAATTTTCAAGGTTTTGTAAATGCTAATTCCTAACTATATATGGTCTATAACCTATGGTTTTTTCAGTGAATATATATATATATATATATATATTTTTTAATTTATTTATTTACTTTTTTGACTGACACTGACGAAGCTCAAAGCGAAACGCGTCTGTCAAGGGTGAGGGGGGTTTGGAAATAAACACTTTTGTAACTGGATATTCGTGTGCTTGCCGTTAATCGACCGACAACTGGTGGATTGTGCGTATATATATATATATATATATATATATATATATATAAAGCGATTTCACTCATTTGATATATACTTACTTTTTTTTTGTTAAGGCTTGTCCAGTAAAGGCATATGTGTGGTAAAGACTTCCTTGGTAAAGAATGCATGCTAAAGGTATTGCATGGTAAAGGCTGTGTGGTAAAGGCTATTTCCCCCACATAATGATAAAAAACACATTTGCCACAGCACTCGCCACCTATTTCCTTTTTTCAGGCATATATAAAAAATGTAGGAATTGCAATTTCTTAATTGCAATTCTTACTGAATCGCAATTAGGAAATCGCAATTCCTAATGTACAAAACGTACAAATTTGAAATAGAGATTCCTAGTGGGTCGGTCGTAAATCGACTTAACTCATGAATATCAATGAGGTAGATCGTAGTTTGCAACCCATTAGGAATTGCAGCCATTACAGAGATGGTGGCCTGTTGGGGTCAGCAGACCACCAAGTCTGTGTTTGCTTTGTAATAAAGCAATCTTTTGTTTTTGAAAATGCATTCCCTTTTCCTTAAAGGAAAACGGGATGCATTTAAAAAAATAAAATTAAACCTTTAATTTTCATTTTTTAAGAGCAGGCAGTGGTCCCTTAGACTACTGCCTGCTCTTAAAAAATATTTGTTTCTCAAATTACCAGAAGGGGAGACATCCAATGTGGACCCCTTCCCATTTGCGAATGGTTACCACCACCTTTGAGGTGTCGGTAAAAAATGAATGTTTTGTGATCATAATTGGGTCGCAAAACATTCATAGGTAGCACTGCAATTCTTTATTTGGAAGGGATGCCCTATACCGCCCCTACCAAATCGCTAAACACAAACTGTGGTTCAGTAACATGCTGCCGAATGCAGTTTATGTTTTGTACATATAAAAGAAGCATTTTTGTGGCCAGGAACGTCCTGATTCGCAGAATCTGGCCGTTTCCGACCTCAAAAAAAGCTTTTGTACATATGGCCTCTTGTGTTTTGTTAGAACAGATTGCACTACTGTAGTGAAGTTTGGTAAAAACGTTCACAATATATTATATAAAAGTTGAACAAGAGGGATTTGCCAATTCTTATTTTTATGTATGATGCAAATGAAACAGTAGACTTATTTGAAATAGGGGAGCTGTGTTTATATTTGATTTATATGTGAGAAAAGTAGTAGTAGTCGTCTAATAGATTAGACGATTTAGTAATTTTAAAAAGCATATTATCCAAGTGGCCTTATGTCCTCTATTACTGCTTTAGGCAGTCATGTTCATAAGCAACACTTTGCCTGTTGGGATTTTCAGTCTCTACTTATAAAGTATGCAATTTCACGAGCTCCTCAATTGAAATGCTGGAACTCGAGCCCCTGTGGCTTACACTAGTTAACACGTGTGTGCATCCAGGGAGCTGGCACTTATCGGTGTGCCCAGGCCACACTGTGTGGGGTGAAGGCTTGGTCGTGGGACAGAGACATTGGCTGCATGTGTATGTATTTTTCGAGCATCCCACCAAGCCTCTGTATGCAGCAATATCCTGGCTGAAAAGACAACCTCTGGTGCATGTGTGACACCACAAGACTCCGAGTGCACACACTTCCCTTGGCGTTTCGCATATTCTGTTGCGAAAAGGCCCCCAGGGGCCTATGAGGAGCATCACCAGATTCTGGTGCATTTCTGATCATTCCTAAGTGTCTTTGTACACCAGTCTTTGTTCATGATAAGACTCCAGCAAGTCTCTGTGTACAGCACCTTCTGCGGTGTAGACTTAGACCCTTGTGCAACTCCATAACAGCTTGTGGGGCAGATTTACAAGCCCCTTGCGCCACTTTGACATCACTTTTAACATGGGAAAATTGATCCAAAAGTGGCGCATTCAGTAAGAATTGCAATTAAGAAATTGCAATTCCTACATTTTTTATATATGCCTGAAAAAAGGAAATAGGTGGCGAGTGCTGTGGCAAATGTGTTTTTTATCATTATGTGGGGGAAATAGCCTTTACCACACAGCCTTTACCATGCAATACCTTTAGCATGCATTCTTTACCAAGGAAGTCTTTACCACACATATGCCTTTACTGGACAAGCCTTAACAAAAAAAAAGTAAGTATATATCAAATGAGTGAAATCGCTTTATATATATATATATATATATATATATATCCAACACACAGGTTGCCTGCATTGAGTCAGCCCATACGAGTGCATCAAAGTATCCTCTTTATTTCATAAGAAGAACGGCTTTCCATTATCAGCACCAGCGCTTCGCCATCATAGTCCTGCGTTGCCCAACGCGTTTCATACTTAGCAGCATTTCATCAGGGGCTCCAGGTAGGTAAGGGAACACAGCCCGCAATGAGCAAGTCACTTTTTAAATTCATAAGTCCCCGCCCAGTTGGGCGCGGCCGTCACCACGGCCTTCTGGATCTTGAAGTGCTCACAGTATTCCTCAGTGAGTTGCAGCTGTGAAATTCCCCACAAATTGTCCAAAATTAAAAACCACAGTTGGTCGCGATAGTCTCTCGTGTTGAAAGGGAGGCACAAAGTATGTTCTTCCATGGAGGTGCACCCGCCCCTCAATTGTGGCGTAATTAAACACCTCACCAGGGCTGCACAACGGTGCAGCAGGGCTGAACTCGCGACTCAGACTGCGCCGCTTAAAACTCCAACACACAGGTTGCCTGCATTGAGTCAGCCCATACGAGTGCATCAAAGTATCCTCTTTATTTCATAAGAAGAACGGCTTTCCATTATCAGCACCAGCGCTTCGCCATCTTAGTCCTGCGTTGCCCAACGCGTTTCATACTTAGCAGCATTTCATCAGGGGCTCCAGGTAGGTAAGGGAACACAGCCCGCAATGAGCAAGTCACTTTTTAAATTCATAAGTCCCCGCCCAGTTGGGCGCGGCCGTCACCACGGCCTTCTGGATCTTGAAGTGCTCACAGTATTCCTCAGTGAGTTGCAGCTGTGAAATTCCCCACAAATTGTCCAAAATTAAAAACCACAGTTGGTCGCGATAGTCTCTCGTGTTGAAAGGGAGGCACAAAGTATGTTCTTCCATGGAGGTGCACCCGCCCCTCAATTGTGGCGTAATTAAACACCTCACCAGGGCTGCACAACGGTGCAGCAGGGCTGAACTCGCGACTCAGACTGCGCCGCTTAAAACTCCAACACACAGGTTGCCTGCATTGAGTCAGCCCATACGAGTGCATCAAAGTATCCTCTTTATTTCATAAGAAGAACGGCTTTCCATTATCAGCACCAGCGCTTCGCCATCTTAGTCCTGCGTTGCCCAACGCGTTTCATACTTAGCAGCATTTCATCAGGGGCTCCAGGTAGGTAAGGGAACACAGCCCGCAATGAGCAAGTCACTTTTTAAATTCATAAGTCCCCGCCCAGTTGGGCGCGGCCGTCACCACGGCCTTCTGGATCTTGAAGTGCTCACAGTATTCCTCAGTGAGTTGCAGCTGTGAAATTCCCCACAAATTGTCCAAAATTAAAAACCACAGTTGGTCGCGATAGTCTCTCGTGTTGAAAGGGAGGCACAAAGTATGTTCTTCCATGGAGGTGCACCCGCCCCTCAATTGTGGCGTAATTAAACACCTCACCAGGGCTGCACAACGGTGCAGCAGGGCTGAACTCGCGACTCAGACTGCGCCGCTTAAAACTCCAACACACAGGTTGCCTGCATTGAGTCAGCCCATACGAGTGCATCAAAGTATCCTCTTTATTTCATAAGAAGAACGGCTTTCCATTATCAGCACCAGCGCTTCGCCATCTTAGTCCTGCGTTGCCCAACGCGTTTCATACTTAGCAGCATTTCATCAGGGGCTCCAGGTAGGTAAGGGAACACAGCCCGCAATGAGCAAGTCACTTTTTAAATTCATAAGTCCCCGCCCAGTTGGGCGCGGCCGTCACCACGGCCTTCTGGATCTTGAAGTGCTCACAGTATTCCTCAGTGAGTTGCAGCTGTGAAATTCCCCACAAATTGTCCAAAATTAAAAACCACAGTTGGTCGCGATAGTCTCTCGTGTTGAAAGGGAGGCACAAAGTATGTTCTTCCAAAGTGACTTGCTCATTGCGGGCTGTGTTCCCTTACCTACCTGGAGCCCCTGATGAAATGCTGCTGGTGCTGATAATGGAAAGCCGTTCTTCTTATGAAATAAAGAGGATACTTTGATGCACTCGTATGGGCTGACTCAATGCAGGCAACCTGTGTGTTGGAGTTTTAAGCGGCGCAGTCTGAGTCGCGAGTTCAGGCCTGCTGCACCGTTGTGCAGCCCTGGTGAGGTGTTTAATTACGCCACAATTGAGGGGCGGGTGCACCTCCATGGAAGAACATACTTTGTGCCTCCCTTTCAACACGAGAGACTATCGCGACCAACTGTGGTTTTTAATTTTGGACAATTTGTGGGGAATTTCACAGCTGCAACTCACTGAGGAATACTGTGAGCACTTCAAGATCCAGAAGGCCGTGGTGACGGCCGCGCCCAACTGGGCGGGGACTTATGAATTTAAAAAGTGACTTGCTCATTGCGGGCTGTGTTCCCTTACCTACCTGGAGCCCCTGATGAAATGCTGCTAAGTATGAAACGCGTTGGGCAACGCAGGACTAAGATGGCGAAGCGCTGGTGCTGATAATGGAAAGCCGTTCTTCTTATGAAATAAAGAGGATACTTTGATGCACTCGTATGGGCTGACTCAATGCAGGCAACCTGTGTGTTGATATATATGGTTCTGTTCTTAAATAAAAATTACCATCTTGCTGATTCTGTTGGTCCGGTCCTCATTCTTTGCTGGCGTGGAGGCGGTGTCTGCGAGCGCAGAGCAAGCTGAGGAGGAGCTTTGTCTTCATATATATATATACGCACAATCCACCAGTTGTCGGTCGATTAACGGCAGTGATGTCATTTGAGATGTCATCAGTGATGTCATCAGTGATGTCACTGACCATGTCATGAATGATGTAATATGTGACATGATCAGCAGTGGATTGCGGGTGCGCGATATATAGTTAGTGCAACTAACTATATATGGAATTTCAATGGTTTTGTGTGAGTAAAATAAGGTTTTTTAAATGCTAATTCCTAACTATATATGGTCTATAACCTATGGTTTTTTCAGTGAATTTTCAAGGTTTTGTAAATGCTAATTCCTAACTATATATGGTCTATAACCTATGGTTTTTTCAGTGAATTTTCAAGGTTTTGTAAATGCTAATTCCTAACTATATATGGTCCATAACCCATGGTTTTTTCTGTGAATTTCATTGGTTTTTTAACAGCTAATATCTGTAGCTGTAAAATGTATTCTTCTTTAAATCCAAAAATATATTTTATATGTTTATGAATAATTTTTTTTTAACATATTTTTTTTTCTTCGTTCCCGCTTCGCAAATCGGGAAGCTTCCCGTTAGCTGACCTTGATGCCGCGAAATAGACCGCGAGCCGGTAAACGTTTCTTTACCGCAAGTGCCGCGTTACAAAACAACATCGTGACGCCTCCCGTCCGCATGACGTTTCACGTTGTCGCGTGATACGTCATATGACGTACTACGTTAGCGAACTGGTACGCGAAGCGAGTCGCAAAGCGCAGGTTTCTGGAAGCAAACCGGGAGGCCCTGCAAAGCGCTTAACGTAAACACAGCAAGTCATGTGACTTGGTAATAACACTTTTCATTGGTTCATTTCACTTTTGGTTTCCTAATGATGTAAGACTAGGTCATATAATCTAAAATGAACACTTTTGATTGGTTGAGAACTCTTGTTTTTCCCAAATGATGAAAATCCCTCCTTCTTTCCTCACTCTGACTTTCATCATTGTGAGAGAAAGACCCTTTGTGATCACTGAGCAATGGCTTCTTTAGTAGCTTCAGCTGGTGCTTCCCCACCACCTCCACCACATCCAAGGAAGAGTGGACCACCTGCTCAAGTTATAATTCAACAAGAAGAAGAAGAAGAGGAACAGGAGGACGAGCACGAAGAGAGGCAGTTTTTGCCTGAGCAGCCCAGGACGTCTCACCGGAAAGAAAACTTCATTTGGCAATTTTTTAAAATTCCCAAAGGTCAGAAAAAAGTAAATGCAAGATACGTAACTTGCCTTATATGTCAAGATAGACTGTCCAGAGGGACCGACAAAAAATACAGTTTCGGAAACTACACAATGCATCGCCATATGACTAGGTGGCATCCTAACAACTACAGTGCTGCACAGTTTCGGAACGACCTAGATAATCTCCCTATTATGGCCAGAAGATCTGTTGTACCGGAAGTAACGGGACCAGAGGGCAGGGAGATGGTGCCAAATATACAAATGAGATTTGGTGATGTAAAACACATCTGCGCATTTTGCGATGGATTCATTTCCTACGGAGAAAAAAGCATCACTCTGATCAACAGAGCTATTGACTATCATATGCAAGTTTGTCCGAAACGCCCAAAATAATAAATACTTCTTTTTTTTGTTTTGTTGCTCCTGTTGAGCCCTTTACAATGAATCATTTTCATTGCCCCCTCCAAGAAAAACCCAAAAAAATATAAAACTGTTCCGAAAAATTCAAAAACAGTAAAAAAAAATTCAGAAAAATTTAAAAAAAAAGTTCTTTTCAGAACTACCTCCCCGTTATTAAAAAATTGGTACAATATTTGGAACTGTGCCAACCTCTATTTCTCTTAGTTCGCTTCCCAGTTCGCTCGCCGGTACGCGAACCGGAAGCGAACCAAAAACAGTAAGTATAAGGGAAGGAAACAGACACTTATGTTAAAAGAAAGACAGCTATAAGGGAGTAAACTAGAGATACCATTACCCGTAATCCACTGCTGATGATGTCACATATTACATCATTCATGACATGCTCAGTGACATCATCAGCAGAGGATTGCGGGTTTTTTGGCAACATGCCTTATCCACGGTTTAATAACGCTGCCTTTTGCTTTATATAAGTTTTCAAATTGTATGAAATATATACCAATAGGTCGTTATGAACCTTTAGGTAGTCCTTTTCTTCATGAGGTCTGGTCGCTTCCATACACATACAGATGTTTCAAAGATGATCAAGAAGTTTATCTGAATGGAGAGGAATGCACTGAGACGCCAGATCATTCACTAATGTGTAGGCACATACAGTTACACGGTTCATGCAACAAACACCGACCAAATATGGCTTGCGTGTTGCAAGGCACGCCAGTTCCTGCTATCATCCCCACGTTCAAGTTGTTGGAAAATGGTAGTTATTTGATGCTCAATAATGAAGATTGTTCTGAGTTAATTAAAAGTATTCCTTTTATCGTAACAGTAAGTGAACGGGTTATTTGCTGCAGAAATGTTCTATTTCCTCCCACACATGAACATAGGGAGTTTTCAATCTGGCCACAAATACCAACCTTGGGACACGTTTCAACGGCATGGCAAGAATAAGAGCTCTTTTGTCTCAGAGAGAGGTGGCCTTGAGTTCGGCCCGTGAAACTTTCGTACTTCACATAGCGAACACCCGTACAGAGGTGCACACCCTTTTCAATTAAGATTTGCCTTTCAATTTCAGCAACATGTTTCCGACTATCTTTAACGCATCCTCCACAAAGTCCCTGGCGCACTTTTTTAAAGTTGTTACCAGTGGTCTCGTGACTTCATTTGAGAAAATCTTTGGAGTCATCCCTGCTTCCTTTCATTCTATTTTCTGCACTCTGGTTCGTGGATTGGCATTTTTACTTGCATTACCAGCGGACGCTCTTGTGCTTTTTTACATTTTTAAATATGGATGTCCCTCCTATGCAACCTCCCACCCTGCAGCTGCTGACACTGTTCCGCAATCGCATGCTAGAATATTATGGCACAATGCCGTTGGCGATATTAAGCACGGCATATGGATTATCTTTTCGATTCTCCTACTTCACCTGTGTCCAGCCTGTATTTCACTGCCTGACCTGTGATTTCGATTGGGCCATTGATTTGTGTCTCTGCGGACCGGTTTCTCCTGACGTCGACTTTAATCAGCTGATGACTCCTATCATTACTCACGAGTTGGTTTGTCCTGGCGAAAGGATTATGGCTGTGGCATTGATGCATGGACTACTTGGTCCCTGGAATTTACTGGCGGCAGCACAGTCTTTCTTGGAACAGAGCTTTCTTGAAAACCCACCGAGCTGTCCTCTGATGGTGATAGAGGATCCGGTGCTGGGAGAGCACGTATGTTCTTTTCCGCTTTTAAATTGGATGGCTGAACTGTTTTCGGATGAAGACGGTGACTTCCTATTGGAGGCTGTTGCAGCTTATTTTGCATACACAGTTATGTCATAGACCTTTTTCATGTTTGATATGCTGAGTACTAGCATTTCATTGACAATTCATTGACTTATTTGTCAAGTTTTTATTATTTACCTTGCCTATTGGCTTAAGACTCGATAAAGTACTTGGCTGTTTTATTTTTCTTTAGCATTAAATTTTCCTAGTTTTTAATGCTTTACCTTGCGGACCGTCCACATATAAACTTGCAATCTGCTCTCATGAGATGGCACTTCTATTATCTTATTCAGTTCGTTTCCGGATCATGAGGAGGTGTCATCTAGGTCCTGGATATCTTTACACCGTGTTAAGTTAGCATGGGCTCATTACCGGTTTAAACGCCATTTTTCCTTTTTTGCAACTTCTGCACACGACACTTAGTTGTTGCTTTAGCTTTCCACCTAGTAGTTCATCGTGGTTTACATGAGAATAATATGTTATTGGTCTACTATCTGCTTTACTTGTTAAACTATATCTGTACAGCGAGTGCTAAAGTTTCAAGAACAACACGATACAGAATTGTTATGAGGTCTGATCTCCACGACTTCATACTCATAACATAAGTGCAACTTCTGCCAATTCTGGGCATGAGGCGGGTTTTATATTGCTTTGCCGAACACACATACACAACAGTTGATGCGGTTCACATGAAGAGAGAGCTGGTGTATGCTGATGTGATTCCTTCAAATCTAAGACACTAAAGTATGGGCACGCCCTAAACCAACACAAAGAGACCTTCTTAGCAAATAATATAATATGTGTATTAGGGAGGGTGAGATATAAGCAGCCGCGGGCCGTGGAGGGAGTTACGATGGGGCAGGGAGGCGGGGAGGGGGAGAAGCAGGGTGGAGCCCTCTCTACCTTGCCCCTCCCCCTCCCCGCCTCCCTGCCCCACCGTAACTCCCTCCACGGCCCGCGGCTGCTTATAAGTGTTGCTAACTCTTATTCATTTACAGCATGTTAACATACTGTCACCATTCGCTTTTTATGTACTAGTAACTATGCTGGTAATTTTGCTACTGATAATATGTGTACTTGTATTCTCCACCCTGCTTCTCCCCCTCCCCGCCTCCCTGCCTCACCGTAACTCCCTCCACGGCCCGCGGCTGCTTATAAGTGTTGCTAACTCTTATTCATTTACAGCATGTTAACATACTATCACCATTCACTTTTTATGGACTAGTAACTATGCTGGTAATTTTGCTACTGATAATATGTGTACTTTTATTATCTAAGGTACTACGCCTGAGAAGACGGCATTAGTAAATAAACATTTCAAATACACATCTGTTCTTCTTAACTCCATGTTCTGGTTTCTAAGAAATCTATAACGACCGACTGTTCATGAGTTCCACGTATCCTGAGGTACTATAAGTTCATATTCTGGATTGTCTAAACATTGAGAGTTTGTTATATCCAATGTGACACTGTACCTAGCTTGCTAAGGAGTTTTTGATTACTAACGTGAGTTTTGGGACACCCTAATTCGCCGAGGTTCCAATCCTCTGTCCACAGTTCTGTGTCAGAACAGAAACCCTGCGACAGGGGCACCCCCGACCCTTGCTGGAGCTTCATCACACTTGCGATACAACTCCAGCAATGCATTCGCCGAGGTTCCAATCCTCTGTCCACAGTTCTGTGTGAGAACAGAAACCCTGCGACAGGGGCACCCCCGACCCTTGCTGGAGCTTCATCACACTTGCGATACAACTCCAGCAATGCGCCACCTTTACGGCACAGATACATCACGCATCTGTGCTGTTTTTGCCCCATGATGCGCCGCATTGTAAATGCAGCACACCATAGGTGACGGAACAGCGGCACAGAATGACTAACACATCCCTGGTGATGCGCCAGTCATCATAAATGTATCCCTATGCTTCTTATCTTGTTAGAGATGAACCGCCATATGTATCATCAAAGTTTTTTGCATTTCCTAAATAGCGAACTTTAAGGAATAAATAGCGATTCTTTACCATTGCTAGTTTGCGATGAGCTATTTGCTAATTAGCCGAATGTAGCCCAATGAAGCCCAATGTAGCCCAATGTAGCCCAAAGATGGCCGCCAGACACACAAAAAAACAAATGTAGCCCAAATATCAGCCAGATGTAGCCCAACTATAGCCCAGTGACAGAATGACCAATCAGCTTCGCAAACCTCCGTTACGCGAAGCGGAGCGCTGTTACAGATATATATCTTTTTTTGAACGTTAATTTCTCAAAATCCACTGGAGCACATATATTGAGACCTAGCAAAGGCACATCGGGCTACCAGTCCCTAATATTTTGCCAAGTTTCGTGCAAATCCATTCAGCCGTTCGATTATTATTATTATTATTTTTTTTTGCCCCGCGGGGCCCTTTTAAAACCTCCACATCAAACCTAGGGGGTCAGCGAGGATCTACTATGCCCCCTTATAGTTATTTCCCCCTTTGTTTTGACCTCCTCTTGTCTCTCGATCCTACCGAGAGACAAGATGGCGGCCGCTACGGACTGTTTGGAATGTTGACAGACGCCGGAGAACCAATCAGCTTCGCTTCACAAAGCTCCGTTGCGCGAAAAGTCCGCGAACCAGAGCGCTGCCCGGTCCGCTGTTACAGATATATATCTTTTTTTAAACGTTAATTTCTCAAAATCCACTGGAGCACATATATTGAGACCTACAAAAGGCACATCGGGCTACCAGTCCCTACAATTTTGCCAAGTTTCGTGCAAATCCATTCAGCCGTTCGGGCTAAAAGTGAGGCCAACCGCCCTATGGAAATTAACATGGGAAAAACGCGTTTTGGGACCCCCCTTTTTTCTCGGCCCCCCCTTGACAAACCCCCCCAAAACTTTCAGGGGCTGCTCAGAAACAAAATGTGCCATTTTCCTGAAAGTTTCAGCCAATTCCGTCCACAAACGCCAAAGTTATTAGACATAGAATTTTCAAAAAACCCATAGAGAAAAAATCCTAACTATATATACCTACTGGCGACCGCCAGTAGGTAATATATATATATATATATATGTCCAACCATAGCGCAGGTACCCATTCAGGGATATATATGTATATATGTATATATATATATATACTCATAATCAACAAGGGAAAGGATCACTAGTCCTGCGTAAACCAATGTCTGCAGGTAGGTAAGTGGGTGTCTCCCAATAAAATGACCCTCATACACGCGTTTTTTTGATTTCTCATAGCGGTATATGATGTGTCCCCGCTCGTTTTAACACGTGAGTGCGTAATCCTTGGGTCAATTCTTTTGTGTGCACCCTCCGCCAGGAGGCTTTACCTTTGGTTAAGGCAGTAGTGATCGTGGAAAAGTGAATAGGGAGGTGGTGATTTGTTAAAAATGCCCGGACAGCCAGGAATTGAGCTTTAATGAGTCTGGATTCGGACAATTATAAAATTAATTTGTGCAGCTATGGAATTGGTTATGGATTCTAGCGCACTTAGATAGTGTGATAAAAAACGGTCGACATGTTTCAGCCTTTTGTTGCCAATTGGTCAGTAGGCTTTCTTCAGGACCAGTGAGTGGTGAAGTGAATAGAAGTGAAAGAATAGGTAAAATTATAACCTGATTCTTCGGGTAGTAGACGGTCGCATTGTACCTATAAAGAAAAAGAGATATACACACAACAAAGAAGGGGGGAAGGGGTAAGGGAGAACACATAATTATGTACAATTGTACAATATCAAAATCGCTAGATTTTGAAAAGAAACTAAAAAATGGCAATACTTTACGCAGAATCAGGGTCATTTCAGGCGTCGACTCTCCCATTCTCATGCTGCAGTGAAAGAAAGTGATTTTGTTATACTGTAGTGCGGTGCCCTTGGTTTTAAATTATCTCCTTGTCATAAAAGCCTCGAGAATACTGATACATTGTGCGATGACATGCTTAATCACAAAGAGACTGGTGATAGTCATGTGCTCATTTGTGGGTGGTCATTGTGTTGGCCCTGTATTGGTTTGATAAGTTCTCTACAATAGTCTTGGTGATGTGCTAACCGTATAGACTGATCGCGATGACATATTGGTCATGTTACTGTGATATACTTAGTATACGGCGTGCTTAATTCATGCATATGTTTCTTATTTTGTTCCCATAAAGTGACACGTGTCTATGTGGGCGTATTTCAAGGGAATCGCGCTCGATATCTGGTGCTCCCTTAGTGTCCGTGTTGTTATAAAACTCTCATGTTGTTTGGAGAGTTACGGTAGTTAAACTGGGTGTTAAGTCATGTATTAACTTATAAATTCGCTGTATGATAAAATATTAGAGCCTACCTCTATGGATTACAGACTTTACTTCTTCAGGGAAGGGGCGTACAGAGGGAGGTTGTACTGTTGGAGGTGAGAGAGTAAGCCGTTAGTTAAGGTGGAGTATACTTGCGATTTGGCCTCAAAATGTCGGGCGGTTCTGCGTAATACCTCAGACCTTCGCCTCCGTTCTTGCAGCATGTGCTGTCTCTGCCACTCTTCACCCGGAAATGGCCGCCAGTGTGGATCCGGTATGTTTATAATGCCGATTCATAGAGATAGACGAAGAATGTATTCGTCGTGACTATAAGTGCGATAAATTGTCGCGTTATGTAAAAAGGTGTACTTATTTATATTCCGAAATCAATTTGGGTTAACAAAATGATTTAGACTACGAAGTCTCATTTCATCTTAATGGATGGGTCAAAATCATGGAAAGTGTAGAGTTACTACATGCCTTACACTCTTTATCGAATATATGTATAGGGATTAATTAACATTTGTAATTTGTTAAGGTTGATTCATTATCATAGTGATTTCAAGAGTATTCTTAAAATATTAATAATGAAGGGCTTCATTCTGTCTGACCTGGAGGGCATCGTTGACATTGTGAATGTTCACGATTTATAGGGCATTAAGTTTGCACTCTTGTGGTTGGTGGCACACTGTATGGGGAGGTTTCAATACTTAGTATTGCGGCTCTTTTGTTGTTGTGAGGGCATTCGGTGTGACACCGATAAATTTGCATGGTTTGGATTATTTGCTAAGGGATAGCCATGGAATGGAGTCATTTAGACCTGTAATGTCTGTCCCAAGCTTGTGCACCCAACGTTGCTCCTTTTCGAACAATATTTTGGCTGCATTTCTGTCTATTGTGTCCAAGGTTTCAAGGATGACCCACTGTAGGTCATTAACAGTGTGACCTAATTCTTTGTAATGGGTGGACATCTTGGTGGTGGTTCTTTTGCAGTTCACATTGCTGCGGTGCTCATACAATCGTTGTTTTGCTTTTCGGCAGGTCATGCCGATGTAACTCATCTGGCATGGGCAGGTGATCATGTATATAACATGGCTTGTGTTGCAGTTAGTGTGTCGTTTTAACTTCCAATGGAAATTAGGGAGTAACTGCAATTCCTTCGTGAATTTTGTGGTGTCACAGGCTAGGCAGGTACAACATGGGTAATTTCCTGTTACCGGAGCGGTGTTCCATATTCCTGGTTGTTCTTTCCTTTTCTTAGGCGGTGGTCTAGTATGGACCAATAGGTCCTTGAGGTTTCGAATTCTTTTATTCGCAAAACGTGGTTTAGGCCAGTTCAGGTTGTTTGATGTTACAATTTTCCAATTTTTGTTGATTATCTTTTTCACCTGATTTGTGACTGGGCTGTAAGTAGTGACGCATGTGGTCCTTTCATCCTGCATCTTGGGGTGTGTATCCAGTAGGGCTTCTCTTGGTAGATTGCGAGCCTGTTTCTTACAAGAGTAGATCACTGTTTTGGGGTACTCGCGGACCATGAGCTTTTCACACAGATCTTTGGCTTGGTTCTTATAATCACATACTAAGCTGCAGTTCTTCCTCAAGCGGAGGAACTGGCTGTACGGGAGGTTCTCCCGTAGTGGCCGTGGATGAAAGCTTTTGAATGATAATAAGCTGTTTTTGGCCGTAGGTTTAAAGAACGTCCGGGTTTGCAAAGTGTTGTTTTCTGCAAAGATGGTTATATCCAGAAAATCCAAGGTTTTCTCATTGGCAATGTATGTGAATTTTAAACATTCATCTTGACTGTTTAGCCAGCAGTGAAAGTTCTTCAGGGTCTCATGGTCTCCTTTCCAAATTAGTAGGATGTCGTCTATATATCTCTTCCAAAAGATAATCTGGCCAAAGAAGGGGTTGTTTTCGTTGTGAACAAAAGTATCTTCAAACGTGCTTACATATAAACCCGCCACACTTGAGGCGAAAGTGCTGCCCATAGAAGTTCCATGGCGTTGGAGAAAGAGGGTGTCTTTGTACAGAAAAAAGTTTTCTGTTAAGGCCAGTCTGCAACATTCAAGTACGAAGTGCCTGGGGGTTTTATGAGGCCACTCAATTCCGAAAAGTATTGTTTCTAAAATGTCCAGAGTTTTTTGTTGCGGCAGGCTCGTGTAGAGGCTCTCTACATCTAGCCCTACTAAAAGCATTGTGTCTTCTGAATATTCAAAAATAGCTAGCATATTGAGGAGGTCTCTTGTATCTTTAAGGTACGTGGGAGTTCTTTGGACCAGAGGTCTTAAATACTGGTCTGCAAACTCTGAGAGAGGTTCTAGGATTGAATTAATCCCAGAGACAATTGGTCTCCCTGGGGGTGGTATCTTTCCCTTGTGCGTTTTCGGCAGGGAATAAAAATAAGGTGTTACTGGTGACTTGGTTTCCAGGTAATCTGCCTCTTTTTTGGACAGCCAGTTGCTGGCTTCTGCCTCCTTTATCATGAGGGATATTGTCCTTAGTAGACGTGCCGTGGGGTCTGTTGTCAGGACTTCGTAGAATTTTGTGTCAGCAAGTAAATCTGTACATTGTTTGTCATATCCTTCTGTAGATAGCAGGACTATTCCCCCACCCTTGTCCGCTGGTTTTATTACGATCTCTTTGTCGTTTCTGAGTTCAGTAAGGGCCAGTTGTTCCGCCTTAGTGATGTTCTGAAAGGGTTTCTGGGGTTGTTGATTCAGTTCATCCATATCTTTCATTATCGCCTGTTCAAAGGTACATATTTCGATCGGGACTTGTGAATTGAGAGGGCAGAAGTTAGACTTGTTTCTCAAAGTTGTGTCTCCTTCTTGAGGCGGTGGTAATTCATCCTTGAAAAAAGCTTTTAGTTTTAAAGTGCGGCAGAAGTCAGCTAATTCACATTTCGTTTTGAAAATGTCGGTTTTTGGGGTAGGTACATAGCCTAGGCCCTTGTTTAGGACACTTATCTGGTTCTTCGTGAGGTATTTGTTTGTCAAATTTGTGACGAGGTCGTTGGACCTGGTCCAGTTTTGGCCCTGGTCACGCTCCTGGTTTGGACTTGTCTTGTTTGGTCGGACCAGGTTACTCCTTTTTGTCTGGACCGGCGATTGGCCTGGCCATTCCCTAAAAAAGGAATTCCTTGTTGATAGTTTTGGCCTCCTTGTGGTTGCATTTGGTGGTTCATAGGTACTTGGAAATAAGGGTTTGGCCACCCTTTAAATAGTGGATTGAAAGGGTGGAAGGGCATGCCTTGTCCGCTGTTCTGGAAGTATGGGGGACGCCCAAAGTTGTTGTGGCCTCTTCTGTTGCCTCTCCTATTTCGAAAGTTTCCTCTGCCAGGGTTTGTTAAATCATCTCCGCTCTGGTCCGAGCTATCATTAGATGATACGCTATTGGAGTCGTAATTTGAAGTATTTTCATTGGGTTTATAGTCCTTACTGCTGTAAGGATGTATGCGTTCTAAGGAGAACCTTTAAGTTCTTTGGCAGTTTTTGCAGCTTTGTCTGCGTCAGGTATTCTTGGCTTTCTTTCATCTCCTTGTTGATTTCTTCCAAGCGGGTTTTGTAGATGGTTATGTTCACGGTATTGTTCAGTTTGGTCTCTAGAATTTCTATTTTGACCGTGCGTTCGTTCGTTAGTCTTGTTGCAGTTTTTATTATTAACACTAAGTAGTCCCTGGTACATTTCCATGAAATGGAGGACCAGTCCTTCCGGAAAGCTAGGTCTTTTAGAAAGATCCGGGGTGTATTTGTTACCCATAGTCTTCTCGGTGCAGCATTAACCCGAAGGTACTCAGTCATTATTATCCCATGTACGGCCGTTCTTACTTGTTCCTTCTTTGCTTCGCTTAATTCGTCCCATTCCGCCGTTGAAGACAGAGTCTGAGTGAGGTCACCTTCCATGAGCAGTGGTGGTCTGGCAAGTATTTAATCAATGTCCTCAGTAGTATAGCTGAGTCCAAAACTTCCTGCCATGGTGGGATACCGTGGTAGGATAGCTTTTTGTGAGTAAACTCACGTTCAGTTTTCTTTTAGGGAAGTCTCCCACAGCTGTGCGCTGCTTAGTACGTATAATCAATTTGAGGAGGGAGAGAGAGATCGGATCCTTTCAGTCTCCATTTAGTTATTCATAATCAACAAGGGAAAGGATCACTAGTCCTGCGTAAACCAAGGTCTGCAGGTAGGTAAGTGGGTGTCTCCCAATAAAAAGACCCTCATACACGCGTTTTTTTGATTTCTCGTAGCTGTATATGATGTGTCCCCGCTCGTTTTAACACGTGAGTGAATAATCCTTGGGTCAATTCTTTTGTGTGCACCCTCCGCCAGGAGGTTTTACCTTTGGTTAAGGCAGTAGTGATCGTGGAAAAGTGAATAGGGAGGTGGTGATATGTTAAAAATGCCCGGACAGCCAGGAATTGAGCTTTAATGAGTCTGGATTCGGACAATTATAAAATTAATTTGTGCAGCTATGGAATTGGTTATGGATTCTAGCGCACTTAGATAGTGTGATAAAAAACGGTCGACATGTTTCAGCCTTTTGTTGCCAATTGATCAGTAGGCTTTCTTCAGGACCAGTGAGTGGTGAAGTGAATAGAAGTGAAAGAATAGGTAAAATTATAACCTGATTCTTCGGAAAGTAGACGGTCGCATTGTACCTATAAAGAAAAAGAGATATACACACAACAAAGAAGGGGGGAAGGGGTAAGGGAGAACACATTATTATGTACAATTGTACAATATCAAAATCGCTAGATTTTGAAAAGAAACTAAAAAATGTCAATACTTTGCGCAGAATCACGGTCATTTCAGGCGTCGACTCTCCCATTCTCATGCTGCAGCGAAAGAAAGTGATTTTGTTATACTGTAGTGCGGTGCCCTTGGTTTTAAATTATCTCCTTGTCATAAAAGCCTCGAGAATACTGATACATTGTGCGATGACATGCTTAATCACAAAGAGGCTGGTGATAGTCATGTGCTCATTTGCGGGTGGTCATTGTGTTGGCCCTGTATTGGTTTGATAAGTTCTCTACAATAGTCTTGGTGATGTGCTAACCGTATAGACTGATTGCGATGACATATTGGTCATGTTACTGTGATATACTTAGTATACGGCGTGCTTAATTCATGCATATGTTTCTTATTTTGTTCCCATAAAGTGACACGTGTCTATGTGGGCGTATTTCAAGGGAATCGCGCTCGATATCTGGTGCTCCCTTAGGGTCCGTGTTGTTATAAAACTCTCATGTTGTTTGGAGAGTTACGGTAGTTAAACTGGGTGTTAAGTCATGTATTAACTTATAAATTCGCTGTATGATAAAATATTAGAGCCTACCTCTATGGATTACAGACTTTACTTCTTCAGGGAAGGGGCGTACAGAGGGAGGTTGTACTGTTGGAGGTGAGAGAGTAAGCCGTTAGTTAAGGTAGAGTATACTTGGGATTTGGCCTCAAAATGTCGGGCGGTTCTGCGTAATACCTCAGACCTTCGCCTCCGTTCTTGCAGCATGTGCTGTCTCTGCCACTCTTCACCCGGAAATGGCCGCCAGTGTGGATCCGGTATGTTTATAATGCCGATTCATAGAGGTAGACGAAGAATGTATTCGTCGTGACTATAAGTGCGATAAATTGTCGCGTTATGTAAAAAGGTGTACTTATTTATATTCCGAAATCAATTTGGGTTAACAAAATGATTTAGACTACGAAGCCTCATTTCGTCTTAATGGATGGGTCAAAATCATGGAAAGTGTAGAGTTACTACATGCCTTACACTCTTTGTCGAATATATGTATAGGGATTAATTAACATTTGTAATTTGGTAAGGTTGATTCATTATCATAGTGATTTCAAGAGTATTCTTAAAATATTATTATATATATATATGACCTACTGGCGGTCGCTAGTAGGTATATATAGTTAGGACCCAGTTACAATAGGAAATTCCGAACATTCTATTGGGAATAACTTTGGCGCCGATTGAGGGATCTGCCTGTAATTTTCCTTACATTTGCCTTGCTGCGCTCCGCTCCTCCCTTGAAAGTTGCGGGGGAATTCGTCAAGCGGGGGCCGAGAAAAAAGGGGGGTCCCAAAACGTGTTTTCCCCATGTTAATTTCCATAGGGACATTCTGACAAGGCTACAGCTCGAACGGCTGAACGGAATTACACCAGATTTGGCAAAATGGTAGGGACTGGTATGCAGCAGTGCCTTTTGTATGTTTGGTGTAAATCCCTCCAGTAGTTTTTGAGAAAATTGAATGTGAAATTGAGTCCAATGCAATTTTCCATAGGACCTTTAGACACAGCTACAGCCCGAACGGCTGAATGGAATTACTGCAAACTTGGCAAAATGGTAGAGCCTGGTATGCAGTAGTGCCTTTTTTATATTTGGTGAACATCGCTCCAGTAGTTGTTGAGAAAATTGAATTTTCCCAAATTATATATCTATGGGTGGCACACCATGAGTGCACTGTAAGCTTACTGTACTCTGTACCTTCCCGAGTATGAGCTTCATGCTGATTGGCTGCCACTGTCTGTCAACACTCCAAAACAGAAATAGTTGGCAGCCATCTTGTGCCTCAGTAGACTGAGGCAAAGGAAAGCAGAAAAAAAAACGTGTAGAACTCAAAAAGGGGGCAGGGTAGAAGCACCCTGACCCCCTAGGCCTGCTCAGGGGGTCCCACAAGGCCCCCCCAGGCCCAAAAAAAATTACTTTTTTGGGGAAAATCGCGGGGGTACGCGCACGGTATGCGTACCGTACAGAGTACAGTAAGCTTACAGTAAGCGTACTGTAAGCTTACTGTACTCTGTACGGTGCGCGTACCCCCGTAATTTTCTGAATTTTTTTTGGGGGGGGGGTTGGAGGGGACCTTGTGGGACCCCCTGAGCAGGCCTAAGGGGTCAGGGTGCTTCTACCCTGCCCCCTTTGCGTGTTTTGCACCTTTGTTTCACTGCTTTCTGGTGCCTTGGTTCTACCGAGGCACAAGCTGGCTGCCAACACTTCCTGGTTTGGAGTGTTGACAGACAGTGGCAGCCAATCAGCATGCCTTTCACAGGAAAGCAGCATGCTCATTGGCTGTCAACACTTCTAACCAGGAAATGTTGACATTGATCTTGTGCTAGGTAGACCGAGGCACAAAAGAAGCAGAAAAACAAACGTGTAGAATGCAAAAAGGGGGCAGGGTAGTAACACCCTGACCCCCTAGGGCTGCTCAGGTGGTCCCACAAGGATATTAACATATTTAAACGTTATCCGCTAATAGAATTAGCATTTAAAAAACCTTGCAAATTCACTGAAAAAAAAATAGGTTTCAGGCCTTATATAGTTAGGAATTAGCATTTAAAAAAACGTTGAAATTCACTGAAAAAACCATAGGTTTCAGGCCTTATATAGTTAGGAATTAGCATTTTAAAAAACCTTTGAAATTCACTGAAAAAACCATAGGTTTCAGGCCTTATATAGTTAGGAATTAGCATTTAAAAAACCTTTAAAATTCACTCTAAAAACTGTAAGTTTTAGAGGTGTTACAGTTAGCTGGACATTTCACTCATACAAAACCATTGAAATTGCTCCTATATAGTTAGTTGTACTAACTATATTTCGCGCATCCGCAATCCACTGCTGATGATGTCACATATTACATCATTCATGACATGGTCAGTGACATCACTGATTCTCCTTCCTCAGAGGCAGTTTGCTGGCACACCTCATTTCCTGCATCCACACAGTTCTCTGCTGCATTCTTCATTTTTACCGGCATACAAATATGGCGTGTTTAATCACCACAAGTACCATGCTGCACCGGAACAAAACTGTTGAAAAGGAGGCACACCGGAGGCCGATAAAAATGAGGAATGCAGCAGAGAACCGTGTGGATGCCGGAAATGAGGTGTGCCAGCAAAATGCCTCTGAGGAAGGAGCACAATTGCTCTGAAACGCGTCAGGCAGTGGGATAGAAATAATCAGAGAAGTAACCCTGTTCTCTTTGAAATAAAGGATTTGTTAATCACGAGCTGGAGGAGTGCGTCTTCATATGCAGGGCATTTTAGGTGAACATTAATATACGGCTGGTCCAGCCGTCGGAGTTCGCACCGCCTTCCTAAATTCAATGAAGGATCGTCTTACCTGAATTTCTCAGTAATCTGTGACGGCGCAGCTGTTCTTAAAACTGATGGAACAGGGTTTTTTTCCTGTAGCTCACTGGAGGGCTGTCATTGATCCCTTAATGTTTGCGAGACACACAAACCACTGGAGGTAACAAATATGGCGTGTTTAATCACCACAAGTACCATGCTGCACTGGAATAAAACTGTTGAAAAGGAGGCATACCGGAGGCCGATAAAAATGAGGAATGCAGCAGAGAACTGTGTGGATGCCAGAAATGAGATGTGATAGCAAACTGCCTTTTTTTTCGATTTACGCCGGGGGAGCACCCGGTACGCGCACCGGGGAGCGTACCGGGGAGCGTACCATGGAGAAAAAAGAATTACAGAGTTTTTAAAAAATGTAGCATTTTTTTATAAATTGGAGGTAGTTCTAAAAAGATCTGTTTTTTTTAATTCTTTTTGTTGTTTTATATTTTTTTATTGTTTTTGTGAACATTTTTTACTTTTTTTGGCTTTTATGAACAATTTTATATTTTTTTGTAATTTTTATGGGGACAAACAAAAAACAGGGAATTGCAAACGGCTCAACTGGAGCAAAAAAAATCAGAAAAAAATTAAGGTTTCTTTCTGCAGTTGTGGTTGTCTCCAGCACGGTTGATGAGTTTGATGCTTTGCTCACCATAGGAAATTGTAGTCCCGCAAAATATACAAACTATTTTGTAATCTCCAAAGTGACGTTGGATATTTGGGACCATCTCCCTTGTTTCTGGACCCGATGGAGTGGGTTGATTTCTTTTGGAGGTGCTGGAAGAAGATTGGGGAGGGTTTCTGGTCAGTTCTCTGACCTCTGCCGCAGCATAGTTGTTTGGGTGCCTGCGTTGCATATGGCGTAGCATTGTATGGTTCCCAAATAAATATTTTTTTGCAGGGTTCCCCCTGGAAAGTACAGTGCCACAGATGAGACATGTCACCTTTGCAGCATTTACTTTCTTTGCACCCCTTGGGATTTTAAAAAACTCCCAAACAAAGTGCTCCTTAGGTTTATAGGGGGTATTATCTTCAGGCAGGAACTGCCTCTCCTCCTCCTCTTCTTCTTCTTCTTCACCACAACTGTGGTGTTGTGGTGGTCCTTGTGGTGGTGGTGGTGGTGGTGGTTGAGATGCTCCTGCTGCTGCTGCTACTGTAGCCATTTCTCAGGTCTGCAAACAGGTCTTCCTCAGTCAAAGTACAAAGTAAGAATGAGGAAAAAAGGTGGGGGCTTTCATCATTTGGAAAAAAACTGCTCTGAACCAATGGAAAGTGTTATTTTCAGGTCACATGACCCGACGCGCTTACGCTACGTGCCCCGGGGCGCGCCCGGGTGCGCGCCCGGTTGCGCTTACGTAGCGCGATCGTATGTGCTCGGGCGCTTCCGGATGCGTTTACGCCGTGCGTCATAAGACGCATCACGCGGCTACGCGATACGTCACAATGTTTTCGTTCGCGGAAATAGCGCTAACGGGACACTCACCGGTACGCGCACCGGGGCACGCCGCAAGACTGCGCTTACCGGTGCGCTCACCGGTACGCGCACCGGGAGCGCTCTAGGGCAAAAAAGAAAAAAATAAATAAACATGAACAATATACATAAAAAAAATAGTATTACATAAATATACAATATAGGATTCATTATAAAAAATATTATATTTCATAGCTATAGAAATTAGCTATTAAAACACCTATGAAATTCACTGAAAAAACCATAGGTTTCACACCAGTTATAGTTAGGAATTAGCATTTAAAAAACCTATTAAATTCACTGAAAAAAACCATAGGTTTGACACCAGTTATAGTTAGCTGGAAATTTTACTGACATAAAACCATTGAAATTCCCACGTTATAGTTAGTTGGACTCACTATAACTCGCGCGCCCGCAATGCACTGCTGATGATGTCACATATTACATCATTCATGACATGGTTAGTGACATCACTGATGACATCACTGATGACATCTCAAATGACATCACTGATGACATCACTGATGACATCTCAAATGACATCACTGATGACATCATCCATGTGATAATACAATACACCTCCTCACACTCTAATCTAACACATGATACACCTAGTGTTAAATACATACTACCATTCCTGAAACCATTGACTCAGTAAAACCACTTACCACATACGCACTCACTGATTTCTAAGTCTACACACACATCCACTCATTCACCCATACAATCTTTCATACATACAGTCACTCATCAATGCAAGACCAACATATGCATTCATACACCTATACAGAGACTCACACACTGCCACTCATCCATGGAGTTACTCATACACCTAGTCAGTCATGTAAAGAATCAATCACACTCCCATTTCCACAACTATACAGTTATACACAAAAAACCTTGCTTATTTAAACATAGACTAACACATACTTACTGTCTTTTACAATCACTGATACAAGTACATATTGATAGATACAGTCACTTATGCAATCACAGGCTGTTATATATAGTCATTTATATATGACAACTCTCACATGCAGCAGCTTACACAACAACAAACATAATGATGTACACATTCAGACAGTTTAGTCACTAACCCATGCATTCACTAAGACACATTTAATCACTCACTCATACAGTCAGTCACGCACCTACTAAATCCTTCATCCAGACACTCATACTTTTAACTTTACAGAAACACACAGACACTGGATGATGTCATCAGTGATGTCATCAGTGATGTCAATTGAGATGTCATCAGTGATGTCATCAGTGATGTCATTTGAGATGTCATCAGTGATGTCATCAGTGATGTCATTTGAGATGTCATCAGTGATGTCATCAGTGATGTCACTAACCATGTCATGAATGATGTAATATGTGACATCATCAGCAGTGCATTGCAGGCGCGCGAGTTATAGTGAGTCCAACTAACTATAACGTGGGAATTTCAATGGTTTTATGTCAGTAAAATTTCCAGCTAACTATAACTGGTGTCAAACCTATGGTTTTTTCAGTGAATATATATATATATATATATATATTTTACTTACTAGTGTTTTTTGTTTTGCTAATAACTTTGGCACCGTTTGACAAATACTCACAAAATCTTCAAAACTAGTGTGCCATTCACTTCAGCTGCTGTCTGAAAAGTTTGTGGGTGTTCCGTCAAGCGGGGTCTGTGAAAAAGGGCAGTACCAAACACTTTTTCCCCATCCACTTTCCCATAGAAATTTTAGACATGGCTTAAGCCTGACCCGCTAAACGGAATTGTACCAAATTTGAAAGAAAGCTAGATCCTAGATCTTGGCCCAGAAAGAGTGCTTTATGTAATTTGGTGTGAATCTGTGCAGTAGTTTTGGAGTTATTAAAGAAAAACATTTATGTATAGCTAGAGGCGCGGATCCACTGCGGTGTAGTATCCGTTGAGCTACATGCCAACAGCAATACCATAATTGGCTGGCACCTACTTGAGCCAAAAGTTGCGCCCGCCATTTTGTGAATCGGGACACGGTTCCCAGGGGGAAATCAAGTATAAATAGGATATAAGGGGTTAGGATAGAGGTATCCTGACCCCAATGGGGCTGATGGAAGGGTCTGCAAGGGGCCCTCATGGGGAAAAAATTGTGGGGGAAGTTTTTTTGCACACACTAGGATCTGTGGCTCCACCCCGGTGCTCAGCGCGGCCACAACACTTTGTGAATGCACAGCAGATCCACAAATCCAAACTCCAATTAAAAAACACATACCACTCACAGATTCCCTCACACACTCTCTCACACACCCACACAACTCACACACCCACTCAAACATCCATACATGAACTCACACACCCACTCATACAACTATACAGTCACTCACAAACCCTTTTGCACACCCATACAGTCACTGATACATCCACTTATAGGCACAGATAACGATGTACACACCCATACAGCCACTTACACACCCACTCAGAGACCACACACCCACTTACACAACCACTTCTCAATCAATCATTCAATCAATTAATCAATATTTGTAGAGCGCACAAATCACCCCGAGGGGTATCCAGGTGCTGCGCCCATACAGCAATGACCACTACACACTTTTTGGGCAAGCAGACAAGGAGCGCCCCATGCATAAAGAATATTGATAGAATGACATGATCCTCTACCCATTGCCTTTTATTTTCACGTAGTGTCCTGTAGAAGTAATCTACCAGACCTCAAGCAGGCCTTCGTCAAAACATATTCAGGCTCCACAAGAAGGCCGAAACTCGTTGGCATATAAGATTAAGTGGACAGGAGTCTTCTATACTTCAATAAAGAAAGAAGTAATTTATACAACAGGTGAAGAGAGTATTGATACCTCCAGGACCTTTTTGGAAAGATCTCCTACCACAAAAGGACCTTGTAGTACCGCTTGGGCTGCAGAACTGAAGGTCAAAACTTGTCCGTACTGACTTGGAACATGTATCCTTCTATGGATTACTTTTTCTGACACTTTTTCTACAAGCACCCACCAGCTTTTTGTAGATTTGATAAACATAGATAATTGTAATGTTTTTTTAATAAGTTTGTATTTTGTGAATATATATTTACTTTATGGCGTTGTGTATATAAGGATTTATATAAATAGTACATTATTTGTCTTTAGTACACTACTGAAAGCATTACGGATGTCGTGAAGAAAAAATAATGACATCAAATGATAAATATAAGTTTTTTAAACACGTGTCTTCTCTTTACTCTACTCATATACTGGGTGCATAAATCCATTTCAATAACAGACATGAGATAGCTGAGAGATAAAGGACAACATTGAGAAATGCATAATGGTCATAAATGACAATCAGAGATACGAACAAATGATGTATCTCTACTTAAGAAAAATAAGATTGATGGTATAGGAGGTACCCGTGTTTTCCTCAAAGGTTATTTGATCCAACCCCCCTAGGTCCTGAACAGGATCACTCGCCGTTGTGACAGACATATTTAGTGCAACTGGCATATGGCATTTGCTACAATGAGTGACCATGTCTTGCAGTTTTGGTGAAACAGCAGGATGGTAAGTATCTGATCAGGTGTAAGGGTCCCTCAGATGGTCCAACTGCTGATGATGATGAACCACCTTCCCACTCTCTTATTGTACTCTGGTATGTCCTTGCATGTATAATTTTCAGGTGTTTTTCGAAACAGAGGATGTGCCATGTGAATACTTCTTCACAGTACTTCTTTACAGTTTTTTGCGGCATAAATTGCATTGGACAAATTTTGCACAAGCTTTCTTTTCTGCAGAAGGGATTGGGAAATATTTCCAAACATCGGAGAAATTCTTTGGAAGTGATAAGTCTTCTTCTTCTTTGTCCTGCTCTTTCCGTTCTCTTCTGTTTTCAGCAGAAGAGATCTTAACTTTGAAACTCCCATCTTTTGAAAGAAAGGCAATAATACAATAGACCTGTGCCTTAGGGACTCTCTTCAGAGAGATATGAAACCGAAATAACTGATTTAAGGACAAGGTATGTTTTTTAATGTGGCTGGGTGGACAGATTCATGGTGGCATTACAGCGGATCCGCGGATCAATCTAATGAATAGATCACAGAGAAAGACTTTAGGTTTTGCATTTGTAAAACGTTTAATAAGTTATGTTATGTTTATTTGTTAATTGTTCGTTTTAAAATGTATAATAATAAATGTATAAATAAAATGTGTTTATAAACTTGTAAAAATCTATATTACTGAATTGACCTTATAAGTGAAATTGTACTACAATTTATATTTAAAAAGCAAAATTCTCTAAAAAAAAACTAAGATTACAGGGATGTTATAGTTAAAAAATAACATTAAAAAAGAAGTTAAAAAACCTTAGAAATTCACTGGAATAAATAAAGGTTACAGGGACATTATCGTTAGGTTCAGATTTTACACACATAAAACCATAGAAATTCAGAAGTTATAGTTACATGAGTTAATTATAGCTCACACCCCCACAACAAACTGCTTATGACCTCACATATTTCATCACTCATGACATGGTAAGTGATATCACTGATGACATCACTGATGACATCTCAAGTGACATCACTGATGGCATTATCCAGCAATGTAAACTTCAATATACTTAATAAAATACCATTAAAACGTATCTAAAGTATGAAGAAGCTCACTTTACTCCATAAGTGGAATCGAAAATCATCAGCAGTGCATTGCGGGCGCGCGAGTTATAGTGAGTCCAACTAACTATAACGTGGGAATTTCAATGGTTTTATGTCAGTAAAATTTCCAGCTAACTATAACTGGTGTCAAACCTATGGTTTTTTCAGTGAATATATATATATATATATATATTTTACTTACTAGTGTTTTTTGTTTTGCTAATAACTTTGGCACCGTTTGACAAATACTCACAAAATCTTCAAAACTAGTGTGCCATTCACTTCAGCTGCTGTCTGAAAAGTTTGTGGGTGTTCCGTCAAGCGGGGTCTGTGAAAAAGGGCAGTACCAAACACTTTTTCCCCATCCACTTTCCCATAGAAATTTTAGACATGGCTTAAGCCTGACCCGCTAAACGGAATTGTACCAAATTTGAAAGAAAGCTAGATCCTAGATCTTGGCCCAGAAAGAGTGCTTTATGTAATTTGGTGTGAATCTGTGCAGTAGTTTTGGAGTTATTAAAGAAAAACATTTATGTATAGCTAGAGGCGCGGATCCACTGCGGTGTAGTATCCGTTGAGCTACATGCCAACAGCAATACCATAATTGGCTGGCACCTACTTGAGCCAAAAGTTGCGCCCGCCATTTTGTGAATCGGGACACGGTTCCCAGGGGGAAATCAAGTATAAATAGGATATAAGGGGTTAGGATAGAGGTATCCTGACCCCAATGGGGCTGATGGAAGGGTCTGCAAGGGGCCCTCATGGGGAAAAAATTGTGGGGGAAGTTTTTTTGCACACACTAGGATCTGTGGCTCCACCCCGGTGCTCAGCGCGGCCACAACACTTTGTGAATGCACAGCAGATCCACAAATCCAAACTCCAATTAAAAAAACACATACCACTCACAGATTCCCTCACACACTCTCTCACACACCCACACAACTCACACACCCACTCAAACATCCATACATGAACTCACACACCCACTCATACAACTATACAGTCACTCACAAACCCTTTTGCACACCCATACAGTCACTGATACATCCACTTATAGGCACAGATAACGATGTACACACCCATACAGCCACTTACACACCCACTCAGAGACCACACACCCACTTACACAACCACTTCTCAATCAATCATTCAATCAATTAATCAATATTTGTAGAGCGCACAAATCACCCCGAGGGGTATCCAGGTGCTGCGCCCATACAGCAATGACCACTACACACTTTTTGGGCAAGCAGACAAGGAGCGCCCCATGCATAAAGAATATTGATAGAATGACATGATCCTCTACCCATTGCCTTTTATTTTCACGTAGTGTCCTGTAGAAGTAATCTACCAGACCTCAAGCAGGCCTTCGTCAAAACATATTCAGGCTCCACAAGAAGGCCGAAACTCGTTGGCATATAAGATTAAGTGGACAGGAGTCTTCTATACTTCAATAAAGAAAGAAGTAATTTATACAACAGGTGAAGAGAGTATTGATACCTCCAGGACCTTTTTGGAAAGATCTCCTACCACAAAAGGACCTTGTAGTACCGCTTGGGCTGCAGAATTGAAGGTCAAAACTTGTCCGTACTGACTTGGAACATGTATCCTTCTATGGATTACTTTTTCTGACACTTTTTCTACAAGCACCCACCAGCTTTTTGTAGATTTGATAAACATAGATAATTGTAATGTTTTTTTAATAAGTTTGTATTTTGTGAATATATATTTACTTTATGGCGTTGTGTATATAAGGATTTATATAAATAGTACATTATTTGTCTTTAGTACACTACTGAAAGCATTACGGATGTCGTGAAGAAAAAATAATGACATCAAATGATAAATATAAGTTTTTTTAACACGTGTCTTCTCTTTACTCTACTCATATACTGGGTGCATAAATCCATTTCAATAACAGACATGAGATAGCTGAGAGATAAAGGACAACATTGAGAAATGCATAATGGTCATAAATGACAATCAGAGATACGAACAAATGATGTATCTCTACTTAAGAAAAATAAGATTGATGGTATAGGAGGTACCCGTGTTTTCCTCAAACGTTATTTGATCCAACCCCCCTAGGTCCTGAACAGGATCACTCGCCGTTGTGACAGACATATTTAGTGCAACTGGCATATGGCATTTGCTACAATGAGTGACCATGTCTTGCAGTTTTGGTGAAACAGCAGGATGGTAAGTATCTGATCAGGTGTAAGGGTCCCTCAGATGGTCCAACTGCTGATGATGATGGACCACCTTCCCACTCTCTTATTGTACTCTGGTATGTCCTTGCATGTATAATTTTCAGGTGTTTTTCGAAACAGAGGATGTGCCATGTGAATACTTCTTCACAGTACTTCTTTACAGTTTTTTGCGGCATAAATTGCATTGGACAAATTTTGCACAAGCTTTCTTTTCTGCAGAAGGGATTGGGAAATATTTCCAAACATCGGAGAAATTCTTTGGAAGTGATAAGTCTTCTTCTTCTTTGTCCTGCTCTTTCCGTTCTCTTCTGTTTTCAGCAGAAGAGATCTTAACTTTGAAACTCCCATCTTTTGAAAGAAAGGCAATAATACAATAGACCTGTGCTTTAGGGACTCTCTTCAGAGAGATATGAAACCGAAATAACTGATTTAAGGACAAGGTATGTTTTTTAATGTGGCTGGGTGGACAGATTCATGGTGGCATTACAGCGGATCCGCGGATCAATCTAATGAATAGATCACAGAGAAAGACTTTAGGTTTTGCATTTGTAAAACGTTTAATAAGTTATGTTATGTTTATTTGTTAATTGTTCATTTTAAAATGTATAATAATAAATGTATAAATAAAATGTGTTTATAAACTTGTAAAAATCTATATTACTGAATTGACCTTATAAGTGAAATTGTACTACAATTTATATTTAAAAAGCAAAATTCTCTAAAAAAAAAATAAGATTACAGGGATGTTATAGTTAAAAAATAACATTAAAAAAGAAGTTAAAAAACCTTAGAAATTCACTGGAATAAATAAAGGTTACAGGGACATTATCGTTAGGTTCAGATTTTACACCCATAAAACCATAGAAATTCAGAAGTTATAGTTACATGAGTTAATTATAGCTCACACCCCCACAACAAACTGCTTATGACCTCACATATTTCATCACTCATGACATGGTAAGTGATATCACTGATGACATCACTGATGACATCTCAAGTGACATCACTGATGGCATTATCCAGCAATGTAAACTTCAATATACTTAATAAAATACCATTAAAACGTATCTAAAGTATGAAGAAGCTCACTTTACTCCATAAGTGGAATCGAAAATGAGAGTGTGAGAGATTGACAGAGTGACAGAAAGAGAGAAAAAGAGAATGTGTGTGCTTTTGTGCGTGTGTGTGTGTTCTGTGCTTTAAAGGTGCACTGCTGGCTACAGCCTACAGGAGGTAATTCATTACTTCTGAGGGCTTCCTTATGGGGCACCCAAGTTAAAATGGTGCTCTTAGCAGACATAAGCTAATTCATGACATGGGAGGAACCCATGTCAAATAAAAAAAAAGAAACCCTGGGGAGGGTTTGGGGCTTTGGCTCACAGTGAAACTACTGGAATATTTAATAAGTGCCTTTTCAGGGACTATGGCTTTTTAGCAGATTGATATCAAAAGTGTGCTTCACTATTTGATTCCATTTTGTTCAACGTTTTTCTCCTTCCGAACCAGTCCAAAAATCTTCTGGGCACGTATTATGCCATACCACTTTCAAAGCTCACCAGCCACCATTGTTTAGCAGACGGGGCAGTGGCAGAGAGAGTGGTCTATGACCAAGGGGGACAGTATGGGTACAGAGTGGGCATGAACAAAGATTCTGCATTTAAATATACGTTTATTAGCCTTCCCCACTTCTTAGTCATTTTTAGCACATATCACGTACAAATGTCCCAATCACTACCAGTATTGTCGTGCACGTGTATGTCTCTAGGAGATCGCTATCGTGCATGGTACCGTCCTCACCCACTTTCACATTCACGTCGCCGCCATTTTTCTAATACATGATGTCAAACACCCACTAGGGTTGATTGAAAGACTGCGGCACTCGAATTCACTTTATGTACAACCAAAGAGGATCTGTGTTATATGCCTGTTATTCATGTTATTTTTCTTTGTTTTTTCCCTTCCTTTTCTCCCCAATGTAAATATGTTTGTAGAGCAAATGTGATGAAAAGGCTTTAAAAATTGTATTCATGATGTCTAAGACAACAATAATGTAATCCAATGTCCTGATGATGATGCCTATATTTTAGGAAAGGCATTGAAACGTCGACCCTTAACCCCATATGCAAACTCTGTATATAACACTGAATAATGCAATGGTGTGGTTTATTTTAACATCCAAAGTCTGTTCCACTGAAATACAAGTGCACAGACAGATTTCTTGCTTTTTCCACTTTTTATTGTTGTTGTCCTTTATATGTTGAAGGTCACGGCTGTGCCCGCTTGACATTTTCCAGAAATCTTAAAAATTTGACCTAAATAGAAAATAAAAACCCTGTCCGGACGGACAGAAGACATACGACCTATCAAGTGTATGATCATTTGTGTTCTTTGTATACTACATCTATATAGGGACCATTGTTCTTTGTAAATAAGTATTTAAATATACAGCATTTCCACTATGAAAATGAATACATATGTGGATATTTCACAATGGGATGAGCCTGCCACACTCCCACCCTACCTGTAATTCTTACCAATTTATATTCAAAATTGGGTCATGTGACCAGGGAAACATCAATAACTTTGTGAACAAAGGTCCCGTGTATGAACATAGAGGATTGAAAGGGTTATATATGTACATCAGTGGATGATCAACGAGGTAACTGCACACAAACGCACTTAGGGACAACCTTCACCTTTCAGTGGCTGTGCAAAAAGGTCTCTGTGGTCAGCCACAGGCACCAAAGTGTAATGTTCAACTCTGGTAGTGTGATTGCAGTGGATACAAAGGCCAGTAGAACACAAGAGAGAGCAGTAAAAGGGCAAAGCAGCCTCTTATTTCATTTTCCTCTTTACCCCTTCTGTGGGGCGGTAACAGCACAAACTCTGTATAAATCACTATCTGAGCTCATTCAGTCCTCCAGTTCACTGTAAACAAGTAAACAATCCAAAAAGGGTAAGTGATTTCAAGAAGATGTCACCCCCTCCTCCATGAGCATGAGAGCTGTGTCCATTGTAGGTGGAGTGTATTCATTAAATCTTACACCTAAAAAATCACCTCGGGGTGAATCGGGGTGGTGTTAAATCTCAATTCTGTATGGCCTTCAATGGCAGCTGGCACGGATCGGGGGTGGACGTGGGGCAATGTAAAACAAATAAAACTTACCTTATTGCCGCCGCCTCTCTTCAGTCTCTCCTCCGTGTCAGGACTTGGCCGGGACAGGAACCAGAAAGCACCCAGGCTCCCCTCACCAATCACAAGGCAGCAATGTAGCGTTGTGATTGGTCTTAGAGTCATGGTTCAGTGCTCAGCCAGGGAATGTGGGCCTGGACATGTTCTCCACGCAGGCTGTAATGCAGCCTGCATGGAGAACATGCAAAGTGTGCATGCCTGTTTGGCCGGCCCGAGAGGACCGGGCAAGCATTCATGTGCTCTTGGAGTGGACAAACCACTCGCGCCCTGCTCTGACAGCAGAGAAGCCCCACCTGCCCTGGTTGCTAAGCAGCAGGATCAAATACAATGATAATAACATTAAGTTATTATAATGTTATTTTTCCTTTAGTTACACTGCCTAAAAGCAGTGGGGTGATGCTCCTCCACCATAGCGGAGAAGCCGCCACTGGGGGCCATGTGTCCCAGAGACAAGGTACAAAAGCAGCATGGCCAAAATACATTTAAGTAAGTAAGGACTGACTCAATAAGTGACTTTTAGGGCAGAATTGGAAAATGGATAAAGATTTGTCATGTCAATTTTAGAGGTGTGTAACGCCCTGGACGTCTCAGGATCGTTTAACAGACACGATAAGGAGGACGCACCCACTTGGGTATGGTTTAGTTATTTTAATGAAGGCATAACTAATACAATGAGTAAACAAAAGATATAGTCACTGGAATCCTCCAGACTTTCTACGTTGCCAACCCACAGCACGGATGGTCCTAACCGTCCTCTGCAAATACGCTGCTCCCAACGTACGCCAACAGAGGGCAGGTGTGCAATGGCCGACAATGCCAATCGATAGGCTGTGGTGGGCACGTAGATGGATGGGTAGAACAGAGGAGTCAGGGAAACACCCAGCCGGGGTCTCTACCTGTAGGGAGCAGCCGCTCAACCTCTTCCTCTTACTGTACCGGGACGCGTCGTCACCTCCTGGTGATGCATCACCGATACCCAAAGCAAAGTAAGATAACGGGACCGAGAGCAGCCGCTCGATCGATCCTGTGGACTTCCTAGTCTGTAACGCGGCAAACACCTCCCGGTGTGCGTTACAGCTGGTTGTCCCTGTATCTCGGGTCGGGCTGGGAGTTACGACTACTACCAGCGCAAGCACCAATGCGCCTAAACTCAGCCGAGTCAAGGCGAAGCTCAAAGGTAGTCCGGTAGAGCTTCCGGGTCAGGAACAGTTTACTTTTGGACAAGACACGGCCCAGGGAGATTGACTCGACCTACCTCCGTTCTTGCCTGACTGGAGCACCACTCCGGAACGCAGCTCTTCACGAATCAGGTACTTCGGTGAAAACACAATATCCGACAGCGGTGTACCTCCAGGTTCCTCCCTTTATAGGGCGTGTTTCCTAGAGTTATGTAACGCTCTCCCGTTTACATAACCTCTCAACCGCTAAGCATCCTGGGATTTGTAGTCCGTTTTCGCTGGTTACCGGTTTCCTCCCCCCTGCATAACGGGGATTCTTGACAAGGTCCAATACAGAAAATGCAAAGTGCAGGTATCCATTGCCATGGCGGCTCTCAGTAACGGACAATGCAGAATAATGAGCAAAATCCAAAAGTAGTCTACATCCCATACGTGCTGCAGAATCAGTAAGAAATCGGACAGCATCTCAAGTAGAATGTGAAAGACTTCACAAGGGTTCTGGCTCACTCCCAAAATCAAGGGTTTATATAACAAATGATCCCATTGAAGATATTGCGGATTCATCACAAGGTCAGTAAAATAAATATATTTTCAAAAAATCAGAACACTGAATTAAAGTGAGCCATACATCCTTACCAAGTAAGTACTATCCCACTACATGAAAATTGATTCAGCCTCTTCTGTGCTAATGTCCTCCAGAAATGCCAGAACAAACCAGCTACAAAAACAGTGAACCACTGTGAATACATTCAATACTGCAAGCAGACCGAAGAACATTGAAGACATGTAAACATTAATGAGCCAATGCTAGAGAGTCTTCTTCAAGAACAACGTCTTTCAGGAAAAAACAAACATGACTCCTTGACCACGGGCAGCAGAAATAATTCACAGTGAAAGAACAAGGTGAGACATTCATTATGAACAAGTTGAGGCCTAGTTATTATAAAACAAAAAAAAGCACGTTAATAGGTCATTTCAAAATTGTTTCAAAGGCAGTAGCACCATATAACTATACACACGTGAATTAAAGTGTAGATTACTATTCTGTACATTGTTAATAATGCACAATTTTTATTAAACACACAAAAACTTCTATGCTATAAGCTTTTCTCATACATGGCCAAAATGCCAGATGGTGATGACTCATGGTAACTCCTGCCCTGTGGCCATTTTGAGCGAGAGCCTTTCATAAGAGGTTTCTTAACTTTATTTGTAAGGCTTTTCTATTCATATTTAAGCCCCCCCCCCCCCGATTGCCCAACAGAATCCAAGGTTGTTCAATGTATAATGTTAGTGGTGTGTCCACTTTGTGGTTTATAACTCACATCACCTTATAGCCTGGAACTTTTATTTGTACTTTTCCTGTTGCAAATACAGGACTATAAGTAAGAGGATGTGAATGAGGAGCACTAAAACCTCAAGATTAGCCGGACTCTTCACAGCTGACGTGGCAAAACAGAGACTAGAATCAATTTGTGCCAGAGTTCTTCAGGCTGTCAATTCACCCTCAAGTAATACATCTGACTATTAATTCCTGCAAAGTTGCTCAATGCATAGGGAAATTGGCTATTGAACAGCAGGATAGCACCCTTCCTGGCTGATGTGAGCAGTCATTTAATGCCCATTCTCTAAACCCTGCTTAAGTAAATTTTTTGATAAAAGCTTGTTCATAAATGCTCACTGAATACCAACCCTGCCTTTTGCCTCATTTATTCCACTGTAATCTAATGTTTGCTGAAAGATATTGACTAAGGGTTAAACAGTTGGATGCTGGACCTATTGATTGGAGTCTTAATCCTGGAATCCTCTTTGATTCCTTCTTGTGATCTAGAACTAAGGACTATTAACTCCGATTCCATACCTGCCAAAACTGGACAGCATTAGGTGTTGCGTTTGGCGTGGTTTTCTGTGTAATATGTATATGTTAAATACAAACAAGGCCTGAGTGTATACCAACATGGTCACACTGCCACATTAGTAGTGTATGCGTGTATTTGGCTTAGGACCTAGAAAAGAAGCTATCTTTGTGAATGGTCATGCTAACAAATCTGTGCATGATCATCATTTTTGCATTTTTGAAACTATTTTTTTAGATCAAATGTATTTTTATTTTCATGAAGACAAAACAGTGCGATATTAGGACAATCACAATCAGATACGCTTTTTTGGCCCCCGTGTCGGACCCAGCGTCAGAAGTCCGATCCCTAGGGGTAAATGCCGTGTGTCCATGTATGCAGGCGAGGGTGATACCCATCAAAGTGATGCACGGTAGAGCTACTGTAACCAACCCCCCTCGAGGTCCACCCTAACTCCAACTGCCCCCCCCTTGAACATCCCCCCTCCCCCCGCACACCCCCTCCAGTGTGTTCCGCTGAGTAGTCACTTGGAATCCAACTGGACCCCTAACAAGGCTTCTGTTTCTTTTCTCCTGGAGGTTTATGAAAGTCATCCACCAGTCTAAGAACTTTGAGATATTTTGGGCATGTAAGCTCATGAAATTCATGGGACAGCAAAGAGACAAGGGGTGACCATGTTTCTCTAAAAGTGTCCGACGTTAGTGTAAGAGAGGCTTGTATGTGCTCCATCCCCATTATATACCATAGCCGATGGAGCCATCCCGTGTGTGTGGGTTTCGTGAGGTGCCCCAAAGTGAAAGGATGTGTTGTGTCGCTGCCCCCATCGCCAGCCCCATTTGTTTCCCTCTTATTGACTTGAGTATGAAGGTGAGTTTGTTGGGCAGGCCCAGGATCGCATACGCGGGGAAGCGGGAAATCTCTGTCTCGAAATATAAGTCTATAACCCGGAGTACCATCTCCCAGTATTCCTGTACCTCTGGGCACTCCCATAGCAGGTGAAGCATGGTCCCTGTGTGTCCGCATCCCCTCCAGCACATGGAATCCCGACAAGGGTTACTCTGGTGCAACCTCACCTTGACCGCTGATTCCCGACTGGCCACATTGCGAGCCGTGTGGTGCGCCCGGTAGAAAATGTCCTGCCATTCCTTATCCGAAAGCGCATGTCCCAGCTCTCGCTCCCAGATCTAGTCACTGGCGGGGGGGGGGGGGGGGGGGGGATGGTCAGCAACTTATACAGTTCCGTAATCGCTCTTTTATCTGTGGATTTGGTTAAGAGCCACTTCTCGTATGACGTGAGAAAGCGGCCCACATGTGGGATTGTATCTTTGTGAGTGAGCCAGTGCCGTAATTGAAAATATTGGAAGTTTTGTGGCTTATCTATGGCATACCCATCTTTTATAGCGTCTAGTGTAATGAAGCCCTGGAGATCAAATAAATCCCCGGCCGTCTGTCGCCACTGCGGAAAGGAACCAGGAACCATCCCAGGCGGGAACAACGAGTTGTCGAGCAAGGGTGTCATCGATGACGGGAAGGACGTAAGGTCTCTGGATACCGCCACCGCGTCCCACACTTGGAGGAGCGTTCTGGTGATGGGAGACTTTTTAATGTATGCCGGCCTGTCTGGGCGCGACAGGAATGGGAACCTCCATAGCGGCATTCCCGCCATCACCCTGTCTTGAAACAGCCAGTGTTTCTCCGAAGTTGGCCTGGACCATTCTAAGAGGTATCGTAGCTGTGCTGCCTGGAAGTATCGCTGCAAGTCAGGTACGCCTAGCCCTCCCTCCGCTGGAACCGGTGCGATTAGGTCGCGCCGCATCCTAGGACATTTACCGGCCCAAATGTATTGCTGAATAGTGTCTTGTAGTTTTTTAATCATGCCTATCGGGGGGGTGACCGGGATGGTCTCGAATAGGTATAGCACTTTTGGTAGCAAGGACATTTTAACAGCGGCCACCCGGCCCATCCAGGAGAGCGGCTGCTGTCGCCATCTCAGAATATCCCCTCGGATGCGCGTGAGAAGCTTGGTGTAGTTTAGTTCAACGGTCTGGGCTGTTGTGGGCGTCAAGTCGATCCCCAGGTATGGGAGCTCCATTTGCGTGGACAGCCCACCCAGTCGGAGCGAGCCTCTGTTGGCCTGGCGGGTATTACTCCCAAGAGGAAGGATCACTGATTTCCCGACGTTCATTTTAAAGCCCAATACCTTCCCGAACCGCTCCATTTCCTCTACAAATGCTGGTATCGAGACCCTAGGGTTGTCTACGGCGACTAAGATGTCATCTGCGTACAAGCTTATAGTTTGTTCTGCGCCCCCAAATGTGATGCCCTTGATGGCCTGGTTGTCTCGCACATGTTGGGCGAAAGGTTTGATATAGAGGGCGAATAGCAGCGGCGAGAGCGGGCAGCCCTGCCTCGTGCCTCGTCGGATGTCAAACGGTTTGGAGCTAGTCCCGTTCACTTCGATCGTTGCTCGGGGCGACGCGTAGCAACTCACCACCCAAGCCTTGAACCTATCACCCATACCAAATCTCGCCATTGTCCTGTCTAGGTAGATCCAGTCCACTCTGTCGAACGCTTTTTCGGCGTCGACTGAGAGAAGGGCCGCGTCCGCAGCGTTATAGTGTGCTTTATCAATCACGTGCATCAGGCGCTTGGTGTTGTCAGCGCATTGACGGGAGGGTATAAAGCCTGCCTGATCCGGTTCTATTATACCTGGAAGACAAGGGCCCAGTCTCGCGGCTAGAATCCCTGTAAAGAGTTTTAAGTCGAGGTTGAGGAGTGAGATCGGCCGATAGGCCGTGCACCGGGACGTGTCCTTGCCCGGTTTTGGCAGGACTATAATATCTGCCTCCAGCATCTCTTGGGGGATCGATCCCGGGCCTTGAAAATAGTTGAATAGTTTCGTCAGTATGGGAGCTAGGAGGGGCAGAAGGATTTATAAAAGCCCGCAGAGAACCTATCTGGGCCCGGTGCCTTAAGCGGTTTGAGGCGTGCAATGGTCGAGATCACTTCCTCCAATCGTATAGGGGCATCAAGAGCCATGGCGTTCGCCTCATTAAGGGTTGTGACATTAGCTTCGTCCATGTATGCAGTGTTTGCCTCAGCATCTGAGGCCGGATCAGCCTTGTAGAGTGTGGCATAGAATGCCCTGAACGCCTCTGCAATGCGGTCGTCCTCTCGGAGTTCCCCCCCACTTTCCTCGTGAATGACTGGGATCTTAGACCGGACAATTTTCGCTTTAAGTTTACTGGCCAGCAGACAGCCCGTCTTGTCACCCCCCACGTAGTACGTTTGCTTGAGACGCAATGCTGCGTATTCCGCCCGGTCTAGATCGAGGCTCGCAAGCTGCGCTCTGGCTGCCTTCAACTTGCGCCAAATCCTAGGTGCCCCCGTCCGGCTGTGTACCCTCTCCAGCTCCAGCACCTGTGCTGCCAGCTCCAGGCGTCGCTCCTTCCATTCCCTGTTGTCCGCAGCCGAGAGTGCTATTAACTCCCCTCTAATGACCGCCTTGAGTGCCCCCCAGACTGCCGTCATGGCCACCTCCCCCGTGTCGTTCTGGCTTAAATAATCCGCGATGCTCTGGGAAAGTTGCTGTGTGACCCCCTTGCGGGAGAGCAGAGTCTCTCTGAGTCGCCATTTACCCTTAGGTGACTGCATACACAGGACCTGTAGGTGAAGCACTACCGCATCGTGATCCGACAGGGCCGCAGGGGCAACCTCCATGTCCTGTACCATAGGGGCCACCTCCGCCGAACCGAGAAAGTGGTCTATTCGGGCATATGTGTGGTGCACATGTGAGTAAAAGGTGTACCCCGGGGCTGTGGGATGGATCTCCCTCCATGTGTCCAGGAACCCCCTGCTAGCGAGCCAGCGCTTCCCCTCAGTAGAGAGAGCTCCGGATTCGCCGAACCTCCGCCCGACCTATCCCTTTAGTTATCCATAATCAGGTTTATGTCCCCGCCCATCAGTGTGTGCATCAAGTCCGTGCCCATGACCTCCGACAGTGCTCCTTTGAGGAATGTCTCCTGGTTGGAGTTGGGAGCGTAAACGGACCCCACCGTGATCGCCAGGTTCCCAATGAAAACAGTGTGGGCTAAAAGTCTGCCTTTAACTTCTGCCACTTTGTCCCTCACCCGGCCTTTGAAGTGACTAGCAAAAAGAAGCGCTACCCCACCCTTCTTCTCTAGGGTGGAGGAGTAAAACTGAGTAGGGAAAGCCCTGGACTTCATGCGATGCCAGTCTTTGGCCAGCAAGTGCGTCTCTTGGAGAAGGCATATGGCCGCCCCGGAGTTCTCCAAATAGGAGAGTACTGCCCTTCTTTTGATAGGGTTATTGATCCCTTTGACATTTAAGGTAAGAACCTGAATAGACTCATCAGCCATGGGGAGGTACGTATCCTATCTCGCTCTTCCGCTGTCCCGATCCAGAGCCACCCCAAACTCCCGCTCTTGCTGCCTTAGTGAAGTGAACACACCGGAGCCCACCCCCAAACCCCCTCACCACCCTTCCCCACCCCCCACCCCGTGCCCCAACCCCAACTGAACTTGTGAACATTGTCCCAGGCCCGATATAGGCACAGTCCAGGCCTGTGGTAAAGTCTCAAAGGAGGGAGAACAGTGGCAGTGGCGGCTCCGAAGCCCCCATCCCGCCCCCCCAATATGTAGCGAAATCAGAGTGCAGCCGCACCCTCATCCGTGACCCCTCACTGATCCTCAATCGTATCCGTGGAGACCTCCTGTATCGCCGCTGCGTGCTCCTGCGCTATTGTCTCGGGGTCTAGCTTAAGTCCCTTCCTGGACAGACGTCTGCGTCTGACCGTCTGCCAGCCATCCCTCGTCATCCGTGGGGACCTCGGCTGGGAAGACTGCGTGCCAGGACTTTCCTCTGTGTCGCCACCCTCAGCGGTGATAGCCAGCAAGTCGCATGTCTCCCGAAGGGATCTGAGCTGGTATAAGGCTCCTTTCCATTTGAAGATGAGTCTAAACGGATGGCCCCAGGAGTATGGAGTGCCATTGTCGCGCAGGAAGGATGTGACCACTTTGAAGGCCTTTCTCTTTTGCAGCGTAATCGCAGAGAGATCTTGGAACAGTTCGACCTTATGACCCTGAAAAGGTTGCTTTTGGCGTGCCGTTTTCAGGATGCGCTCCTTGAGGGAGTAGTCGGGCAAAAAGGCTAGGATGTCTGGTGCTGGAGCAGGTGCTCGGCGTGCTAGGCCCACTCTGTGGGCTCTGTCTATTCGGATCTCAAAATCCGCCAGCTCCCCCAGGAAACAAGCCTGCAGGTAGGCCGTGACATCGCTCCCCTCTGATTTGGACGGCACTCCTCTGACCCGTATGTTGTTGCGTCAAGAGCGGTTCTCGAGATCCTACGTGTGGGTCTGCAGGTCCGTTTGTTGCTCGTGAAGTCTGATAATCTCCTGCCGCAGTTGGTTCACTTCTTCACGCCGAGCGTCGCCAGAGTTCTCAATCCCTGCAACCTGCTCCCCAAGGTCATCCACGTCTCGGCGCAGCTCCCTGTATTCCCCCGCCATGTCTTGTTTGAGGGTCTGGAAGTCTTCTCAAAGGGAGTTGAAAAGGGATTCTAGGAAGGATTTTGTGATAGGGGCCTCTTCCTCGTCTCGTGCCTTTTCCTTCAGTTGGGCCTCAGAGGTCGGTTTGTCAGGGCTTTTCTCTCCTTTAGTACCACCTTTAGCCAGCATTTCGGGGATGGTGCGGCCTGTTCTGCGGTTCGAGTTTGCCATGGTGTCCCCTGATGTGACCCGTGGAGCTCTTCGTGTTGATGCCCCCCCTTCGGCTGCTGCGTGGGCAAGGGCGGGTCGGCGTGTGGAGCCGGGTGCACCCGTGGGGGGAGTGTCAGTGCCCCGCGTGTCCGCCGGGCCGCGGCGCAGATGGGAGCTCCACGGAGGTGCGGCCTCGTCCTGGGCCCGTCAACGCTAGACAGCGGCGCCCACCCGGTGGGCCCGCCGCGATGCACGGCACTCCTGTCAGCCAGAGGGCCCGCGGCCGAGCAGCCCGGTCGCCTCTCGGGCCGGCTCTTCTCCACTGGTCTGCGGCGTCTTCTTAGCGTCGGTCGCCTCCGGGGGCCCGGCAGGCGCCCCCCGACCCCACACTCCGGTCACGGGCTCCGCGCCCCTCGGCCGCAAGGCCTGTCTTCCGTCGACCGGGGTGGGTTTGTGCGGCCTCTGTTGTATGTGGTGAGGCGTCTAGCCGAACGCCACCCTCCGAGTCTGCAGCAGTGGTGCAACTCCTCTCTCCCTTGCACCTTCTAGACTATCGCCGGGGACTCGGTGGGTGCCCCCCGAAGCCGCTCTCTCCCTGCCCGAGCGGGCCTTAGTTTTCTGGTGGGTGCTGCAGGGCCCCTGATCCGTCCCGGAGCGCCGGCGGCTGTCTCGTGGCCGCTGCCGCTAGGCCTCGTCAGGCCTCTCACCGGGGGCTCGATTAACCGCCCCCCCCGAGTTCCAGCCCCGGACACCCCAAGGGTCCGCTCCTCACCTGTGCTTGAGTGCACGTCCGTCCCAACCGGGGCACGCTATTCCCCTGCACCCGCGGGCACCCCGGACCAGCCCGGACCAGGCCCAGACCGGGGCCTCGATTTATGCCTCAGGCCGGCCGGCGCTGCCGCTCGCTCCCTGGGGTGCAGCCCGGGCGATCAGCGATTCTCTGCCGGCACTCCTTCTCTCTGACCCCCGCCCGGTGGGGTCCTCAGTATTGCAGGCCGACGGTAGCCGCTCTGCCGAGGGGTGCTGACGCCGTAATTGCCGCTCGGCGCTTACGGTCACCTCGCTTCTCTTCTCCGGCCGGGAACGGCCGCCTCCGCCGCCCACTGCAACACACACCGGAGGTAGGGTGGCGTTGCTCGCCGGGGGTCCTGGTGGAGAGCCCCCTCGGTGCCAGGGAGGAATTGAGTATGCAGGGGTGCAGTAAGCTTATTTCGATGCTTTATCGGGGGTTTGGGACGGGGAGCCTCCTCGAGCCACGTCCGCTCAAGCCGCCATCTTAGCCACGCCCCCTGAAACTCTATTTTAACATACACAAGTCAGAGAATACATGTTACTTCTCTCTGATCTGCATGCAGTGCTTACAGCCACAAGGCCATCCTGCCTTGTGTAGAATTTGCTTGGAAGAAACCAAAGTTGTTGCATCACTGCCTTCAGTTTGCTTGTACAAGACAGCATTGTTTGCTACAAAAGCAGAAACAATTGTGCTGAGCAGGAGTGCCCCCTGTTACCCCCTCCATAGTAAATAATTAGAAGCAAAAGTATAAAGAAAAGTCAGAAAAGGGAGGGATTAGACATAGATATTGATCTCCTATTACCCACAGGCTACTCTATCCTCAGGAATGACAGACCGATCAAAGTTGGGGGAGGTGTTGCAGTCATCTTTAGAAACTTCCTTCAACTTAAGGCTTTTCCCATCAGCGCCTTCCGCACTTTTGAATGTCTATCTCTTGAGCTTCAACTACACCTGGCAGCGGACCTTTGTTTATAGAGGAACTCACTGACTTCATCAGCGACCAATAGTCGCAAAGTGACAATCAGACCTTCGTGGGTGACTTCAATCTTCACTGGGGCTCTCTGCAAGACTCGTCCGCGAACCTGCTGGCCACCTTCCTCTCTTCAAACGATCTTATCCAACACTGCACAGAATCAACACACTCTAAGGGCTCAATCCTGGTCCTTGTTATTTCTAAAGCAGGCATGCTTTCTATCACTACCCCTATTCACGTAGACTGGTCTGACCACCTCCTCATTCCATTCTCTCTTCACCTAGCACACTCTATAACTCTTGGCCAACCTAAGAGGGCTACCTCCTGGTTCCGTGACACTAAAAACATTGACACTGTTTCCCTCTGTGAATCAGCCTTGCTGTCACTACCAAGGCTAGACCCGAACCTAGATGTTGACGATCTCACCTCCCAATGCCTCTCAGGCCTTGCAGTAGAAATCAATAATGTCGCTCCTCTCCAAAGCAAAAAGAAAAGGCCCATTCCCTCAGCACCTTGGTTCAACAAATCCCTCTATGAAGAAAGGAAGCACCTGCAACTCCTGGAGAAACAATGGATGCAAGCACCTTCCTCCAACAATTTGGCCACGCTTTGTTCAACAAGATCCAAGTACCACAAGCACATCTTCCTTGGGAAAGCATCACACTTCAGAACCCTCCTTGAGTCAGCCAAAAACAGACCCAAAAAACTATTCGAGCTCATCAAGAATATTAACTGCTCTCCCCCAACTGCCAAGTTGGAGGATTCTACAAAGAAAGCTGCTGATTTCGCTGTATTCTTTGACAAAAAAGTGAAATCACTTGTGGATCAGGTCGCTCATCCTACCCCTCCAGAGGAGCGCAAGTCACTAGCCGTTTGGCAGAACTTTGACCCCATTTCTGAAGATGTCCTCCTCAAGTGCATCCTCGAAACAAAGTGTGAGAAGTTGGCCTGATATATGATGTTCACTAGTTCTAGTGATCACCTTGTATCAGTCCAAACAACCCTTATGGTGATTGGTTGTAAGTCAACCTTATAGACCAGCTATCCTAATGGTGGCATGGACAAAGCAGTCTTAGGCTAAACTCTTTTGGCATGTGAAGCCAGCTGTTTTACCACAATATAACCACTTGAATACCAGATGAAAGGACACCACACAGGTTGTTATGAAAATAAACAGTATATTTATTAATAACAACACCTCTGAACTCTTTATGAGGTCAGAGGGCTAAGCACATGACAATCTCTTACAAAAATACTACAAGTTGCACAAAATTACAATGGTGCCCCAGGGGCACGACAAACCATATTCTAAGTAAGTGGAATGTGAGAGTCGATAAAAGGAATGGAGCTGTCCAGAGGCTGTAGGATCGATGGGACCACGCTACACTAACTTCAGGTAAGTAATAGGAGGCCCACGGAACGCGTGTGCAGAGTGTGAACTCACACGCGAGATGCGTAACAACGTCTATGGACAGTACAGTTCAAGTAAAAGGTAAGTACGGACAATCCTGACTAGTTAGGACAACAACGACTGTGGAATTGGACACTAGGACAGTTTGGACTACCCTTGAGCACCGAAATGCTCTCGTTACCTCACCCACGGGCTGCGGGTGCATAGGTGCCAAAGTGTGTCGGGTTATCGCGTTGAAGTCAATGGAGCCTGAAAGAAAAGATGCTGCAGGCGACCAGTAGGAAGATGTCCGGTGCGATCCAAGGGTGGATCGGTGAAGAAGAGGACCTGAAAGCAGAGGGGACAGTGTTCAAAGTCACTAGCCAGTGACCGGTGTGGAACCAGGAAGGAACCAGGTGCTGTCGTCGCGATCAGGTGAAGAGTGGACGCTTGACTCTGCAGCCACGTGGACCAGGAGGTGTCTTCGATGACCAGGATGGAGGCACGAGCTGTCCCACGCAGGCTCTCGCTGTCGGCGGTGTCGGATCCGGGATTGGAGTCAACAGGAATTGGCAAAGGCAACCCACGCGGTGAAGGGAAAAGACGTCTGGTACGGACTAGGAGAGTCCGGGGTGCCTCTCTTTTGGAAGGGAGCAAGGGCCAGTCTGGAGCAACCAGACCAGCAGCAAAGATTCAAAGGTTCGGCGTCTAGGAGGCCACTAGCCAGCCGGCAAGTGACCAGACAACGCGTCGAGCAGTAAACAAGCAGAAGGGCCCCACGCACATCTCGTGGATGCTGGAGGGCTGATCTTCGGTGCAGGGGCTGCTCGGGGCTGGGGCTTCTCAGTCCCCAAAGCACTTGGTCGAGTTTACCTCGGGAGTCGTGCTGGAAGTGAAGTGCAGTTTCTTCCAAGATAGCCGGTCCCACGTGTCTCGTCGCACCCACGGATCTCAGCTGTGCTGCAGATGTAGGTTGAGGTCGGAGAGGTCTGGGAATCCGGGTCTCGTCGGGCTCTGAAGTCTGGATCCTCGAGGGAAGACGACAAAGGGAAGCCGCTGGACGCTTGATGGTGCCTGCAGTTGCAGGGTGGACACTCCTTGCCCACAAGGGAGATTCTTCAGTCTTCTGTGGAGCAGAACGTCGAAGGCCAGAGTTTCTTCTTGTTGAATAGTTCAGGATAATCTAATTTGGAATGGGACCAGCTCCTACCTTTATTCTCCTAAAGGGGGCTGCACTACTGACTAGGTCCGTCCCCTGGGTGGGACCAGGAAGGGGGGTGGCTACACCACCTATCCTTTGTCCGGTTTCCCACCAGAGCTGGGGCAGGGATGCCCCAGCAACTGGTTTGAACCGGTGTATGCACAGGACACCTTGTGTGCCCCAGGCATGTCTCATTCCTTTCAGGCCTGTCCTACCCAATACACAAAATCCTGTCTGGGGTGGTGCTAGCACCTCCCAAGGCAGGAAACCCTTTGTCCAAGCCATCCTCGCTGGAAGGACTCCCAGCAGCAGGAGGTCAGACTTGTGTCTGTGGTGGCAGCATCCATTTTGTGATGCTGAGGCTCGAGTTAACTTTAACCGGGGTTCACAGTTACATACATGTCGTGTCCCTCTAGAAGGGTGGAATGCTACCCCCGTCGCCAGAATTGGCGAGGGGGTAGTATTCCAAATCGTATGACACCTTACTTGACATGTTTTGATAATGTTATACCAGAGTTAGCATTTAACCGAAAGGTTGATAATGCACTTAAGAGTATATGGTATAGCGTTATCATGGAACAGCAATTAGGACTTTGTTCCGCAAGCTGCAAACGGGCTGAGCTCATGCCAGAGCACCATCTCACAAAATTTCAAGCACTCTGCCTTCAGAATTGATAAGGCCTTCCATAGGAGTGACTGATAGGAGTATATGTGTCCATTTTAGGGTTAGATATAGGTATACTATATCTACAGCAAAGGGTGTTTACACCACCTTGCCCCAGCTGTCATGCAGCCAGTTGTGTCAGTTTTGGATGGCCAGCCAGGGGTGGCATAATACATGCTTCAGCCCCTGGTAGGCCCTGGGTACACCTATGCCCTGGATACCTAAGGTATACTGTACAGGGACTGATAAGATGACTCAGTATCCAATTAGATATGTACCTAGGGTACATGGAGTCCATTTTAACAGAGAGAGCAGGAAGCCTGGGGTCCTGAATAGCAGGATCCCAGGCCAACTAAGTCAAAAACCAGCAAAACACCAGGCAAAAAGTTGGGGGCAACCATAGTCAGATATCCACCTTCCTACATAACCCCCCCCCCCCAAACGAAAGGAGATAAGGCTATCCTTGACCAGGTAAGCCTATATTGCCTGAGTGGCCATATGAGGAGGTGCATGCAATGGCATGGTTACCCCCTATCTCATGGTCCACTAAGCAATCCCTCACCCTAAGGGTATCTGAGGGCCTCCACCATAGGGAATCTCTACCTGTGGTGTGTTTTGGCAAAGTAAAAGGCTGGTGCTGGGATGGAGTACTGAAGTGAGGCTCCACTAATGTTGGGCTCAACTTCCTCCAATCACTATCCACCAGATATGGCTTTCTTTCCAGGACTGAGTTGCTGTATGCTCTCAGGGTCAACCTCTGGCTACCTAAAGCTGGAGGCTGGGTCCCTCTGTTTGGCTTACTGGGGGGACAGGTCAGGTTTGGGGCCCTTAGGTCCCAGGTTTGGCTGTGCCCAACAGTGCCCATCTGTGGGAGGTCCCTAACTAATTTTAAGGGGGATCCCTCAGGAGTTTGTTTTATTTTCACTTGGCTAGGACTACTAGCTTCAGTGCCCTTAATCTGCTGATTGGGGAGTTCTTTTGGACAGGGGGCCCTTTGGGGTCCACCACTGGCCTCCCTGACCTCTACAGCCCTGGGCTGACTGAGGCAGGGTAAAGAGGGGCAGGTTACCTGCTCCAGACTGGGTCCCACCTTGGAAGGGTCCACTGACATCAGGGGTTCTGCCACACAAGGCCTGACTACCTTTGGGGCAGTTATTTCACAAGGGGTAAGATCAGTTCCGTGAGGAGGCTGATCCTTTCCTAAAGTCTGGTGGGAGGGAGATTTCTCTTCCTCCTCAATGCTCTCTGTTTGAGTGGAGTGATCCATAGTTTCAGGCTTCACAACACTATTATCAGTCTGAGTTTGGGCTGTGGCCATCAAAACCCCACCAACCTTTTCAGGAAGGGACTCAGTTTGGGTATGGGCTGTTACCATCACAGCCCTGCTAATCTTTTCAGGGAAGGAATCTATTTGGGATTGGGCTGAGCCTGGCACAGCCCTCCTAACCTGTTCAGGAAGATTTACCATTTTAGAATGGGTTTCTTGTTCTACCTCAGCCCAGGCTGAGATCTCTAAATCATTCCCCAGTATGCAATCTACAGACAAGTTTGATGACACTGCCACTCTCTTGGGGCCAGTGACACCTCCCCAGCTGAGATTTACCACTGCCATGGGATGATTTTTTTGCACTCCATCAATGTTTGTCACCTGGTATGTGGCACCAGGTAAAAGTTGCCTTGAGGGGACTAGGCTTTCAGTCACCATGGTGATGCTAGCCCCTGTGTCTCTATAGGCCTCAACTTTCAGACCATTGATGAGGGGCTCCTGTCTGTATTTGCCCAAAGTGTTGGGACAATCAGTGAAGTTGGCAAACCCCATGCCAGTTTCACAGACAAGAGTATCTGAGTTAGGGGGCCTGGTTAGGCCAGAGTCCCCAGGAACTCCCAAAGTAAATCCACCCAAATTCTTGGGGGCACTCCCACCACCTGGGGGATTACTACTAGTAGTAACAGGAGGTTTGGAAGTGTTACTTGGGGGTATGTTCTCCTTATTGTTGTTGGCCCTTGGGCAACTGCTGTCAGTTTTCCAATGGCCCACCTGTTTGCAGGTATAGCAATAAGGTTTCTTCTGGGTATTGGAAGGATTCTGGGACCCACCCCCCTCAGAGGATTTTTGGGGCCCTGATGTGGTTTGATCTGTAGATTTATTCCCACCCTTCTCTTGAGGCTTGGTTGATTCCTTCTTTTGGTCATCGCCTTGGTTCTTAGGCCTAATCCTGGTTCTGACCCATTTGTCTGCCCTCTTACCCAATTCTTGTGGAGAGGTCAGATCAGAGTCTATCAGGTGCTGGTGTAATAACTGGTTCTGACAATTATTTAAGACTTGCTCTCTCATAATTAGATTATACAATGGGGCGTGGCTACGACGTCGCCGAGTATGGACGCCTGAGCCCTGAGCTCCGGGTCGGTCTCGGTGTTTATCCTGATTGCTGACCCCCCTCGCGGCGCCACCTCCCGGGATTGCTCCCTAATCGTCGCGGGGCACATCAGCGCTGGCCTGGAGTGCGCTGGGTCCCGTGATTGCAGACGCCTGGGATCTACGGAGGGGACTGCGGTGTCGGCCGCCGGCCATCTTGATTGGGCCTGTGTATCGCGGCTGATCCCCGGCCTCGATTTCTGCGAGGCCGCCGGAAACTGCGCCGCTGCAGGCGCCCAGAACACGGTGCGGGCGGGCGCCCCGACCCCGACTGTAGGAGACCCCCTGCGGGGAACCCGACGGACAGGCAAGGGCGAGTTGGACGCCAAACGAAAGGAGTGCTGGACCGCTGCTGCTACGGAGCGGCTCGGCGGGGAATCCGGGAGCAGAGGCGCCCATCAGAGGTGAGAGGCGCTGAGGGTCGTCGGCGCTCGGCTCCTGTGCGGTCCCCGGCGACGAACACCCGCCTGGTCCCGGGGGGTGCTGGATCGGCCACGGGTCGGCTGAGCAGTGGAGGCGAGTCGGGCAGCCTGGTGCCCGCTGTGATTGTAGGGGCCCGAGACTCTTTGGGGAACCCGCTGTGGCCCGCAGTTGACTTTGGCAGCAGTGATCTCGGGGCTGCCTGCGGAGTGCAAACCATGGGGTACTCGAGGCGCTGCTGACGCCCTGGGCGGCCCTCTGGCCCTAAGTGGGGACTGGGGCCCCCTCTGCTGATATCCTGGACTTTTGCCTTGGGCCCTGTCGGCCATCGAGAGAGGCCCGGAGCAGTGTGCGGTTGCTGGCAGTTTGGACTGGCAGCTGCTGGGCCACTGGCCTGAGGGAGTCTTGTTGGGGTGCCGGGAACCGGAATCCGGCGGGCCTGCTGACTACCTCCTCCCTTCTTTTCTCTTCATCGTGTGCGCCCCACCTTCTCGCCAGGCTTGTTGGCGTGGTAACGACTGTGGCCTTCTTTGCTGGACACGTTGGATCGGCCCTACTGTGTTTGGCGGCGGCGCACTCACCAACTAGCCTCCATGGGGAAGCCGCGGAAGGGGGCGGGCGCGGTGCCGCCGGATCAAGTGGAGGATTCTCTTGACGCTCATGATCTGCAACAGACGGGTGACCGGGCGGCTGGGCTGCAACAACAACAGCTGGACCAAATTCTTAAGGCCATAGGGGACACGAGAGAGGCGCTGCGTCAGGACATCGCCCAGGTCTCCACGAGCCTTGGCCTCTTGAAAGCAGACCATAACAAGTTGGCTGATCTTGTCAAGGCGGCACAGCTGGTAATTGGAACATTGGAACCGGCCCAGAAGGCATCAGATGCCACGTTGGAGGACTTAACCCGCAGGGTGCAGCAGTTGGAAAGGAGAGCGGCGGACGCGGAAGGGCGCAACCGGCGCAACAATATCCGCGTGGTGGGTTTGCCCGAAAATATTGAAGGAGACGACATGGTCGCGTATCTGGAGACTTGGCTGCGAGCTGTTGTGGTCCCGGAGGGCTTGACGCACTTCTACACTTTGGAAAGAGCTCATAGGGTGCCTGCTCGTCCTCTTGCTCCTGGCCGTCCTCCCCGACCGGTGATAGCCCGGCTACTCCACTTCAGGGACCGGGACATTATCTTGCGGCAGGCCAGGCTGGCGGGTCCCTACAAGGTGGATAATGCTTCTGTGTCAATATTCCCTGATTACTCCCAGGAGGTCCAGCGTAGCCGTTTCTCCTTCGTGGCTGTTAAAAGAGATCTCCGCGATGAGGGGGTGCAGTATTCTCTGCTGTTCCCGGCTCGCCTGAAAGTGCTGGTGGACGGAGCGACGACGTTCTGTGACTCCCCGGAAGAGGCTTAGCAGTGGCTGGAGCGGTACCGAGCGGGCAAGGATGGCACGGGGGATTGGACTGGGAATGCTGAGGCCCGACCGCAGCCGCGTAGGAGCCGGCGTAATAGGAGGAGAGGACAGAGCAGGAGGTCGCCCTCGCCTTCACAGACGGATCAGGAGAGGAGAGCTGCCCTACAAGCGGTGTCGGACATTTCCGGAGCAGTGCCTGAGACTCAGATGGCGGACTCAGGCTCCAGGTTGGGCTCGGATGAGGCGGAACCGGGTGGTTCGGATGAGGCTTCGGACAAGGAAACTGGAGATTTGCCTCGGATCACCCCGCAAACAGCTGATGGACTGCTAGATGAGTGACTACGGGCAGCTGAGTTATGGACAGTAAGGGGGTGTGCTGGTCCTGTGGGATGGCATGTTGTGGGCGGCTGGGGACTTGCTTTCTGAACAGGTGGCCCTGCGGCGGTACTCTGATCAGTGTGGGTGGTGCTTGGCCCCTGATCTTCTTGATGGGTGGTGGTGCTGCTGGGAGAGGGGTGGTGGCGGTCTACTCTTAATCGGGATCGACCTTTCCTGGTGCGACGGGTCTGGGCTATCCGACCGGCTGGCGGGGAGTCACCCCCTCGATCTCACATAACTTGTGAGTCTCTGGTATTTCCAGAGTTTCCCCCGTACTCGGGGGTTGGGTTTGGATGGGTGACAATTGTTTTATGCCTGTTCTGGGGGTGGGTGGGGCGGGAGTTGGTTGGGGTTGTTTTGGGGTTTCTGAATTCCTGGGGATTGTCAGTGTGCCGGTGGGACTGTGGGGGATTGGCCTTTGCTATATGTTGGATGATGGCGGTTAGGTTAGACTTGAAGTGCATCACCTGGAATGTGCGGGGGCTCAACTCTATGAGGAAAAGATACAAAGTACATGCGTATTTGGTCCGGAGGGGGGTCCAGGTGGCCTTTTTGCAGGAGACGCATTTAACATTGGCAGAAGGGCAGGCGCTGCAGCGGCGTTGGAGAGGGCAACTCTTCTATACTACTTACTCTGCGCATGCTAGGGGGGTGCTAATTTGGGTACGGGCGGGTGTCCCTTTTCAGGCATTAAGCACTAAGGTAGATCTGGAGGGGAGGTTTGTGGCAGTGTTGGGGAGGCTAGCTGGCCGGGATGTTGCGTTCTGCTGTGTCTATGCCCCTAACTTTGATCAGGCTGCGTTCTTCTCCGTGTTATCCAACCGGTTGTCGGATCTGCTGGTGGGCACGGTGTACATGGGAGGGGACTTTAATTCTGTGGAGGATGTTGAGATGGATCGTTCCCATCCACCGCTCGCCCAATCGGTGGTGCGCAGAGTGGCCAAGGCTCGGAGGGATTGGCAGGATCGGTGGGGACTCCAGGATGCTTGGCGGACGTGTCACCCCACGGATAGGGACTACTCGTTTTATTTGGCGCCGCATGATTTGCATGTGCGCCTCGACACTTTCCTCTGCTCGGGCGGGGCTCAGGAGCTTACGAGCGATTGCGAGTACCTGGCGCGGACCATATCGGACCATAACCCTTGCCTGCTCACGGTCCTTTGGACCAGGCAGCGACAGCCGGTTCCCACGTGGCGGCTGAATCCGCTGGCGCTGGAGAACCCGGTCTTCCACGCTGAAGTGCGGGACTGCATTGAACGTTATTTCCTTGAGAACTAGGGCACCGCGACGACACGAGCGATGGAGTAGGACGCCTTCAAGGTGGTGGTGCGCGGCGCGTGCCTCTCGTCCTCGTCGGGGGTTCGCCGGACGCTGCTGGCTGATGTAACGCGGGAGGAGACCGATCTGCGGCAGGCAGAGAGACGCGAGCACGGGGCGGGCGGTAATAGGGAAGCGGTACTGGTGGCCCGAGAGCGGGTGGCAGTTCAGGTGGAGAGGCTCCGCTGCCATGACTACCGGGAATATATGGTCCGAGCGCATGCGGAACGGGATCGGGCTGGCTCGCTACTGGCATGGTTGGCCGCTCCGGACCCGAGGGGTATGCCGATTTTGTCGCTGGCCACCCCGACGGGGGGCCTGGTCCACTCACAGCAGGAGATAAACACTCTATTCCGGGATTACTACGCAGACCTATACCGGAGCAGGATGACTACTTGCCCGGCGATGCTGGATGCCTTTCTTGAAGAGGCCCAGTTGCAACGGCTGGCTCCGGAGCTGGGTGACGCGTTGGGGTCCGCTATTACGATAGGGGAGATCAGGGCGGCTATTAAGCATATGGCTAGAAAGAAAACGCCAGGAGGGGATGGCCTTCCGGTGGAGTTTTTTGCTGCCTATGTGGATCTCCTGGCCCCTCGATTACACCAGATCTATAGGGAGGCTTGGGAGACGGGTAGGTTGCCGGCTTCGGCGCGGGAGGCGATCGTAGTCCCGCTGTTGAAAAAGGGAGGCCTCCCACGGCTAGGACAGCATATCGCCCGCTGTCAATGCTAACGGTGGACTACAAGGTGCTGAGTAGGATCTTGGCGACGCGGCTGACCGCCCATATGTGCTCTTTGGTGCAACCGGACCAGTCGGGTTTTATTCCTACTAGGAACACCTCGACATGCATACGGCGTCTGATAAGGGTCATGGATGTTGAAGGGGAGGGTCCTGCGGGGGCGGCCGTGCTGTCGGTGGATATCGAGAAGGCGTTCGATAGTGTGGAATGGCCTTACTTGTTCTGCGTGCTACTTCGGTTCGGGCTGGGGGAGGGCTTCGTCCGTTGGACGAGGCTGCTGTATGAGTCGGGCACTGCTAGGGTCCGGACAGGGCGCTCCATATCCGCGGCGTGCCCGGTAGGACGGGGCACCAGACAGGGTTGCTCATTGTCCCCGCTCCTGTTCGCCTTGGCGATTGAGCCGCTAGCGGCGCGGGCTCGGCAGGGAAGGTATTTTGAGGGGGTGCTGTCGAGCGGCGACTTACATCATATCTCCTTGTATGCCGACGACCTCTTGTTGTATCTGGCCAATGTCGATGCATCGTTGGCGGGAGCACGGGCCTTGCTCCAGGAATTCGGGAACTTGTCGGGCCTCCGGGTTAATTGGTCTAAGACCTGCCTCTTCCCCTTGAATTCCCGTTGCGCCCAGCCGGCAGTGCTGGACGACCTGCGTTGGGAACCGGATTGCCTGCAGTATCTTGGAGTGCACATATATCACACCCATTCGCTCCTTTATGAGGGGAATGTGGGTAGGGCCTTGAGGGGCATTAGAGGTAGCATGCGGTTTTGGCGCGTCCTCCCGTTGTCAGTGGCGGGGCGAATTGCGTTGCTGAAAATGGTGATCCTGCCACGCCTTCTATATTTTTTCCGCACGCTGCCGGTGTGGATACCGCCCTCCTTTTTCCGAACTGTGAGGTCTGAGGTGATAGGTTTTATCTGGGGCACTGGGAGGCGACGCATAGCCCTGAACACTTTGCTTAGATCTCGGGAGGAGGGCGGCCTGGCAGTGCCAGACTTCGAATGGTATTATTTGGCTGCCCAGCTTCAATGGCTCATGCAGATGGTGGCGCGGGAGTTTAGAGGACCGGACGGACCGCAGGGGCGGATTGTACAGCGTCATGTCCTATCCTTTATTGTGCTCCAACAGGAGCTTCAATTGGAGCGGCTGACTGTTGAGGAGCGTACCCTTCGCCGGTGCTGGCTACGTAGCCACCGGCGGGTGGGGTGTCGCATCCCGTATGCGCCGGAGATTCCCTTGGGCATGTGTACTGCCCTCCCGCATGGCGGAGACTGGTCGGCGCTTGCCTGTTGGGAGGACCTTGGTGTTCACATGCTTGGGGATCTCTACCGGGACGGCACTTTGATGTCGTTTGGTGCTCTGCAGGAGGCCTTCGATCTGCCGCGGGGTGACTTCTTGTTACATGCTTTCAAAAAGGGGGTGGTGATGGACAGAGTATCTGAGTTAATCAGAACACTCCTACCCAGTCAAGAGATCAGGGCTTGATCCATCACCGTTTTTTAGCTCACTGCACCATCCCAGTTCAGAACCTGGCTATATGCAAATTAGTCTGTCCCTGGCCCAGTGCATCATGGGAACAGGGCAGACCAAACTACCAAGCCAATTCTTCACTGGAAAGGAAACAAGCTTCCGGGGACCGGTTTCTGGCAGTGTTCTGCTTAATTCAGATACTCTGTCCATCACCACCCCCTTTACTGTATCGTTTTGTCCACCATAAGCGTGGAAGGGTATGATGCACTGGGCCAGGGACAGACTAATTTGCATATAGCCAGGTTCTGAACTGGGATGGTGCAGTGAGCTAAAAAACGGTGATGGATCAAGCCCTGATCTGTTGACTGGGTAGGAGTGTTCTGCCTGATTCAGATACTCTGTCCATCACCACCCCCTTTACTGTATCGTTTTGTCCACCATAAGCGTGGAAGGGTATGCTCAGACGTGAGTCCCTTGCTCACTGCACCATCAGGATTCAAGCAAGCCGGGCCGTAGACGGCTGTGATGCCAGAAACCGGTCCCCGGAAGCTTGTTTCCTTTCTGGTAAAGAATTGGCTTGGTAGTTTGGTCTGCCCTGTTCCCATGATGCACTGGGCCAGGGACAGACTAATTTGCATATAGCCAGGTTCTGAACTGGGATGGTGCAGTGAGCTAAAAAACGGTGATGGATCAAGCCCTGATCTGTTGACTGGGTAGGAGTGTTCTGCTTAATTCAGATACTCTGTCCATCACCACCCCCTTTACTGTATCGTTCTTGTTACATGCGGCTTTGGTTACGGGGATCCAGAGGCGTTGGAGGATGGGACTGGTGGAACCCCCCACATCGCTGTGTTGCCAGTATGTCGTGATGGCGGCTGGCACTTATAAGGCCATCACATGTCTGTACCGGAGGCTGGCGCTGGCTGATCCTCCCCCCTTGGACGGGCTGCGGGAGCGCTGGGAGGTCGACCTTGGTCGACAAATACCGGAGACGACCTGGCCTCAGCTTGTGCGCAGGGCCTGGAAGGGCACCCGTAATGTTCGGTTCCAGATGGTTCAATATTACACACTCCATAGGGCGTACTGGACACCTGCCAAAATTCGACGGATCTTTGGAGGTGAGCAATCGTTATGTCCGCGCTGTGCTGCGGAGGACGCTGATTTTGCGCATATGTTCTGGACATGCACAGGGTTGGTGCCTATTGGACTGATGTTTTCGCTTGCCTGAACACGGTTACGGGTCGACAGGTGGATGTAGACGTGGGCGCTTGCCTGCTACTTTGGTTTCCCCATACTCCCGCCACTAAAATCACTAGCAAATTTTACGATTTGGGGTTCATTATGGCCAAGAGGGAACTTACTTTACATTGGAAGGCAAGAGGGGGCCCTAACTTCCTGAGGTGGAGACGGTGCTTTGCGCAGTGGGCTGCGTGCAAAGGCTCTCTCCGGCTGCAACTAGCTAGGCGTATGGCTAACGATAAGGCGCTAGATACTGCCAGGGCGTGGAACGCGTTAGTAACGGATTTGCAATCACTCATAGAGGATGATGAGAGTGATGCGACTGGAGGGGTGGCGGATCGGGAGGGGGGCACGAGGCAGGGGGAGGTGGGGACCGATACGGCGGGAGGAGAGGGTTAGAGGGGGAGCCCGGATGCATGACAAGTACAGACAAGTACAGACTGCATGGGTCACTGGAGCCTCGGACCGGAGTGGAGGTCTTGTGCTGAGCTAGGACATTGACGGGCACATGAGCTGAAGATAAGTTTCGTCTGCTAGCTATAAGCTGGAGCTGTCAAGTTATCCCAGGAACATAGAGGCACACTGACAGAGGGGGAGGTGGGATGTTTTGGATAGGGATGGATGCGAAAGTTTGCTAGAAGTGTCATAGCTGTGTGTGATATAAACAGGCGGGAATGTGACTTAAGATGTATGCTGTGTGTACATACTCAATAAAAACAGTTTACAAAAAAAATAATCAGATTATACAATCCTGTGTAATCAGTAACCTTACTTCCCAGTAGCCAGCCTTCCAAAGCCTTAGTGGCACAATCAACAAAGTCAGTCCAATCTTGAGCCTGAGTTTTCTGGGTATCCCTGAACATTAACCTGTACTGTTCAGTGGTTAAGCCAAACCCATCAATCAGTGCATTTTTCAAGACTTGGTAATCATTAGCATCCTCATCTCTAACAGTGAGGAGCTTGTCTCTACCTTTACCTTCAAAGGAGAGCCACAATATAGCTGCCCACTGACTCTGGGGTACCTGCTGTACTTTGCAGGCTCTCTCCAAAGCAGTTATCCACTTGTGGATATCATATCCTGTCTTATAGGAGGGCACTATTTTACTCAGGTGTCTATTATCAAAACTCCTGTCTCTATCCCTAGGGATATTGCTGCCACCAGTGGGGACTACCCCACTCAACTGTTGCTCCCTAGCAAAGGCAAGTTCCTCTTTGGCCAGGGCAAGTTCTTCCCTCTGGATCCTCAGATTAGCTTCCTTCATCTTTGCCTCATGCTCTCTCCTCTGAGGGGAAGTCATCCTCCTCTGAGCAGATGCATGAGAGGCACGAGAGTGCACAGATCTAATGGAGTCCCTAGAATGAGACCTATCTCTTCTAACTCCATAGTTAGGCCTGCTCAGGGTCAGTACTGGGGGTCCACCAGATCCTTCCTTATGTAGGTCTAAGTTGGCCCTGGTTAGTCTGCTGACTACCCCAGGACCTTTGTCTGCCTCATCCCCAGAGGTGTCCCCTTCTTCCTCCTCCTCCTCCTCTACATTCTCTGTTTCAGGGAGATCTGGATCACCAAGGGTACCTTCTAAGGCTGGCATGCTCCCATCTGTGTTAGAAGCCTTTCTAGCATCATATGTCTCTAAGAGACCTAACAGAAAGGGAGTGGTAGGGTTAGAACCCTGTTTCAATTTCCTGGAGGTACACAATTGTCTCATCTCCTGAAAACTGAGAGCTGCATATCTGGAAAGGACCTGTGGAGGGTCACTAACCACTAGGGGAGTCTCTGAAGACTCTCCGTGGGTAGACATGCTTTCTAGTGAGGTGCAAGTGATGCACTTACCTACACTATGGGTTTTCCTACTGATCCCTTGCTAAGAGTTGTAGTCAGGGTGTGCTAGGCCCTTTCTACTACAACAGCTGGTTCAGTAGAACTCAGAGTATTTCTAAGCTTGTTATATGTACCTAGAGTATCTTATGTGATCTTTCAAATGATATTCAAAGATTATATGTGGTAAAAACAACAGCAAGCTCACATCCCAACCGCTGCACACCAATGTGAGAAGTTGGCCTGATATATTATGTTCACTAGTTCTAGTGATCACCTTGTATCAGTCCAAACAACCCTTATGGTGATTGGTTGTAAGTCAACCTTATAGACCAGCTATCCTAATGGTAGCATGGACAAAGCAGTCTTAGGCTAAACTCTTTTGGCATGTGAAGCCAGCTGTTTTAACACAATATAACCCCTTGAATACCAGATGAAAGGACACCACACAGGTTGTTATGAAAATAAACAGTATATTTATTAATAACAACACCTCTGAACTCTTTATGAAGTCAGAGGGCTAAGCACATGACAATCTCTTACGAAAAATACTACAAGTTGCACAAAATTACAATGGTGCCCTAGGGGCACGACAAACCATATACTAAGTAAGTGGAATGTGAGAGTCGATAAAAGGAATGGAGCTGTCCAGAGGTTATAGGATCGATGGGACCACGCTACACTAACTTCAGGTAAGTAATAGGAGGCCCATGGAACGCGTGTGCAGAGTGTGAACTCACACGCGAGATGCGTAACAACGTCTATGGACAGTACAGTTCAAGTAAAAGGTAAGTACAGACAATCCTGACTAGTTAGGACAGCAACGACTGTGGAATTGGACACTAGGACAGTTAGACTACCCTTGAGCACCGAAATGCTCTTGTTACCTCACCCACGGGCTGCGGGTGCATAGGTGCCAAAGTGTGTTGGGTTCTCGCGTTGAAGTCAATGGAGCCTGAAAGAAAAGATGCTGCAGGCGACCAGGAGGAAGATGTCCGGTGCGATCCAAGGGTGGATCGGTGAAGAAGAGGACCTGAAAGCAGAGGGGACAGTGTTCAAAGTCACTAGCCAGTGACCGGTGTGGAACCAGGAAGGAACCAGGTGCTGTCGTCGCGATCAGGTGAAGAGTGGACACTTGACTCTGCAGCCACGTGGACCAGGAGGTGTCTTCGACGACCAGGATGGAGGCACGAGCTGTCCCACGCAGGCTCTCGCTGTCGGCGGTGTCGGATCCGGGATTGGAGTCAACAGGCCTTGGCAAAGGCAACCCACGCGGTGAAGGGAAAAGACGTCTGGTACGGACTAGGAGAGTCCGGGGTGCCCCTCTTTTGGAAGGGAGCAAGGGCCAGTCTGGAGCAACCAGACCAGCAGCAAAGATTCAAAGGTTCGTCGTCTAGGAGGCCACTAGCCAGCCGGCAAGTGACCAGACAACGCGTCGAGCAGCAAACAAGCAGAAGGGCCCCACGCAGATCTCGTGGATGCTGGAGGGCTGATCTTCGGTGCAGGGGCTGCTCGGGGCTGGGGCTTCTCAGTCCCCAAAGCACTTGGTCGAGTTTACCTCTGGAGTCGCGCTGGAAGCGAAGTGCAGTTTCTTCCAAGATGGCCGGTCCCACGTGTCTCGTCGCACCCACGGATCTCAGCTGTGCTGCAGATGTAGGTTGAGGTCGGAGAGGTCTGGGAATCTGGGTCTCGTCGGGCTCTGAAGTCTGGATCCTCGAGGGAAGACGACAAAGGGAAGCCGCTGGACGCTTGATGGTGCCTGCAGTTGCAGGGTGGACACTCCTTGCCCACAAGGGAGATTCTTCAGTCTTCTGTGGAGCAGAACGTCGAAGGCCAAAGTTTCTTCTTGTTGAATAGTTCAGGATAATCTAATTTGGAATGGGACCAGCTCCTACCTTTATTCTTTTAAAGGGGGCTGCACTACTGACTAGGTCCCTCACCTGGGTGGGACCAGGAAGGGGGGTGGCTACACCCCCTATCCTTTGTCCGGTTTCCCGCCAGAGCTGGGGCAGGGATGCCCCAGCAACTGGTTTGAACCGGTGTATGCACAGGACACCTTGTGTGCCCCAGGCATGTCTCATTCCTTTCAGGCCTGTCCTACCCAATACACAAAATCCTGTCTGGGGTGGTGCTAGCACCTCCCAAGGCAGGAAACCCTTTGTCCAAGCCATCTTCGCTGGAAGGACTCCCAGCAGCAGGAGGTCAGACTTGTGTCTGTGGTGGCAGCATCCATTTTGTGATGCTGAGGCTCGAGTTAACTTTAACCGGGGTTCACAGTTACATACATGTCGTGTCCCTCTAGAAGGGTGGAATGCTACCCCCGTCGCCAGAATTGGCGAGGGGGTATTATTCCAAATCGTATGACACCTTACTCGACATGTTTTGATAATGTTATACCAGAGTTAGCATTTAACCGCGAGGTTGATAATGCACTTAAGAGTATATGGTATAGCGTTATCATGGAACAGCTATTAGGACTTTGTTCCACAAGCTGCAAACGGGCTCAGCTCATGCCAGAGCACCATCTCACATAATTCCAAGCACTCTGCCTTCAGGATTGATAAGGCCTTCCATAGGAGTGACTGATAGGAGTATATGTGTCCATTTTAGGGTTAGATATAGGTATACTATATCCACAGCAAAGGGTGTTTACACCACCTTGCCCCAGCTGTCGTGCAGCCAGTTGTGTCCGTTTTGGATGGCCAGCCAGGGGTGGCATAATACATGCTTCAGCCCCTGGTAGGCCCTGGGTACACCTATGCCCTGGATACCTAAGGTATACTGTACAGGGACTGATAAGGTGACTCAGTATCCAATTAGATATGTACCTAGGGTACATGGAGTCCATTTTAACAGAGAGATCAGGAAGCCTGGGGTCATGAATAGCAGGATCCCAGGCCAACTAAGTCAAAAACCAGCAAAACACCAGGCAAAAAGTTGGGAGCAACCATAGTCAGATATCCACCTTCCTACACAAAGCCCTCCAACCATTCTCTTGACCCCATCCCTAGTGCCATTGCCATTGACTTCTATACCCATTCTCTTCCCTATTGGACCACTCTGGTCAACCCCTCCCTCTGTAAAGGCTCCCTTCCTGTTCCCTTCAAAACTGGGCAGGTCACCCCTCTGCTTAAAAAACCCACTGCGGATGCGAATGACCTCAACAACTTCCGCCCCATCACTAACCTACCCTTTCTTGCGAAGATCACAGAAAGATGTGTTGCGAAACAACTTTCTCGTCATATCAAGGACAATTATCTTCTTGACAATTTTCAGTCCGGCTTCATCCAAAACTGCAGCACTGAAACAGCCCTGCTGCAAGTGATTGATGACGCGCTGCAGATACTCGATTCGGGGGGGTCTTGTCTTCTAATTCTCCTTGACCTTTCTGCAGCCTTTGACACTGTCAATCACAACACCCTCCTCAACACTCTTCAACAGAGAATGGGCATGGAGGGCACTGTGCTCAAATGGTTTGCTTCCTTCCTCTCTGATAGATCCCAAATGATCAAAATAGCGGACAGTCTTTCACCTCCTCTGGCGGTGGGTCAAGGTGTTCCTCAAGGCTCTATACTTGCACTCACATTGTTCAATCTCTATTTGGAACCACTGGGAAATCTCCTAAGTAAATCTGGGGTACACTATAATCTCTACGCAGACGACACTCAAATCTACCTCAAGGTTGCCTCCTCTCATGATCTCTCCGTCCTAAGCTCTACTTTGGACTCCATTCAAAACTGGATGTTTTCACATCAACTGATTCTGAATCCCTCCAAAACTGAATTCCTCCTCCTCTCCTCCTCTCTTTCTCCTCCCCCGGTTCAATCATGGATGGACCAGATGAATCTACTGAACAATAAACCCATCATTGTCGACAGCGCAAAATCCCTCGGTGTCATCCTCGACACAAAACTCAATCTACTCTCCCACATTAATTCAATTGCAAAGTCTGCTCGATACCAACTGAGCTTTCTTTGGGGGATTCGTCGCTTCTTCCCGGAGCATGACCTTAAAACTCTGGTCCAATCGCTGGTCCTCTCCAGACTGGACTACTGCAATTCTCTTCTTAATGGCCTCCCCAAATCCCACCTGTCCCCCCTCAAGTCTGTTCTCCATTCAGCAGCTCATTTTATTTATGGGGCCAAAAGAAGCGACCACATCACACCCATGTTATCCACCCTCCCCTGGCTTCCCATCGAGGCAAGATCTATCTACAAGACTGCCTGCATTACCCACAAAGCCTTGCACTCCTCCTCACCTCGCTACCTGGCGAATAAACTGAAACTCTCATGAGGGTCTAGACCATCACGAAATGCGGAAAATCTACTGCTTGAACCGCCCACTTTCAAGAAGGAAAGATCGATGGCCCAATCCTTTTCAGGCAGCGCAGTGAGAATCTGGAACTCACTTCCGCCCCAGCTCCGGACCACCACCTCCTCCCAGGCCTTCAAAACTGACCTCAAAGTTCTCCTCCTTCAAAGACACTTCCAAACTTAATTCATGCCCTCTCTTTTACCTGAAGGAAGACCTTCCATTATAGAAAATTCTTCCTTCCATGACTATGGAAGTGCCTTCCCAGTGTGTTCTTGTGGTGTGAGAGTCTGCCATTTATTGCAGTATTATCCTTCTACCTATGTTTGGCACTCGTTTATAACATGCACAAGTCACTTTTCTCTTTTATCACACACCGTTTGCTACCTCTTACATTTTGTTTGCCTTCAATTCTTGCACAAGTGCCACCATTGCCTACGTAATGTTTGTTTTTGTGTTTGAGTGTCCTCCATTTACTGACGCTTTTGTAACCTGCACACATGTCACTTTTTTTTCCTGTAATGCACCGTTTGCTACCTCTTGTATTTTGTTGTCTCACGATTGTCACTTTTGCCTCATGTAATGTAACGTTTGCTTTTGTAATTTGCTCACTTGTAATGCTCTCATGTATCAGTTCTGTTCCTATTGTGAAGCGCTCTGACACCTTCGGGTAAAGTCCGCGCTATATAAAAATGCATAAATAAATAAATAAATATCGGTCAGATGCTGAGGGGGACATGCCGAAAGAGCGTATTCCAGCTTAAGGCTGAGCTGCAAAGAAGGATATGAAGGGAAACTAACAGGACTTGGTATGCTATAAATTAGTTAGGTGATACAGCCAAGTAAGTGTATGGCTGAAGATACTTTTGAATAACAGGTAAGAGATTGTATACGTAAAAGAAATAGAGATGTGTGATGAAATATGTTTTGAGTTTCTTTGTCTTAGCTCTGGATTTAGTTATGAATGTTCGGATTTGAGTAATAATTACCATAATTCTGTCCCATATGTTTTATAGGCAATTTGTGCATATTAAATAAACAATCATTGTACAACGCCAATCATTGTGTGTCTCTTCTGTTTTGAGAAACCACGGTGGAGCTTTGCTTCATGAATAACCCCTGCAGATGAGGCATAATTTAAGCGGGTTGTCTAACTCCTAACACTCCCAGCCTCAAGGAGAGTATGGTGTTAGAAAAAGGAGTGAGGGATCCTGCCTGTTCTCCTTTACTCTAAAGAGGGTACAATTCACAGAGTTCGTCTTGGGCTAAGGTGATCTATCCATTTGTGACCCCTCACTCCCCCCAAAATATGGAGGTTCATAAAATAGGGGTCTAACATCAGTATTAAGTGGTAGATAAATATTCCATTCAATAATCAAGATCTTGAAATTAAATTTCAGGTCTGTGGTCATGTGTGAATGTGCACAGTAGCGCCCCTTCATCCAATTCAATTTCACAAATATGTACTTCAAAACCTAAATGTGTCAATTTGAGGTCTACAAGCCACATTCTCAACGTACAAATTACCTTTCCATATGGGAGCATTTAATTGCAGAGAGACTAAAAGAAGTCAGATGGGGGGGACTGAGCCTACCAGACAGAGGCATATGCCCTTTCCCACTGGAGTGTGACATAATAGGGGGTGTACCCACCCCAAGGAAGGGACCCATCGGGCCCAACCTTTACTTACCTGTAACTCCCCTAAATCTAATATTTAGGAGCACCCCTGAACCCTGCCTCCTCAGACAAGAACTGACCAAGAAGAAGGACCGAAGAGCCGTGCTGAAACTAAGAAGAGGAGGACGCCCACTGACTTGGCCCAACCCTAAGGGCCTGTCCCCACCACAAACCTGCTCCAGTGAAATCCTGGCGTGTCCTTCAGCCAGCAACCTCAAGAACCCCGAGGACCTGCCCTGCCTTCCACAAGAAAGACTTTGTCTCCTGTGAACACCGGATTTGCCCACCCACAGGCTCTGGCCAAATCCGCAAGTCTACACCTGACGCCTACGACCCGAGTTCCAGTGGCCCAACACCACGAGGAGGTCTCCCCAGTGATCCTAACACAAGATCTAGTGATCTCTGACCTGCCTCGAACCTCCAAGCGAAGCCTGCAACCTCTTTCTGGCGGATCCCCCAATCGCAGCTGGTTAGAAAATCTGATGCCTAAAGACACCCCTGCACCTACATCCCAAGGCCTTGGGTGGCCCAACTGGCTGTGTCCCAGCATCCCCAAAATACCTCCCCAACAGGTGGTCACCGCCACAAGATCTTTGTCCCTGAGCCTGCAGTCTTTCTTGAAAATCCCTATTGAAATCAACAGGGCATCCAATGCCAAACCAGCACCCTGCACTCAGCCGCCCCTGCACTGCTGCCGGTGTACTTTGTGTGCTAACTCAGATCGCCCTTTGCCCTGAGCCTAACACCAGAAGCTTTGCTCCCCCAACCCAGTGGCCCGCTCGTAAGCAGCCACCAACCAGAGGCCCCCTATGCCCCATTGGATAACATTGGGCCTCAGCACTCTGCACCCGGCGGCCCTAATTCCGCTGAGGGTGCTTTGAGAGTGCCCTCTTGACCTTGGGGGGACACTGGTTCTAACCACAGAAAACCAAAACCTAACCCCAACCAATATACTCATTTCCTCCCATAGGACTGCATTGACTGCTATTTAGTGAAAATTGTGAAAAGTGTGGAGTTGCTTTTGTATGAGAACTTAAAAAACTGCAAATAACTAAAAACCTTTTTTTCCCCTTTTCTCTAGGAAATGTCCCAGTATGATATCTACAAAAAACACAGTTGATGGACAGAATGTAGAACAATGTCATACATTCACCCCAGTACAAGGATCTGGGCCTAAATCCATCGTTTTTTTGCACTCCACATCACCCTGGGTCAGACACTGGCTATATGCAAATCAGCTCTGACCCTGTGTCTCATGGGAACAGTCCAGTCCGAACTACCAAGCCATGTCTTTCCCAGACCGGACTCAAGCATCCAAGGACCGGTTTCTGGCTATCAGCCTTCATTCAGCCTGGATAGCTTGACTCCAGTGGTGTGGAGAGCCTGGGACTCACGTCTGAGCATACCCAGCCCTCTCGGGGTGAAAATTGCAAAAAACACAGTTGATGGACAGAATGTAGAACAATGTCATACATTCACCCCAGTACAAGGATCTGGGCCTAAATCCATCGTTTTTTTGCACTCCACATCACCCTGGGTCAGACACTGGCTATATGCAAATCAGCTCTGACCCTGTGCCTCATGGGAACAGTCCAGTCCGAACTACCAAGCCATGTCTTTCCCAGACCGGAATCAAGCATCCAAGGACCGGTTTCTGGCTATCAGCCTTCATTCAGCCTGGATAGCTTGACTCCAGTGGTGTGGAGAGCCTGGGACTCACGTCTGAGCATACCCAGCCCTCTCGGGGTGAAAATTGCAAAAAACACAGTTGATGGACAGAATGTAGAACAATGTCATACATTCACCCCAGTACAAGGATCTGGGCCTAAATCCATCGTTTTTTTGCACTCCACATCACCCTGGGTCAGACACTGGCTATATGCAAATCAGCTCTGACCCTGTGCCTCATGGGAACAGTCCAGTCCGAACTACCAAGCCATGTCTTTCCCAGACCGGAATCAAGCATCCAAGGACCGGTTTCTGGCTATCAGCCTTCATTCAGCCTGGATAGCTTGACTCCAGTGGTGTGGAGAGCCTGGGACTCACGTCTGAGCATACCCAGCCCTCTTGGGGTGAAAATTGCAAAAAACACAGTTGATGGACAGAATGTAGAACAATGTCATACATTCACCCCAGTACAAGGATCTGGGCCTAAATCCAGAGTAGTTCGGACTGGACTGTTCCCATGAGACACAGGGTCAGAGCTGATTTGCATATAGCCAGTGTCTAACCCAGGGTGGTGTGGAGTGCAAAAAAACGATGGATTTAGGCCCAGATCCTTGTACTGGGGTGAATGTATGACATTGTTCTACATTCTGTCCATCAACTGTGTTTTTTGCAATTTTCACCCCGAGTGGGCTGGGTATGCTCAGACGTGAGCCCCAGGCTCTCCACACCACTGGAGTCAAGCTATCCAGACTGATGAAGGCTGATAGCCAGAAACCGGTCCTTGGATGCTTGATTCCGGTCTGGGAAAGACATGGCTTGGTAGTTCGGACTGGACTGTTCCCATGAGGCACAGGGTCAGAGCTGATTTGCATATAGCCAGTGTCTAACCCAGGGTGGTGTGGAGTGCAAAAAAACGATGGATTTAGGCCCAGATCCTTGTACTGGGGTGAATGTATGACATTGTTCTATATTCTGTCCATCAACTGTGTTTTTTCCAGTATGATATCTAGGCATATCACACTGAGTAGAAAAAGTAATCCGTAAAGTAATCTATGAAGTATTCCAAAGTAAGATTTGTAATGTGCATTTGACCATCTTTTTTTATATAAAATCGTGTTTTACAAATTATGTATATGGCTTCATATTAGATCCAAAATTTCCCAATCTTGCATTATTAACTCGAATGTTTAAAAAAAAAAAATTTAATGTTTCTAAAGTAGTCTCAAATCCATCGGCATCGCAAGCCCAATTGTTCTCTAGTGAGCATGATGATTACAACTGCACAGTGTGGAAGTATACTATTCCGTATGCTGCCCATCCACTATGGTGAATATTATTGTGCATTAGATACAAACAGGAGGATCAATCCATTACTTGCAACAAATACCTAATTTCTGTGTTTCCATGTATCTGGTTCTCATCAATTCCAACCAATTAAAAACACTGATAAGAAAACAAAACAAAATGCCATTCAAGTATCCAGTGCAGTTGTAATCACCACAATCACTAGAGAACAATTGGGGTTGGAATGTGATTGGAATTAAGACCACTTTAAAAACATTAAAATATATTTTTTAAAACATTTAAGTTAATAATGTAAGATTAGGCAATATTGAATACTTATCATTTTTTTTAAAATGTATATAAAATTAGTAGAAAAAAAGCATGAAAAATGTGCGTAAAAATAAAAGAATAAAGTGAAAATATGAAAATTGTTTTAACATGATTAAAGTATTTATTATTGTATAAATGTATTTTTAGGCCCTGATGAAGTCCCTGTAAGGTATGAAATGCGTTGAAATGGTCTTTATTGAGACAAGACTCGATTGGTACTAACAACATTTTTTTACTGGAACTTTTACATTTCTGTCCTCACCACAGCTACTTTACATGGAATAATAATTTTTTATTTACAACTCAGCGGGACGTCCATGGGGTTCACGGGAGCCCCATCGTACGCCAATATGTTCATGGCGAAATTTGAGGCAGACCACATTTTTGAACAACCAGAATGGAAAGATCATCTACTTTTTTTCTGTAGATACGTAGACGACATGTTTTTAATCTGGACCGGATCAGAATATAAACTTGTGGAAAACATCAGCTGCTTGAACACAAAAATCCCAGGATCCAATTTACCTATACTGTTAGCAAATATGCAATCTTATTTTTAGACGTCTGGGTGGAAATCACTGAGCAAGACATGAGTACTAGTTTGTACCAAAAACCCACTTATCGGAATAGTGCCTTATTATTCCAAAGTTTTCATCCTCCAATGTTACTCGGGAACCTTCCATATTCCCAGTTCTTAAGAATACGATGACTCGTATTAGACAGTACACAATGTCAAAACACTATTTCAGATTTGCAAACGAAATATGAAAATCGAGGATATCCCAAGGATCTTTTTGCAAATCAAGCACTCAAAGCATTATCACAACCTCGTGGAGACTTACTACAGAAAAATGTGTTTGTCTCTAAATTCTCAATCAACTCATTTAAAATTCACAAGATTATTATGAGGAGATGGGAGCTTTTTCCCAGCCCTCTCGGGGTGAAAATTGCAAAAAACACAGTTGATGGACAGAATGTAGAACAATGTCATACATTCGCCCCAGTACAAGGATCTGGGCCTAAATCCATCGTTTTTTTGCACTCCACATCACCCTGGGTCAGACACTGGCTATATGCAAATCAGCTCTGACCCTGTGAGATGGGAGCTTTTTCAGCAGGAAGCAGACTTTAGAAAAGTTTTTGCCTCCAAGCCTTTATTTGCCCACACAAGGTATAGAAACATCAAGGAACTCTTGGCTATCAAAACTAATCCAAAGCAGGTCAATACAGGAATGTGCAAATATCAGAATTGCGTACATTTTTATTTTTATTTTTTTTATTGTTTTTTTACACTTTTTTGCAAGCAATACAGGATTATCAATACAGCGAGAAAACAAAAGAAAAAAAAAGATTTAACAGAAACTCTAAACAGCTGAGACATAAATAAAGCAGGGGAAGAAAAAAAAAAAAAAAAGAAAAGAAAACAATTCAAAGAACAACATAAAGTGTATACAAACAGTAAAGCATTCCTCAATCTATGCATAAAGAGAAAAAAGACAGATACCTAAAAATAATCAAGTGAAATAAGATATAAAGTATTATAGTCGGTCCAACTCCCCCTGAATCCATTGCCGAACAGGGTCCCAAATTTTCAATCCAAGAGATCTTTTTCTTCTGCCTTTCGTTCTATATATGGCTTCTTCTATATTATAAGAGGCTAGAAGACGTGCTCTCCATTAATCCACTCTTGTGTAATACAAGCCCTAGTTATTGCCATGGATAAAAATAATAGATTTTTTTCCCCTCTGGTAGAATGTCCGAAGTTACACCAATTAGAACATGTTCCCCCGTTAGTGTAACTGTAGATCCTAGCACTGTAGTCAGAAATGTCTGAATTGCCGCTACGAAGGAAACTAGCATAGGGCAGGCGAAAAACATATGTATAGAGTCTGCGGCCTGTAAGCCACATCTATTACATGCTGTTCCTACCGTCACCCCCCATTTTGAGATTTTTGAGGGCGTATAATATAAATCATATAAGGCCATAAAGTGCTGTGTGTGCGATCTACCTGTAATCAAAATAGTATTAGCCAAAGCAATAGATTCTTCTAGACAGACAGTTTCAGTACCTAGCTTTTCGGCCCATTTTGCTGAATGAAGTGCTAAATCATCTGAACATGTGGCCAAGAGGACTCTATAATAATGGCCGATCGATCTTTTAGTAAACAAATTATCAATGAGTGAGATCGTAATGAGACCGGAAACTTCCAATTTTGACAAGGTATTAAAAAAGCTATGGATCTGAAGTTATTTAAAATAGTCCTGAGTTGTAAGGTTATATCTGTCTGTTAATTCCAAAAAGGAAAGTAACCGACTATTCTGCCATAGATCGCCCACACAGTGGATTCCTTTATTTCGCCATCGAGACATAACTGAATCCTGAAACACAGGGGGAAGTATTTTAGATGCAGAAAGAGGTGTATAAATCAGCACTTTCATGATCCCCCAACTGGCGCCTGACTATCTTCCATACTCCAAAGGCCGCTTTCAGCATCTTAAATTTAGTTTTTTTTATAGTAGCTTAGCTCTATATTTTTGAGAAAGCAGCCTCGACACTCCTCTCCCAGTATTAGTTCATATATTGATGGTGAATGGCACGGCAGGATCCTTGCTTTTTCACCAATAATCAGAGGGGAGATAAACTGTAAAACAGATGCAGTATAATAGTACAAAAAATGTGGAATACCCCACCCCCCCCCTAGATTTTGGTAAAATCATCTTTTTGTATGATCTACGATGTCTTTTATAGCCCCAAATAAACCTACATATCGTTCCTTCCAGTTGTTTGAAGAAACTCAGGGGAAACTCAAGAGGGATTGATCGAAACATATAAAGAAATTTGGGAAGTATAATCATTTTTAAAACATTGTTCCGGCCAAATAAGGATAAATGAAAATGATCAATGCGTTTGAGTGTAGAGTTTGCTTTTTGAAGAACCGGGTTAAAATTTAAATTTGGGATAGCAGAAACGGGGGATGTAATTTTAATGCCCAAGTATGTTACTACAGGGACTGTATTAATCAGTGGAGGAGGAGTCTGGCCAACAAATAAATTTTGAGTTTTCGCGATATTCAGCTTGTAGCCGGAGAAAGCCCCAAACTGAGTGGCCAGGTCCTCTATCACTGGCAAAGCTTTCTGAATATTAGTTGTAAGAACTATTATGTCGTCCGCGAGGGCTCTATAATTTGTGTTGGCAACATGTACTGGTGCTATGTCAGCCGCTAGATTCAGCTTATTCAAAAATATGTCTATATAAAAGGCAAACAAAAGTGGGGAGGACGGACAACCCTGCCGGGTACCTCTTGAAATAGAAAAAAAGCCAGATTTTTGAGTACCAATTTTTATGCAAGATGTAGGTAGCACATAGAGAGACTTTAATGCTAGAATAATCTGTGGGCCGAAACATTTCAATGACAACGCCTCCCACAGATAAGACCAGGCTACCCTGTCGAATGCCTTCTCGGCATCCAACAGGGTAATGCCGAGATCAGATCTCATCGCTTCGGCCCGGTCCATTAAGGTGATTACGCGCCTGACATGATCCGAAGTATCCCGATTAGGAATGAATCCATGCTGCAGAGGTGAGATTATTTTAGAGATTACACCCGAGATGCGAGATGCTAAAATCTTTGAAAAGATCTTGCTATCCGCATTAATTAATGAGATCGGTCTAAAAGAAGAAGGGAGGAGAGGAGGTTTGCCTTTTTTAAGAAAAGCCATAATAGTGGATTGACTCCATGATGCAGGTGCTAGCCCATTTTGAGCCTCTACACAGGTTTGAAGAAGATCTTGTTTCAGTACATGTCTAAACATTCTATAGAACTCTAGGGGTATACCATCTGGCCCCATAGCTTTCCCGGTGGCCAGCGATAAAATGGCTACCTCTAATTCATCCCATGTGATTGCTGCGTCTAGTGCCGCAGATTGGGCAGCAGTTAACTTAGAGATGTTATCAGTCCCGCAAAAATTTAGCAGGGTCTCCAAAGAGTAGGATAAATTTTCCTCCGTATATAGTTTGCTGTAGAATAAACGGAAAACCTCCAAAATTTCTTCAGGTTGTCTATAAATGTGTCCCATCTCATCCTGGATCTCATTTACATTGTTGAATACTTCCTGCTGCCTGAGTTTTTTAGCCAAGATACGCCATTTCCCCCACTTCATAAACCTGGGAGCGAAATACTGCAACCTGCTCTGCCAGTCTCCTAGCAAAGACCTCATGTAACCTAGACTTATGTATGGCGAGCCTTGATTTAATATGCTCAATATCTTGAGCAGCATTAATAGCAAAAACTAATTTTGCCTCCCATTCTTGTACTGCCTTATAGTAGGTAGCAAGTTTAGCCCGAGAGGACCTTTGCTTGTTAATAGAAAACGACAAAGTCTCTCCCCGAACCGCGGCCTTGAACGAATCCCAAACCATTTGAGTAGAGGTGGACCCTCGATTGATATAAAAAAACTCTTTTATCCATTTAGACATATATTCAATGTATAAAGGGTCTGCCAGAAGTTTACGTTCAAATGTCCATGAGGTTATATTCGGCATGGTACCTGACTCCTGCTTAATCTCTATTAATATGGGGTTATGATCAGAGATTATTCTTGGGAAGATCTCATAAGTGATATTATTTATAAGTACAGAGGAAATGAAAAAATAGTCTAAACGTACCATTTTCTGATGTGGGGCTGAATAAAACGTATACCCGGGTACCACATCTCTGTTAACAAATCCCACATCAGATAGACCAAACTCTCTAACTAGCCCTCTTAGTGCCTTGTACGTCTTCTGCTTAAGCCCACCATAGATAGTCTCTGACCTTATATCAAATCTCTTTCAATATGAATGTTGAGGTCTCCACAGAGTATTAAAGGAGCGGGCCATCCAGCTAATTCTAAACTGAGAAAATGTAATAGCTCGGAGTCGTCGGAGTTTGGGCCATAAATAGAGCAAATAGTCCACAGTTTACCATCTATAGAAAGTTCTAATATGACCCATCTTCCATACTGATCCGTTTTTATACGATTGGAGCGTCTCACCCCTTTTTACATGAGTACTGCTACCCCCCTAGTAGTAGTACCTTGACTAGTACAGCCCAGAAGTTGCATACCCAGATCATTGAACCATTTTCTGTTATTCCAGATCAAATGTGTTTCTTGTAAACACAGTACATCTATCCTCATACTTTGGATAATCTGTGCACACATACCTCTTTTTTGCTTACTATTCAAGCCGCAAATATTCCTGGAACATATCCTTAATTTACCCATTTAATGCTTTTTTTTTTTATATTCACTTGTGTCGCGCTTTTAAGTAACATCCCCTGCCTTAAGTCTATCAGATGCATATAAACAGTATTAACTTCACCAGACAATTCACAAAGACCAAAACTCGTAAAATCCCTGTAATTGCTTGCCCCACCACCACACCCCCCCTCCCCCTGACACTCTCAACCCCACACAAAGAAGGCAAAGGGACTGAGCAGTCCCTAAAGGTGATGGCCTGAGAAGCATAATGCATCTCGCTGCGCACTCCCATCTGCTTAGCAGTCATCCCAATTTTTCACAGACAAAAAAACAAGATTTAACCTGAGCAAAGAAAAAAATGCCAGACCAGACTAGCTCGCTATAACACAGTAATCCTCAGGTGGTTCAGCCTTGAGGCCAATAAAGAAAAGCAGAACAATTGAGAAGTCACAGATTGGCTAATAAGTCCTTTGCTGCACTCTCCGAAGTTAGAAAATGAGTTCTTTCCTTATATATAACTTTAAGTTTTGAAGGATTAAGGAGAAAGGCTTGGGCACCCTTTGCCTGAAATGAAGGAATAAGTTGACGAAACTGCCAACGTTGGTGAACAGTAAAGTGACAATAGTCAGGACGGACAAAGAAATCCAGTCCTTTCCCTTTTCGTTTTCGATCTGGCCTGGCTAGGTCGTAGAGTGCTTCACGAGCCAGGAAGTTGTTCAGGGAGATCATGATAGCTCTTGGTTGGTTGTTAGAGGCGCTTCCAAAGTTCTTATTCCGTTGAAAGGGGAATCTGTGAGCTCTTTGAAGCTCCCGGTCCCACTGCCACTGGGTTAACTCCGGGAAAGCTTCAGTAAAGAGCTCAATAATAAACTGCCTGACGTTCGAACCTTCACTCCCTTCAGGAATACCCAAGACTCGCAGGTTGTTACGCCTAGACCTGTTCTCTAAATCCACCAGCTTCCAATTAACATCCTCCTTTAGATTAGCCAGAGAGGAGAGCTGAGAGCTTTGCTGTGACATTGCATCTTCGATTGCAGAGATCCTCCCCTCAGCCTCCTGCACTCTAGTGGATGTTTCGTTGCAGGTTTTTACCACTCGCCTCAGATTATTTTGGAGCTTGCGTACTGCTCCTTGCGTACGCAAGTTCTCTGCTCTAGTTTCTTCTCGATGTTGAACCATCATTTGATACAGTATATCCAAAGTGATCTCGGGTATATGAGACATCTGAGACGAGTCTGTAAGATCTGCAGGAGCATTCTCAGCAGAGGTAATGAGCACAGGGGAGCCTTGATTCTTGCCGGTTTCCAAGTCTAGAATTGCGTACATTGTAATAATATTATCGTTGGAAATACTATTTTTCATCCACACACAGGCAAAATAATTAAGCTGCAGTTTAAAGGGGGTTGTAATTCCAGCAATGTAATTTGCACAATAAAGTGTCCTTGTGGCATGGTTTTTTGTCTTTTTATATTTTTTTTCTTATTTACAAGGTATTAAATAAGGTGCGCAGATTAAAAGCTGTTGAGCGATGGGGTCTGAAACCTGACTGGGCCGGTGAAACAATAGATTCCATCAGGAGAGAGAGACGACATGCAAGGGAATTGGCTAGGATTTTGTAGTCAAGGTTAAGAAGTGAGAGTGGGCGATAGGAGCCGCACAAGAGTGGATCTTTTCCTGGTTTAGGGAGGAGAATAACGACAGCCTCACGCAGGGTAGGTGGTAGGACCTGCCTCTCCAGGGCTTCTGCATACACTTCTAGGAGATGTGGGATCAATAAATCCTTATATGTCTTATAGAAATCTGCAGTGAAGCCGTCCAGGCCAGGAGCAGAGGAACTCCGTAAAGCGGGTGATGGCTTCATCAAGACTCTCCTCTGAAATAGGTTCAGCGAGGAAGTCTTGCATGAATTTTTCAAGATATACTAGGGCGACTTCGGATAAATAGCCCTCTTGCTCTGTTCTACCCTGACCTAGTCTGGTAGTGTACAACGTTTTGAAATAGGATAAAAATTATTTCTGGATATCCAGTGGGTCAGTAATTAGTTGCCCTGAAGCCGTTCGTAACTCGGGAATGTTTGCCTTACTGTAAGGGGGCCTAATCATCTGTGCTAATACCCGGCCAGGTCGCTCGCCTTCGCCATATTGCCTGGTGTTGTGATATTTACCCATAAAAAGGATCTCCGTTCGGCGGTATCTTTAAATTCTGAGAGCAAAGATCACCGCTGCTTTTCCGATTCAGGATCGTTTGATAGGCGTTGATTGGAGTCTAGTGCCATTAGGTCTTTTTACAACCGGGCTAACTCTCTGCGTAGCTCTCGCAGCCCGCCTGCACTCTTGGAGATACATACCCCTCTCATGTACGCCTTATAGCCCTCAACAGCATTGACTCAGAGTCTACTGAACAAGTATTAATGGTAAAATAGTCCTCTATCGCCTCCCTTAATTCCTGTCGGAACACCTCATCGTCTAACGCTCGGCTAGGGAATCTCCATTGTCGCTCAAAACCGTCGGGTCGCAGGACCTTTAATGTCAACAGTAGAGGGGAGTGATCAGAGTATGTTCGAGGGAGTGTATGGATCACATGGCACCAGGTGTATATTTCTGGGGACACCAGCCAGTAGTTGATTCTCATCCAGGTATTGTACCTACCAGTGTAGGGTGTATAGTAAGTACCGTGCGGATTCTGTATACGACCTATGTCAACTAGGGAAAATTGTTCACACAGCGCACCCAATGCCTTCCGCGCTCGTGGTTTGGGATCTTGTGCCCTCGATGTGCTATCTAATGCTTGGTCCAGGGCAATATTAAAATCGCCCCCTAGTATAAGGGGCATGGAGCCTAGATGTGCCAGTTTAGAGAGTAAGGCATAATAAAAATCTGGGGAATCGGTATTGGGGCCATATACACAGACCAATGCCACCTTGTGGCTCATCAGTGTGCCTAGAACAATGATACACCTGCCTTCACTATCACGTTTTGTAGAATGAGATTGAAAAGGAATCCGTTTGTGTACGAGAATGGCCGTACCCCTAGCGTAGTTACTGAAGTTGGCAAAATATTGAGTACTATTTAGGCCGCGGATATTCCATGTCGCCAAAACCACCTCCGATGGACCAGTATTATGACCTAACTGAGCCATGTTAGTGTTGAAAAAGAGAATCTAATAAAGAACAATTTTGCGTACTTGCCAGTAGTAACGAGTCACAAACCTAAGAGTGTCCTAGTGTAGCTGAACAACAATCCAACCCCGCCCTCCAGCCCCCACCCAGCCTCCCCACCCATCCAGAGAGGCCATACCGTTACCATCCAAGAAAAATATTGTACCGATAATACCTCCAAAATAGTGGAAAACAACCATAAGGGGTACATACTTAATTCACACATCATTTACAAGGTGATCACCAATAGGGGTGGTGGCAACGCCCCTTCGGCTACTTGGCAATAAGAAAAAAAAATATGACTATAAACAGAGTGAACTAAATCCCAACAGTTTGAAAGATTGCTTAATGTAAGGCCAGAGGAAACAGTTCAGCAGTGCCCAGATCTGGAGAAAAGGTCCATACTTGCATCTGAGCCACTTTGTGGAGGGGACAGACTGTTAGTTTCAGCTGAGCGTTTGTTGTTAAGCTTATACGTGTGGCAGAACTCTTGCACATCTGTGGGATTGTCAAATACTCAGGCTCGCGTAACCGTGCTGGGTATAGCATGCCATATTTCAGGCCCAGGTTCCTGAATGTTGCCTTGACTCCATTACACTTCCATCTGGCTTCCTGCACCATGATGGTGAAGTCTGGGTATAGGGATAACTTAGAGCCCTGCCGTACTGTTTCGCCCCTTTTGCATGCTAGACGAAATGCTGTGTCCCGCTCCCTAAAGTTCATGACACGGGCAATGATAGGTCTGGGTGGGCACCCAGGATTGGGTCTTGGGCCCAGCGATCGATGGGCGCGTTCTATTACAAAGCCCGGAGTGAAGACATCCCTGCCGAATAAATCTATCAGTATCGTTTCAACCAGGGTGTCCATGCGGCCAGTGGCAGTGGATTCTGGAACGCCCAAAATGCGAACGTTGTTTCGCCAACTACACTCCTCCAAGTCCTCATTCTTGATTGCAACGTCCTTACGGATGCGCTCCATGTGGTTGAGCCTTTTCAGTGACTGCGCCGTTCCATCTTCCAAGTCCGAAGTACGAGACTCCACCACGTCCAGGCGCCTGTCGTGGACTTGGATCTTCTACCCCAGATCTGCCATGTGCTCATCCAGTGCGCCAAAGCGCACATCCGGCGCCTTGAATCCCACCTTCATTTCTTGCAGCAGGGAGCCCATCTGACTGGTGCTGCCCTCAGGCACAGCGTCCTTTTGTCCACCCTCCGCCATGGTCCCGGGGACTTCCTGGGTTGCCTCCGTGACTTTTTCAAAAGGGAGAAGACGTTGTTTAGGATCTTTGCGGCCCATGCCGCAGTTTCACCAGCAGAGCGAGAAGAGAGAGCCAGATCAGGGCACTTCAACTACTGTGGCAGGGGCAGGTGCAGCAAGGTGACAAAGGGAGTTCCGGCTAGTGACTCAGTGGTGGTGTCCAGTAATGTGGGGGTGACGGAACTGTCGTCAGCACCTTCTTGGTTATTGGGCAGGCTCTAGATGTTCAATTACTGCTTCCCAGTGAAAGGAGTATGCAAGGTTAACAGTCTATATGTCTGTAATTCCACCAGAGTAGACTATCCTGTCCATGGGTGATGTCTGGTAGGCTGCTGCAGTCATCACATATCTCTTGAAGAGCAGGTAGCAGGGAGTGTGCGGTGGCAGTAAGCAACGTAGGGGCTCTAACTAGTGTCCACTACCTCCAGGTGACAGGGAAGGCCCCAGTTGTTCAGGCACCAGTTCCCTTTAGAAAATGACATGGATGGTTTACAGTCTGTATGGTCTGTATGGCTGCAGCCGTTTTCGCGCAGACTGTTTGGTGCGTAGGTGGGAATGGGCAGGCTGCTGCTGTCTCAGCACATCTCCTGGCTGGCGAGGGTGCTTCCTGTGTAGAAACCACTGGAGCCTGATGGTGTGTGCTTTCAACCACGCAGGGAAGCCATGTAGCGTAGTGCCGCTGGAGCCCCGCGGGAGGGAGGGGAGCGAGACCAGGAGGGCCACGGCCGAGCGCAGATACAGGACAGGCTGCAAAGCCCCCAAAAGTGCTGAAGCCGTTCTCGCCTCACACCGAGGCTGCGCTACGGGGAACAACCGCAGGCCCTATCCCTGCTCGTTCCCGAGCCCACAACCGTCGGGGGAGCGCTGCGCTCGATCTGCAGGCAGCCAAACGGACCCCCCACCCGGATCAAGCACCGCAATGTACAGAATGCTGCCGCCTAATGCTCAGGCCCGCAACCCCCCACCTCACCGCACCACAGTTATTGGGGGTCCACCAAGGGTCAGTCCCGATGTTGCAGCCCCCGGAGCTCAATCATTCCGCATATGCCGCCATCTTTAGCCCTGCTTCGTCGCGAAGGGTAGACGATTTCCTCCATCCTGCTTGCCGCTGTGCACTGCGGCTGGATATTAGCTGCTCACGTATTCCTCTGCATCCCCCAACGACCCTTGAAACTCTCAATGGCCTCGATGGAGCCTGGGATTACACATTAATGCCACGCCGGCCAACTGAGCTTCAGTGCCGGGCGACCATCTTGGTCTCCCGCTTGGCCACACCCCCTCCTTGCGGCTTGTTTTGTATTGGAAAAACAGAACGGAAATTAAAAATCCAGATCTCAGAACATAAAAGTAAAATTCGTAATACAAGCACCATATCTTGCCTGGCAGCCCATTGGGATGAAAGTCAACATACTATTGCACAAATTAAATTCCAAATTGTGGAGACCGTAATGGAATACCCTAGTTTGAATATCAATTAACGTTTATTGCAAAGAGAGATTTTCTGGATGAAACGATTGGATACTATTAAGCCACGAGGGCTCAATGATAGATTGGAAATGAGTTGTTTTCTCTGAGAATCTAAGATTTGTTTATGATCAGCTCGAATGCTTAGATTCATGGCTGAACCACACAAAAGATAGTCCCTCAGGCTCTGATACACATTTCACAATTTTTTTCTCTCCCTTTCTTTTCTTCTTTCTTATTTGAGTCACATTTAGTTTGGTATGGCACACTGGTGAGATGTACTCATACACAATGGCACAGATGGATATTGTTGATTAAGTGAGTATTTACATTTTTGATCAAAACGTCTAGTATCAGTAGTTTGAGCACAGTCAATTTTTAGAAAGCAAATCGTTTTCACTGTTTGCTCGTTGGTACACTTTAATAGCTCATTGTGTTCTAACCTCGGTACGGCATTACATGAGGGCGCAGATTTTCAGAATTTGGGCTTCCATACTTATGTGAAGAGAGAGAGTAGTTTGGAGGTATGGAGATACTATTAAGTTGTAACGACGTACTTTCGGATTATAATTATAGCTGTTGTGTGGATGAGATCGGTATGATTGATTAATCAAGAGAACGTTATTGATAACACGGATCGGTTTAATTCTAAGGGCTTTAGAACATTCTCCAATATGGCGCTGATAGTTATGCGCCAGCACACCCCCGTCACGTGAAGAGGGTTGATTTTCTTCCTGATAAATGGCATGGCGGCGTTTGTGATAATACCCCGTTCGGCTTTGAAGCAGCACGGCGTTCACTCATTCCGGTGAGTTCCACCAGATCAATGGGCCAGGGGGGATTATGGGTTACATTGACCAGGAAAATGTATATATTTCCTTATGTCATTACAGGAGCGCGGTCTTCTTGGCATAATCACCCCTGTATTTAGGGTAAGCTTTTTAAATTTGGAAGTCTTGCTTACAGCTCAGTGTTTGTTGGCACGTCACATTTTGGGTTATCATCATTGGGATAAGTTTCGGTTTATTCATCTTTCTCGATAGAAGCTGTGTTATCATTTTGGGACTGTTAAGTGCAGTGTGTAACATCAGGAAGAGGACAGTTGTATTATACTCCTCGGAAAACGGTTAAGAGGTACGAGCCTACTTTGAGAAACATCACAGTGTATTCATAAACATTGTGCGCATTCATCGACAATAGTGTGTTTACTTTTGCAGCTGGAGTCGGTAGTGCGGACAGAATTTTGACCCATACTTATGAAATTACAACCTATTGTCATTTTCAAGTGAGTACAGTGTTTTTTTTAGTTGAGCAGCATTATTTAGGCAGATGATGGGACCCTTATCTTTTCTTCATTTTCTTCCTTTTTCTCTCCCTTTGGTTTTTCAGTTTTCTTTCATCCACCTGTACAAACAGTAATGGGCCATGCTGTATAAGGAGCTTCTTTAGTAGGAAGTTACTAAGGGAAATGGTCATTGATGTGTCATGTGTGTAAAAAAGACTTGGTTATTGATCCTTCTAATGTACATAGTATAATAATGCAAAGTTTACTTTTGTTTTACAGAGAATTCCCCTGAAGAAGGAATATCAGTCCAGAAATGCATTGGGCTTTGTTTTGTTTTTGTTTATTTTGTGATGGAATGACAATGTTTTAGCAACGCTTGTTAGAATTTTGATTGTATTACTTCAAGAAATGATTTACATGTAATGTTTATTTAAAGAATTCACAAATGATTTTTGATGATATAAATTTCAGGAAATTCTGATTAAATAACTCTGTGAGAAATGTATTGAAAGTTATGCTTTCATGTGTCATGTGACAGATATCACTTTTTGTTGTGCTCACTTGTGTCCAGCAGGCAGTTTGGCTGCTGACCCTCATTTAGTTTCATTAGGTGCGGGAGGTACGCACAGTCAGGTGCAGCACACAGATCGTAATTAAATTTGTGATCCAAGGAAAGATCTAATAAAGCGGATGTGCATAGTCTACACCAAGTTTCCAGTTGACAAATGTTAAAGACGCGCTGCAATAGAATGAGGTTTGTCTGAGATGTGCAGTTCTTGGTAGGCAAATTGTGAACTGAATAGTAAAGAGAGTGCATGAGATTCGGATGAGAGGTAACTGTAAACATTACCAAAATGGGAAATCTTTTTTCGAAAAGAGAGAAAGATGTGAATAATAAAGAGAAATTCCAGACAGGAGAAAAATAAGTTAGGGAGGTGGCAACAAAGAAAGGGTTACACGCTTAGCCAATGGCAAAAATATGTGTTTAAATATGGAGAATTATGGTTTTCACTGAGATGTACTTTCCACATTCCTAGAATATAAAATGTAATAAGGAGAATATATGACTCGAGACCTCAGTCTCGACCAAGGGGTTTTCAACATTTTCCGTAATAAGAGCTACTTATGTTCAATGAAAATCATCCAAAGTTACTATTATTAGTGTTGCAATAGTGACCACATCATAGAAGATTACAATAGTGGCCATGCCATGCAAGTTCACTAGCAGTGATCACCTCAGTGTGTCAGACAGTGTTGCCAGCAGTAATGTAAAAAGGCTTTTTTCATTTTGGAATTCCTGACTGTAGGTAATACATGACAGCCAAAGCTGCAATGCCCCTGGCACAAAGGTAATACTTTTAGTAACATTGTATGATTTATCACTCAAACATCAGCTTCAATTATATTTTGGAATTGTTCTCCAAATGTCAGCTTATGAGTTCTGAAAATATACATATTTTCATCTGAAAATTAAAGCTTTTCATTTTTGGAATACATATATTAATTCAACCAAACAAAAGCTTGGCTCTACACAGGAGAGCTACTCTAAGGTCACTGGAGAGCTATCAGTAGCTCCCAAGCTACTCATTAGAGAAGCCTGGCCAAGACCCACACAAGTTGAGGTTCCTGAACCTTTGTGAGCTAGTTGTAATTGAAAAGATAAGGAAAACATTTAGGTTTACTCATATGTTAGCGCGCAGGACAATGAGAGGCAGAAGAGATGGAGGGAGGAAGTGATCAAGACACTTGCAGTTTACCCGCTGATTGAAAGCGAGGATATAGAAAAAGAAAAGCCCAGTGAGAGAAAGAAACCCAAGGATGAGGCGTAAGAAGAGACAATGCCTTCATAGATGAGCTCCTGAGAATCAGACTACCCCCATATAATGCAGCATTGGTACCAAGCGCCACATTTCAGGCAGTTGCAGAGAATGGAACAGATGCAGTGACCCCCAATGCATGTTAGAGCACACCTAAGTTACTCAGAAACCCCTGTTTCACCGCCTGTCCGTGGCATTGGGATAAGCATACTCATCGTGTACAGCAAGTATTTCAATCATACAGAAACAGAGTGGAAACAGTAGCCATAATGCAGTAGTCTTTAAGTCCAAAGAAACAAGGAAGTCCAGAGTTCTTTTATAGATTCATTCTAGATTTTCCTTCCAATAAGCAGCAAAACGCAACAAGACAGCCAACGTGTTTCGCTCATGTATCACAAGCTTTATCAGGCCTGCAATTATCAAACAAAAAGAAAATCTTTGTATATAATTAAAAACATTAAGTTAATACAAGAATATGCTAAAACAGGTAAGAACCTATTATGACAAATCTATTGAGAAAGCAAAGTCAATGTGGATGAAAGAAACAGAACATACATAACCTACATACTATAAAGCAAGTCGATTATATTTGGGTCAAAAAGATGCAATTGTCATATAACATAAGCCTTTAATTACTCCCAAATCAAATATTCAAAACAGTCAATTCATCAAAAACAGTTTCAAACACAAAACCCCACATGAGAGAAAATAGCAAACATATTACAATAGTTGTACAAATGAGGAATCAGTGAAACACGAGACAATGATTTATGTTTTGCCAAATTAAAACACATCTGTTAGGCCAAAGAATGTAACAGTTTTGAATTAAACTTTTTCAATCTTTCTGATCAAGTATTAGATTGTCATGAAATTAGTGTACTCAATAAAGGTTTGAATTAATGTCCAGCAAGAAATTGTGTATTTACTGATATGCATGTAGATCTTTATACATTTTTGAGTAATGGCAAATTAAAATGTCATTTTGCGGTGCACAGACCGAAATATTTAATTCCAGAACTACGACCAGAGCACTCAGCACTTCCAGTGTCGGGTGTACATGATATATACACAATTCTGTCTGTGGACACAGAATGATAATACTATTGGAGGGGTTGAATAATGATTTGGGTATTTTGTCAGATGTATCATGTGATAGTGGATTGAAGCTATGTACACAGTTTGTACCACTAGGTTCTCATTTGAACTGTATAGATTTATTTGCTAAATGTGTTACAGATAATTAGGGGCCGATTCTGATTCGGGAAAAAAACGCTCCGAATAGCCGTTCGGAGCGTTTTTCCCGTACGAATCGTACCCTGCAACGTCCCCCGTACGTACGACGAAGTACGATTCGTACCAGGTGCCGTACTCCGTACAGAGACCGTACAACTCTAATCTCTATATGATTCTCCCTCGGAACCTGCTGTACGCGACATCTGTACGGTTCGCGGCTGGTTTTTATAACCCAGCAAGTACGATACGCACCGTACGACCCTTTTACTACGGGAGCTGAAAACAGCCGTAAAAGTAGAGTTCGCGCCAAAACAGGTACGGAACGGCCCCCCCGGGTACGGTGCGTACCCCCATGATCGCAGGGGTACGCACCGTACCCCTGCGATCATGGGGTGTACGCACCGTACCCCATGTACGCTGGGAGTACTCACCGTACCCCATGTACGCTAGGTGTACGCACCGTACCCCATGTACGATGGGTGTACGCACCGTACCCCATGTACGATGGGTGTACGCACCGTACCTCATGTACGCTGGGTGTACGCACTGTACATGGGGTACGATGCGTACACCCATCCCCAGCATACATGGGGTACGGTGCGTACACCCAGCATACATGGGGTATGGTGCGTACACCTAGCGTACATGGGGTACGGTGCGTACACCCCATGATCGCAGGGGTACGGTGCGTACCCCTGCGATCATGGGGTGTACGGACTGTACGGTGTGTATGTGTTTGTGTGCTTTTCCGTCCGACTCGCCCTTACCTGACGTCAGTGCTTAATTTGTAAAATATGAAGTACAGGTGCTGAAATATTTTTCGGAGGCCACACCCACTTTTTTCATGCTCCGCCCACTCTCGACACTGGCTCCACCCACTTTATTAGCTCCACCCACATCTTCAAGTGGCACTGCTAAAAGTCAAATATAATACCTGACCTGAATTTCAGAAAGGGAGCCTTCGTAAGGTTTTGATAGGAGGTTCCCCGTGGCGTGAACCATTTTGAAAAAGATTAAAGCAAATGTGCATTTAAAGCACAAGTTTGGAATAAATTAGCTAAAACCACTAATGCATTGAAATGGATAATTTCAGTGCTCTGTGTGCTGATTTGGAGAAAGGACAATACTGGGCATGCCATTTTTAACAGAGTATATGATTTCAAAGGTACAACTTTGACATAGCTTAAGTTATGTGACAAAATAAAACACAATGTTGTGAAAACACTAGTCCAAACAGATAAACTGAATAAAATTATGCAATACACTTGAATGAGTCAGACACTGTCACTTCCAGTGGCCGAAGGGGTATGGGGTTAATCAGTAGAGTGGAATATTCCTTTAAAGCGACTGCTTTAGAGAAACAAAAACAAAAAAGGATGATTACCAATTGGGCTTGTACTATAACTTACTTGTCTGGAGCTATATGTGTGCCTCCTCTGGGATGTTTGAGATGCAAAAATGTGCAGACTATTTGTGCTTTATCTCTGTGCAACCTGTCTCTATTTCTGCTTCCTTTGTATGTCCTTTGTATTTTTTTACCCAGGCTTACAATACTACTTTTTTGATACCTTGGGGGGCGGGGGGGGGGGGGTGCAGACAGTGCTAGTGTTATGCAGCACCACTAACTAGGGGACTATACAACAGGGCACAGACATATGATTTGTAGCAAGAGGCAGATTGCACAGAACAAATAGTGTGCGTGCTTTTACAGTCTTTCACATACTCAAGATCACAGGAAAACATTTGTGAGCTAAGCAGCCACAACTTTTTTATAATTATATTTTATTTATGCCTGGGTTCAAATAAACTGCATATACACTGTACATAATTTGTATACACAGCAAACGTGCACAGTTAGGTTTCAAAGAACAGGGTTACTCATACAGTAATAAAAATGAGAAATTACTTCAGGGCAGAAATCCATTTGTACAAATAACCTGCTCGATTAAAATATATCAACACATTTAATAACAAGCATTTGCAATGCAATAGGTCTCGCATTTACGCAAGTTTAAGCTATTGGCGTTGTAAATGAAAATTACTTTTATTTATGTTTTAAAAAGAAATAAAAGGCATTGTTATTTGCAATGTCAATAGCTCAAACTCGTATAAATGCGAGACCTAATTGCATTGCAAATTCTTGTTTTTTATAGCTGCTTCCACCATGTTGCCAGACCTCATGCATCATGTCCATATGGTAAACCACAAACAACACCCTTTAAACCATGCTCTACAAGGGGGGGGCAGGGGCCTGATGCAAATTAAGGTACTTCACAACCTCTCTCTGGTTATGAAGAGCAATATAAATATTACATGTTTTCTTACCGTTATCGTGGTTGAGCCGGTCGGCAGGCCAGGACACACACTGAGTACTGGTGGCTGCAGTGCCACGACCAGTGCGACGCCACCAGGCACGGTGAGGTGACCCGACGTCACGTCACCACAGTGCAAAGGACACCACAAAACAGCCCAGGCCAGCTCTGCCTCTGCCTCTGCCCAAGTTCGTCGACGTCGGTCGTCGTACTTGTTGGTGGGGTCGGGCCGAGGCCGCCGGGCTAACTTAATGTGGAGCGGCTGCCTGACTCGTGGCGTGGGGAGCTGGCTGTAACTGCGCAGCGCGGTTATGCTGGGGCGTGGTTCATGGCTGCAAATGGTGGCAGAGAGGCAGAGCCAAAGTGAAAAAAACTCGTGCTCACATCCCGACTGGCCCCAACCCCCATCAGAACCTCCAGGGCAGCTCCAGCCCGGCCCCCAGCCCCCACCAACTTCCGCGGCCCGTCCACCCAAAACAGAAACTATCAACAACTCTGTGGCCGCGCCGCCAATGATGAAAAACGAAACGAAACACTGCACATTCATTTTAATTATATATATTTTATTTTTTATTCTTATCTCTCTCTTCTTGGACTTGGCCTTGGGGGCGGGGCCCAGTCCCAACAACTTGCAAGTGTGAAGAGAAGACGCCGGTGAGTGTTGATTGAGACTGACTGAGTCTGTTTGAAATTGACACAGACAGTATGAGACTCGGGCTCGTCTCGGCGGCCGAGCGGCGGCCGCGGGATAAATACATTGACAGCAGTGTGATTGATTTAAATTACATACATGGTCTGGTCGGTAGTGGTACCCAGAATGAACACACAACACCACACGCACGCTGCGGGGCGAGCCTTTGGCCTGCACAGAGACAGAGAGAGTACAAGAAGCAACTGCAAGCATGGAATATGAACAAAACACATCATCAATGTGGGTGTGCGGCGTGCGCACGGCAGATGATTCATAGACCCGGCCCTGATATTTAAGTGCCGGTGCTAAGCACCGGATAGCACCGGCACAAATTAAGCACTGCCTGACGTGGACCGTACGAATTGCGTCCTCATAGCCCGGTCCGGATCGTACTCGTCGGGTCGTACGGCATGTGTACGAGTCGTACGGCATGTGTACGAGTCGAACGGTTCACGGTTTTAGCCTTGCAATACGTATGGATCGCGGCGATTCGGACGGATTCACGGAATACGGATCGTACTACGCGACTCGGACGGACGGGTACGATTCGTACGGAGAGGGCTCCGGATACAAATCATACGGACGTTTTTTTTCCCGAATCGGATTCGACCCCTTTATATGCCCTGACGGCTGTTGAGGTACGCTAGTCCGGTGTTGTGGAGTGCCTTGTGTGCGTGGGTGAGGAGTGTGAAAGGTATCCTCTTGTTGATGGGGAGCCAGTGCAGGTCTCTCAAGTGGGGTGTGATGTGGCTGCGGCGAGTGATGTTGAGGATGAGGCATGCGGAGGCGTTCTAGATGCGTTGGAGCCATTTTAGGAGTTTGGCCGGGGCTCCTGCGTAGAGTGAGTTTCCGTAGTCCAGTCTACTGCTGGCGAGGGCCTGGGTGACCGTCCTTCTTGTTTCGGTGGGGATCCATTTGAAGATCCTGCGAAGCATGTGGAGGGTGTTGAAGCAGGAGGAGGAGACGGCGTTGACCTGCTTCGTCATGGAAAGGGTGGAGTCGAGGATGACCCCTGGGTTGCGTGCGTGGTCGGTGGGTGTCGTTGCTGCTCCCAGGGCGGTCGGCCACCAGGAGTCGTCCCAGGGTGGATCCGAGGATGAGGACCTCCATTTTGTCCGAGTTCAGCTTCAGTAGACTGTTTCTCATCCAGTCGGAGACAGCCTTCATTTCTTCGAGGAGGTTGGTCTTGGCGGTGTGGGGGTCTTTGGTGAGGGAGAGGATAAGCTGGGTGTCATCGGCATAGAGGATGATGTTGAGGTCGTGCCGTCGTGTGACGTGGGCGAGCGGTGCCATGTAGACGTTGAACAACGTTGGGCTGAGGGATGAGCCTTGTGGTATGCCGCAGATGGTCTTGGTGGCTTCGGAGTGGAAGGGGGAGGCGGACGCTCTGTGTTCTGCCGGAGAGGAAGGAGGTGGTCCAGTCCAGGGCCTTCTCTTGGATTCCAGCATCGTAGAGGTGTTTTCATAGTGTGTGGTGGCAGACGGTGTGGAGGCGGCTGACAGGTCCAGGAGGATGAGGGCCGCAGGTTCTCCACTGTCAAGCAGGGTCCTGATGTCGTCGGTGGCGGCGATGAGGGCAGTTTCGGTGCGGTGGTTGCTGCCGAACCCAGACTGGGATGGGTCCAGGATGCTGTTCTCCTCAAGGAAGCTGGTCAGTTGTTTGTTGACGGCCTTTTCGATGACCTTCGCCAGGAACGGGAGTAGGGAGATGGGTCGGATGTTCTTGAGGTCCTTGGGGTCCGCCGTGGGTTTCTTGAGTAAGGCGTTTATCCCTGCGTGCTTCCAGCTATCCGGGATGGTCGCTGTCTCAAAGGAGATGTTGATGGTTTTCCGGAGATGGGGTGCGATGGTGCTGCTGGCTTTGTTGAAGATGTGGTGTGGGCAAGGGTCTTCCGGGGATCCGGAGTGGATGGTGTTCATGATCTTAATGGTGTTGTCGCAGTTGATGTTGGTCCAGGCGAGCAGGTGGTTGGTGTGGGTAGTGGTCGTGGGAGCTGGGATCTTAGTGGTTGCCGGGTGGTGATATCGTCGAAGCTGTCGTGGATGTCTGTGATCTTGCAATGGAAGAAGTTGGCCAGCGAGTCGCACAGGACTTGTGATGGTGGGATGTCGTTGATGTTGGAGCTGGGGTTGGAGAGTTCCTTCACGTAAGTCCCAGTTATACCTTACAGCAGAAAATATTGAATGATGAATGACACTTGGTTGGTTCAACTATAGGATTTCTTCCCCCTTAGTAACTGTTCAATGTGCCCAATCTGAAAATAGTAAAAAATATTCAGCTATAACACGTCTAAAAGCTATTAAATCAGGCAGTTTAATAATTGCTAAAGCACCTATGAAGTATACGTAATTATCTATGCTTGTGAAAAAAAATATGTTGGTAGTAATGTCTGGCAGTTATGAGTATGAATTTAGAAACCTAGAAGGACATGGACATGTACAAATAGAGATATGACTTATCCTTTAGTGATGCACATTTGTTCTAGCAACAGAACTTGAAAATTCGTTACTTTTCATGGTATTGAGTTAATTAGGGAAATCCCTAGAGGAGGAGATAGGTTCCCTTGTTTAAGACAGGCAGAGGCCAGGTGGATTTGTAATTTTGTGAGTTAGTGTAATACATTCTGTCTCTTAATAGAAGAATGGATGTTGAGATCATTTGTTTAGGTGTAATATTGGTTATTTCTTGTTAGATGGCTTGACCCAATATTGATTGTGATATGATTCAATTAAGCCCAGGTGTGGACCTAATTATAATTTTGGGGCACATTTCTAGGATACACATTGCTTAGTTTCAATCATACCAATGGATAGTAGGATGATGAACATCTTGGTGGCATGGGTCTGAGAGATGAATAATTACATGATTAACTTTGGCATTTTCCATATATTCGACCGTATTTGACATGATGAGTTCGTGAGGACCTAGGTAGATTGGATTACAATATATACAATTAAGATGAGAGTGAGAGTTCCGATTGGACTTGCAATTTGGAACATGAAAATTTCCCTTCTCGGAACTCTTTATAAATATGTCTTAAGATGACATAACTCTGAGTGGTACTACTTAAAACATGTCTGTGGCTACATATAAAGGTGTGATAAGGATATAATTGATATACATTATTGGGCACCGTGCTCAGGAATGAACTTTCGCAGGATAAATTAACATTTTCTTATCGCATGTAATTGACTGTGCAATTGTGATTAGATAGGTTTAACACTTATATCGGCTGACAATTCTTACATGGTAGCTGTAGCTATGGATATAGTGTGATAATGAATGGTTCTATGAACAAGAATGAAAATAATGGTACGGAATAATGTCCAACACTTACTTTCATAGGATGAACAGGATTTCTCTGCTAGTACTTGTAGTTGATTATGTATTTGTGACTACACCAAGCTAATGGGTCTAATACACTGATCAGTTGATATTTTCAATATGGTGACAACAGTTACAAATATAGTGAGATAATGGATAGTGTTGTGTACGTGAATAATGACACAGAATAGTTAATAATTGATTTTTCTGTAGGATACTGTATTTGTGTACGCCACAGATGCATTCATTGATGTTACAATGACTTTTTCTCCTAGATGCTCTAGTCAGGTGTGCAATTAATAAGGATGATTATGTAGTTGTCTTGGTTTTATTGTAGAAACACTTGTGCGATTCTTCCAACAAGGCGGCCACAATGCTACACTATTTGGACTTGTTATTACGGCTGCTGTGTTTTTTGATTGGATTGTGAGCATTTAAATAGCTTAGTCCTCTATGACGCGTCTGTTTGATGGACAGAATTGCTTATCACGTGACCCCTACAATGCTAAATACGGGTAAGTGCGAGACAGACATTTCGGAATATGCTTGCTCATTCAAATGGCCATTGGTTTATTAGAAGATGTGTCAGGGTGTTTTCTAACGGTAACTACACAAAATATCGAATTCAAAACATAGAATTACCAAAATATCGAAGTAAAAATATAGAATGGACAAAATATCGAATGGACAGAATACAGTGGTGAAAAATATCGAATTTAAGGTAAGTAATTTAATATCGATTTTTTTAAATATAGAAAGTCACAATATCGAAGTAGATAATGTAGGTATTAAAATATATCGATTTTTTTATAATATTGAATTTTTTAAAGTGTTTTGTATGTTAGTATATGTGTGAAAAGTGTATATTTTTTGTAATTTATTTTAAGTAATGAATTTTATTTAATTTAATTTGTGCGTAATTTATTTCTGTAGCGGGTTGTGGGTTAATAGGGGAACAGGGTGGGAAGTAATTTAATTATATTGAACTAAATATGAATTCTTAGAAATTACTCATTATTTTTAATTTAATTTTGCGTTTTAGTTCTGTAGCAGGTTGTGGGTTTATAGGGGGATAGGGTGGGAAGTAATTTAATTGTAATTAATTAAATATTTTAATTTATTTATTGGTATTCGTTTTGAATTAATTGTTAATTAATTTTTAATTGGTAATTAATTAATTTTTGATTGGTAATTCATTTTTATTAATTGATTAATTGCTAATTATGTTAATTGTATTAATTTATTTTCCATAGCGGATTGTGGGTTTATAGGGGAATAGGGTGGGAAGTAATTTAATTGTAATTAAGTAAATCATTTTTATTTATTTATTGGTATTGTTAATGTTAATCTTAATGATATTTGTAGAGCGCACTGTTGCCCAAGGGCGTCCTGGCGCTATAAGTGATGTTCCCCTAGGGTGGAGGTGGAAATGCCTAGGGCTTAAGCATTGAACAGCCAGGTTTTTAGGGATTTTCTGAAGGCGAGCAGCTCCGTTGTGCTTCTAAGGGAGAGTGGAAGGTCATTCCAGGCCTTGGCCGCGCCCAAAAGAAGCTTCTGCCACCCCAATTGGCTTTCTTTGCCAATGGAATGCGGATCAGTTTAGCCTCTGAGGAGCGCAAAGACCTGGACGGGACATAACATTTGATATTTTGGATCAGGTGTTGTGGACCCGTGGAATGTAGTGCTTTATGAGTTATACACAGCGCCTTAAACAAGACTCATTTCTTAACTGGCAGCCAGTGCAGTTTTTTTTATTTCTGCTGAGATGGATTTGTGTTTTGGAATGCCAGACAGCAGTCTGGCCGCTGCATTTTGTAGGAGTTGCAGTTTCCTTAGGAGACCTTCCTGTGCATTGACGTATAGGCCATTGCAATAGTTCAGCCTGGACATTGCTAAAGCAGTAACAACCGTTTTTTGACTTGCTACAGGGAGAAAGTCCAGTATTTTTTTTGCATGACTTTAAGATGTAAGAGGTTGTAGAGACAACTGAGTTGACTTGGTCTTTGTGGGTTAGTTTGTTGTCAATAATGAACCCTAAGTTCCTCACTTTCCTAACTGGTGTTGGGAGAGGGCCAAGAGGATCTGGCCACCAGGCTGGTGTCCAAAATTGAGGATTATTTCCGAAAAGGATCACCTCTGTTTTGGCCGAGTTAAGTTTTAGGCAATTTTGGGCCATCCAGCCCCCTACAGCTGTCATGCAGTCATGAAAGCGCCTTCCTGGCTCCCGAGTATCCTTCGGAAGAATGGGGACCATTATCTGGGTATTGTCAGCATAATAGGTCAGCTTGAGTCCAAAAGAGCCAATAAGGGGAGCGAGGTGAGAAACATATACGATAAAAAGAGTGGGGCTCATCGATGACCCCTGCGGAACTCCACTGGGAAGAGAGAATGGCTTAGCAGTAAAGTTGCCGAGCGAAACTGTCTGCTCTCTCTCTGTTAGGAAAGATTTGATCAGCTTCCAAGCCACGCTTGTAACACCAATCTGCTGGAGCCGGTCCATCAATAGATTTTGATGGACCGTATCAAACGCCGCAGAGAGGTCCAACATGATCAGGGCTCCATTGCCTCCCTGATCGAGAGTGGCTCTTATTTGCTCCGTAGATTTAATGAGAGCCGATTCAGTACTGTGATTCCCTCTAAAGCCGTACTGCGTAGGGTCCAATTTATGACCCTCCTCCAGAAATTGACTAAGTTGGGTATTAATACATTTTTCAATAATTTTAGCGGGAAGTGGTAGTCTAGAAATTGGCCTAAAATTATTGACATCCGTGGGGTCAGGTTTTGGTTTCTTGAGCAGAGGCAAAATTGATGCCGTTTTCCAGGCTTTAGGAAAATAGCCCTCTGAGAGAATTCTATTAATGATCTTTGTCAGGGTAGATATAACTGGTTCTGCTACCAATTTCAGTACGGTGGGGGGACAGGGGTCAGTTGGAGTTCCTGATTTGGAATTCAGAATGGAATGCACATCCAACTCAGTAATAGGTGTGAACTGAGATAGCTGAGATATGATATCCAACTCTTCCTCCTTTATTTGAGGAATGTGATTAGTGTCTACTGTAAAGGTGCTGTAGATATCATCCACCTTCTTGATAAAGAAGTTGGCTATCTCATCGCACATTTCTTGACTGGCAACCACAGTATTTGATGGTGGATGAGCTAGGGCTGTGACTTTTTTAAATAATTCTTTAGTGGAGTTTTTTTGCCAACTGTATTCTCTCTACAAAGAGATCTTGTTTTGTTTTATGCAGTAATTTCTTATAATTTGATAGACAGGCTTTATATTTATTTTTTTCCTCAGTATTGTACTCCCTCCTCCACACCCTTTCTTGATGTTTACAGAGGAGTTTGCTTTTCCTTAGGTCCTGGGAGTACCACGGGGCACTTGGTTGTTCACTGTTACTGCGAATGATTTTCATAGGAGCTAGCTTGTATTGATTTTTTATTTATTGTTAATTAATTGTTAATTGGTAATTCGTTTGTATAAATAGGTAATTAATTTTTAATAACTAATATTTCTTTGTATTTTTAATTGATTAATTATTACATAATATTCAATTGGTAAATAATTGTAATTAATTTTTTATTGGTATTGCTATTTAAATTTTTTTTATTAATATATTAAATCTTTACTTTCCCTACTGTTAAACTCACTAGAGTGGGAATAGTAATTTTTACCCCTAGGCTATCCAACACTTTCCCTACTGTTGCACTCTCTGGAGTGGGATTAGTAATTTTTACCCCTACGCCATCCAACGCTTTCCCTACTGTTGCACCCTCTGGAGTGGGAATAGTAATTTTTACACTTACCTATTCGTTTTCCCAACTGTTGCACTCTTTGGAGTGGGAATAGTACTTTTTACCCCTACGCTATCCAACGCTTTCCCTACTGTTGCACTCTCTGGAGTGGGAATAGTAATTTTTACCCCTACGCTATCCAACGCTTTCTCTACTGTTGCACTCTCTGGAGTGGGAATAGTAATTTTTACCCCTACGCTATCCAACACTTTCTCTACTGTTGCACTCTCTGGAGTGGGAATAGTAATTTTTACCCCTACGCTATCCAACGCTTTCCCTACTGTTACACTCTCTGGAGTGGGAATAGTAATTGTTACCCCTACGCTATCCAACGCTTTCCCTACTGTTGCACTCTCTGGAGTAGGAATAGTAATTTTATCCCTACGCTATCCAACGCTTTCCCTACTATTGCACTCTCTGGAGTGGGAATGGTAATTTTATCCCCTATGCTATCCAACGCTTTCCCTACTATTGCACTCTCTGGAGTGGGAATAGTAATTGTTACCCCTACGCTATCCAACGCTTTCCCTACTGTTGCACTCTCTGGAGTAGGAATAGTAATTTTATCCCTACGCTATCCAACGCTTTCCCTACTATTGCACTCTCTGGAGTGGGAATGGTAATTTTATCCCCTATGCTATCCAACGCTTTCCCTACTATTGCACTCTCTGGAGTGGGAATAGTCATTTTTACCCTTACGCTATCCAATGCTTTCCCTACTGTTGCACTCACTGGAGTGGGAATAGTAATTTTTACCCCTATGCTATCCAGCGCTTTCCCTACTGTTGCACTCACTGAAGTGGGGGAATAGTAATTTTTACCCCTACGCTATCCAACGTTTTCCCTACTGTTGCACTCACTGGAGTGCTAATAGTAAATCTTACCCTCCCGCTATCCTACGGTAAAAATATTGTATATTTTTTATTAATATTATGTTAATATATATATATGTTTTAGAAATAATATTGTATGTTTTTTTATAACTTGAATTAATTATTTAATAATTTTAAGGTTATTTAAGTATTTTTAAGTATGTTTTAGTTAATTATATTTATTATTTCATTAATTTTAAATTATATTTAAGACATTTAAAGAAATTCGATATTTTGACTAACTATATTTTTTAAACGATATTTTTGATTCAATATTTTTGTACTTACCTGTTTGTAGATAGGAATTTGATATTTTTGTATTCTATATTTTTTCCTTGATATTTTGGTAATTCTATATTATTGTATTCGATGTTATGTCAGTGATCCTTTCTAACACATTTTTATAGTTCTGAGTACAAGTTTTAATAAAGTGTTAGGAGTTTCTCTCCAAAACATTATTTTGTTTTGAGTATGAGGTTTGAAAGTTGCAACTGAAATAGCAAAGGTTCTATACTTGGCTATAGGGGATGACTTTAGTCGTCATGCATAATAGTGTCCTCATGCTGGAGAATTGTATACATATGGTAGTGTGAGAGACTTGGTCGAAAGAGTTCACTTTAAGGTGAAAGGCAAGGGGGAAGCTCTGTACGAGCTAATAAGTGAGTTAAGGCTCAGAAAGGACATGCACTCTAGAGGTGACGTGGCATTCAGACTAACTATGCCCAGAACAGAAATGCAAGACATATATGTAAATATAACATCATTAACAAGAAGGAGAATGTGGGGTACAGCACTCGGGAGCTCCACACACTAAGACTGAAGTTCAGTAAGTTCATCACAATTGCTGTTACAGTTACTGACTGCGAATACCCACATATAGGATATACATGCGGAGGCAGGGTCTGTGAAGCTGATACCTATGGTGATGTTATAAATGTAACTCGAAGACAAAACTCACAGTGAACAAGAAACACCACCTAGGTTGTCAGATATGCCCACGGATCCTGGCGATCAAAAAGGAACACGGAAGGCGGTAACAGCAAGGGTGAGGAACTAAATATACAGCCAAAATAGACAAGGAGCTAGCAAGGAGGAGTGCTTAGCAGGAAAGAAGGGAAAACAAAGGGCATACTTGGCAGAAGGTAAGCAACAAAACCTACAAGGATACTGGAAGCTAAGACCAGGGGAACACGAAGGCAACAAGGTAGAAACTGGAACAGAAGGTAAATGGAAAAAAGGCAGGGACTGGGAAAAGGTTAATACAGAAGGAGAGATACTAAAAGGGTACAATAATTAGTACTGGTTCAGGAATCAAGGAAACAAAGTAGTACTGAAGGCAGTGCTAGTTCAAGGATCAAGGAACTACCTAAGCTCAGGAATCAAGGTAGCACTGAAGGCAGTTCTAGTTCAGGAACAAGGGAATAGCTACATCTCTGGAAACAAGGAATTGTTAAGGCTCAGGAATCAAGGCAGCACTGGCAGACAGTGCTAGTTCAGGAAACAAGAAATAGCTATACCTCAGGAATCCGAGTAACACTGCAAGCAGTGCTAATTGGGAACCAGGAATAGCTGTAGATCAGGAACAGGAACAACTATAGCTCAGGAACTGAGGTAACAAGGAATCTAGGAATACCTATAGGACAGGAACTCTGTAAAGAATGATAGCGCAAGCTTAGGAAACAACAGTCGTTCTTACAGGAACACAGCTACAATGACCAACCCTGGACTGAAGGGAGGTGGGGTATAAAAGCGCTCACAGTAATCACATGCATCAGGTGTGGGCAAACTATCAGCAACCAGCCACAGGTGTACTGAATTACTCCACCCATCCTTGGCCTGCAGGGGTGGAGACGAAACATTGAGCAGGAGATTATAGGTAATGGAGTTTCAAGAATGAGTAGACTGGCTTTCACAAAACCCAGTATGCATTGGGGATGGATGGCAACTTCCAGATTGCGCCCAAATGCTGGAAGTCAGTATATGCATACAGGGGAAGGCCAGAAGCAGGGCCTGCTCTAGGCTCATGGAGGCCCTGAGCAGGGAGTGTAGGTAGGGGGCCCAAGGCCACCAAATCCCTGCCAGGGGCCGCCACGCAAATATGTTTATTAGAACACTTGAGAGTCCCACAAATCAGGCCACTAGTGAGGAACACGAGAATGCAGAGAGCAAGTCGTGACATAAGGCATCTGTATGTTTAGGGTAACTTTTAGGATGGAGGCATCCCACTTTTTGTCTTATGAATGTTTAGATGTAGATCTATAGGATTGTATACATGCAGGCATACTTCCCAAATAGGTAATATTAGATTTGGTTTGTTGTCCCTTTTTGACAATTGTTATATTTGTAGTTGAAAGGTGTACTAATGCAGGTAGCGTCCAACTGCACTTAATTGTGCCAACACCGATTAATTGATTGGCTATCCAAAAAGAGTTCCCGCCTTTTGGACTTCATTGACATTACACAAAACGGTACTTACAATGTTAATATATTGTAGACTTTGTTTGAGGGGAAGATGTGATGGTATCTTTGGGGTTACCTCAAAAGACTAGGACGACTTGTCTTTGATTGTCAAAAGACAGCACATGCAATTGAAGTGTATTTAAAACTATACATTATACTGTCAACTATGATTATCCAAGAACCATTCAGCATAGTAAAATGTAGGTCTTTTGATGATGTCAAGAACAAAATGTTATATTTGTAAGAATGGTTGGAAAGTATGTTGCACTTATGTCCTTTCAAGAATTCTACAATGTATTCAAATAAAATGTAATATGTTATGTTAAATGATTCTAAAGCGCTCGAATACCCAGGGGTGTCTTGGCGCTGAATGGGAATCAGTAATGGTGAGAGCGAGGGGAAACTACAGGTTAAAAAGCCAGGTATTTATCCTAAAACTAAATAATGTGGGAGCTGCTTTATTATGTATAGGCAGACTGTTCCAAAGGGATGGGGCTTCAGAGGAAAAGCAGCTGCCTCCCCATTTGAGTCTCTTAAAACTGGGACATAGGACCGTCAAGGAGTTTTTTGATAGTAGGTATCTATCAGGTATGTGCCAGGAGAGGTACTGTTTAAGGTAGCTAGGACCAAAATCATACAAGATAAGATTGTTTGTGAAGCGCTCGAATGCCGCTGCGTCTTGGCGCTGAAAGTGTGAAGTGGGACTACAATGATTGCATCCTGCAAACTCAGTAAGGGGGAAACAACTCCTGCCTCCCCATCTTACTCCGTGAATTTTGGAGATATGAATGACACCCACATTTGTAGATCTCAGATTTCTCGTAGGAGTGTACCATGGTAACAATTTCTGAATGTCATCCGAGTCACCTCCATATCGTGCCTTATGAACCAAGCATAGGCCCTTGAATTCTACTCGTTGTTGGATAGGGAGTCAATGCAGTGACCTTATGCCCACTGAGGTAGAATGGCCTTTGGGAATGTTTAATAACAATCGTGCAGCAGCATTTTGCAATGATTGTAATTTAGTCCTCTGCGATTTGTCAAAGCCGATGAAGAGAGCATTGCAGTAGTCCAATTTCGAGAGAATGAGAGCTACTACCACCATTTTCCTATGTTCCTGAGGAATGAAAGGGAAAATCTTCCGTAGGATCTTCAATAAAAAGAAGCAGGAAGAAGTTATATGGTTGTTCTGAGCTGGGAAGTTAAGCCGATCATCAAAGATCATTCCCAAATTCTTGGCCTTAGCTGTTGGACGGGGACATTCACCAGCCTCAATGGGCCACCAAATTGGACTCCACAGGGATTGATTGCCCCATGCTAAACTCCACTACCTCAGTTTTTTCGGTATTGATCTTAAGAAAGTTTTGACTCATCCAACTCATGATTTCCATCATGCAGGCATGAAAGCTGGTAGAAGTGGTCTCTAGCTGTTCAGATACGTATATAACAAGCTGTGAATCGTCCGCATACAAGACCAAAGTAAGGCAATCCTCTCAGATGAGTCTAGCCAGTGGAGTGACATAGATATTAAATATTGTGGGTGACAAGGCTGATCCCTGGGGCACTCAGCACGGAAGATGGAATGTGTCAGATTGCAGATTTTCCCAATGTATAACCTGCTCCCTTGATGCTAGAAAGGAGGAGAGAAGGGCCAGAGCTGTATCACCAATCCCCACAGCCTTCAGCCGCCGCACTAACACTGTATGATTCACGGTGTGAAATGCTGCTGATAGGTATAAGAGGACAAGGACCGCCCTACCCCCCACCTACCCCCCATCTACCCCCCATCCACCTGTCTGCAAATCTCCTCCGTCGCCATGATCAGAGCACTCTCTGTAGAATGACAAGGCCGAAAGCAATGCTGACTCGGGTCAAGTGGTTTATTGGAGTCTAGATATTGAGTTATAGATTTTTTCAAGCATTTTGACTGCTATTGGCAAGCCAGAAATAAGTCTAGGGCGTGCTTTTTTAGGATCGGCCTGATACATGCATTTTTCTAGGCGCAGGGATAGGTGCCTGACTCTACCACTTTGTTTAAAAGGAGGGTTAGATGTAAGCTAATCTTCCCCGAGACCAGGTGCATAATGGCATGTGGACAGGGATCATTAGGTGATCCTGATTTCGTTGATAAGAGAATAGTATTCACTTCCTCCTGCGTAAGAGACCGGAAACTCGTTAGTTGGCACAAAGATGTCTTCTCCTCCAGGGGCAGCCTATTACAATTGTCAGCGACTTGAGGTGTGTTAAGAAGGTCGCTATAGATCATTTGCACTTTAGTCTGAAAGAAATTAGCCATCTTATTGCAGAAGGCTTGATCTGGCCTGAACTGTTGGCCTGCTGCCGCTTAGATAACACTTGGATAGATTAAAAAAGTTCCTTAGAGGAGTTGTTAGCTGGCTCAATTTTTGTTGTAAAGTAGGCTCATTTGGCTTTTATAATGGCCTCCTTATATTGTTCTAAGGCTAGATTATATGCCAATCTGTGCTCCTTACTATTGTCAGATCTCCATGTTCGTTCGGTTCTCCTACATTTGGCCTTTATGTTTTTAAGAGCCGGTCCATACCATGGCGATGTCGCCTTGGATCTTCTTGCTCTGATAGGTTTTTCAGGCGCTCCTGGTTGACTGCTGTTCCTATCCCTTTCTCAAACTGGTGGACTGCGTCATTGTTATCAGTGACCAATGAGGGAGGGCATATGATTAGACCCTGTTCTAATTTGTTCCCTTGTATTTTATTCCCTGATCAAGTTTTACGATGGATGGTTTGTTTGAGATGGAAGGGTTAGACTGAGTAATCTTAATATTAAAATATACAGCCTTATGATCGGTCCAAGGTAGTGAGGAAGTTTTAATCAAAGTGATGTCGGGATTATTGGTGAATATGCCATCAAGTGTATGGCCGGCTTAGTAAGTGGGTTCGGACACTATTTGAGTTAGACCATAAGCAGCTAAATTATCAAGTAGCCTTATGGTGTCTGAATTATTATTTAGTTCCACGTGAAAATTGAAGTCGCCCAGGATAGTGAGCGAGGTGGATTCTAGTCAGGATTCAAGTAGGGTCTGAAGAGCTTCCATGAAAGCTTCTCTGGGAACAGGTGGCCGATACAAGAGAAAAACATGAAAAGTAGAAATGTTATTTTTTTACACGTAAAACACATAGCCTCCACCGGAAGTTGAGAAATAGATTCTACTTGCACATTTAGATGGTTGCGATGAATTATAGTTATTCCCCCTCCTTTGTTCCCTGTCCTGTCTTGGCTAATCACTGAATAGCCAGCAGGGAGTGCAGTATTCCACTCAGGATCAGAGGCCAAAGTTGTCCAGGTCTCTGTCAGGAATACTATATCTGGGTTAGAGAGCTGCAGCGAGCATTCAAACTGGTACTTATGTATGACCAGTGAGCGAGTATTGAGCAGTATACATTGAAAATAATGATCCTGCGTCGCCTTAACATTTCTACCGACAAGTCTGAAACTACCCGTGGTTGTAAGGGTGCCCTTAGTAGTGATCAATGGGACTGCGATCTCTCCCTTCCTCCCACCGGCCTCTGTCTTAGCAGCACCAGCATTATATGTGCCTAGTGCCGAAACAAACCCGAAAATCACAACTGGAACACTTGAACTCCCCGTACTTTCCCCATTTTGAGCAAACATCAGGAGTACAGCACTCACCTCTCCTGAGCTCAAATAGTTGATTTTGTGTGAAGCTTCGGAGCACAAAACGATCAGGGGTTCTGGCCCTGGGCGCGTTCCGGGCGTCGACGGGCTTGCCTTTGGCTCGCCGGCGGCTAGTCCGCTGCGCGCGTCCGTTGCGCAGTCGCATCAGCGTGCTTTTTATAACCAGGATCAGTTAAAACTAGAAAACTGATCCCAAAGCACAGGCGGGCCTGCTCTTACAGACGGGCACCGCGGGCCAGCGAAATTAATTAAAACATTTTAAAAGGAGTTGATTTTAAATACTAAAGCATATCAAAGTGCGATGTGCATTAATCCCCAGAACAGACGCACAAAGCAACAAACACTGAGCTCCTCGTATCTCACGCTGTGCGGTCGTACCAGCGTGCTTTTTATAGACAGGATCAGTTAAAACTAGAACGCTGACCCCAAAGCACAGGTGGGCCCGCTCTTACAGACGGGCACTGCGGGTCGGCGAAATTAATTAAAACTATTTTAAAAGGAGTTGATTTTAAAAACGAAACATATCAAAGTGCAATATGCATTAACCGCCAGAATAGACACGCAAAGCTACAAACACTGAGCACCTCGTATCACACGCTGAGTGGTGACGCCAGCGTGCTTTTTATAGCCAGGATCAGTTCAAACTATAACGCTGACCCCAAAGCAAAGGTGGGCCCGCTCTTACAGATGGGCACCGCAGGTCGGCGAAATTAATTAAAACCATTTTAAAAGGAGTTGATTTTAAAAACGAAAGCATATCAAAGTGCGATGTGCATTTATCCCCTGAACAGACGCACTAAGCAACAAACGCCGAGCACCTTGTATCACTTTATAGGTAAGGCAGTGCCTTATATTTATTGAGGGTATTCACTGAGAGCCAGTTCCTTAATGAAGGCTGAGACCAGATGGAATTTGGGGAGATAAAAAATTAGCCTGGCCGCCGCATTCTGCAAGCTTTGGAGTTTCTTCATGTATTGTTTTTGGAGCCTAAGAATGGGCCCCCAGGGGCACTTGGCAAAGCCAATGTCCCCCTGGGGCATTTCGCGCGAGGGACGACCTCATGCGACCTAATTGGGTGGTGGGAGGGACTAGGTCCAAAGGAAGGGAGGGGAGGGAGGGCTGACGTCACTCTGAGCGAGTGAGAGGAACGGTGGTGTCGCGTTTGAGGCGCCCTGTTTACTTTCTGTCAGAGCTGTCATTTGCGGTAAAAAAAAAATGTATATTTGACGTGATTTTCAGTCAAAAAGCGGAAGGATGTCGACTGATGTTATTGCCTTGGAGGCAGTTCGCGCTTTAGTAGCGGTGGGGAGGAGTGACTTACTGAGACCGGGCGCTGTGGTAGATACTTCAGCACCTGTGAAGCGGCCAAGACGTTTGGCGGCTGAAGGTGTGTCAAGAGCGGTGGCGGCTTGTCAACAGATGCATCGTGATCCACATGAGGCGGACGGCGGCGGTAGGATGCCTGCGGCACGAGCCAGGAGAGCGCGCTCGACGAGCAGAGGGAGCCGGGGTAAGCAACTGCACCCCCCGCGCTCGTCTTCGGCCCCCAGTAAGTTTCCAGGGGTGCGTAATCTGAGTGTGGCAGCGCCCAGACGTAGGGCTGGCAGGCGCGGAGGCTGTGCTGGTGGAGGCTTCGACACGCGTGTGTCTCAGGTACAGCTGCGCGAAGATGAGGCGGTCGCTGCTTTTGAGGTGATGCGCGCTTCCACGTCGCTGGAGCTGGGAGAGCCTGGGTCACAACCTAGAATGAATGATGCTGCGCAGTCAATTGGGATGGCAGCAGAGCACAAGGTGACCGGTGGGAGAATCGACATAGCGCCTGAGGTGGCGGATGACAGGCGGAGTCCTATGTTAGTGGACTATTCAAGCGATAGCCAGCCTTAGGAGGAGGAATGCTCGGGTGTTGAGGAAGGTGATGATGGCGAAAGAAGAATGCCAGACGTCAATGAGCAACCCCAGCAGGTGGCTTTCATGGACTGCCAGACTATTCTTGTTCCGCGGCCTAGAGGCCCACCGAGACAATTTGTTGAAGATGAGTTTCATGTGGGTTTAATGTGTGATTTTCCTCCACAGGATGAACGCCGGCTGGGAAGTTTGAGGTGGCAGCCTCGAGCCAGGCAGTGTGGTAGGGGGAGGGGGAACGGGGTGGTTGGCAGGGGTGAGGGCGGGCAGGCCCAACAAGACACTGCAGTGTTTCCCAGCGACAGGCAGCCGCCTGGGCGACCTGAGGTGATTCATAGTTCAGGGTATGCGGTTCCTCAAGGTCAATGGGTGTGGGTGGAACACACAGAATTGACAGTGCCTGATGGGGTGGGTGCTTCGTCTTCTCAGGTGGCGGGTAAGTATGGTGCGGGTCCTCGCTCGAGCGGCGAGTACCTCTCTGAGGCGGTTAGTCTGGTGCCGGATGACCAGTTCGGATATGCTCAGGCGGCGCCGCGGAGCGCGGTGTTTAGGGGGGGGGCTATTTTGAGAGGCAGATCCGGTGCGGGTCTGCTACCGGCGGCAGGGCGCTTTACACGGAGGCCTGAGCTGGATGAGCAGAGTGGTTTTATCAGCTTGGCGTCTGGCATTAGGCCAGGTATGAGCTGTACAATGTTGGAACATGATACGCAATTTATGGATGAGGATGGTGAATATGATAAGGAGAATTATTATGAGACAAGAGGTGGTCTGTCTCATGGTGGGGGAGCTGGGGCTGGGAGGTGTGGGAGGAATTTAACTTCTGCCAGTGTGTTACAGAGTTCTGGAGCGGTTCTCTCACCGGCACACGGGAATCAGAGCGGACATCATCGGCGTGATGGTCTGGAAGACTTTCGGCAACGGGCTGCGCAGTTACCAGCAGGTAAGACAGACTGGTGGGCTGCTTGGACACGGCCGTTAGCTGGTGGTTCAGGTGGGGCACCTGCTGAGGGTGGTCAAGGAAGGGGGGAGGAGGGGGATGGGCTGGGGTCAAAACAAGGTGAAGGTGTGAAGGTGGGGCATGGGGGGAGGACAGGGAATGCCAGCCCAGGTTCATCGGTTTCTAGTTCAGAACAGAGTGAGATGCCTAAAGTGAGTGGTTCGAAACTGCCTTACATGGGGGTGTCCATGCCATTAGGTATACATTTGTCAAACAGAACTAGGCAGCGGATTTGGGACCATGAGTACGTGGATGTGTTCAGGCTCCTTCATAGGGAACTGCAAGCAAAGGAAGGTTCTAAAGAGGAGGAGGTTGAATTGTCCCGCCGGCCCAAAGTCCCAAAAACAATAGAGAACTGGACAGCGGCCTTTCTGATCTATGCCAGTGTCTATTGTGAACGCTACCCAGAGAGGGCAGTTTCGCTTTTCAAGTATGTAGATGTCATTAGAAGGGCTCACTTGCAAGCAGGGGGCTATGCGTGGCTGAACTACGATGAAGAGTTTCGGGCGAGAATGAGTTTATTCCACGATAAGCCATGGGGTGAGGTTGATCAAGAGCTGTGGTTACAATGGCTGTCAGGTCACTCTTCTACGAACACGATCCATACAGCAAGTGGGTTGCCGATTCCTTACTGGCCCTTTTCTCAGCGTCCCGCCACACAGGGGGCGGGTGGCGTTGGACGGGGACAGTTGCCCACAACTGGAGCATGTTGGAGCTTTAACCGAGGTTCCTGTGTGCGCCAGTACTGTAAATTTAAAAAAACTGCAAAAAAGAACAAGTGATGGACTGAATGTGGATCAATGTCACACACTCCCCCAGTCAAAAGATCTGGGCCCAAATCCATCGTTTTTTTGCACTCCACACCACCCTGGGTCAGATAATGGCTTTATGCAAATCAGCTCTGACCCTGTTGCCCCATGGGAACAGTCCAGTCCGAACTACAACAGCCATATCTTTCCCAGACCGGAATCAAGCATCCGAGGACCGGACCGGTTTCGAGGTAACACCTCTCTTCAGCCCGGCTAGCTTGACTCCAAGTGGTGTGGAGTGCCTGGGACCCACGTCTGGGCATCCCCAGCGCACTTAGGGCGGCAATTGTAAAAAAGAACAAGTGATGGACTGAATGTGGATCAATGTCACACACTCCCCCAGTCAAAAGATCTTGGCCCAAATCCATCGTTTTTTTGCACTCCACACCACCCTGGGTCAGATAATGGCTTTATGCAAATCAGCTCTGACCCTGTTGCCCCATGGGAACAGTCCAGTCCGAACTACAACAGCCATATCTTTCCCAGACCGGAATCAAGCATCCGAGGACCGGACCGGTTTCGAGGTAACACCTCTCTTCAGCCCGGCTAGCTTGACTCCAAGTGGTGTGGAGTGCCTGGGACCCACGTCTGGGCATCCCCAGCGCACTTAGGGCGGCAATTGCAAAAAAGAACAAGTGATGGACTGAATGTGGATCAATGTCACACACTCCCCCAGTCAAAAGATCTGGGCCCAAATCCATCGTTTTTTTGCACTCCACACCACCCTGGGTCAGATAATGGCTTTATGCAAATCAGCTCTGACCCTGTTGCCCCATGGGAACAGTCCAGTCCGAACTACAACAGCCATATCTTTCCCAGACCGGAATCAAGCATCCGAGGACCGGACCGGTTTCGAGGTAACACCTCTCTTCAGCCCGGCTAGCTTGACTCCAAGTGGTGTGGAGTGCCTGGGACCCACGTCTGGGCATCCCCAGCGCACTTAGGGCGGCAATTGCAAAAAAGAACAAGTGATGGACTGAATGTGGATCAATGTCACACACTCCCCCAGTCAAAAGATCTGGGCCCAAATCCATCGTTTTTTTGCACTCCACACCACCCTGGGTCAGATAATGGCTTTATGCAAATCAGCTCTGACCCTGTTGCCCCATGGGAACAGTCCAGTCCGAACTACAACAGCCATATCTTTCCCAGACCGGAATCAAGCATCCGAGGACCGGACCGGTTTCGAGGTAACACCTCTCTTCAGCCCGGCTAGCTTGACTCCAACTGGTGTGGAGTGCCTGGGACCCACGTCTGGGCATCCCCAGCGCACTTAGGGCGGCAATTGCAAAAAAGAACAAGTGATGGACTGAATGTGGATCAATGTCACACACTCCCCCAGTCAAAAGATCTGGGCCCAAATCCATCGTTTTTTTGCACTCCACACCACCCTGGGTCAGATAATGGCTTTATGCAAATCAGCTCTGACCCTGTTGCCCCATGGGAACAGTCCAGTCCGAACTACAACAGCCATATCTTTCCCAGACCGGAATCAAGCATCCGAGGACCGGACCGGTTTCGAGGTAACACCTCTCTTCAGCCCGGCTAGCTTGACTCCAAGTGGTGTGGAGTGCCTGGGACCCACGTCTGGGCATCCCCAGCGCACTTAGGGCGGCAATTGCAAAAAAGAACAAGTGATGGACTGAATGTGGATCAATGTCACACACTCCCCCAGTCAAAAGATCTGGGCCCAAATCCATCGTTTTTTTGCACTCCACACCACCCTGGGTCAGATAATGGCTTTATGCAAATCAGCTCTGACCCTGTTGCCCCATGGGAACAGTCCAGTCCGAACTACAACAGCCATATCTTTCCCAGACCGGAATCAAGCATCCGAGGACCGGACCGGTTTCGAGGTAACACCTCTCTTCAGCCCGGCTAGCTTGACTCCAAGTGGTGTGGAGTGCCTGGGACCCACGTCTGGGCATCCCCAGCGCACTTAGGGCGGCAATTGCAAAAAAGAACAAGTGATGGACTGAATGTGGATCAATGTCACACACTCCCCCAGTCAAATGATCTGGGCCCAAATCCATCGTTTTTTTGCACTCCACACCACCCTGGGTCAGATAATGGCTTTATGCAAATCAGCTCTGACCCTGTTGCCCCATGGGAACAGTCCAGTCCGAACTACAACAGCCATAAATTGTTGTTTTTTGCAATTGCCGCCCTAAGTGCGCTGGGGATGCCCAGACGTGGGTCCCAGGCACTCCACACCACTTGGAGTCAAGCTAGCCGGGCTGAAGAGAGGTGTTACCTCGAAACCGGTCCGGTCCTCGGATGCTTGATTCCGGTCTGGGAAAGATATGGCTGTTGTAGTTCGGACTGGACTGTTCCCATGGGGCAACAGGGTCAGAGCTGATTTGCATAAAGCCATTATCTGACCCAGGGTGGTGTGGAGTGCAAAAAAACGATGGATTTGGGCCCAGATCTTTTGACTAGGGGAGTGTGTGACATTGATCCACATTCAGTCCATCACTTGTTGTTTTTTGCAATTGCCGCCCTAAGTGCGCTGGGGATGCCCAGACGTGGGTCCCAGGCACTCCACACCACTTGGAGTCAAGCTAGCCGGGCTGAAGAGAGGTGTTACCTCGAAACCGGTCCGGTCCTCGGATGCTTGATTCCGGTCTGGGAAAGATATGGCTGTTGTAGTTCGGACTGGACTGTTCCCATGGGGCAACAGGGTCAGAGCTGATTTGCATAAAGCCATTATCTGACCCAGGGTGGTGTGGAGTGCAAAAAAACGATGGATTTGGGCCCAGATCTTTTGACTGGGGGAGTGTGTGACATTGATCCACATTCAGTCCATCACTTGTTGTTTTTTGCAATTGCCGCCCTAAGTGCGCTGGGGATGCCCAGACGTGGGTCCCAGGCACTCCACACCACTTGGAGTCAAGCTAGCCGGGCTGAAGAGAGGTGTTACCTCGAAACCGGTCCGGTCCTCGGATGCTTGATTCCGGTCTGGGAAAGATATGGCTGTTGTAGTTCGGACTGGACTGTTCCCATGGGGCAACAGGGTCAGAGCTGATTTGCATAAAGCCATTATCTGACCCAGGGTGGTGTGGAGTGCAAAAAAACGATGGATTTGGGCCCAGATCTTTTGACTGGGGGAGTGTGTGACATTGATCCACATTCAGTCCATCACTTGTTCTTTTTTGCAATTGCCGCCCTAAGTGCGCTGGGGATGCCCAGACGTGGGTCCCAGGCACTCCACACCACTTGGAGTCAAGCTAGCCGGGCTGAAGAGAGGTGTTACCTCGAAACCGGTCCGGTCCTCGGATGCTTGATTCCGGTCTGGGAAAGATATGGCTGTTGTAGTTCGGACTGGACTGTTCCCATGGGGCAACAGGGTCAGAGCTGATTTGCATAAAGCCATTATCTGACCCAGGGTGGTGTGGAGTGCAAAAAAACGATGGATTTGGGCCCAGATCTTTTGACTGGGGGAGTGTGTGACATTGATCCACATTCAGTCCATCACTTGTTGTTTTTTGCAATTGCCGCCCTAAGTGCGCTGGGGATGCCCAGACGTGGGTCCCAGGCACTCCACACCACTTGGAGTCAAGCTAGCCGGGCTGAAGAGAGGTGTTACCTCGAAACCGGTCCGGTCCTCGGATGCTTGATTCCGGTCTGGGAAAGATATGGCTGTTGTAGTTCGGACTGGACTGTTCCCATGGGGCAACAGGGTCAGAGCTGATTTGCATAAAGCCATTATCTGACCCAGGGTGGTGTGGAGTGCAAAAAAACGATGGATTTGGGCCCAGATCTTTTGACTGGGGGAGTGTGTGACATTGATCCACATTCAGTCCATCACTTGTTCTTTTTTGCAGTACTGTAAATTTAAGCATGAATGCTCTCAATGCGGGGGCAGGCATGCTGTCTTTCAGTGCTTTCCCAACCAATACCCGGGAGAACATGTTAGGGGGCAGAGGGGGGGAGAGGATCTGTACCACCTCTTATGCCAAAGGGCGCCTACTCCAATTAAATTACAGGCCATGTTGAGCGCATTGGAGGTGTATCCTGATGTTGGAGGAGCGGCTAAGTTGTTTTGGGGGTTTCGACTAGGCTTTCGGATTGGTTACCAAGGACCCAGGGTTTCACGCTGGGCTGATAACTTGAAGTCAGCAAAGGAGATGGCGTCAGTGGTAAGGGTGAAATTGCAAAAGGAAGTGGATTTAGGCAGAGTAGTTGGCCCTTTTGAGTTTTGCCCTTTGCCAAACCTCATTGTATCGCCCCTTGGTGTCATCCCAAAGAAGGCAAAGGGTGAGTTTCGGCTGATACATCACCTATCTTGGCCGGAAGGACAGTCAGTCAATGACTTTATTTCTACTTCTGATTCAGCAGTGACTTATGCGTCAGTGGACGACGCTTTGGAATTGGTGCGCAAGGCGGGGATGGGAGCTGAGCTGGCTAAATGTGACATACAGGCCGCTTTTCGCCTGTTACCTATTCACCCGGCGGATTTTGGTTTGCTGGGCATGTATTTTGAAGGAGAATTTTATGTGGATCGGGTGTTACCCATGGGCTGTGCTATCTCTTGTTCACTTTTCGAAACTTTTACTACGTTTGTGGAGTGATGTGTGGTCCAGCGTTCAGATCATGTGGCTGTATGTCATTACCTGGATGATTTTTTGTTTGTGGGCAAAGCAGGGACGGAGCAATGTGCTAAAGTTTTGGCCTGCTTTCAGGACGTGGCGGAGGAATTTGGTGTCCCCTTGGCGGAGGACAAAACGGAAGGTCCAACGAACAGTTTGACATTTCTAGGCATAGAAATAGACACAAAAGAGATGGTGGCCCGTTTGCCCAGGCAGAAAGTGCAGGAGATCAGGTCTTTTTTGCAAGAAATTTTGGGAGCTAAGCGTGTGCAGCTGAGACAAGTCCAGAGGCTTTTGGGCTATTTGAATTTTGCTTGTCGTGTTGTCAGGGCAGGCAGGACGTTTTGCAGGCGGCTGGGATTTGTGCTGGCTGGGGCGAGTTTGCCGCACCATCACATACGGATGACAGCAAAAATTAAGGAGGATTTGAACATTTGGTTGCGATTTTTGGATGAGTTCAATGGAGTGTCCATCAATTTCGTATCGGAAGACACTGTCTGGCCAGTGCAGATCTTCTCTGATGCGGCCGGGGCTTTAGGTTTCGGCTTATTTTGGGATGGACGGTGGTGCGCGGAGCAGTGGCCTGCACAATGGTTACATCAGGGTCGCAGCATTGCTTTTTTAGAATTTTTTCCCTTGTTGGTGGCGCTGCAGATTTGGGGTGAAGAGTTCAGAGACCGATGTGTGTTGTTTCATATCGACAACATGGCGGTGGTTTATCTGGTGAATGGGCAGCGGGCAAAGGATCTGAAAGTATTGCAGTTGTTGCGGGCTTACATGTTGCGGGTGCTGCAGCTGAATATTGTATTTAAAGCGCAACACATCCCTGGTGTCAACAATTCAATTGCCGACGCTTTGTCTCGTTGTCAGTGGCAGAGGTTTCGGGATTTGGCACCGGGAGCAGACCATTGCAAGACACCGATTCCACCGAACATATGGGACCTGGGGAACTGAGAATGGCTGAGTTTGTCGAGCAATCCTTGTCAGAATCTACACGACGCAGCTATCAGCTGGCATGGTCTGGTTTTTTGGGTTATACGGCTCAACGTGGCAGGGAGGGTACAGCGGTGAGAGATGAAAAGTTTATGTTGGGCTTTGTGCTGAGTTTAATAGACAAAGGTTTGTCTCCGTCCACCATTTTGGGCAAGTTAGCTGGCATTTCTTTTTATAGCCAACTGGAGTTGGGGTGTGAGGTTCAGAAAGGTTTTCGTTTACAGAAAATGCTGAAGGGTTTTGGGAGGTCCTTTGGTCAAGCATCAAGGTTGAGGGACCCTATTACTTTTGACTTATTACATAAATTATTGGGTGTGTTGCCTTCATGCTGCTATGATGAATGGGAATGGTACAGGTTCAGGTTAAGTATGATATGGTTGTTTTTCGGTGCATTTAGGATATCAGAATTACTGGGCTTACGAAATCTGGGTGGGATCCGGTCGTCTGATATTGTTCTTCTGGATAATGATATATTGCAGATCAAATTGAGAAGGTCAAAGACGGATCAGGCAGGTAAAGGGTCATTGGTGCGACTCGGCAGGAGCGGGGTGATGGGTTGCTGTCCAGTGGGGGAATGGGAGGCATTTGTGGGTTCAAAGGTCTTTCGGGATGGTGATATATTCTGCCATGAAAATAAAATGCATTTAACTTGTTTTCAATTCTTAGCAGTTTTGCGGAAAGCATTGACGTTAGCAGGGGAAAATCCACATTGTTTTGGGACACATTAATTCAGAATAGGTGCGGCTACCGAAGCTGCGAGGTTGGGTTGGGGGGCAGAGGAGTTACAGCGCATTGGCCGATGGAAATCCAATTGTTGTTTTAAATATGTTAGGTTTAAAAAATAAAAAAAACAACAACAATGCCATACGCTTTATATGGCCAGTTAGTTATTGTGCTTTTTCCATCACAGGTCGAGTGGCAGATTTTCCTCGGAAAAAGAGGACGTGGATTGTCGGCCATTCCATTGTGAAGTGGGCGGCGAACTTTGCCGAACAACAGCTATGTGGTAGAGGTTTGGGGTTGTATGGTAATGACCATGAGGTGATTTGGAGGGGTTTAGGGGGGATGAAATGGGGGGAGTTGTTTTCGGTCTTAAACAAAATGGCGGAGGTGTGGGGCATTCCAGACTTGTTGATCCTGCATTTAGGGGAAAATGACTTGGTGGAATGTTCGGGGCTTGCTTTAATCAAGCAGATGAAGCTGGATTTGGCTGTAATCAAGGACAGATGGGAAGGGACCAGGGTAGTTTGGACTGAATTTCTTTACAGGAGCCAATGGAAAGGAGCCAGAGTTCAGACAGCCGTTGAGAGGGCCCGCAAAAAGGTTAATAAAGCACTGAAGCCATACTGCGTGGCAATGGGCATTACGGTCATTGCACACGAACATTTTAATGGTGACATGCTGCATTTGTTACGGAGCGAAGGGGTTCATCTGTCACAGATGGGTCAGTCCTATTATTTAATGGAACTAAGAGATACTTTGGCAAACCTTTGGTGTGTTGACTTGTGGTGCTCCAAACCAACGAAATGAGTTGCAATTGAACAGTTTTTCCTTCACAGTTATTCTGCATTGACTTGAGCAGTCCGTTTTCTAGATTTGGGGAGGGGTTTTTGGGTGGGGCAGGAAAACTCAAGGGTTTTCCTGGGTGGCGTGTGTGATGGGGATTGGATAATCTAGAGAGGATTCATCCTTTCTCTAAGGGGGAGGGCTTGGGAGGGTAGGTGGGGAAGAGATGGAAAGAAGAAGGAAAACACAAGGATGGTATTAAAACAAGTTATGGTTATTGGAAAAAGAAAGAATTGGAAAACGTTATGGTTTATATGAAAAAGGTTTGGAGAAGAAATAAAGATAAAGTTTGGTTGGAAAAGTTATGTTGCGGGTCTGCCTCTGGCTGTCCTGTAATAAAGGTGACCTTTTATACTATATTCAGAGTTGTGTGAGAGTCCTTATTTGCGCGATGGGCCCCCAGGGGCACTTGGCAAAGCCAATGTCCCCCTGGGGCATTTCGCGCGAGGGACGACCTCATGCGACCTGATTGGGTGGTGGGAGGGACTAGGTCCAAAGGAAGGGAGGGGAGGGAGGGCTGACGTCACTCTGAGCGAGTGAGAGGAACGGTGGTGTCGCGTTTGACCCACCCACCCACCCTGGTTGCAAAATCAAAGGGGGGTGTTTTTTGTTGATTGTCACGTCTTCATGTTAAAAAAAAAAAAAAGACTATGCAAGCATGTATACCTCTTGCTACAGGTCGAAATGTCAGGATGTCACCTCAGGACTACTCAGGCAGACTCTTTTGTTGTCTTTGTTGGCGTGTGTGATGGGGATTGGATAATCTAGAGCGGATTCATCCTTTCTCTAAGGGGGAGGGTTTGGGAGGGTAGGTGGGGAAGAGATGGAAAGAAGAAGGAAAACACAAGGATGGTATTAAAACAAGTTATGGTTATTGGAAAAAGAAAGAATTGGAAAACGTTATGGTTTATATGAAAAAGGTTTGGAGAAGAAATAAAGATAAAGTTTGGTTGGAAAAGTTATGTTGCGGGTCTGTCTCTGGCTGTCCTGTAATAAAGGTGACCTTTTATACTATATTCAGAGTTGTGTGAGAGTCCTTATTTGCGCGAAAGGTACGTTACAGTAATCCAGCTTCATCAGTATTAATAAGGAAATTACTGTTTTTCTGGAAGTGAGAGGAACATACGACAAAATCTTCCTGATGATTCTCAAAGTGTTAAAGCAGGATGAGACAACTGATCTGATATGCTTATTAAGGTTCAGCATGTGACCTATGGTTATGCTTACGTTTTTGGCTTTTGGAGTGGGGTTGGGAGAGTTCCCAACTCTGCTGGCCAGCATGCTGAGCCCCAAAACTGAGGGTTATTACCAAAAAGTAACACCTCCGTTTTCTCAGAGTTTAATTTAAGGCAATGCTTTCCCATGCAGTCACTATGTTTGCTATGCTCTAACATAGTTTTCAATTAATTGAGTGTTCTGATTATTTGATTTGAACAATTAGACAATTGTATCTTTTTGACCCGAATATAATAGACCTGCTTTGTACTCTAAACATTCTGTGTATTACCTTAATGTTTTTAATTGTATATATAAAAAAATATATATTTTTGTTTGAAAATTGCAGCTCTGATGAAGCTTGTGATGAATGAGCGAAACTAGTTGGCTGAGTTTTTGCTGCTTCTTGGAAGAAAAATAAAGAATTAATCCATAAAAGAAATCTGGATTTTCTTGTTTCATTGGACCTAAAGACTACTGTATTATTGCAGTATATAGGGTTACGGGTTATATGGTATTTATTTTTTTGACATTTCCGGCTGTAGTTATCCATTTTTATTTTTTGCTACTTTTATCTGTATTTATCCATATTTATTTTGTTTTTTGTGAAAACATTAAGCTGAAATTAGTATATTTCCACATTTATTTAACTGATAAATATGCACTCATGCTTGAATGCCTGCCAGGCTTCAATGCTATGAACACCCACAGAAGATAAATCAATGCACTTATATGAAAATATGCAGATTTCAGTTTTAACCTTATGCATATTGAACCTCTTTTAAAAAAACCTTTAACCCCATACCTATCAATCCACACAGTTATTAAACTGGCAGTCGTGGTAGACAGTATTTCGAAACACTCAAAAAACAACCCAATGTTAGTTTTTATCCACATTAAAAAATAAGTACAGACAAGAAAATAAATATATTTTTCTGACTGTATTTATCTGTAAAATCAGTTTTAAAAAAAACAGGGAGCCTTAATTATTGCCACTGTTGTCTCTCCAGTTCTGTATGGATTTAGTATTGTGGATCTGGGATGGCAAATCCAAGGAGGTGGGCAACATATTTTTCCACTTTAATGTAGAAGGTTTTTAAGAATTGATTTATTTTATTAGACCAGTCAGTACATTACAAACACTGTACCAATAAGAAATTCAAAAAGTTGAGCCATCATCCCATACATGTCGCAAAACAGCAGTAATTCCAAATAGAGGTACCATTGTGTTCAGATCATGACATTAGGAAGAATCACCTGTTGATCCATCTCTCCCATATAGGAGCCCCACTCCTGATAGATGCCCATTTAGCCTAACCCTCAGATTTCTGCCTGTTGTGTGCAGAACCCTCCTCAAACCTTGTAAAGACCCCAACCATGTTTCCAAATCCTCCCCTGGGTGGGCATCCCTCCTACACTGATGGAGCTGCACCTCGTCCTATACTGCTCATTCTGTAACATCTTTGATCCGTTCTGTTCCCTGGACCCTAACGGGCTCATTCATAAGATGGCAACCTGCTGCTTTGCTAGCAGCCAGACAAGTTGCATAAATGTCCATTCCATTTTTCTTCCCTTGTGTTTCCTGACCATCCCCAAAAGAAAGGTGGATGGTTCCAATTCCACTTCTATACCCTCAATACTCTGCAATCGTCGGACCACTAACTCCCAAAAAGCATGTGGCAGGCTAAGTGAAGGAAGGTTATAGGTCTATGCTGACACCAGTGGCATCCGTCAGTTTTGGTGGGGTCTATTCTATGGAAGAACACCGGTGTGACATATGTGCAGTGTATATAATTAAAATGTTTTAGTTTAAACCATGCATTGCTCTCACCCTGCATAATGAGTGCGGAAATACCTTAAAAGTGTGTGTCTTCTAGTGGTACACCCAGATCTTCTTCCCTTGTCGCCCTAGCCCAAAATATGATCTTTGGCTTATCTGCAGTCACAGCTCTGTATAAGTGGGAAATGAGCATCGGACTGACACCTTAGCGGGAATGGAACTGCACGACTATTAGTCGGTGGTTCCACCCACAGTATTAAGATACGGCTGCCCTATCGGAAGCATCAATTTTTCTATTGTAACTTGTGCGGCGGCCAGAACTGGGCCGCAGCACAAGGTGCAATAGAAAAAATGATATTTTCAAACATCCTGCACCGTGTGGCAAGCTCCATAGCAGAGGGCCAGGGGGCAAGGGAGCCCTGCGAGGGTCTCCCAAAGTCACTTTCCACTTGCCTTTTCATGGGCGGTAGACCATTATGAAAGGGCAGGCGGAAGGTGGATAATAATCCCCACAACAGTGCCTGAGAAGGCACCGCCTCCCTTGTGGGGAATGCCAACTGACTGCCCGCCCGACGGTCCCTGCACATATGCCGTCTGACTGCATTGTGATGCAGCGGTCTGTCCGCGGCCTTAGGTGCCGGTGGGACCGACACCAACGTGCCGTCGGTCCCACTGTCATCGTAATGATGCCCCAAGTGTCTGCTTCCACCAAATTCCAGTAATGTCCTAAACAGTTCAGAAGAAGATGGGACTTCCTGGTATGTGGGCCAGACATCTCGCACTATGTCCACAATACAATATGTGATGAACACAGGAATAAACATGCAAGAAGTCTCAATGGCATATGGAGGAAATGCACAGGGAAAGGGAAGAGGTCAAGGAGGTATACCTGGAAACAGTATAAGGCTTTAGAGAAACTTAGCCCTTGTCACTATAATCCTGATCGAGCAATGATTGATCTCCAAACTGCAAATTTCGGTGTGCAGGGAGAGCTTCTCCAGTACCCAGACCCCTATGCCAACCTCAAAGATCCCAAAACCTGGCTTATCACAAAATCCCCTTGGGCCTATTCAGATGCAAGGAGGGACTCCCTATTTTTAACTGGGAAACTGAGTCCCCCATAACCCATTTACATCCCAGACTGCCAAAATTCCCATAATGTTTGAGAGTTAAAGAGATTTTGAATAGGTGCAATGAAGGTGCCTGAAGAGGGAAGAGTAGTGCGTACTTGGTGCAGTCTTCAAAGCGGATCAGAGGGGCCCATATGTAGATGGGGAGGTTAATGGACATCCTGTATTCTTTCTAATAGATACAGGAGCCACTCGTTCGACTGTTATAACAGTTGAGGTCCCAAACCTACCCCTCTCAGGAAAAGAAGTCCAAGTTGTTTTCATTACAAATAGGCAGCATATAAATCATGTTATTGCCCCAGTCCCAGTAAAAATCAGGGATATCAGAGAGCAATACCAGTTTTTCATGTGCGATTCAAGTCCTATACATTTGCTAAGAAGGACCTTCTCTGCAAAATCAATGTCTTATACTGAATGCAAGACAGAGTCAGTTTAGAAACCTAAGCAGCAGATGAATAGTTTAAATTACAAGCACTTGAACCAGTAGTCAAGTTGTAACTGGTTCTTACTAAAGAAGACATACACATTGATTTAAAAGAGATAGACAGAGAAGATGTTTGAGATTTCACAAGGAAGGAGGAAATTGGGCTGATTAAGCATGCCAAACCTTTAATGAGAACGTTTCGGCCCATTGCAGTATTTTCTCAAACACTTACTTACAAGAGGACCACAGAAGCCATTGCAGGAATAACACCCGTCATCAAGAGATAGAACAGGAAGTTATATGGGGTCCATGGAACACTCCGATTATGGCTCTGCAAGCAGCCAATAAAAAGTGGAGAATAGTGCATGATTTAAAAATGATAAACCAAATTGTCATTTCATTCTATCCTTACGTAACAAACCCTGCCGTGCTCTTGATCCAAATTCCTCCAGAAGGGACGTTGTTCATGGTCATTGATCTTAGCCAGGCCTTCTGCTTGGTTACCCTTCACAAAGAGACTCAGTTTCTCTCAGCGTTTTGAGTCCAGGAAAAGACTCTTGTGTGGTGTAGCACTTCTCATGGGTACACAGCGAGCCCTTCCTATTTCAATTAGATACTTAAAAAGAATCTAGAGACGCTCCTGTTACTGTATAGCTCAAACCTAATTCAATACATTGATGACTTGCTAATTGCATTGATGGCAAAAGAAGTTTGTAGGCAAGAGAGTATTGTTCCGCTCGACCAATTAGCTGAGAACGGTATAGGATTTCTCTTGAAAAGTTGCACTATTGTAAGAAAGAAGTCATGTATCTGGGATATCAGACTTAAAAGGGAGTTCGAAGAGTGTCCCATGAATGCGTTAAAACAGTCCTTAAGTTGAAGTTTCCGACCACACATAGAGAAGTACAAATGTTCTTGGGAATGGCTGGTGTTGGACTTGGCCTTTTTTGCAGGGCCATCTCCAAACTTTTTGCCTTTCACCCTCCTATTTTCTGAACCTGTTTTTGTTCGCCTTAGGACTCTGTGCACTTTACCATTGCTAACCAGTGCAAACATGCTGGTGCTCCTCCCCTAAAACATAGTTACATTGGCTCTTTAAATGTACTTATAAGTCTCTTGAAGACTGGTGTACTATGTACCCAGGGCCTGTAAATTAAATGCTACTAATGTGCCTGCACCACTAATTGTGCCACCCACTTAAGTAGCACTTTAAAACATGTCTCAGGTCTGCCGATGCTGCCTGAATGCAATTTGAAACTGCCATATCCACTTAGCATATATACCCCCTTGCATAGCCTTAAACTCCCCTTTTACTACATATAGGTCACCCCTAAGGTAGGCCATAGGCAGCCCATAGGGCAGGGTGCTGTACAATTAAATAGTTGGACATGTACTTTAAAGTTTTACATGTACTGGGAGTGAAAAACTCCTACATTTGTTTTTCACTACTGTGAGGCCTATCTCTCCCATAGGATAACATTGGGAATCCTTAATTTATTTAATAAGCTATAATTTCCAATTGGGAGCTGGTGGCTATTTCATGTTTGGTGTCTTTGGAATCGTTGTGAAAAGCCCTATTTAATGGGGAAGTGGGGTTTTGATCGTAATTTTAAAAATGCCACTTTTAAAAACTTGGCATGTTTCTGCCCTCTGCCCTTTTGTGCCTATAGCCTGGCTTGGGTCACATGACTGGGTGTAACTGACAGTTAGACTTTGTGAATTCCTAGCAGAAAGTCACACAATAAAAATGATTAGGTGTGTCTGAATGGGCCTTCTTCTGGCAGGATGGGGGGTATAAACCTAAGCCTAACCTGGTGACTGTATTTGACATGCGCTCCATTGCGGTCGGCCTGAAAATATGACTTGGACCTAGTCCAGCGTGGCAAGATATCCTGGGTTGGCACTTCGTGCTTTTTGAGGCTATTTTCACTATATTCTTTGGGGGGCGCTTTTGGGACTACAAGTCATGAAGGAAACATTGGTCCCGGTCCAGGTGCCCAAGAATGGGGACCATTCAATGTGGTGAATGGAAGCCATCCCTATTGATTCCATACGTGGTTCCCTGGGTGTCCATTTTTAAATAAATTTTCTGGGTGACGCCTTGCCCCCTCATCAGACTGCACTCCCCCTGGGATGTGGCCAGTTAACCCTGCCCTGGGGGACCAGCAGCAGAGGGGGACCCTGGCTCTTCTTTTAGTTTGGTACAGTTTTGGGGGAAGAGGGTGAGTGAGTGTTAACTATTGTTACCTGTGCTGGGGGTTTATCTTAATGTGTATTTTCATTTTCATTGAGTGAGTGTGTGAGTCCCTCCTGAGGCGGAAGCCGGGAGGTTGTTGTGCGCTGTGACTCTGTGACTATTTTAAATATTTTACTGCTCCTATTAGCGCCGCATTTTAAACAAAGCGCTTGATTTCTTTGCACATTGCACATCGTTTTTATCTGCTCATAATTTCAATCCCGACGTGGTATCCTAACTAAATTGTTTTTCCCCGCACTGCCTTGCTCCCTGAGCCTACCTCTGGCGATTTTGGGGCTGGTAGGCTCTCCCTCGAATTGGCAGAAGCGCAGCGGCCATTTTGGGTATGGGAAGCGTCCAGTCACCAGCATAAAAGGCACTCCCCTCGCAAGATTTCGCCCTTTCTGAGTGAGTGTGTGAGTCCCTCCTGAGGCGGAAGCCGGGAGGTTGTTGTGCGCTGTGACTCTGTGACTATTTTAAATATTTTACTGCTCCTATTAGCGCCGCATTTTAAACAAAGCGCTTGATTTCTTTGCACATTGCACATCGTTTTTATCTGCTCATAATTTCAATCCCAACATCTTGCCTCAACACATATAGTAAGGAGTCTCTTTTATCGCTACAACACAAATGCTGTGCTCTCACTGTTTCTCTTCAAAGGGACTTAGCCCTATATCCAGAGTTGGGCATACCTTGCAATATGCTGAATGACACATTGGTCCCGTGCTCCTTTGATCAGCCGCCGTCTCAGGCCCCTAAAGACACCAGCAATTTCTCCATTAAGGCTGGCCTAATTAATTGACGCTCCCTGCCTAAACATTCTCTCGATATCGCCCAGTCTCTGATGGACAATAACTGGGATTTACTTTTTCTTACGGAAACATGGCTGGAGGATGAATCGAATCCGTCTTTATGCCTGGCCATTCCCCCGGAATATAATATCCTATGCGCCAATAGAGCGGGTCGCAACCGGGGTGGTGGGGTAGCTATTATTTATAGATCCCAATGGACTATCTCTTCCTTCCCTTACACACAAATTGAACTGATTGAAGCCCTTCCCTTCTGTATTAAATTAGCTGAACACACCACACTGACAGGGCTACTGGTCTATCGCCCTCCTAAATCTAAGGCTTCCTACTTGGCTATATTTTTGGACTATGTCCTTCAGGCTAGCTTACGCTATGCCAATTTTACCTTATTAGGAGACCTAAATTTACACGCAGAGGACTCTTCTGACAAGCTTTGCCTTAACTTTCTTTCTACTTTAAAAGATGCTGGATTAAGCCAACTGGTTTCTCAACCTACGCACAAAGCTGGTCATACTCTTGATCTTGTTTGCTCGAATTTCTCTAACATCCTGATTGAGGATCCCTATCCGGTGATTTGGTCGGACCACTTTTTTATCCCTTTTACTATTCACTTTTGCCAGCATGTGAGACCTAGAATTCCCCCTAAGGCGGTAGGACGTAATTGGAGTAAGATCTCCCCTGGCAGTGTTGCCCTACATCTTGTAAATACCACTCCCAAAGACGCCCCTGATTTAGATTCACGCCTGACTAACCTCAACTGCTGGGTCACCTCTGCTATTGACTCGCTCGCTCCTATGCGACCGATTAAAACATTTCGAGCAGCTCCCTCCGCCCCATGGTACTCCGACGAGCTTCACAAATATAAATCTTCTTGTAAGCTGTTGGAGCGCCGGTGGAGGTCATCCTATGCTACTGACACAAAATTTAAATATAAACTGGCCCTCAAAGAATACCGTAGGAAAATAATTGAGCATAAAAAACGTTACCTGGAGGAGAAAATTAATAGAGCGCATGGCTAGGCCAGGGAAATTTTTAACACAGTGAAGACTTTCACAGATCCCTTGGCTCTTAAACAGTGTCTTCCAGTCTCTCAGGCCCTTTGCTCCCGCCTCTCTGACTTCTTTGAAGACAAGATCACGAAGATCTATGACACCTTCCCCAAGAATAATGACCTAGGGAGTGCTACGTCTTTACCTGACTGCATCGAGTCTTCCTCCACCTTTTCAGACTTTGAGGCAATCTCACTGGAACACTCACTGATGGAATTGTCTAGATGCCGCTCCGGCTCACCACTTGACCCTTGGCCAGCCAAGCAATATAAATCATTGGCCTCTTTTCTTAATCCCTTCCTCAACTACATCTGGAATGACTCGCTCAAAACCGGAATTTTCCCGGAGTCTTGGAAACATGCCCAACTGGTCCCGATCTTAAAGAAAGCTAATACAGATCCTAATAAGCCGGTGAACTATCGACCCATCTCTCTGCTCCCAGCCCCTGCCAAGGTCCTTGAAAAGCTAGCGTAGCAACAACTGGCAGGTTTTCTTGACTCCCACGGCCTACTTCATGAATCCCAACATGGTTTTAGAAAGTGCCATAGTACTGAGTCGGCCCTTATAGAAATGGCCGACTCTGTGCGGTGGAAACTGGATGGGGGTTCCAGAGCAGCGCTGGTGCTGCTCGACTTGTCGGCAGCATTCGACACCGTCTCTCACCCCATCCTGATTGACCGTCTTCGGTCGAAGGGCATTCAGGGGAAGGCCCTGGAGTGGCTGACCTCTTTTTTGTCTAATCGCACCCAGGCAGTCTATACTCACCCTTTTACTTCTGCTAGCCATACCCTGAAATGGGGTGTCCCTCAAGGCTCGGCTTTGAGCCCACTATTGTTCAATGTTTATTTTTCTCCTCTAGCCGAACTCATTGCTAGGTCGGGCATTATAGCTACTTCCTATGCAGATGATATTCAGCTGCTTTTCTCCTATGAGAGTGCCACGCAGACTACTTTTGATCCTTTGAAGGATTGTCTGCGGGACATTTCAAAATGGATGGACCATAACTGCCTCCGCATGAATGCGGCGAAAACGGAGGTTCTCTTTTTCCATCAACCCTCCCCTCTTGATGCAACTCTCTGGTGGCCACAGGAACTCAGCCTTCCCCCTGTCCCTAAGGACTCTGTAAAAAATCTAGGGGTCAAGTGGGACTCAAATCTTTCCTTTAGTAACCAAATACAGACCGTTTCTGCCGCTTGTTTTTCCAAGATCAGGATGATTAGGAAATTCATCACCTATCTCCCCAGTGACACCAGGAAAACCATAGTCCAGGCATTGATTACATCTCACCTGGACTATGCGAACGGCCTGTATTTAGGGTTGCCCGCGGGCCTCCTACATCGGCTCCAGACAGTCCAGAATGCGGCGGTTCGGCTGGTCTGTGGGGTTTCCCTACGCACCCATATTTCGCCACATCGCAGAGCATTACATTGGCTACCAATCCATCAAAGAGCTGCATTCAAAGCCATGATCTTAGCCCATCGAGCAACTAGGGGTAGGGGATCGGCCTACCTCTCTGTTAGCATCCGTCCTTACTGTAACTCTCGGAACCTCCGTTCCAACTCCCAACATCTGCTTTCCATACCAAGATTCAGGAAAGCACGTTCTGGAGGTAAAACCTTCCAGGTCTGTGCCACAACTCTCTGGAACAAACTCCCGATCGCAATTAGGATGATCCAGGAAGAATTACCCTTCCGTAAGGCACTAAAAACTTTCCTCTTTTGTTAACAACCCCAGGATTATCACTCTGCTTTCACTCAGAAGCGCCGGGACACCCCGTTGGGGTAGCTGCGCGCTATATAAAATACACAATAATAATAATATTTTAGTTCTGTGATTCCATGAAGGCGCTACCTCCCCTGGCCGTTATTCCTCCCTGCTGGGGTTGAAGCCCTAGTCTCTGTTGGGCTGAGTCCCTGTCTGGGGTTGCTGCTGCCGCATTTTGGTCCTATTATCTGATCCCTGCTGCGGGGATGCAGCGCATTGGCAGACCTCCCTGCGGTTAAGAGTAGAGTGCATTCTAATTACCCTGTACTTGTTTTTGTGGATAGATATTTATGGGGTTTTGTGGTGGCTGACTCTGGCTCATCGATCTCTGCTCATGGTATGGCTTTGACCAGCATCTGTCTGCCAGGTGGCCTATCCTTTGGCAATAGCAACATTCCCTGGTGTCTGGCTGCCCCCAACCTCCCTGGCCGCTATCACCAAAGTTGGGTTGGAACCTTCTGGGGTTTTTCGGTGGAGCTCCCCTTGAGACTGGTGACATTTGCACGGAGACGGCCAATGCGTCCCCCTTGAGGCCGTCTTTATTCAAATTGTGTTGAACCAATTTAGCAGTGTCTCTCTGGGCTTGATCCTGTTTTCCTCTGTCCTTTTCTTGCTTCTTTTTGTGATAATATAATATAAGGGCTTGTATCTTATGCCAGGGTTTGGAGTCTAACCCAACCACGCTGTTCAGCCCTCTTTGCATCTCTGTGGGTGACACCTTTTAAAGAACATTGTAAAAGAATGCAACCTGTGTGCCCGTATTGATCCACGGCTGTCCTGTCTCTTGTCCCCATCGTTCACTCATTCTGTTAAAAAAATCGGTTATGCTCTTCCCCGTCTTCATAGTCTCTTGTTTAAATTTGTTTATTTGGGTTTTAAACATCAAGTATCATGGCAATAAACTCAATATAGCAATACATTCTTACATCATTTTGGCAAAATGCAAGTCTCATGACCATAGGCTGCAAGCCTCAATATCCCTGTCTTCATAGTCTCTGCCATTAACCCTCCTACATCCGGGTGGAGCAGTGTATGTCCTCATCGTTGCTCCCCTCACATGCACGCAAAGGCATCATCTTATTTTTCCTGCATCCCGTTTGGGTTAGTACCAGGCTGACGTGGTCTTTTATTTCCTGGTCAGCCCCTCTCCTTAGTTGGATTGGAATATCCTAAATGCGAGGGAGGTGGCGGGAGCAACTCCATACCTGCTGACGCCTAATTTGCTATTAGCATTCTAGGGCTATTACTATAGGCTTCTTCTAAGATGCCCCATAGATCTAGTAATGCCTCTCTCTTGTCTCTCTTCTGACATGTATATTTCGTTTTTATGTGTGTTTTACTATCTTCTATTACGTTAGTGTCAAATGTTCCCTCCTTAGGCCAGAGAAATGTGTGTGCCTTCGTGTCTGTGTGGCATTATTGGTAAAACATTTGAGGTGTCTTTACCTGTGTGGGTAATCAGGTTTCCAAGTGTTTTAATGGAGAATCCATGATCATTTTAGTGGTTTTGTGAACAAAATAAGACTAAAATCTTTTGGGAGTTTTTGTTTGCTCTAATCGTGGGGACAAACGTATGTGGTGCACTATTACAAATTTACGTACTATGAGATCAGCGCTATTCCCAGATGCATCAACCAATTCAACTTGAACCATTCAACAAACACAGATAGCAATGCATATGAAGGGTTGCAACATAGGCAAAACATGCAATATAAAAACAGTATCTGAATGATATCAACTTTTTGCGCCAAATACAGTTTGCAAGAAATATTAGCACCCTCATATGAAGTATTGAGACATAGGTGAGAAAATGCTATATTTAGAACAGTCTCTGATCAACTTGTGTAGAAAATACAGTATGTAATAAATAACAGCACCATAACATCACATCTACTCTACAGCAACTTAACAGAGGTTGACAGAAAAAGGTGATTGCTTTGTTAAAAACTTCTTAGCCCGCTCCTAGCACATGCCATCCTGTAAACAGGGAAAGCTCTGCATGGTACACAGTACTAAGTAAGTCCAATAGTTTGCCAATATCGGCTCTGGGACAAAGGTAATAGTAATAGAATCATAAAAAGGGAATAACTTGGGAACTACAGGTCTCTCCTGGCCATGCACAAGTTCACATCTGTTTCCCTAAGGTCCAAATCACACCCTGTATCACATCCAGGGGAAACAACCATTACAACGCAGTTATTACAACGCACTACCTTTACAACGCAGACATTACAACGCAACATCCTTTACAGCGCATGCCATTACAATGCAGCCATTACAAAACATGTCTCTACAACGCATGCCACTATAACGCACGCCAATACAATGTATTATAAGATAAGTAATGGGAAATAGTAATTTTTACCCCTACACTATCCAACACTTACCCTATTGTTGCACTCACTGGAGTGGGAATAGTAATTTGTACCCCTACACTATCCAACACTTACCCTACTGTTGCACTCACTGGAGTGGGAATAGTCATTTTTACCCCTGCACTATCCAACACCTACACTACTGTTGCCCTAAAAGTATAATGCATTGTAATGATTAGTAGATTGTCACTTCCTGAAGCGGAAGCCGGGAATTAAAAGCTAAGCTGTACGTTTTTTAATTGTGTTTTAAAATATCTTTTGCACTGTTCCTTACCCCTGCACTGTTGTGTTCCCCTCACCCTCAGCCGATTAGGTGCTTTCGGGGGGGTTTGGAAGGAACGACGATCTTTTCCTTAGCCTCCATCTTGGGGGAGTATTTGGGTTGACGGACTAGTTGCCCAGCCATCCCGCCCTCGCAAGGATAAAAGACGCGCTATTGCCCATGCGCGCAGATTAGTAGATTGTCACTTCCTGAGGCGGAAGCCGGGAATTAAAAGCTAAGCTGTACGTTTTTTAATTGTTTTTTAACATATCTTTTGCACTGTTCCTTACCCCTGAACTGTTGTGTTCCCCTCACCCTCAGCCGATTAGGTGCTGTCGGGGGGGTTTGGAAGGAACAACGATCTTTTCCTTAGCTGCCATCTTGGGGGAGTATTTGGGTTGACGGACTAGTTGCCCTGCCATCCCGCCCTCGCAAGGATAAAAGACGTGCCATGCGCCCATGCGCGCAGATTAGTAGATTGTCCCTTCCTGAGGCAGAAGCCAGGAATTAAAAGCTAAGCTGTACGTTTTTTAATTGTGTTTTAAAATATCTTTTGCACTGTTCCTTGCCCCTGCACTGTTGTGTTCCCCTCACCCTCAGCCGATTAGGTGTTGTCGGGGGGGTTTGGAAGGAACAATGATCTTTTCCTTAGCCGCCATCTTGGAGGAGTATTTGGGTTGACGGACTAGTTGCCCTGCCATCCCGCCCTCGCAAGGATATAATAGCCTTACCTACCCGGGCGGGCAGCGGGCGCGCCGACAGCGCGCTAAATGCAAACCCGTCTGCGCCTGTCCGCATCAGGCCGGGCCCAGGGACCAGCCCCTCTGCCCAAACGACCAACTATTCCTTGGAAGATTTAAGATTATTACACCAGGTATATCTTTCGCTTTGTCCCGCCACTCTTGACATCCTCCGAGAGCCTACAAATCAACCTGAACTCCGGCCCACTGCTCCTTGTCAGAGCCAGAAGCCCACCTCAGCATTAGCCAGCGACCTAAAACTTCACATCTCCTACTTCAATACCCGTTCCTTAGTTAAGCATCAATTAGATATTTTTCTTTTTCTCCTATCAGACAAACCTGATATCTTTTTTATCACAGAAACATGGCTCAATATTGACTCCTCCCCGGACATCCTGGCAGCTCTTCCAGACACTTATTATATTTTACATACCGACCGGGTCCCAGGAAAGGTTGGAGGTGGAGTAGCGGCCATCATCAACAAAGATCATGTTTTTACTTCTATGTCCGCTCTGAATCTTCCTGTAGCAGACAACCTAATTATTAAATTTGAATCTAAGGCTGGCCCACTAATTTGTGTATTAATCTACAGACCCCCCCAACATATGCCCTTATTTCCTCTTTCCCTGTGCGAACAACTAGCCACTGTGGTCACGGATTACACAAAATTTCTCCTACTCGGTGATTTGAATTATTGGTGTAACGATGCCACCCATGTTAAGGGACATACCCTTGATCAGGTGTGGAGTACAAATCTCATTATATCCACACCTACTATATGTCCTTGCACATGGTCTGATCATTTCCTTATCAAGTTTACCATTTCTATCCCGACTGGTAGTAAGCCCCCGACAATGGAGGGGGGTTTCATCAGAAAATGGAGCACTGTTGACAAACAAGCCCTTCTGGACAGCCTAGATAGCTCTATCCCGGCCGACAATATGGACCTTGAGCAGGCTGAAGCCACTATCTCACATTGGCTATTAGCAGCGAGCAATGCTCACGTCCCCCTGAAAAGACTTAAAACTGCCCGCCGCTCGGATGCACAGAAGTGGTTTTCTCACGGCTTGAGGGCTCAAAAATTAGACATCCGCCAAAAGGAGCGAGATTGGAGGAGAAACTATGACTCTCACGTCAAATCTCCCTACCTAGACGCCCGCGCAAACTATAAGAAAGCTATCATCCAAGCCAAAGCCTCGTATTTCTCAAAAATAATTGCACATTCAGGAAACAAATCCAAAGATATTTTTGCAATTGTTAATAAATTATCTAACATGGAGAGAGTTCATCCTAAACCGGCAGTCACTCAAAATCTGTGCAACTCTCTTAATCCATATTTTCTTGACAAAATCACTACCATCAAAGCTAGTATCCCAGTTACTGACCTTAAACTGAATTTCCCTGCACATATCTCTAGCGCCTGCTCCTTTGATCATTTTCCACCTCTTGATATACACTCCCTACAAGCCCTCCTGACCAGGGTGAAGTCCTGTTCCCCTAGGGATTGCTGCCCTCCTTACATATTAAAGGATATTTTTTCAGCCCTCTCAGTCCCCATCCTGACCTTCCTCAATGCCTCCTTGTCCCAGGGCATGGTCCCGAATGCCTTCAAAGAGGCGGTAGTCGTACCCCTTTTGAAAAAAACGGGTGCGGATTCCTCAATCCTCTCCAACTACTGGCCTATCTCCCTCCTTCCCTACCTGGCTAAGGTTCTAGAAGCCTATGTAACTACCCATCTCTCCAACTTTATTGAGCAATCAAATTACTTGGATTCTCATCAAGCTGTGTTCCGCCCTGTCCACTCCACCGAGACTGTCATTACCACTGTCATGGACTCGCTTCATGACAATGCAGATAAAGGAATCCCACAGGCCCTGGTCCTACTGGACCTCTCGGCCGTGTTCGACACGGTCGATCATGCCATCCTACTAGACCGTGTCGAACAGGCCGGCATTCGTAACTCAGCCTAGAGCTGGATCAGGTCTTTTCTTAGTGACCGCACTCAAGCGGTCCGTCTTGCCCCCTTTACTGCCCCCAAACTCCACACTTTCTGTGGGGTTCCTCTGGGTTCTTCCCTATCTGGCTCACTGGTTAGAGGAGGTAGACCCTGAAGCAGAGGTCAGACCCGGGACCAGGGTTCAATTCCCGACGCGGCAGGGTCTTGAGCCCAAATATCCACGGACTCGATAATTCTCGTTTCGGTGCCTACTCGAATCACGGGTTCACACTCTGCAGCTCTGGGCATCAGCTTGCTTAATCTCCACTACGGCCCCCCCGCGGCGGGATGCCTGGCTTTCACCTTGGGGATGCCCAGTACGGGTATCTCACAGGGAAAAGTCAGGACGGGTTCCCAAGGCAAGCGCCGAGATGCCTACGGGTAATCGAGCGCTATATAAGAACGCATAATAATAATAATAATCTCCTCTTCTGTTTAATTTGTATTTGGTCCCTTTGATCCAGTCCCTGAAAGCATTTAAGGCCGTCACATTTAATTATGCAGACGATCTTCAACTTATTTTCACAATAGACAACTCCCCTGAATCTATCAGGGAGTTTCAGGGCACCATGCTGCACATCAGTCAATGGATGGACTCTAATCACCTAAAACTGAACCCAGGTAAGACCGAATTAATCCTTAATGGCAAAAGTCAAATATTCTGGGGCCCACATTATTGGCCTCCAGAACGTGCCCCCCTCCACCCCTTCCACCTCGGTGAAGAGCCTGGGGGTGGTCATTGACAAGGATTTGTCATTGAAAACCCAAGTAGGCACGGTCGTATCCTCCTGCTTTTTTCAGCTTCGCAGGATTAAGAAGATCAGTCGGATGTTAACCCATTCGGCCTTGATCCAGGTGGTGTTAGCCTTAGTACTGTCACACCTGGATTATGCTAATTCCATCTACTTGGGCCTCCCTCTTTTCCTCAGTAAACGCCTTCAACTGGTGCAGAATCAAGCAGCCAGATTGATCCACCAGCAACCCCGTTGGCAATCTGCCAGGCCCCTATTAAAACAACACCAATGGCTTCCCATTTCCCAACGAGTAGAATTCAAAACAGCAGACTTCAGTTCATCAACACTCTCCTGCCCAGATACATCCCTTCTCGCAACCTCCGGTCCGCCAATCTCCATCTTCTGGCCACCCCCCCTTCAAACTTCAACGCCAGGGAGGGCGCAGGTTTGCGACTCTTGCTTCCAGACTCTGGAACTCTCTCCCTTTGGAAATCCGCTCCTGTACCAACCTCTTAATGTTCAGGAGACAGCTTAAGACATGGCTATTCACTCAGACTCAGGCATAACCTTCTTTCTACCTGGGTATCTGCTAGTCAGCGACATGAAACCTCTGGGTGTACGCGCGCTATATAAAAGATTATTAACATAACATAACATAATAGTATGTGTTGTAATGGTATGCGTTGCAATGGAATGATTTGTAAGTGTAGTTTCTAAAAATGAGTTGTGATGGCATGCGTTGTAAAATCATGCATTGTAATGGATGTTGCAATATAAACACCCTGTGGCCAAGCACACCACCTGTACACGCACAGCAGCTAAGCATACTGTCAGTGTCACGCCAAGTGGGAAATGAAATATTAATTAATAAACGCGCACTACTACCCTGGCTGTGTCTAGGGTCGAACCTCAGAAGGTGACAGGCTGATTGACTCGAAAGTTACAGTTTGAAAAGCCACATTTTAAGTGCTTACCTGAAGGTAAGTAGGTCTGTTTCCTTTGTTAAAGTCATGGGAAGAGTGTTTCACAAATGTGATGTACTGACAATAAAGCTTCTTCCTCCCCATTCTGCTTTCTTGGATCTGGGAATGATCAGATTGAATGCTGTTTCTGAACGCAATGGTCTGGCTGGGATGTACCAATTAAAGTTTTGCCTAAAGAAATCTGGGCCTTCTCCATGGAGAGCCCTACAAATTATACATAAAGCCTTAAAAGTGATGTGTTTCTCTATAGGTAACCAGTAAAGCAAGGAAAGAGTGCCCGTGACTGATTCATTTTTAGGAATGCCTAACAATAAGCGTGCTGCCACGTTCTGCACAATCTGCAATTTATTGAGAATTGTTAACAAATAGGGCATTGGCGTAGTCAATTTTTCAGAGCACCAGAAAGGAGATTATCATTTTCGGCAGGTCTTTAGTTATGAACTGGAAAATTTTCCTTAGAAGTTTCATAGTGAAAAAGGGGGCTGAGGTAATAGAGTTGACATGTCCTTCAAAGGTGAGTTGATTGTCAAAGAATACTCCCGGGTTTTTTTACTTTATTAACTGGGAGAGGGGGTGACCTAGTTCTGATGGCCACCAGTCTGTGAACCAGAAGGACAGTTTCTTCGAAAAAGAAGCATCTCAGTTTTACCAGAATTAAACTTTAGACAGCTGTGGTAAATAAATAATTAATTACCGGTACTATTTTTCAGGATACTCATACAAATAGATAGCTCAATAAATAAGAGTCAAGATACGAGGTAGCTAGAGTTGACAGGCTTTAATTAAGCATAAAGGACTGGAACAGGACAGCCTGTACGGGGATGGGATGGCAGCTGCCTGGGGCAGGGACAAAGGAGCGCTAGCTTTTAATAACAGTGCACAAGTATATATAGTTAAAACATTTACATTACAGTCAATACAGTAGGCGTAGCAGTAGGCGGAGTTTGTAGCAGTCGCGAAAGATAAGGCATAAAGTGGGTGTAACAAGAGGTGTGTACAGGGCGTATACATAGACATGTGATGCAAACGTAACAGAATATGTCATAAACGGGGCGGAAACATGGAGGGGGCTACCTGAGCAGCTGGGACCTCTTACCTAGTGGTGCGCGCAAACTGACAATGACGTGTTACTAGGGAGAACTGGGGGGCTATGACTTCTGCGCTAGAAGAGGAGACGAAAGTCTGGAGAGTCAGAGCGACATGTACCTAAGCATATCTAGTATCTGTTGTTTAGAGAACATGTTGATAGAATCCAAGAGTTATCAGGGTAAAGGCTAACAGACACTAAGACTGATGCATGCATAATTCTACATGTAGTGTGTGTGCGAGGAATATTCTATGAATATTAATACAGTATTTCTCTTACATGGAGACACAAAGGCTAGACCATGACGGAAACTATTGATGCGATTCAGTAGCTTAGGAATGCAGAGAAGGAGGGCTGGACTGATAACTAGAATCATAACATACTCTTGGCAGTCTAAGAGACAGAGCCAGGCCGAGCCGGGCACTGCGAGGCAAGAAGTAAGCTAAGGGTCAGGGATACAGGTGGGGGCTGTATCGCTCCTCGGAGAGGGTTCAGGAAACAGGAGCTGAATCTGAGTCCGGGCCCTTTTGAGGCCTAGAAACGGGGACAATTCAATGAATTAACGTGCACACTGAAAAACGTGGCAACGTAGGATTACATAGGCCTGATATTCGTTGTATTCACGATAACTGGAAACTGACATACTAGAGATGGACACAACTGTAATTGCGTCTTTAATCGATCAGAGGGGAATACATGCATATCGATCATGCACATATGACATAACATGGGGAACACGTAGGCACATATAACATGGCAAAATTTACTTTTCCACACAGCTTTGAGACATCCAGTTCCCTATCTCCTGCATGCAGCTGTGAAACCGCCTTGCAATGTCCTCTTGAATAGTTGAGACTGAGACCACTATTTGGGTGTCCTCTGCATATGTTACCACTGACAATCCGAAGCACCTGATGAGTTTGGCCAGAGGTGCCACATATATAGTAAAGAGCGTTGGACTGAGAGACGACCCCTGGGGGACACCACTTGGCAGGGAAAAGGTGGAGAGGTTAAATTGTCTACTGCGACAAACTGCTTTCTCCTTGATAGAATGTATTTGAGCAGAGAGTAAGCCTTGTCCTTTATTCCAATGGCAGCAATACAATACAGTAGGATGTTGTGATTAACAGTGTCGAAAGCGGCTGATAGGACCAATAGAATCAACGCGGCATTGCCACCACCATCTAATGCTTGTCTAATTTGTTCCGATGCACTGACCAAAGCTAGTTCAGTACTGGCAAGGAGCTAGATGGCTGTGGTCCTCAAAAAAGGAAGCCAGCTGAGAGTTTATTGTTTTTTCAATTATCTTAGCCAGGAGAGGAAGACTTGACATCGGCCGGTAATTGTTGGATTCTACGGGAGCAGGGTTCGTTTTTTTAAGCAGAGGTAGAATGGAGGCTATTACTAGTCACTTGGAAAGTGCCCTAGCTTAATCATTTGCTTGAAGATATCAGCTAGATCAGTGGTTCCCAAACTTTTGACTCCTGAGGACCCCCATTGAGTCACCACTGGAAGCCGGGGACCCCCAAGCAATTTGTATGAGTTCAATTTCAAATATTAAAACAGTAATTCGAAAAAAATACACACGTGTGCACACAAAACAAATACTCAAAGTACTTAGGGGTAGATTTACAATAAGTGACGCATCCATGCATATCAGCAGGGATACGGCACTTATTGTGCGCCATGCCTCTGCCACCATTGATGCACCGCATTTACAATGCTGCGCCTCATGGGGCAAAAAAGCACAGATGCATGACGCATCTGTGCCGTAAAGGTGGCGCATTGCTGGAGTTGCGTCGCAATCACGACACAGCTCCAGCAATGCTCTGGGGGGCCGAATCTTGTTAATGCTGCGTCAATCCTTACGCCTGCTTCAAGCAGGCGCAGGGTTTTGACGCAGCATGGGCCCCAAAGTGACTGAGTGAAATCTTGTAGATTTCACTCAGCCACTTTAAGGAGGCGTTCCTGCGCCGGAACGCCTCCTTCTGGCGCAGGGCTTTACAACGCGGCGCATCTCCCAGATGCGTCACATTGTAAATACCCTGCACCATGGCGCATCTTTTGCGTCGCCGCTGCATCACGAAAGTGACGTAACGGTGGCATAAAAGAGGCGCAAGGGGCTTGTAAATCTGCCCCTAAGGATTTTGGGGCCAGATGTACGACCATTTCATTTAGCGCCTCGCAATTGGCGACACATTGCGAGTGGCAAATTGCGAGTCGCTAAATGAAATGTACAACAGTGTGTTTAACACTGTTTCGGATTCCCAATGGGGTCGCAAATTGCGAGGTTCATTAATATTAATGAGCCTCTCGCAATTTGCAAGCCTATTGGGAATGCCAGCCCTCCTACGTATGGTGTCTGCTGGGCTCTGCAGGCTACCATGTCTGGGACTGCTTTTAAATAAAGCAGTTTAAAAAAGAATGCAGCCCATTTACCATGCATTTAAAAAAAAAAAGAAAATGAAACGTTTTCGTTTAATTTTCTAAGGGCAGGCAGAGGTCCCTGGGACCACTGCCTGCCCTTAAAAAATAATTTTGCATGCATTTGCAAAGGGGACCCAAATGGGAAGGGGTCCCCTGGGGACCCCTTCCCATTTGCAAATGCATTACCATCTACTTGAAGTAACTGGTAATTGGGAGTGTTTTGCGACCGCAAAACATTTGTACATGGTTTTAAGACTCGCTATTTGGAAGAGAATGCCCCTTCCAAATAGCAAGTTGCAAAACCTATTTAGCGAGTCGCAAACAAATTGCGACTCGCGAAATAGGCAATGTACATGGCCCAATACGTTATTGCATGTGAAAGCGGGTTCCCGAACCTGTTCACGCATATAAAAATGGATCGTACATCTGGCCCTTAGTATTTTATATTGAAGTAATAGCCCCTCTGTCACATGTATTTCATTTGTTTTATAGCATCTCTCATACCATTGTAGGATGTCAGAGCACTTTACTTCACACACATATAGAGACATTGAATCGTACATGTAAATCAGTGTGTATATAAAATGTTTAAAGAGTGCTTGGTCTGGCAAAGCACAAACTCAGGATTCAGAACATAACACAGTGGCTAGCACTGACTTTAACATTAAAAATGTATTTCCACCCAAATAAAACTTTTTAGCAGCATCAGGATAATGAATAGCTGGGGAAAAACAAAAGTTACTAACTGGTACCATGCAGTTTGCAAGCAGCTCTTTGATGAAAGTTTATAGATCCCTCTGCTACATTACGATTGTCACTTATGAAGTGCACAGTAACAAAAGAATCTGTGACAAAAGCAGTAACCACAAACCTATGCACATAAAATGCTGCTTTTTAAAATGCATGTTACACGTTCTTTGCAGTAGGCACATTAACCCTCTGTGCTACATTAGTTAAGTCAAAGTTGCCACTTAACAAAACTCTCCTCGCTCCAGCAGGTACATTAATCACTGGCTTTATCTTGACACTTTTATTGCTGCTGGAAAGCTGCTAATTATACAAGAAACTTTTCTGTGCTTTTAAAGCTGTTGCCTGCGGACCCCCTGGGAATGTGTCACGGACCCCTGGGGGTCCGCGGACCACAGTTTGGGAAACACTGAGCTAGATGACCAAATATGATTTCCAGTGCTAGGTGTGTTATTTTAGGTGGGCATGGATCAAGAGGCGATCCTGACTAAGGGCCTGATTACGATTGCGGTTTTCCCGCATCCTCCGGGCCGGCGGAAGCCACCGCCGGCCCGGAGGATGCAGACTGACCGCTGCAGACTGAAAAAGACCCCCCACCAGATTAGGATGGCTGGGGGATCGTTTTTCAGTCCGCAGCTTTTCCGCCGCGGTCGCCTTCCGACCGCGGCGGAAAAGCTTTAACATGGCTGGCGGTGTATATCAGACACCGCCTGCCATATTAGGATGTCTGCAGAAAGATGCCTTTACACCGCGGCATTTCCGCCGTGTAAAGGCATACGGATTTGTGTTTGGGGGCCCGTTGCGGGCCCCCAGGGGCGAAGGGGGGGTGGGGGGTGTACATGGGGGGTACCTATGGTACCCCCCTGCATTTGCCTGCACAAAGCGGCAGGCACCGCGAGGTGCCTGCCTCTTTGTGCATGCAAATGCACAACTTACATTTTTATCATTGCGGCGGGTGCTGCTTCAAGCAGCACCCGCCGCAATGATAAAAATACAGGATGTGACCGCCAGGGTGGCGGTCACATCCTAATTTGCACGGAGGGACCGCCGCTGCCCCTGCGGACGGTCCCTCCTACTCTATGGTGGCAGACGGACTCAGGTCCGTCCGCCATCATAATCGGCCCCTTAGTTTCCAGAAATCGGATGCTAATTTGTGCAGGGGACAGTTCGGAGAAAGTAGATAACGTTGTTATATTTTCCTTTCTCTTGGTTTGGGGGTCTTTAAGGTAATCCCTATAGCTTGAAGTATTTGTGGAGAAAAGGTTGAACACCAAGATTACCTTCTTTTGAAATAAGATGGCCAGTGAGTCACAGGAAGATTGATTGAAATCATGGTTTAGCTTTTCAGGCAGCCTAGAAAGCTTCTTAATTATGGCAAAGAGTTCCTTTGATGAGTTTTTTGCCTCTTCAATTTTTTGTGTGAAATATAAGGTTTTTCTTTGACAATCATATCTTTATAGGTGGCTAAAAGTCTCTTATACTGCTCTTTTTCTGACTCCGCATAGTGGAGTCTCCATTTTCTTTCCTGCTTCCGACAAGCTTGTTTTAGAAGCCTCAAACTTTCCGTAAACCTTGGTTCTGAGGGCACAACCCTGCTACTCTTATAAGGTTTTAGAGGTGCTATCTTGTCAAGAACCTTGTCCAGCCAGAGCATATATGATCTGGCTGCTGTGTCAGAGTCATGTGTGACCTGTGGCTGAGTCGCCATTAAGGCTTGTTTAAGCTCATGTGACCCAATAGTGTGTCATTTACAGGAAGGCCTAGGGGGTAATGGTTGTTTATTGTCTGGGATATAGAGGTCTGGGTTGATATGAAACATAACCGCCCGATGTTCAAACCAAACCAGAGGAAGGCGTGGTGCAATTGATAGGTGTGAGCAGTCTGAGAAAATACTGTCACGTAGATGACCAGCCACAAAAAGCATACGGTCTGTGTTATGCTCAGCGGTCCAAGTGATGAACACCTCTCACTCCCTACGGATACCACTGGTGTAAAGAAACTGGTAGCACTGAGAAAATCTTTTAGACAAAAAAAATTCGGTTGAGGTGCCAATTCTGCCCAATCAGATTAGCTCGATCACAAAAACAGTGTTCTTGGAGTTATGAAGGGCTATACATTAAATATGCAAATTTCCTAGTGTACTGACTATCGAAAAAGGATGACTTCCATGGGATCGCCTCTTTGGCCACCTTTGGAATACTCAGCTAGGACATATAAAATAGGTAATATGCCAGATTCTGTCAGTTGCAGGGTGCTCAGGTTATCCAAGAGCAGTACGTGCAGGTAACAGCAGTGGGGCGGGGTGGGGAGGGAGTTGACAGGCGAGGTAAGTGGTTTTCTTTTTATTAATTCAATTTTCCCTCATCGTCGTCCATTGACTCCGTCCCCATCCCACCGCTCTTCTCTGCATGGCCTGCTCCTGAGGTTATCTTTTTGCACTTCTCCCTAGTTTACATATGCCAAATACTTTAAATTAAGTTCTGATGTAGTAATCAATTGTGGTGTCTACTCACCATCCTTGATGCGCAAATGTGAATTTGTCCGAGCGGACTCTCCTTCCTCTGGCTGCAGTTGGGTTTGAGGTACCAATCAGCTACGATGGTGATTCACCATAATGATACTTGAACATGAAATGGATTGAAAAAATCAAGAAGTGTTTTATAAAACAGGATCACTTTATTTAATTAAACACAGCGGCAGGGAGAGCAGTTACTGGCACAGGGGTCTGCAGACTGTCCCAATTTGCAACCGATCTGCAGCCTCCTTTTATACAGTTCATTGTAGCTAATAAAAGTTCTTGGTGATCCTTGTATAATGAGGAATGTAAGTTGCTGCCTTTAGAGTAATAATGAAAAATCCAGGTTGGCCTCAACCTTGTGTGGGCACAATGTGGCCTGTGGTTAACGTCTCCAGATATGTGTGTGATGTGTCCTGATTGGCTACTTGGGCCTAACTTATGTGGCTTCTGACTTTATAGTGTTTTAGAATCGCATACCCTCTCCAGCCATGTGTGCTTTATTGGAGCCAATTTCCCTTGACCATTGTAGTGTTGCTCCGTCTATCTGTGGTATTGATCTAAGGTTTCCTGTTCGTTCATTTGTCTGCCGGCTCCATGGCATCCCACCTGTGACCGATCAATCAATAACCTCGGGCCTAGGTCTCCGTGGTTGCCTTAATACGTATTTGGTTGATGTGGAGTTCAAAACTGACAAATTTGTTAATAAAGACGCAATTAATTTCTTTCTCATAAATGAATGGCACTTTTTTTTATCTTAGCATGAACTTTTTCCATATTAACACCAAGATCGGCTGGTACCCACGGAAACCTGCCAACTCCAGACATATCTGAAAAGCAGACGTCTGGGGAAGTCTAGGATGATGTGACCTGCATAGTTCCATGTAAGTCTTCTTACTCAGAATTCACTACAAATGTCAAAATATGGGTATAAAAATTCAAATTACAAACACTTATGTGAAAAACTCCCCTCTATTAAAGCAATGGCAAATGTCTTACCAACCAGTGGTCGGAGTGCATTAAAAAAAAGTGTGGAAACTGTGATGCGGCGCACAAATGGGGGCAGGGTTAGTGAGCTTGGGGTAGGATCAAATGTATGGCTAAAAACACAAATATTCTGAAATTTCCTTCAGGTAACTAGATATAAAATAATGCATAGCTTAAATGAAAATAAATGCAAATTAAGTTAATCAGTAGGAAATGCACTATCATACATTATGAAACTTCTATTAGTTAGTGCACTGCAGAGGTCTGTGTCTGTAATCAGAAAGCCACAGAACTGAACCCTGGTTGGTGCATTGGAGAATAGTGTCTTGTGTATGTCTAATGCTATGATGTCCCAGTCTGTGACATAAAGCTCTATGAATATGTAAATCTTTACTTTAAACTTGCATTACACACAGTAGAAGACAGGCTGCAATTAAATGCGCATTAAGGTTTAAAATCAAAAACGGCTTTCCAAAATATAGATTTTAGCAATACCCAGACTTGTGCCTAGCGCAATCATTTTATAACTGCTCTTTAAAAGCACACACTTTACAGCTCAGCTGGTAATTCCCTTTCAGTACCACTCAAATTACTTGCAATACAGTGTTATAAGGAATTTCAAGTGATTCCATCAATTAAAGCCAATACCTCCTTCCAAGCACCCTTAACAATTGCAGATTAACCCCTTCGACGCTCATGACGAGCTGGGCTCTTCATGCAGTAGCCTCCTCGCACGCTCATGACGAGCCCAGCTCGTCATGTAAAGTGGTATCTGTCAAATTACAGCACAGGGGAAAAATCCCCATAGCATTCAAGGTGTTAGCAAGTTTTACACATTTACTTTTCTTTAAAGCAAGCAGGCACCCTGGCAAGAAGGCTTGTTTAGAATGACCCAAACCAGTGACCTGCGGAAGACTATATTGATAACAAATTGACTACCTATGGTCACTGTTTTAATCTGTACCTGTGGAGTGGAGTACTATTTTTAGAAGGAGAAGTGTGGCTGGTAGTGGATCCCCATTGCTTATGGAACTTTCCCCTTAAAAATGTGAGGAAAATCTGACATTTTAGCCAAAGGTTGATGTTTGAAGGGCATTATGTGGTTGAGGTCATGTAGCTAGGCCCAACCAGGGCTCCCCTGGATATCTTGTTTCCAGAATGTCTGGAGTTTGAAGCTTTCCATGGGTGCTGGCCGACACTGAACCTAAATACTGCAGCTACCAACTAAGTCATAAAGAATAAAATTCAGAGGACTAATCTTGATGTCTCCATATGGGATTTCAGGGCATTTACTGTTGAAGGTGATTAATCCATCTATGCAAGTGGGGTAATATTTTAAGCAGGGCAAGTACGGGAATGCCGGTGGTAAGACTTTTGTGGATTGCCATCAGATTCCCTCATGGATATGTAAAGAAGATCTGTCATTTTAGCTAAAGTTAAAAAAATTTTGCAGGGCATTTTTGGTAAGAAGATGTGGGGGGATCCACATAAGCCACCCCACCAACACCCTCTGGTGTCTAGTTTTCAGAAATGTCTGGGGATAGTAGGTTTCCCTGGATGCCGGCTGACCATCTGCCCTAACAGAGCTACCAAAATCGCCAGAAAGACTGAAATTCCCAGGATAAATCTTGATGTTGCCACACTGCATTTGGAGACCTTTCTTGTCACAGATAATTGAGCTAGTCACTCAAGAGGTGTACCGTTTTTATAGTTCCTCTCAGAAATGTGAGGAAAATCTATAATTGCAGCAAATGTTGTATGTTTACAGGGTTATATAGGTAGGAAAAAGTGGTGGGATCCGTGTACACCACATCAACCTGTCCTCCAAAGAGTGTTTAGGTTTCATAAATGTCTGTCCCTGAGTGTCGGCTGATCCTGGGCCTAAATACCGCATCTATCCACATTGACAGAAAGATTGAAGTTTCAAGCAAAAATCTTCAGTCTCAACATTGCTTTAGGGGGACATTCCTGTTGTGGTATCTATAGGAAGCTGGCTCTGTATACACTATACCAAAGTGAGGTATAGTGTGCACAGAGTCCGGTGGAACCCAAAAGGTAGGCAGAGGTAAAGTAGATAGCACCTCACTCTCTATTTGTGGTAGTGTGGGCAAGCAGTAAGGCTTTATCAGAGGACAATGTTAAGCATTTGTTGTAGACACCCAGTCAGCAAATATATTCACACACTCAAAGACTGAACTTCAGACCAATTGTTTTTGTATAAAATTATTATTTTAAGTTATTTTATTTTCTAGAACCAAGCAAGCCTGGCACAGGTAAGTGTTAAATACTTTGCAGTACATATACAGTTGTAATACAGTTTGGATTGTAATTTTATATGCACTTTGTTGTAACTTACAGTATTGTTACTGGGAAATGCAATGCTTTGTAAATACAGCACATATACTTTGAATGGGCTTTTTAGTAAAAATGACCAGTACATTAAAAATGCAATGGACTAATTCTCATAAATTTAATGGGAGGTTAGTGTCTAGCAAGGACTGTATCTCGCTTGATGTCCTTGCGACTTGTAATTCAAAGCTTTTTCTAGCAGATGCTGGAGTCACATCCTTTAGAACAATAGTGCTTTGAGTATGCTTAGCTTGTTAAAATCGGCCTTCAAAGTTGGAATAGAAGGACATAATGAACTATCTATACCCCTTGGGTGGGGGGAGAGAACGTTGTTGCAACACGTGACGAGCTGGAAAACCGATAAAATTTATAGGATCTCAGCGTGCATCCTATAACAGTCTTGATCACTTATTATTAGATAACTTCCATTTGTAAGGACTGTAATTAGTGGGAGTAGTGTAGGGTCTAGTATACCTATAAGATAACCGGCGAAATTCTCCTTCGAATCATTACATGCGCGCTGAATGGTAACGTGTTTGCAAACGAGTGAATGTCCAACAATAGGGTCGCATTCCTTTCCAGTACAGAAAACTTCTTTGTTGGCACATTCACAATGATAAGAAAATGGGAAGGGCCATATTACATCAATGAAGCTGTCTCCTCGGGGCTAATATCTACCTACAGGGAAATGTTTCATGCAAGCTGTGAATTGAAATGTTGAAATTAACAAATATATTAAGCCATATAAAAACCATACAGTGGAGGGGGTTTCTGCTACAGTGAAAAGGAGCTGTTCTAACTTCTCAAGATGCAACACTGTAACAGTTGCATCTTTTTTTGTCATGAGCATTGTTTACGAGTCAAATTGAAAGGCATAAATAGGTGACTGCAATTAAGATAATGCCAAGGGACGTGACCATTTTTGAAAGTCAGAAGGGTACAGCTAAACTGCATGATGGATCTAAGCTGGATTTGCCCATGGTGCAATGTAGACATGTCACTTTGCATGTTATCCATAACAGATGACACAATGATTTTGAGATTGTAAATGTGAGAAGTCAACGTATTAATACTATTATCAACAGCAAGCACTTTATCCAAATTATCTTGATCACTTTTCCTTAAACGAGCAGCAACTTCAATTTATGATCATTTCCAGATTTCATTATATTTAGCATAAATTAATCTTTTAAAATGCGGAGACTTAGGACCCAACAGAAAATCTGATAAGTCCATGAAATCAGATAGGAGAGAAAGATGTTATTTCACTGCAGATAGTCTGGAGTGTACTAACCACTGTTAATACAATTTTCCCACTGTATAGGAAGTAATCAAGTCAAGAGTAACTTTATTTTGGTGCACCAAACCATAAATGTTTAACAATAAAATGTATAACAATTTATTTAAAAAAACAGTCACAAAAAAAGAGAGTAAAAATGTCATAAGATTCCAGTGATATAGAGTTCTTTGAGTACAGTAATAGAAATCAATTTAAACAACATGATACCAGTCATATGAGCATCTTTTACTCGGAACGCTTCCTAATGGCCATAGAGACTTTTATAAAATAGACACCGCAGTACAAATATCCGTGTTAGTCAATGTATGCAAAAAATTAAAACCATCAATATATGTACAGGGGCGAATCTTCCATAATAATGGATTTTAAAAATCTACTTTTCGCCATTTTATATAAATTGCAGAAAAGGACACGGTGGATAGTGCTTTGACTCAAAAAACTATCACATAGAGAAGGCTTGAGATTTTCGACCCAACCTCTTTGATGTGGGAAAGCCAACAAAAAGTGCACAGTGCATAAGCAAAATCTCGTTAGGTGAAATCTATTCTGCATATTAGTAGAAAAAGTTAAATAGTATTGCACTGGGGCAGGGAACCACTATAATAAGCCCATCTCACCATGCTGTACATCGCACATATTTACCCTAGTATGGTACCCCTCCTTAATGATGACCTTGGCGTTTTGCTGGATACTTTCAGGAATGTCATAAAAATGCCCCAGTCCTATCTTGTGGTATTTTCCCCTCAGATAATGAAACCAAGGTATCATTAAAGCATGGCCCAAATTTTGACAGCCTTTAATTACTTCTCTTGAAAATGTTAGGTCTTCTGATAGCCAGATCTTTGCCCATAAAAGCAAGGGAGCACTGCCTATGCAGTCCTCTAGAAAAGCTTTTGTGATGTTGCCAGACGCCTGCCCCATAAGTTGCAATGGGGAGACATTTGGTTCTATAGAGAGTAAATAGTTCCCTCACAGGCATGTGCCCTAATTTGCATGCGAAAAGAAATTACGCGTCCACAGCCCTACTTGTCTGTAGGGCTCTAGCGATTAGAAGTGGTTCCCAATTCTTCTGGTTGCCCAAATATGAAACATTAACTACTTTTTCTATTCTCTTACCCTGTACAACAAAGATTTGGGTTTTGTGGTCTACGGGCCGCCTACCATTATAAATGATTTAATAAAATTTACTATTCAATCAAGGGAAGGTATAACAATGGTAAAAGCATCAAGAAATGTTTGCAGGCTATTAGCGGTCCTTGCCATTAAGACTGTATCATCTGCGTTTAAAGGGACAAATGTATTGCCGATTTTAGGAAAATCGAGCTCCCTACCTGATAAAAAAGCCTCCAGTCCATTTGTGTAAATTAAAAACAGGAATGGGGCTAGGATACACCCTTGCCGGACTCCCTCTGTTGAAATGATCGGGTTAGTTATTCCCCTAGGGTGCTTTATCTTCTGGTAACTGTGGTATTAGAGTGTAGTCTTCGGAGAAGGGTAACTAGTGCTTCTTCGACACCCATACTTTCCATCCTGGCCCACAGGTTATCCCGGTTAACGGTATCTAAGGCACTAGATAAGTCCATGAAGGCCAGGTGGACATAACTCTTCCTGGCCCTCACATACTTATTAACAATTAAGGACAAATTAAGGCATTGCTCAGTCGTACCCATACCCCCTCCTTAAACCATATTGTGTGTTGGACATGGTCCCCGTGGTGGATGCCCAGTCCTCTAGACGAGCAAAGAGTGCAGTACCTTGGCTGTGGCATCAATTAGTGAGATTGGCCTATAGCATGCTGGAACACTCCTGCTGGCCTTCTTGAAAACTGGGACCACAATTGCCTCATTCCAGGTCGTAGGCAAAGGGCCAATAATAGCTACTTCAAAAATATTCATCAACAGTGGTGCTCATAGGTTAGGGTTTCTTTTAAATAGGTCAAGGAGTACCCCATCTGGGCCCGGGGCTTTCAGACAAGTGCCTTGAGCTAAAGCCTCCACCACCTCAGCAACTACAATAGATAGGCTGAGTTGGATGCCTACAGTGAAGTCAATGGGCATATCCCTTGGGTTTGCCTCATTTATCTTGTGCTGGGGATTAAGAAATTTAGAGGCTTTTAGGGATCCTGCTCTTTCCAGATCTTCCCATGCCATCCACCTCAGTTTCGCCTTTCTATTTTCTATCACATATTTATAATTATGCCTTGTGCATTTAATTAGATCTCTATCACGAGAAGTGGGCGGAACTCTTGGTGGTAAACCAACAGGCCTCTTTCGGTTCCTTTTGAGGGACATTCCTGGTAAGCCTTTCGGCTATGTCTAGGCAAAGTAGCTCAAACTCCCAAACAAGATCGACCAGGGAGGAGTCTGACTCCAAGCAGCCAAATATTGAACAGTAATTTCCTTTGATGGTATCTTCCTCAAATTTAAGAGGGTTTATCTGCCCCCAATTTAGTCTGACTCCTTTTTTTGGGTAATATTGAATTGGACAATCCTCTCCGTCCCTTACTTGCGTCTTTAGATTGAGGGCGACAATAAGAGGATAGTGATCACTGGCACAATTAAGCTTTACTATGAAATCGCGAACAAGAGTTGTGAAATTCCTGGATATTAACACAAAGTCACTGGAACTGGCCCTACCACCGCCAACATCAGTGAGGCACTGTGGGGGCTAGTCAGAGTCATCATTATTTATAAAACATAAATCATTACCTACCAAGATAGAAAAGGCTTCACCCTGAGGCGAGTGAATGAAATGAGCCTGGGGCTGGCCCTCGGTGTCTTCCAGCCCACACACGCGTTGGGGGCTGTGCTTACAGATTGTGCAATTAAAAACCCCAGCCCAGAGAATGCATAAAGGCTGCCAACTTGCAGCAACTTGAGTAATTTCCGTTTGAAGGGACACTATTACATGATACGTATTTTTGTCAAAGATATTATAATACCAATTCACAAGTAATACTTTCACCTTGGCTAAGTTTGAAAACAAAATTAATTGGTAACAGGGTGATGAGCTTATACAGTTGGCTTTTACAGGGCCATATTTGACCATGATGAATACCCCAATGCCTCCCTTGGCCCTTCCCGCAGAAGAAGGAGTTGTAGGAAGTCAGAAGGATCGAAAACCATCGATAGAAATATCAACTCTAGACAATGTTTCCTGGAGGCAAATTATATTAAAACTTCTAAAAAAAAAAGCCTAGCCAGTCTACGTTATCCAGTTTTGAACGAATTCCTGCAATGTTCCATGATATAATTTTAAAAATCAAAGGGGTGTTTCCCTGATTTGCTGGGCCCCGAGTTATGTTAGTGGTTGTATGAGATGTGCCAATCACTAGGGGCACAATCCCCTCAGTTTCAAATGCTTCTTCACTTGTGCTATCCGTAGGTTATTACACGGCTGTACCAAGCCTCTACTGCCTGTCCCAACTGCTCTTGTAGTCAAATCAATTCAATTCATGAAGCTTTATTCGGTACATATAAAAATGACCATGAAAGCACAAACAAATAAAAAATACATACATAATATAACAAGTACAGCAGATTACAGACAAGGGAAACCAACTGAATATATAACTTAGAGAATAATTTAAAAAAACATACTTTTCCTGGCCCTTATTGATTGAGTTAAAAACATAGCAGTAAAAAAACAGATATCGACATATTGTAGATTAAAAACTAATCTCATAGCCTGATGTACTGTACTTATGCCATATTTTACAAACATGGGTTTTAAAAATGCAATACAGACATTTATATACAGTTTACAGGTCAAAATAAAGTGCAAAGTGCTCTGTTTGGATACGCCATCACACATGCATGGCCCCTGCGGATGTTTCTTAAGAGTAGGCAGTGCCTCTAAGTGATGCGCAATACCAAGCCTTAATCTAGTCAGCACATACTTATGTGTTGGCCTAGTCACCCAAACTAAATAGATAGGAAAACCTTTATCGGTTATATAGTTATTGTAAAACATGACAGTGGATAGAGATCCGCTGGCAACTGCCCGTTTTCTTGCAGCAAAGGATAAAAATTTAATTTTCAACTCGTGTTTAGGTATTAACAAAACTTCTCTGGGGTCAGCCAAGATGTTCAAGTTAAAAATCTCAGAAAAACACCTAATGACGTATTTCATCCAGGGAATTTTTAACATTTTATCCAAAGAGAAACAATCCTCAATGATTGATCTAAAGAAAGATTTTTCCTCTTGAAGCCAAATTGAACGCCATATCATAAGTGGCCTCAAGGATAATTGATCAATCAGAAAATTGATATCCAATTCTCGATGGATCAGCTCGGTAGCAGCAGAGGATGGCAGCATCAAAAGCTTTTTTTTAAATATATTTTCCTCCAGCTGCAGAGTGTACGCACAGTTGTGTCGCCAGACACCTGCCCCATATAGAGCAATACTAATACACCTTGCTTGATAGATCTTGAGCATATCCCTGGTTCGTCGGTCCCCAACCTTTGCTGCAAACCTGAAAACACCGTGAGCATTTTTTGCCATTTTAATGCGGATATTTTTAAATTAATTATGCCACTTTCCATCTTTAGAAAAGGTGATACCTAGGTAACAAAAAGTATCTACTTGATGCACTTTATCTTTGTCAATAAAAAAGGAAGAATTTGAAAATGTATTCTTAGGCCCACATGTCATTATATAGGTGTGGAAAAGTCACGGTCCCTACCTCAGCGGGGAAGCATCCTCGCGCGGGATCCTGCGGGTCTAACCCCGATTGCACCTTGTTCCAGCTCCCCAGGATTTCTCCCCTCTCTCTTCCCCTGCAGGTACGACAGGAACCGGTCACAACACCTAAGACACCGGAAGCAGTTCACCCTGACCCCGGAAGTTCCAGCCCCCACTTCGACCCGGAAGATAGAAAAGCCGATTGTCCAAAAGGGAGGAGGTTCCAACCAGCGGACTCGTGGCAGGAGGCAGCAAGGGAGGAACCGGAGCGGCGTACGAGCGGAGCAGAGTTGGAGAGTCGAGTCGAGGAAGAGGAGGACGACGACGGCGTTTGGTCTGAAGACTGGTGGAGTCCTCAGGAGGTGGCTGGAGAGCGGCCGCGACTCGCTGGAGAGTTGCGGCGGGCCACGTGAGTAACCATCATCAGTCTCCGTGTGTCCCTTGTAAATATAGTTGTTAATAGTGTATAGAACAGCACACCCATAAGCACTGTCAATCTGTATATAGATATAAAGGTCACCCCCCTCCCTCACCTAGAACACCCTAATCTTCCCCGTCCCCCCTATCGTCTGTCTCTTCCACCCACCCTTCCGCCCCTTCCTCACTTTCGCATTTCCGTATCCTCACCTCCCGGTGTCGGCGGTAGTACACGGTAGTCTGTGAGCATCAAGGACTAACGGCCCTGTACTTTCTCTCTTCCATATACCTCCGAGGCCCATCGGTGCATCATACGGGACCAGACGACCCAGCCCAGCAGAGAGAGAGAGAGCACCGCCCTGACGACCTCAGCCCAGCAGCGGGAATAGACCCACAGTACCCTTCTGTCTGACGTGCTACACATTCCGGACACCCTCGAGGAGAAAGTTTCCCCTAACCCAGAGACTGCATATCATCTCTTGTACTTGGAGAAAATAAAACCAGCTAGCCATAGCTCACTATATCTGGCCTCCCCGCTTGTTATTTCGGTCCGCTGAAGCCCACGACCCACAATAGGTTTTCCCCTTGTTGATGATCAATTTCCTATCCTTAATAAAGGTAGAGAATCGATCAATCAGCCGCTGTAGTCCAATTGGTGTTCTAGAGAGCAGGACAGCGTCATCGGCGTGTAATAACACCGGTACCGGGGAACCTTTGACCTAAGGGGCGTCAGCTTTAACACTTTTCAAAACCACGTCGATTCCGTTAATAAATAAAATAAAAAGGAGGGGGGCCAGTACACAGCCCTGTCTGATCCCTCTTTTAATATTAAATTTTGGGGTGCATTCCCCCTTGGGGCCAAAACGCACACATATTTTTAGTCTCCCATACAACCTAGCCAGAAAATAAATTATACCCTATTGATGAGTTCAGGCCTCAGCAAGGCCCAAAGGTACCGAAAGGGTTCGCCCTTCTGTGTACAAAGTCCTTAGACTTACAAATGAAGTTGGCAAGGAAACTGGAAATACAAAAACATAGTTTAATAAACCTTTAAAGGTGGTGATACAACCTCCACAACACTTCTACAGTATTGTACAGAGTAGCACACTGAATACAAGCACATGGCCCCTTTTATACACAGTGGAAGGGGTTCAGCTTACAGCTTAGACAGAGGTTGCAACCACGTAAGGACATTTCCAAATATATCAGTGGGTGGAGCTAACAGTATTTCTAGAACATGGGAGGGCTATGCTAATAAGGAACAACTGTTACTTCTGCTGAGCATGCGCTACACTCTCAAGAAGGACTAATAATAACTGTTGCTAGGTAGAATCCACAGTGTAACTGGCAGAGAGGTAGGACAATCAGAACATTGAGCACATGGCAATGTAGGGCATGAAAATGGTGGACTCGAAATACAAAATGAAATCCCTATACTAGATATTTGGACTGATGCATTATGGCTTCAGCTAATGCTTAATAATACCGCTGTTTTATTTACAACAGACGACCCTTTCAGCGTTAGCTGAAGCCATTCCATTTCATAGGGTAGTCATCAAACTCATCTTGAATATCAATGCTCATAATGTTAGAAATCTCTTTAGTTAGACTCTTTTGATAAGCAGCTTCGGAAACAGCTTTCTTATTGGGTATACAAGAGGTAATGCAAAGAGAACATATCATAGGACCACATTGAATACACATACAGCAAGTAAAAAGAATTACTACTATTATACAAAGGCCAGTGAGGATCTTCCAACCCCATGTAGTAAATAAGGTCCAAAACCAACTAGAGAAGGTCCATGTACCATTATCTACATGTATGTCAGCAGCTATTTTATGCAGTTTATTTATGGCATTATAAACAGAAGGCGAGTTGTCTGGGATGAAGACACAACAGCTACTTCCAATAAGTCTACAAGCTCCTCCTTTTTCTGCTAATATGACATCTAACACCATTCTGTTTTGCAGGGCAACAATTCTAGTAATTTGCAACTCTTCAGTTACGTTTCCTAGTGCTGCAGCAGTTTGGTTGGTCACTGCCTCTACAACTCTAGTTAATCTTCTTATCTTTCTACTGTTTAGGGCAGCTCCAACAAAAAAGAATAACCCTAGGTTAAAATCTACATATTGCTGCAAACTAGTGTCGGTCTGGTCCACATCATCGATAGATAAAGTACGTTTGTATCTATTCACAGTGGCATTATTCAACAATTTCAAGTCTTTATGATAAGTGGCAGGTGCTAAAAACACTGGTGGTAATAAAAACGATACATAGCATACTCCTGACCAGCCAGCTGGTAATCGATAATATCCTCTATTACCGCATACAAAATATGTATTATGGGATGCTAAAAATGTGCTATTATTCAGACCATCTATATTTAAGACTTTAATACAATCACTAACACCTACAGGGATGTTCCCAACACTTTGTACGCATAAGTCCGCTTGTGCTTGTGCAACTGAGATCACAAATTTTTCACTTTCGACAGTGTCTCTAGTGTTCGTAAAAATGTAGGGAGTAGACTCATTGTCCGGTCGATATTCTTCCCACTCCCATATTGTTCCATTGGCTTGTGGATAGCCTTCTTTATTCTGGTGACATTCTTTGTTTAGTCTAAAAAGTAATCTTCCAACAGCAGGCTTTCTTGTGGCAAATAGAAGAGTATACCAGGCACGACAAGAACCATTATGAGAGAAAGGGAGAGGTATAAACGGTGTTCCTCCCTTCTTCTGGTGCGCTGGCATCATACCACATATCCAGCAATTTGTTTCATTTGTAGCAGTGTGGGTATGATGTAGCATCTGAATGAAGGTGTTATTTACAAAGGACAAGCGGTGTTTTGATTCCTGATAGGGGAGCGTATAAAAGAAATGCTCCTCTGGCACCGGTGTAGAAACCACATATAGATCACGGGCAGGAATTACATCCTCAACAAACCACGTGATAATGGCAACAACTGCCACACTAGCAATAAATCCGAAGGCGCAGATCACTTTCTTTCTCTCCATGTTGAACAAATGTCTCGCAAATCTTCCTGAAACTAAAAAAAAAGGCTGTCAGAACTCTTCCCCCAAGGCGGCTGTTGTTTTCTTCACCAACGGGCCAAGACGGGTGTCACTACTCTAATGCAAGGCTGATCCCCCCCCCTTGCCTCATCGGCTCTCCGTTGCACCAACCAAGAGGCCGTTCTGACAGCAGTCTAAACAGCAGAAAACTTCTTCCTGGGTCGAAGGTTGTATTTTCTTACTCCAGAAGTCGTCGGGTCCGGGAAGAACTCCTCTTGCTCATCAGGTACCACAGCAGGGCCTTTCTCTGTAGTCAGGATTTCTCGATGGTCAGTCAACACGGCAGGCTCCACCAATCCGGGTTGCACTCTGAGACAATGAAGGGAGTGAATCCAGTTCTTCCGGTTGGTCACTCGGACGGCCGTTCTTGTTGCGAGCAGAACCTGCTCGGGACCGCACCATCGGGGCTCCAGGCCACTCGTCCTCTCGAACGCCTTGATGAGGACGAAGTCACCGGGTCGGAGACTATGACCCTCACCTGTGGACCGGTCAGGGAGTGCTTCTCGAACCTGTTGATGAATAGAAACCAAGTTATCAGTTAATTGTGCCAGATAGTCATTCATCAATACACAAGGTACATCATATACGGAACTTGGTTTGGGCACTCCCCAAATATTCATGGGACGACCAAACACCACTTCATACGGTGTAAGGCTGGTTCGGGAGTGTGGTACTGATCTTATTGACAACAATGCCAAAGGCAAAGCGTCGGGCCAAGTCAGAGAAGTGGAAGCCTGGATCTTTGCTAGTTTAAGCTTCAGTGTTCCATTGTAGCGTTCCACCAAGCCAGCCGACTGTGGATGGAACACTGCATGAAACTTCTGTTTTATCCCCAGACCTCTCAGAACGTACTTGATAACGTCTGCTATAAAATGAGGCCCGTTATCACTCCATAATAGTCTACAAACACCATACCTAGGGAAAAACTCCTTAAGTAGCACCTTTGCTGTAGTCATTGCAGTATTGTCCTTAGTAGGGTAGGCTTCAATCCATTTACTGAAAGCACACACCACTACCAAGACGTACTTTAGATTATTACAGCGTTCAAGTTGGATATAGTCCATTTGCAGGACTTCAAAAGGTGCAGTAGGTATTTCAAATCCTCCTGCTGGAGTCCGTGTTCCTTTCCCTGGGTTGTATTTAAGACAGATCATACAGGTCTGTACCACTCTCTTGGCCGTGCTAGCAATCTCTGGATGCTCCCAAACTTGCGCAAGCAATTTCACAATCGCTGAAGCTCCAACATGTGCTAGCCCATGTGCCATTTGAACCATAGGTTGGACAAAAGCTGTGGGCAACTTCCACCTATCCATTTGTTTGTTGCGCCAACAACCTTCATCATCCAGTTCTCCATTTTCAGACCATTGCTCTCGTTCTTTATCAGAAGCAACTCTCTGTATTTCCCTCACTTCTTTCCTAGCATCATGCCATCGTTCTGCTTGTGACTTCACAACATACATTGAAGTGGAGTCAGGTCTCATTGCAGTTTCTCGTGCTACTTGGTCAGCGAAAGCATTTCCTTGCCCTACTTTGTCAATAACTTTCTTATGTGCACTGCATTTCACTATAGCTATCTTCTTAGGAAATGTCAGGGCAGTCAAAAGATTGTGCACCAGTTCTCCATACATAATTTGTGTTCCGTGTGATGTCAGAAAACCTCTTTCCTTCCAGAGCAGGCCAAAGTCGTGCGCTACTCCGAAAGCATAGCGGCTATCTGTATAAATATTCACACACAACTCTGCACTAAGCTCACATGCTCGTGTCAATGCTATCAACTCCGCTGCCTGGGCTGATTTCTGTGGAATGCGTGCTGTTTCCACGATAGTATACAAAGTAGTGATGGCATATGCTGCCGAAGTCGTACCATCCGGTAGCTTCAGGCAGGAGCCATCCACCCATAATTCTCCATCTACATCTGAGAAAGGCGTATCCTGGAGATCGATACGACCCTTTGTCTGTTCCTCAGTCACAAAAATACAATCATGTGCTTCTTGTGCCTCAGGCTGAGTCGTCAGGAATGGTAACAATGTTGCTGGATTTAACGTAGCACATCTCCTCAATGTGATATGGGGAGCCAGCAACGTTAGTTCATATCCGGTCAGACGGGCACTTGTTAAATGCTGCGTCTTTGTTTGATTCAAAAGGGCGTCAACAGCATGGGGAACCAACACTAACAGCTTGTGAGATAACACTATTCCCTCACTCTGACGTATTGACACAGCTGTCGCTGCGACCAAACGAAAACACCCCGGCAATGCCCGAGCGACAGGATCGAGCAATGCCGAGAAATATGCACACGGACGCTGCCTGTCCCCGTGCATCTGTACTAACACAGATGACGCACATCCATCTCTCTCATGTACATATAATGTGAAAAGTTTCGTGTAATCAGGAGTGCCTAACACTGGTGCTGAACAAAGGGCCTGACGTAACTGTTGGAAAGCGTTTTCACATTCATCTGTCCAAGGAAGGGGAATTGGAGTGTCTTTTGTCAATAGCGCTAACAGTGGTTTGACTATATGTGAAAACCCCAGTATCCACTGCCTACAAAAGGACGTAAGACCCAAAAATGCTCGAACATCTTTCTGTGTAGAAGGTGTTGGTGTGTCCAGGATGGCTTGGATACGATCTGATGTAAGTGCACGCCCCTCCTTAGACAAAAGGTGGCCTAGGTAGGTCACCTTAGGTCTACAGAATTGCAATTTCTTCTTAGATACCTTATGATTGTGAGAAGCCAAAAAGGAAAGCATGGACAACGTACAAGTCTCACATTGCTCAGGGGTGTCAGCAGCCAACAAAATATCGTCGACATATTGAATAAGCACTACCCCCTCAAGCAAGACAAAGGAATCCAACTGTCTTTTCAATGCCTGACTGTAGATACTAGGGCTCTCAGTATAGCCCTGTGGAATTCTACAAAATCTATACGACCGATTATTCAAAGTGAAGCCGAAAAGGTAACGGCTATCAGGGTGAATAGGGATCGAAAAGAAGGCGTTCTTCAGGTCGACAACCGAGAATGTTGTCGCTGTTGGTGGAACTAAGGTAAGGAGTGTCGTGATGTCAGAAACAACAGGGTATTGGGGCACCACTATCTTGTTCACCTCCCGCAAATCAATAATAAATCGATATACCCTAGTATCAGTGTCTTTCTTCAAGATTGGTAAAATAGGACTGTTACAAACATTGTATGGGACTTCTTCCACCACCCCCACTCGGATGAGATCCTACACAATCTGTATGAGCGCCTCCTCACCCTCCTGTGAAATCCTATATTGAAGCAGGCGTGGTAACACAGCTCCCTCCTTCACACTAATGTGAACCGGAGGAATGACCATCTGTCCCACATCAGTGTCTGAAGTAGCCCACAACGTGTGAGGTAAAGAGGCTAATGCAGCACTTTCAGCGACCATACACACTCTCTCTTTTGCAGGATAATTGTCATTTAAAATCACGCGTACTCCTTCAGGGGAGCAACGGATTGTGGCTCTAAAATGTTTCAGCATGTCTAGACCCACAATGTTGTCAGGCGTGTTTGAGGAAAGCAAGAATGGACATGGTGCTGTAAATTTGTCGACATGAAATGCAAGGGGTTGGGATAATGGGCTAAGAGAAGGTGTTCCATCGAACCCCACAGATGTGATCGTTAAGCCAGACAGGGGAGCCCTCGGAACCAATTGTTTAGACAAAGCGCTACGAGTAGCCCCTGTATCAACCAGAAACTGATCAGTAGAACCCAAAACATGTGCTGTAACATAAGGACCCCTCTGATCTACTGGTACTTCAACTGATTCCTCCCCCCATCCTACGCAATCCTATGCATATTGGGAATCATGACTTTCGGGGTGCACATAGTCAGACATCTGATACTGATTTCGTCTATCAAAGGTATTAGACCCTCCTTGTTGTTGCTCCTTAGATTCGAATCTAGCCCTATCATTTAGGTTACCTCGTGGGCCAGAAAACCCCCCACGATTTCTCCCAAAACCTCTACCCCGTCCCATAGCCCTGTGTTCTCGCGCTAAAGGACACTCATTGGCCCAGTGGCCTCGTTGCTTACAATATGCACATTGATCTTTAGCCAAGTCTGTGCGGTTATATGTAGAATCATAAAAACCCCGACCACCTCTATTATTTCCTCTCTGGGGTGGTCCATACACTTGTGCTAACATAACTTTTGTTTTCAAATCCTTAGATTTCTTATCTTCATTACTTTTTGCTTCTAGTTCCTGACGCTCGTAATACTGAGCCATTGTCAGGAGGGATGCCGGAGTCGAAGTGGTCCAGGAGCTTTCACTCGCTTTCAACCGAGCTGCTACTCCTGGTAATAAATTCGAAACATATTTGTCTACAAACAGATGTCGACCCGTGTCATCCGTCAGAGACTGACCACTGAAATCGTGAAAAGTTTCTTCGAATCGCGTAAAGAAGTCAGAAACTGATTCATCTGTCTTTTGCTTGCAAGATGCTAACATAGTCCAGTCAATCTTTTTAGGGGGAATAATCGTCTTTAATTTAATCAAAATAGCAGCAGGGAGGTCTAGAATGAGCTGGGGTGGTTTCTGCGCAGGTTTCCTAGCTCTGTCCTCCTCCTCAATGTCTTCCCATTTAGCTTTAAACGTCACTAAATCATCAATTTTCCGTACTGATCTCCACATGTCAGGGGGTAATATAAGACCAAAGAATAAATCAACGTCAGCTAATGTCATAGTACAAGAATTCAAAGCCCCCTCAACTTCCTCATAAAAGGCAGCAGGATTTTTCCGTGGGTCAGGTAACGCTTTCTTTAAGGCCATAACATCCGCTCTATTCCAAGGAGTATATACCCAATTATAGATAAAATACCCTCGGGCATCAGCTGAATCTTTATCTGAACTAGTACCCGCTCCTTTAGGAGGAACATACAAAGGCGCTGCCTCTCGCATAGGTTTAACATGCACAATATCGACCTTATCTAAAGAAAAGATAGGTGATTGTTTCCCGTCGCCACTCAAACCCGTCTCTTTGTCGTCCACCGTCTTTTGTCGCTTTTCTTCTCGTAACCGAGACGCCTCATCCCGCAATACGAATAACCGTCGAACTGCATCAGCTGCCTGGGAAGGAGAAAAGAGACCTTTACGCAATTCTTTCTTATCTTGTATTATGTCATCAGGTTCAAGAACAGGAGAATATTTTCGAAAAGCCCCGACTACTTCATCAGAAAAGGTTTCAAGAAAATAAATTTTTTCCCTGTCCGGCCATTTTTCAAGAGACAACAATATTTCAGCAAAAGGAATTGTACCCTTAAGAATACGATAAGAAATTTGTCGGAGCTCCGCCATACGATCAGATGTTAGCTTAGACCGCGTGTCTACCTTATCTTTAAATGATCCAGAATCCTCATCTTCCCCTTTCGGAGCAGACGGGCCAGCATACGGAGGCGGAGAACGATCTAGTAATGAAAAATCATCATCAGCATTATTAAGGACAGGATAAAGAGGCCGACGAATGGGATATTGGCCAGATATCTGCAATCTACGTTCCTTTTCCCGTTTTTCTTCCGCGTCTTTTTGTTCACGTTGTCTCATTTCTTGCGCCTTCTCACGCACATTCTTCCTCTGCTCTTTCTCAATCAGCGCATGTTCACGTTTCTCACGCTCACGCACTTCTTTCACCCACATTCGCACACTCTCAAACATATCTTGTCTCGCTCGGCGCTTACACAGGCACTGTTCCACATACTCAATTTTGCGCACATCAAACGAACCATACAAAGGCCATCTCAACTCAGGATCCTTCTTGGTATACTTCCTCCACAATGTGCTGTACATTATAGGGGAAAGACCAAACTTAATGTACATATCCCTATTCGGCGTCCCTTCTGGGGGAGCCGGCTGCGATTCTTCAAGACTTAACCGGTTTCCACAGCAGCACCACTTACGTAGTGCGCTAAAAGTAGACATGCTAGAAATAGTGCGAAATACGCAATATTATACAGAAAAATGGCACTTAATCGTTGCGCCGCTCACAACCATATGTTGGAGAAAAATCTCCACATTGCCTACCTATATGTGTTGCAACGCATATATACCCATATTCATAATCATAATATGATCGATCATCCAAACATCTCCATATCCATATCCATATCCATAAGCCACAGCAAGCGTATCCTAAAACTGCCTTGCTAATCACTGGCTACCATAAACACTCACAGTAATTACCATACATTGGTCCTTACCAAGCACGAGCGTCCAGATTCCACTTGCCAAGTTCCACAATTTGCTCAAACAGCTTATCCACAGCAAACCGACAGAAGAGGTCTCAGTCGAAGACCGGCGCCACCCAGATGGTCAGATCGGAAGGAAGGAAGAAATACCTCAGGATGCCAGGACTAAAGACGCCGCTGGCAGTGATCACTTCCCCGGCAGAGTTCCACTCCTTCGTCACGACCAGTCCTTCGAGCCTCCGAGTCGCCGATGAGCCCCACGTGACGGGCGCCAATTGATGAGTTCAGGCCTCAGCAAGGCCCAAAGGTACCGAAAGGGTTCGCCCTTCTGTGTACAAAGTCCTTAGACTTACAAATGAAGTTGGCAAGGAAACTGGAAATACAAAAACATAGTTTAATAAACCTTTAAAGGTGGTGATACAACCTCCACAACACTTCTACAGTATTGTACAGAGTAGCACACTGAATACAAGCACATGGCCCCTTTTATACACAGTGGAAGGGGTTCAGCTTACAGCTTAGACAGAGGTTGCAACCACGTAAGGACATTTCCAAATATATCAGTGGGTGGAGCTAACAGTATTTCTAGAACATGGGAGGGCTATGCTAATAAGGAACAACTGTTACTTCTGCTGAGCATGCGCTACACTCTCAAGAAGGACTAATAATAACTGTTGCTAGGTAGAATCCACAGTGTAACTGGCAGAGAGGTAGGACAATCAGAACATTGAGCACATGGCAATGTAGGGCATGAAAATGGTGGACTCGAAATACAAAATGAAATCCCTATACTAGATATTTGGACTGATGCATTATGGCTTCAGCTAATGCTTAATAATACCGCTGTTTTATTTACAACACTCTGGTGCTCCTAACTGTAGCAAGGTTGACCATAAAATTGAATGGTCAACCATATCAAAGGCGCTACTAAGGTCTGCAAAACAGAGGTAGAGTGAGCCGGTTTTGGCTGCGGTATATTTCCCGATCAATAAATCTAAATTTAAACACTGATCGATTGTGCCCCGGCCCTTTCTAAATCCATACTGGCTATCAGCGAGGATACCCTCTTGTTCGGCCCATTCCTCTAACCTCGCTAACATAACTCTACTCATAATCTTAACTGAGGAGTCAAGAAGAGAGATAGGTCGGTAATTTTTTACATCCGACCTGCTACCCTTTTTATGTATCGGAATAATAATGGATTCCCCCCATGTGTCGGGGGCATCAGTACATATGGCAGCATTAAAAACTATAGCTAGGAGAGGGCTCCACATCTCGGGGGCTGTTTTATATACGTCTATGGGCACCCCATACGGGCCCTGGGCTTTACCCCCCTTACTAGCATGTAACCCAGATTCTACCTCGCTAGCTGTAATGTCCAGAGGTAAAACAGGCCACCTATCCTGGTTGGTGGCCATACTGCTGTTAGAATAAAATATATTTGAAAAATGTGTAATCCAGCCGTCACTCGGGACGTTAGAAGTTAGGACTGGAGTGTTTTCATCCTTAAGAAAAGGAGAATTAACAGTAACCCAAAAAAGGGTGCTGTTAGATAGTTCAGCTGCCTGATTTAGGGAGTCCCATGCCAACTGCTGTAGCTCACTTTTTCTTTTCTTTAAAGCAAGTTTATATTCTGATCTAAGTTTAATTACAGAGTTGGTGTCCCTCGGTTTGTTAGCAAGAGCTAATTTTAATATAGTTAATAGACTGGTGCACAAATGGTCAAACCACCCCGGTCCGATTCTACATTGGCCACCTGTCGGTTTAGTGAACCTGGCATTAATAATTTTATTAATATCAATAAAAACATTTACGACCTGCTTTAAATCTGTGCTATTGTCAAAGATAAAAGAAATGTCCGTTAGACAATCCCTGACAATAGCACCGATTAGTTTGTTGGCTTTATCCCCTGCCCATCTTAAACAGACTCCATTTGGTCTATGCGGTTCCACATTGGAAACCGTATTACCCACTCTAACATGACAATCTCCCCACAGGGTAGTTTCCAATATGACATAGTTATGGTCACTAATAGTGGTTACTTCAATCCTCGTAGGAGCACAACAAGAAGTAATACTAGAGGAAACAATCACGTGATCAATAACTGAGCTGGATTGGTGATTTTTAAAAGTTTTCATCTTTGGGGAGGGCTTAAATGTCCAACTCATAACAACCCATTAAATAATTTAACGCCTCTCCATAATTGTTATGACCAAAATGCAAATCGTCCACCCCAGACTCATCACTGGATCCACATACTTTTCCTGTTGGCGATTTACACAGAGGGGTATTAAAATCCCCAACCCAGATCATATCAAAAGAAACATTAGCCTCAGAATTCAAATTTTCAATGGAACTAGCCAAATCGTGAACCACTACAGCCCTGGTACCATCAAAAATGTTGTTATAATAATTTACCAGTAAGATATTATGATTCGGTTCCTCTAACAACCATAGAATCTGAGCATGTTCTCCTACAATTATGTACCTTTTTACTGTTATTGGACGATTAATTGTAACCAATATCAGTAGACCCCCTTTAGCCCTACCCGGTCCAGTCCCCTGTGCGGGCAAATGAAATGATGCATACCCCTCATAATTAACTTCCTCCCTACACCAAGTCTCCTGGAAACAGAGAATATCATGGGCATTGATGAAATTCTGCCAGCCCAGAACCCTCCCCTTGGATTTTAGACCTGCAACGTTCCAGCTGACGATAGAGGTCCCAGTAACCCCTATGTTGGTCCTATCTGGGATCGTAATTACATTAGGGCTATTTTCATCCCTGCAATTGCCACTTGATAAAGCCCCACCATTATGTACCAAAAAAGGGGTCACTTCCCTGGCTAACTCAGGGACCGTTATATCCTCAATGTTTTCAGTAACAGGTCTATTAATATCCTCACACACGGGAAGGGACTGATCGTCCATGCTAAGTCAGTCGTTAGAATCCAAGCGGCTTAGGGCATGAAAACGATTGTGTAGAGGAATAATTAACCCCGGGCGCTGGATCGGCGTAATTTGCCTAACTAAGGTGCCTTAATAAGGTGACTATAAAAAAAGCCAAGCGGGCGTGCACATACATTATTAGCATTGGACGGGAGGGAGGCTGCTCTAAGCAAGACTGTGGCGACGTGTTGCGGATACTTAAAATTAATGATAACACAGTCACCACTACAACTCTTGCTAGAATTGCCGATCCAATTTACCCTTCTAGTGCTTAATATATCATTTAAAAACGTAGTTGGGAACCCACATTGATTATGCAACCAAGAGACAGTTTTGTTTTTCAACGAGTCATGGGATTCGTGTTGGGGGTGAGACATGTGCGTATCAGCCTGGGGTACATTGGTTAAAACAACCACATATGGGGCACAGTCTGGAGGGAGATTGATAAAACGCCTTCTCCTCACTTCAGACCATCCCGTGTTATTATCAACAGCTTTGGGTACCGGATTTTCTAGGCTCACTGTGGGCTGTTGAGGTAGCGTGACTGTTTTATTTGCCTCAATCCCCTCCTTAGGTTGAATTACTACGTCTTTCCTACCCCCAATGCCTGCCTCGCTGGACTTAGACAATCCAGCCAAAGTAATATGTGTACCCAGAAGTTCGCCCAGCTGGACTACTTCTTTGGACATCTGGTCTAATTTGGCCATTAAGGGTCAATAATTCTGACCAGAAAATAAAATTGCTCAGAATTCAATTTATTCATTCCATCCCCTTCCAAGACATCTTCTCCTACTGGGCTTTTAGGAGGTGTTGGCGGTCTCTTGGTCTTTCTATTCCCACCACGCTTTGTTGGTAACTTTCGGCACGCCCTGCCTACTCTTCGAACCGGTGAATGGTGGTCAGGGGTATCAGGGGAATCATCCAGCACGACCTGGTCATGGGCCGGTGATGACAATATATCACTATTTATCACCTCCTTCATTCCAGAATCTTGAATAATATCTAGGACTGGAGTATCCAAAGAAATTGACAAAGTAGAAGGAGACCCTGGGGGGATAACACGACTTAAGGAACGTCGTCGTTCACTGTTAATTTTATTGACTACTTTAACTAAGTAGTTATCCAGAGTCACTGGTGCTGAAGGGGTTTTAGTGGGTTTAATTTTAGACATACTTGTTGCTTTAAATGAAACCTGCTTAACAAGATTAATATAAAAGTACCGAAGCAATCATGAAACACACAAATAAATCAATATCAAGAACTCAACGTCCTTCAGGTTTAAAACATTGAAAGTTAGATGGTTAATGAATACTGCCCGGGTCCGTGGCCCAGTCCGGCCTCGTACAGCCCCGGACTGCCACAGACCGCCCGCCCTTTGCCCGGGCTTAGCCCGGCGCACTCCCGCGCAGCGGGATTACCGTTCTATTAAATAACCGTCCTGTGGGCGGGGCAGGCAGGCAGCGCGGACCAGGTGGGCTGCCGAGCAGGGACTCCTGGTAGAGCGAGTCCCTGCAGCGCCGCTCCAAAGGGCCTCCCCGCCGTCCACAAACTGCCCCAGCAAATATCAGGCGTCCAGAGCAGCGAGCTGCGATGGCTCCCAGCGGCTCCCGTTCACCTAGCGCCTCGAAGCGGGCGAGAGGTAAGGGATTTAGCAACGGTCCCACACAGGTGTCCGCAAAATTACTGAGGGATCAAATCAATATTGGTTAGGCCTGAAAGAATTTCAAAGCGGTTTAGGTGGGTGATCGGCTGTAGCTGCGTAAAATGATGGATTTTGGGACCTGTGGGGGGCGACCTGAGTCTAAAGCTATGTTCCCTATAAGGAGGATAGAAACATCCAGGAGAAGGCCCTTATTGGGTCATTTTCATCCAGTGCTTCCTTGAGTCACATCAGTAGAGTGAGCTCCACCAGGCGATGTTTCTCAAACAAATTTGTCTGAGGCAATGCTTTGCTATGGCACAAATGGGCAGATTTATTTATGAGACTTTGACAGTCTTCGTGGCGGCCAATGCAGCGGTACAAACAATGGGGGGTTTTACCCCTAGTTGCGCCTCTCGTTGCTGAGGTATGATGCTAAGTCCCTGGAACAAAGGACCAAGAGAGTGGGCCTAGCCCAGCGTTAGACAGCCGTAGACGGGCGCAGATTGGTCCGCCCTTGGCCCAGGTTCTGCCCAAACACGCCCGGGTGCGCCCGCGCACGTCTCAAGCTGAGGGAGACTGCCGTGAGTCTTGGCCGCAAGGGGGCAACTCCTTCTCTCAGGTGCATGGGAGTTGGAGGCTGGGGGACCGAGTCCCACCTCAGCTGCAGGCAAACGCGTTGCGAGCTATCGGAGCCCATTCTGTGTGTACCGCGCTGCAGGAGACTGCCGCGGTCTTGGCCGCAAGGAGGCCCCTTCCTCTCTCAGGTGCAGGAGAGTTGGAGGCTTGGGACCGAGTCCAACCCCACTGGAGGCGGAAGCGTTACAGACTAGAAGAGCTTGTTCTATGTGTCCCCACAATTCCTGAGTGTTGGGATTGAGACTAAGGAGGGTCAGGTTCGGCTAACTTTAAACCCCGGTGTAGAATTTAGAAAAATATGCTTGACAACTATTTGTGTCCAGAGGCCACAATGTCCTCCGAGAGGCTCTATAAGTGTGGAACTAAATGTACCATTCTGCAGCCAACTATTGAGCTGCTCCTCAGTGCAATTTGTTAACTGTTGCCAATGTTCAAAGTGGGCAATGGAACGAATAGCGGGTGCATTCATATCTTTAATCTTAACCAATCCTAGACATGTAGGGCCAGATGTACGACCATTCAAAATTGCAAGTCGCAAATTGCAGGTCGCAATTTGGAATGTACAACAGTGTCAGAGACACTGATGGCAATGCCCAATGGGGTTGCAAAATGAGTGGCTAATGAATATTAATGAGCAACTCACAATTTGAGACCCCATTGGGAATGGCTGGCACTCCCAGGGATGGTGTCCTGCTGGGCTCAGCAGACCTCGATGTCTGGGACTCTTTGTCAATAGATCAGTTTTTCTTTTTTAAATGCAGCACATTTAAAAAAAAAAAAAAAAAGTTTTTGTTTTCCTGAGACCACTACCTGCCCTTAAAAAATATTTTCAGAGCCAGTCACAAAGGGGAAGGGGTCCTCTGGGAACCCCTCCCCATTTAGGACTCCATTACCACCCTCTTGAAGAGGGAAGTCAATTGTGAGTGTTTTGTGACCGCAATTGTGGTCGCAAAACATTCATACATGGCTAGAGACTCTATTAGGAAGTGAACGCCGCTTCCTAATAGCGAGTCGCAAAACACTATTTTGCTAGTCGCAATTTTATGCGACTTGTAAATAGTGTTTGTACATGGCCATGTAGGTTTTTGCATGAACAAACGGGTCACAAACCCGTTTGCGCATGCAAAAACTGGTCGTACATCTGGCCCGTAGTCTGTTGAACAGTGTCATTCAGAAAAATCATTTGTGTTGGGATTAGACAGGCTTGAAACGGGATTTCTGTCTGCTGAACTTGCCATGATTTGGTACCCCAAATAGACTTCATGCCAATTGCATCCTTCCAATAGTCATAACCCTTCGCAGCAAACTGTGTGACAAAAGAGTCCCTATATATGAGCTTAGTTTGTGTAGATATGTACTTTTTTCGGTGGCGTAGGGATCGAATTTAAAATAAAAGGATGTTGGATCTGATGAGTCATATCCTGAAAAGTATGTACATTTGTTTTGGCACTCCCTTGTGGGGGAGTGGGACAATGTTCCCATTGTGTGTAATTAACAATTGTACGTTGAACACTAGCTCGATGCAAATAATGATGTCCGTAATGGTTATAACAGAATATTTCACCTTAGTTAGCCGAATAAAGGTACAAATCCACTGATTCAAAAACAGTATAATATTCCTGCTCTAAGAGCATGGAGTTTACAGTTTCAACTACCCAATCATCTGAATGTAACGCAGGTACTATTACATCCCCCCTACAAACTTTAAAAACATATAGGGGATCATTAGGATGGCGGGCGGACTTTGCCCGCCCACCATCCTCGTGGTAATCGGGACCGCCCACCATAAGGGCGGGGGTCCCTTGGGGAGTATTAGGATGTGCCCGCCACAGTGGCGGGCACATCCTGTATTTTTAGCATTGTGGCGGGCGGTGCTCTCTGCACCGCCCGCCACAATGCTAAAAAAGCATTTCAGCATTTGCATAATCAAAGCAGCAGGCACCGCACGGTGCCTGACGCTTTGATTATGCTAATGCAGTACCACAGGTACCCCCCGTGTGCACCCCTGTACTCTCCATCACTCTAGGGGCCCGCACGGGGCCCTCAAAGTGAAGTCCGCCTGTCTTTCCGAAATGCAACTGCAGACGCCCATCCAAATATTGCTGGCGGTGTCTGATAGACACCGCCACCATATGAACCCTTTTCTGCCCCGGCTGCAAGGGGACCGGGGCGGAAAAGTGGCGGGCGGTGTTTGCCTCCGCTGCGGTACCCCCCGCCATTGTTATGTGGCGGGGAAAAAGGGTGGCGGGCGGGCATTTATGTCGGGCGGATCGCCACCGCCACCATGGCGGTGGCAGTCCGCCCGACATGGTAATGGACCCCATAGTATCTGCACAATCTCTCTTGGGGCCAAATATGTCATTTTATTTTTTAAACGTGTTTTTATTAACATTTAAGAAGTACAATTCAGTTATGCAAGTGAAAGCAGGAGCATACATCTGAATTATACAGCAGGTGTCGGAGTCACGAAAGAATCATCACGTTACAAGTATCAGCATTCTTCCAGACAAATGTTGGCTGAAGGTATCAAATAGTCAAAAACTAAGTTCTAAGCATTCAAAACCTTTAGCAAAACTTCAATCTATGACGGTGTGCAGAGCACAAGTAGAACCGCACTGTTATCAGCTCTACTCCATGGCATTACAACCACGAATATCAGTATATTCAACTGCTCATAACATCCTGGTCTGATATATTGGTGACAACAATCAGCATAAGTGCCAAATATGTCATAAGGAACTTTCTCCCAAACAATTCCATCAGTTACTGGAACAGCTTATATGTTCATGAGGTACAAGTTTTTTTTTTTAGCTTATGTGAATAAGTTCCATAGCAGAACGTTCTGGAAGGTAGTAGCCAATAATCAGTAGGAAAAAACTATCACAAATCCAATCCATATGAATAGAAAAACCAAGGAAAGTGTTATCCAAACATACATCCAAGGTGGGACCAGATAAGTGTGTTTCAACCATGAAAAGAAATACAGATCCAGGTAGGAGGAGGGTCTGTAACAGTTGTAATGTTGAAAGTCCCATCTATCGGTAGAGTTCAAACTTACCCCCGTGGATGAGCCCTTGATTCCGGCTAAAGTGGTGCGTAATTAGGGGGTAATGGTGGATGAAAATCTTCAAATGGTCTCCCAAGCTAATAAAAGAGCTAGCGTTTGTTTCAACTTACTGCGTATGTTACGGAAGGTCCTCCCGTTACTCCCAAAGGATACTCGATCTCTCGAAGTGAATAGTGTAATCCTGAGTAGGCTGGACTACTGCAACTCACTGTATCTTGGGGCACCACAATATGTTATGCAGGGGTTGCAAAGAGTCCAGTCCATGGCAGCAAAGCTGGTGCTTGACAGACAGCACAGGTCTTCCACGACTGTGGCTCTGAGAGACCTTCATTGGTTCCCTATCAAACAGAGAATCTGTTTTAAGTCTCTCTGCATTGTATACAAAGCAGCACACGGTCAGGGCCCTGTCCCCTTGCAGGAGATGTTCACCTGGTACAGCCCTGGGAGGCAGCTCCGCTACTCAAATGCAAATCTGATAACAACCACTAGATTTAAGAGATCTCGGATGGGGGGCAAAGCTTTTGGTGTGACTGCCTCGCGTGCATGAAATTAGTTACCTCTGGACCTCAGACAGGCCAACTCTCTGACTTGTTTCAGGAAGAGCCTGAAAACGTGGCTATTTCCCAAAGGCGTTCTTTAGACTGTCTTACTGACAATTGATTCTGCTGTGTGGTGTCTACCCGATAATCCAAGCGCCAGGATACCCGAAGGGTGGCAGTCGCGTTATATAAGTGCTTAATTCTATTCAATTCAAGAAAAATAATTTGCTCCCACAAAATATTGTCGAAAAACCTGGTGCCTCAGCTATCGCAATAGGACCAGTAAAATCCACAAGGAGTGGATCCGAAGGTGGATCATTATAAGCAACCTCAGCTGCAGAAGATGCAGTAGTAAGTTCAGTACTCTTTCGGTCATGTCACTGGCAGTTGAAGCTGATGCAGTAATTAACTGTAGTGCATTCCCTACCCCCTGCCACCCAGCTGGATGAAACAGCATCAGTGGTGTTCACTAGCTGTAGAGCAATTTCATGTATGGTAGTGAGATGAGTTAGGGCACTACCAAAGACTTGCCGTGGCCTACTGTTGAGAATCGGCCACATGATGTAACTTAACTTGATCAAAGGAGGCAAAACGGTTGTCTTTGGAACCAGGCAGCAGTGGCAAGATTACAGTTCTCGTACCTTGAATGCCAAGTGCTCAGTATGATGGGCTGAACTATTTTTTGACTGCGACCTTCTCTCAGACCAAATCCCCAAATTTGGGAATCCAGCCATCAGGCTCTGGTTTCACCTTGATTTCAGCAGAGGCAGAATCATCAACTTCTTATTGGATTGGGTGTCACAGACGTTTTTTGTAGATCCTGTAAGACAGCACAACAATCATTTATGTCAAAGGGAGAGGCTTGTGCCATAATGTCTAGACAGTGAAAGTTGGGAACATACACGTTGATGCCAAAAAGGATCTGATATGGGGTCCAGTCACCCAGAAATCTTTTAGGAAGGTTCTTTAGAGCTCACTGAGCTCCAAAGAGGTGGTGGATTCCACTATGCCATGTGCCTAGGACTGCTTTAAGTTATTTTTCATCCTCTCCACAACATAATTATCCTCTGGCCTATATAAAGAAGACTATTGCACCTGTACATCCAAGGAAGCCATAGTATCAGGATTCTATAAGCTTTAGAAACAAAGGCTTGGCACTGGTCCGAGTGGAATGTACTGCATGCATGTGTCCCAATAAAGACTTGCATGTTTTTAATAACAGTGCGATAGTCAGCCAAACACTGTGGCCAAACCCAGAGGAACCTGGAGCAAGAGTCAACAACTGCAACTAAGAAAATTTTAAACACAGAAGTCGAAATATGAGGACCACAATGGTCCAAATAAATGCACCTGAAGGGCTTGTTAGAAAATAACAGGTGTGTCTGCGTTGGACGTGCCACCGTTGAGGCCATAATTTGTTGACAAATGTCACAACAGAGGCATACTTATTGGCCTGTTGATATAAGCCTTGCCACCAATAGCGTTGCTGTAACTGAGAAACTGTGGCTGCCACACCTACATATGCAGACGCAACACCTTTGTGCGCAGCTATCACTAAAACTAGACTGATTTCTTGGTTGGGATTTGTTAGACCTGGCATCCAAGGCATGGTTTACCCTAACTTTTTGCCTCTACCTCCTGTGTTTTTGATGCTGTGCTAGATTTTGTTTTTTCTGGCTTAGATGCTTTGGGCACTTTGCCACTGCTGATCAGTGTCAAAGTTGAAGTGCTCCCTGTGTAAATTGATATTGTGATTGGCTCTCCCTGATTGGCATATTTTTTTACCAGTAGGTCCCTAGTAAAGTGCACTGAGTGTGCCAGGGCTGGTAAATCAAATGCTACTAGTGGGCTTGCAGCACTGATTGTGCCACCCATATGAGTAGCCCTGAAAAGAGGTCTCGGGCCTGCCACTGCGGTGCCTGTGCACAGTTTGTTATTTGCCAGGGCACCCACTTGCCAGGCCCTACTCTTCCCTTTTCTTACACGTAGGACATCGCTATGGTAGGACCAAGGTACCCCCCTGGGCAGGGTGCCGTGTATGTGTAAGGTAGGACGTGTACTGGTGTGTGTACCATGTCCTGATCGTGAAATACTGCCAATTTTGTTTTCACTATTGAAAGGCTATCTTGCCCCAAAAGACAGAATGGGGAATGCTTTGTAACATTTTACAAGCATATCTTCCCATAGGAATAAGATAGAACAAGCATTTACAACGCAATATGTCTCACATTTAGCGAGTATGAGCTATTAACATTACAAATAACAATGCCTTTTGGTGCTAGGAGCTAGGGTTTTAGTGTAGAGGAACTAGTGGCGCTCTGCAAAGTGTATGGAGGTCAGTTGGACACAGTTCTATTAGTTATGGTGCTGACAGGAAAGGGGTGACCCTACTAACCCCTTAATTTGTGGTGGAAAACCAACCACATACAACAATTGCAATAGTCCCGTGCACACATACAGTCAATATTAAACAATGTATGTTTGTGTTCACTACATCAAGACAATATTCGCTGTAGTTTTCTTGGTTGCTTTAACGTGTGTTGGCACAGAGAACAGGCAGCCGACATGTGTTTCGTCAGAGAAACAATGATCTCCAACTCTTCAGGGCTGGAATTAATACAAAGGAAATCACTCAGTACATGTTACATGTATTCGCGTTGTTGCACAGGTTCCAAAACCTAGATTAAAAGGGACATCGTTCAGCACTCGTGGAAACCAAAATATGTGGAAATCAAGAAATACTATGTGGCAGACCTGAATTCAGGCCTCCGTGACGACTAATAGATTTCACGTGTCAAGTAGCATTTGGGACACACAGGTAGTGCAACGGAGTGCAGGGAGTACACCCCGTGTGGGTTGAGTTTCAGAGAGTTACACCAGCTGCCACCACGCGAAACAGTGACAAAACAAAACTGTGAAGTGCATGTGACACATATCATTCAAGCATCACCACAAAGCGTCCCATAGTGGTGAGAGTTAGATCAATCCTTGAACAAAACAAGGAGAAGACACATACCTCAAGTCACGGTGGACGGTATGTATAATCTAAAGAATGACAAGGATAAAAACAAGAGCGTCAGGTTTATATTAGAAACAGAAGGTCAAAGGAAAAAATAGTCGAATTCGTGGAAGACCAAAATGAGTTCCACCCGTCGTTAATAAAACTAACTCACAATGAAAAACTAGGTGTGTAAACTCACCCCTAAACCGGTGATAATTCCAACCCGGTTGCGTTCAAAGAGAATTCGGTGGTAGTCAAGTATAGATCGTCAGGCATGTATCCAAACACTGAAAGAGAAGGGGAAGGGTAGATGAACCGCCGCAAAAGGGCTGGGTAAAGTACCATGTCTCTGCTTACAAATAGCAAGAGGCGTACCTCAATATAGATGTTAAAGAAACTATGTGGACTCTGGTGGAAAGAAAGGATAGAAGGAAGGACATAAAGTAACGCAAAACCTTACGTAGCGCTCAATCACTCACATTTGCAGTCGGTAGTTTACAAAAAAGGTAGGGGGGGATAGATGGGGAACAACAGACGGGGAAGGAAGAACAAGTGGGTGTATGCCTTAAGTGCAGGGGGCGAAGAAAACATGCATTATGAACAATGGATGCTCACCAGGATGGCGGTGAGAATAGTCAACTGGCATCCACATCGGCAGGTATGGTGGAAAGTAAAATGATGACTGCAGGAGAATTAAAGAGAAAGGGAACAATCATGAGTCTACTACATGTATGCGATGAAGTCACACGTTACCAGGAACTGGTAATGTCGAAAACAAAAGCCTCACCTTCAAAGTGTAGTGTGAGGCTCAAACGCCAATACAGGGTCAAGAGGAAGGGATAATTCCAAACAAAGGACAACCTGCGAGTAAGCCAAGTAGAATGTCCTTTAGAAATCTCATTAAATTACCGGTGACAAGCCATATTAGAAGACCTAATGTATATTAAGTGTCCAAGTACAATGCACTCACGTATAGGATCGAAGGAAATCAAGTACGGTCCTTTCCGACACGTGTGGTTGTCAACAATTCCTACAAGTGAAATAAAAGATGGCAAACATGGAAAACCTGCAAAGCAAGTAACTCCAGAGTGACACGATATAAATGTGAAACTAATAATTAGTTTGCGGTAATAGGGGCCTGCGAAGTAAACTTATGATAATCTGGCATGGACCCCGTGTTTCGGCGATGGCAAACTCAATCCAGAAGTGAAAAGGGAACGAGACCCGGAGGTAAAGTAGCTTCCTGGGTCAAAAAACTAGACCGCAATAGTGTAAGTCAAGGTACCGAGTTAGTAACGCGAGCTCATATGGAAAAAAGACTGCCTATTGAGTTGGCTACAATGCGGCTTCGTGGAGATCTATGTAAGGGCGATCTACAGGGAAAGCTCATGACCACAAGAATCATGTGTGTCTGTGAGTTTAGAATAAGCCGTAAAATTTTCGGACGGTGAATGGCATTTGTAATTGCTGTTCGATAATCTGTCAAAAGGATAAATATCAAAGTGTATAAATGTTACGGATGTGGACCACGATTGGGCAAAAAATATTTTTTTATATTTTATTTGTGCTGAAATACATTAAATGAAGTCAAACACTAGAGAAGATTCCAATCGAAATTGTACCCCACCATCTAATCAAAGTTCGGGTGCGGCGGAAGTAAAGTAGTAATGAGGAGAGCCTCAAATTGTGTAAGAAGACACAATTCAAAAACGTGTGCGGCGAGTGTAGAGTAGTAATGAGGAGGGCCTCAAGTCGCATGAGAAGACACAATTCAGTGTCATGACGTGCTAACCAGATATAAGACAATATGTAAAATTTATGGCCAGCAAAAGGAAAGGACAGGGTGAGGAAAGCAGACAATGGCACCCATGTGAAAAGGTGCCCTGTGTATCACCCACTGCTCGGTAATTTAAATGGATGTTACACATATATTGCAGAGCCAACATATGTGAGTCACAAGAAGTGTGAACGAAAACAAAAATCCCCGAGTTGAAGGGAACATCATCACAAGGTCATTTTGGAGTTTACAGCATACACTCCATGTTCAAAAACACAATACTGTAAACTATATGAATGAAGAAAGAATTGGTCACATTAAATTGATATTGTGATTGGTTCTCCCTGATTGGCATATTTTTTTACCAGTAGGTCCCTTGTAAAGTGCAATGAGTTTGCCAGGGCTGGTAAATCAAATGCTACTAGTGGGCTTGCAGCACTGATTGTGCCACCCATATGAGTAGCACTGAAAAGAGGTCTCGGGCCTGCCACCGCGGTGCCTGTGCGCAGTATGTTATTTGCCATGTCGACTTGGCAAGTCCACCCACTTGCCAGGCCCTACCCTTCCCTTTTCTTACACATAGGACACCCCTATGGTAGGCCCAAGGTACCCCCCTGGGCAGGGTGCAGTGTATGCATAAGGTAGGACATGTACTGTTGTGTGTACCATGTCCTGATCGCAAAACACTGCCAATTTTATTTTCACTATTGAAAGCCTATCTTGCCCCATAGGACAGAACGGGGAACACTTTGTAACATTTTACAAGCATATCTTCCCATAGGAATAAGATAGAACAAGCATTTGCAATGCAATAGGTCTCGCATTTAGGCGAGTTTGAGATATTAACATTGCAAATAACAATGCCTTTTATTTTTGTTTTCATTTTTAAAACATAAATAAAAGGCATTGTCATTTACAATGCCAATAGCTTAGACTTGCATAAATGCGAGACCTATTTCATTGCAAATGCTTGTTTCATATTGTTGTACTCATTAAACATCCTATTATAGTAAGACTTCAAGTTTTCCTTGTCTCAGGTTGCTGCGTTGGACGTTTTACTTTAAGAAGACGGCAGGCAGATCGTTGTTAATGTATATCTCTTTGTAATTGTCCATAGTAACAACTTAATGGCACTGTTGCTTCAAGAGAAGGGGACTGGCTGAAGTAAAAGGAAAACGGGCTGGTCGATTCGCATAAAGGAGCCATTCATTTAATCGTGAGCTTAAACAAGGATGGGGTCGGAGCGGCAAAAGGAGAGAGAGGGCAGAAAGAGAAGATAGGCAAAATGCACGCGATGGAGTGGAATGGGGCAAGAGAGGCAGGAACGGAGCAGGCATGTGTGCATGTGTGCGTAGTGGTGCATGCGTGCGCGCGCAGTCTGCTCTCTTTGGAAGGACATACTCGTGCTTGTGGCGCGCCCCTGCTTGCTCCCGCAAGGTGGATGCCGCCACAAGCACGAGTATGTTCTTCGAAACAGAGCAGAGCGACGGCTAAAGGTCCTCCAATGCAGTGCATGCGCGCTGCGTAGGCAAGACCTAAAAATGGAGTTAGGTATCCCTGAACTCAGGATTTAATAACACATCTTTTAGTAAAGATGGTTTTTAAATTGTGTGTTTGAAAATACCACTTTTAGAAAGTGTCTATTTTCTTGTTCAACCATTCTGTGTGCCTCTGCCTGTTTGTGGATTGACTGTCTGGTTTCAGAGTGACAGAGACAGATGATGTGCATTCCCTGTAGACAGCCTCTGGGTCGGCTGAGGTATGACTGGCCCTTCCTGGATGACCCAGCCCTGAGCTGAGTAGACCCTGGCTGCATAAGAAGTGGTGGAAGAAGATTTACTTGCACCTGAATAGAGCCTGTCTCCCTTGCACAATGCTGTCTCCACCTCCTGTGCTCATGCTGCACCAGTGAAGGCAGAACTGCTTTGAACTGCGCTCAGAGCCCCCTGAATAAAGAGAACACAGACATTTTGGGGTATAAGTATCAGACCCAAAACCCCAGACTGTAGATCATTCCTGGAATTCAAGAGGACCCTTTACCAAGGAGAAGAGCTGGAGAAACGGAGGAGGACTACTGCTCTTGATGTGTGTCTGGGGTTGTCCTGCAGTTGCTGTTTCTACCAAGGAAAGTAGAAGGACTTTGCAGTGTGCTGGGTCCCCTACATGAAGAAGATCTCCAAGGGTCTGTGTGTGCTGGCCTCCTGTTCTGAAGTCTCAGGGAGACAAAGACTTCACCCCCAGCTCCCCTGAACTCTGCTATTGTGAGTTCTGACATGCCTAGAGATGCCTTTGCCAGTTTTGGACCTCTGAAAGTTGTTGCTGCTGTTTGGGAGTTGGTAGAAAGAAGAAACGTGAAGGACTCGTAAACCGACGTATCACTCTTCTTGCGCCTGTTTTCTCAACGCATCTCCACAGCGTGAGAAGAATTTCCACGCATCGCTGTGCCACTGCGAAAAACCGTCACAGCGCCTGCAGCCGCTACAAGAATCGGCGCATCGAGGGATCACGGGTGAAGAGGACTGACGCCGCGCCGCTGGATGCAGCCGCATCGATCGCCGACACATCCCAGATTTCCACGCATCATACCTGTGTGGCACGTTTTCCCGACGCATCACCTGCAAACCAGAACCGCCACGAAGAATCAACACATCACTCCCCATACAAACCGGATTCGACGCAACTCGTCCTCTGCATGTCGCAGAACTGTTGCATCGCCTCCCCAAGGTCTCTGAAGTGTCTCATCTCTTTGTTTTCTGACTCTGTGGCTGTTTGACTTTCGCAACTTTGACGCATCTACAGGTACTTTGGTGAAAAGTCACGCATCCATAGTTTTCTATGGTACAAGTTCTTGAAACCTTTTGAAAGTCGTATATTTTAACTCTGTATGTTGGATCTTTGCTGTTTTGGTCTTGTTTAGTTTAGATAAAGATAGTTTATTTTTCTAAACTGATGTGGTGTCCTTTTGTGGTGTTTTGACTGTGTTCCTGTGAGTGTTGGTACAAATACTTTCCACATTACCTTTGGGATAAGCCTGTCTGCTTGTGCCAAGTAACCAATGGGTGAGCAGGGGTTATCTAAAGTACGTATCCCCCTTACCCTGACTAGAAGCATGGGTTCCTATTTAGACAAAGGTACCTATCACTGCCAACTAGAGACCCCTATTTCCAACAGAAATCAAATAATTGCCAGCTCCTGGAATAGTGACAAAAGTGATGCTTTGTTCACTTAATTGGTATGCAAATTTAGAACGAAAACCTTTAGGTAACGGGGTGCCATCTTTATTAGCATTAACGGCAGCCAAGATATCAGAACCTTTTCTTGTTTTCAAACCTGTAATTGCAGCAACAGTGGAAGTCGCCTCTACAGATTCGGCAACTTCATCAACTACAGAATTCCCTACAACATGTGCCCCCACACACTGATGACTCGACGCATGTATAACATTAGTCTGTGGCAACCTATCATTTACGGCCGCCACTTTAAACAAAAGCGGTATATGCTTGATTGTGTTGACTTTAGATTATTTGAACCCATGTTGATGCCAATAATGTAAATTATCATTCACACCTTGTGGGCATTCTAAAAGGTGGGTGGGGCAGCGACGTACGTTGATTTTTGAAGTTGGAAGTTCCTGTCCAACATAACACCAACAACGGTGGTGCACGCTGCCGAATATTGCTGTTTAGAACCAATCGCAAATTGGGTTGAACCATCAGTATAAACAATATGTTTATACTGCTCAAGAGGTAAGATAGAAGAGGGTATAGAGTAAACATGCTCATATTGTAGAAATTCTTGTATCTGTAAAGACGGGTCAAAGAAGAAGTCTACATCAACAGCTGTTAAGGATGTTGCCCATTGTATCCATCTATGATGGCAGGCTTTGCCGTTAGAAATGGTAGCCTTTGTAACAGCCTCTAAGGCTGTCATGGGAGTGACGTCAATAATGTGCTTTCCTTGTGCAAGCGGCTGCTCTTTAACAGCCATCTGCACTGCAGTACGTTTTTTCAGTAGAGGCAAAACGCACACTGGAATGTAAATGCGATTTATAAGCCATTAGCACTGTTTTGCCTTCATTAAAAGTGATATAGGTAAACCTAACGGGACCCGGTAAGACTCGGAGGACCACGTTTGTTCACACCAGGACCGGACCGGGAACCACAACCGGCCCTGGCAAAGTGCTCGGCCGGCCCCCCTCCCCACTCGGCCCTGTAACAAAATGGTCCCTAGGGGCCCAAAACCGGCCCCCACCTGTGCGGCGCACCGGGGGATTGCCCGGTGCCCGCTATGGCCAGTCCGGCCCTGATTCACACATGTATGTAAATGACATGTTGCAAGTAAGTCAGATTATAAAGATATGAGAAGTATGTTCTGATGTCCATTGTGAACAGAGATTTAATGCCCTGGTCATAATCAGGAATGTGTGTTCTGCCAAAATTAAGAAATCCTAAAAGGATTGCAATGTTTTGTGTGTAGTTTGAGGTTGCAATTGTGTACACTTCTCCAAAAAGTGAGGGGCAAGACTCTTACCCTCATGTGTAAGTTCATATCCTTTAAAAGACACTCAGAAATGCAATGTACAATTTCTTAAAGTTATATTTCTAGCTGTAGGCAGTGAATCCCAAATTATGCGATAAACTCTGGCTATCATGTAGAATGAACACTATAAGGGCAGCAAACAGTCCTGGACTGTTCTTATAGCCAATTGCCAAACAAGTACAGCGACATTGAAATCCTAAAGCAGAAAATGCTGTCCAATCTTTGCTTTCAGGAGCTAGATTTTATCTGAATTACCATTGAAGATGTCCAAGGAGGTTTTGTATTTTTTACGGACTATAATATTAATTACTGCCAAACTGTGTGTATTTAGTATAGCAAAGGTGCGTGTATGACTGTTTAAATGTCTGTAGACTAAGACTATACGATATAAATGATCCGGTTTCAGAAAAGGAAAAAGAGGATTATTAATTTGAGATACAGTGTTCTATTGCTCCTTGGTACTCCCATCTGGGAGAGTATTTCTCCAACAAGTGCTTTAGCATCTCATTTAATGGGGTATTGTGGTTGCACATTCAGGCTGGACCTCATGGAGGTCCATAATAAACAAAAACAATACAGAAAACAGCTTGCAATATTTATTGAAACTATAGTGCTCTATTATGAAGCAAATGTGCAGCAACTAGAAACATACAAAACTCAGTAATGTAATTAGCATTACCAATTAACTGTACACAAAGAAAAGCCCTATCATGGTTATTGGTGTATCTGCCTTAATACTAAATATTCCAGGGATGGTGTTGGGCTCTATCCCTACCATTTGCAGTTAGCTGATCTGCATTTCAGTTTGCGCAAGGCTTGCTCTCTGATTCCAGGACCTCATCTCTGCTAGAAATCCTCCTTCTATTTTCAAAATGGCAAGTCTTGGCTTATATGATAAGAAGTGCCCTACTCGTAAATAGCATCTGGGTCTCTGCTATTATGTCTAGGTGTTAATGTCTGACCACAGAGAATAACAAGGCACAATGTTGTTTGACCTTGACTTAATGTTTGGACAGAAGTGCAGCAGAATAATAAAACATGTGCAGCCTATTTCTAAAATAAAAATAGGGGACACACAACAATTTGGGAACAAAATATATCGGTCTCGGTTTTGGGACCTACAGACTTTGCTAATGCTTTTTGGTGTGGCTGAACAGCTTTGGTAAAAAAACAATGCTTTTCTACCGTTGCTGTTGAGCAGAGCAAAAAACAGGGCACAATATTGTGGCTGCAGTTGGATATTGAGTCATTCTGTAAATGTGTGTGCCTTCTTTCTGGCAAGCGTCTACAAAGTAAAGTAGGTCCCACTTTCTTTTCTTTTTTATTGACAGTTCTAAGATTGTGGGCACCACTTCGATTATTTTACAAAAAATAAAAGAAAAAGAAATTGTAAGTGTGTCAAAGCGCTTTTTCAGAGGGACGGCAGCAATTTACTGCCTGACCCTCCAAAACATTAAACTCAAAAAAAGAACAGCAGAGGTGAGATGGCAATTAAGAGTGGGTTGGGAAAAGCAATGTGTGTTGGCAGGGTGTTGGACTTGGCCCTTTTTGCAGGGTCATCCCTGAACTTTTTGCCTTCCTCTGGTATTTTGTCTGACCTGTTTTTGTTGGTTTTATAACTCTGGACACTTTACCACTGCTGATCAGTGCTAAAGTGCATATGCTCTCATTATGGTAAATTGATGTATGGATTAGTGACTCCATGGTTGGCTGATTTAGTTTACTTGTCAGAACCTAGTACAGTGCACTGCGTGTGCCCAGGGCTTGTAAATCAAAAGCTTCTGGTGGGCTTGCACCACTGGTTGTGCCACCCACAGAAGCAGCCTGTAAAGTGTATCTCATGTGTGCCATTGCAGAGCCTGTGTGCAGCCTGGTACTGCCATGTTGACTGGGCAAGTGCACCCAATTGCCAGTCCCTAAACCTTCCCTTTTCTGCATATTAGTCACCCCTATGGTAGGCCCAAGAGCAGGGTACATTGTATGTAAAAGGTAGGACATGCCCTGATGTGTGTGGCATGTCCTGATAATGAATTACAGCCATTTTCGTTTTTCACTATTGCAAGGCCAGAATGGGCAGTCTGATTATAACATCTTATAATCCTGACTCAGGGAACTAGGTAGAAATTCGAGTTTAGTATGCCTGAACGCAGAATGATAAAATACATCTTTTAGTGAAGTTGGTTTTAACATTCTGTGTTTGAAAATACCACTTTTAAAAAGTAGGTATTTTCTTGCCTAACTATCCAAGCCTGCCTCTGCTAGGTTGTGTATTCCTTGTCTGGAGTTTGAGTGACAGGGGCTGGGGATTCCAGAGACAGGGTGAGTCAGCTCAGGGCTGAATAGAGAGATCTGCATGTAGATTGGTGGTAGGAGTTGCACCTGGGACATGAATGGGGCTGTGCCTTCTCTCCACAATGCTGGCTCCACCTCCTGTGGTGTGTCTGATGTCCCTGGTCTACACTGTGAAAGGAAAGGAGTCTTGTCAACAAAGTGCTCCAGGACTGACTGTAGGAGAGTAGGGTCTGCTATCCTATGGTCACCCCAAATTTTTGCTTTTTGCTTCACTGGTTTATGACTTAATGTGGCTGTGGGCCTGCTAATCAGACCCACAGCCTGCTGTTCTCTCTCTAAATTGTTACCCATGTACTTTAGGTGCATAACGACATTGGAACTGGTTCACCTTATTGGCCCCTGTAACAGTGTACCCAGGTACCCAGGGCATAGGTGCTTCCAAGGCCTACCAGGGGCTGCAGCATGTATTATGCCACCCCTGGCCTGGCCTCCATATTTGACACAACTGGCTGATCACTCAGCTGGGGTAAGTCGGTGTAACCACCCCTTACTTAGGTGTAGTATGCCTATACCTAACCTAAAATGGACACATATGTTCTTATCAGTCACTCCTATGGAAGGCCTCATCAATCCTGGAGGCAGAGTGCTTGGAAATATGTGAGATAGTGCTCTGGCATGAGCTGAGCCTGTCTGCAGCTTTCGGAACCATGTCCTTTAGCTGTTTCATGATACTGCCATACCATATACTCTTAAGTGCATTATGAACCTCGCGGTTAAATGCTATCTTGGGTTTGGCTTTATCAAAACATGTCGAGTAAGGTGTCATACGAATTGGAATACTACCCCCTCGCCAGTTCTGGCGACGGGGGTAGCATTCCACCCTTCTAGAGGGACACGACATGTACCTAGCCTGAACCCCGGTTAAAGTTAAACAGAGCCTCAGCATCACAAAATGGATGCTGCCACCACAGACACAAGTCTGACCTCCTGCTGCTGGGAGTCCTTCCAGCGAGGGCAGCTTGGACAAAGGGTTTCCTGCCTTGGGAGGTGCTAGCACCACCCCAGACAGGATTTTGTGTATTGGGTAGGACAGGGCTGAATAGAATCAGACATGCCTGGGGCACACAAGGTGTACCTGTGCATAGGCCAGTTCAAACCGGTGCTGGGGCCTTCCAGCCCCAGTCCTGGCGCGAAACTGGACAAAGGAAAGGGGGTGTAACCACTCCCCTTCCTGGTTCCACCCAGAGGAGGGACCTAGTAGGTGATCCGGCCCCCCAGATTCGAATAAGAGTGGGAGCTGTGTCCTGAGACTTCAGATCATCCTGAATCAACTTGAAATACAGAAGAAGACTGGACTTCGACATTCTGCTGCACAGAAGACGGAAGAGAATCTCCCTTGTGGCCAAGGAGTGACCACCCTGTGAACACAGGCACCAACCAGCAACTCGACATCTGCTTTGCCGCCGCCTCCCGCCGGAGCCCGAGCCCAGAGCCTGACAAGACCCAGACTCCCAGACTTCTCACAGCCCGATCCACAGTCCCTGCAAAGAAGGGACCCGTGGAGGCACCGAGAGACGTGGGACCGGACCTCTTGAAAGACCCCCGAGAAGCTGACTGCGCAGCACCTGAGGCACCCTCGACGCTGTGCTTTGGGGTTTGAGAAGCCCCAACCTCGAGCAGCCCTTGCACCGAAGATCAGCCCCCCAGCATCTCCACGATCTGCGTGGGGCCCTTTTGCATCGTGCCACTCGACGCGCCATCCCGGCCACTTGCCACGTGGCTAGCGGCCATCTTGGCGATGAAATCTTCGATCTACACCGCTGGTCTGGTTGCTTCAGACTGGCCCTGGCTCCCCTGAAAAGGAGCAGCCGCTCTGACCTTGCTGGTCCGAGTGAGAAGCTTGAATCACTTCCTGCGTGGCTTGCTTTAGCCAAGGCCTGTTTGCTCCAATCAAGTTGCCGACACGGCCATCAACGAGAGCCTACGTGGGACAGCTCGTGACCGACTCCTGGACGTCCTTGACCTCTTCGTGTCCACGTGGCTGCAGAGACAATCTTCACGACATCACCTGTTTGCACCCGACATCGCCTGGTTCCTTCCTGGTTCCACGGTAGTCACTGGCTAGTGACTTTGAACATTGTCCCCTCTGCTTTCAGGTCTTCACCTCTTCAGATCCACCCTTGGATCCACCGGAACTCTTCACATCGAGCCGCCTGCAGCATCTTCAGCTCCAAGCACCATCGACCTGCGTGACGAAAACCCGACACTACTTCGACCCTGTGCACCCGCTTCCTGTGGGTGAGGTAACTCAGCAACGCCGGTGTTCCCACACTGGTGTACACCTCTAGTGTCTGTGTCTAAAGTTTCATCCTTCTAGGTCACTCGGAAGGTTCCTTAATAACTAACTTTGTAACTTTTACGCACCATTGACATTGCATTGGTATTGCATGCGCTTTCCGCACTGCACCCGAGTCCCGCGGGCCTTTCCCGACTTCTTCACTGCTAGTCCCGAACAGCTCCAGCGATTCCCCAGGCCCTAGGCCTCTTTACTTTCCCCATAGTGGTTCTTATACCACTATTTTAGTATATGGTTTAGGTGGCCCCTAGGGCTCATCCATAATTGTGCAACTTTTGTATATTTAAACTGTGTTTTGTTTTAACGCATTTGCTTCTGTGCTCATAAAGAGTATCAGGGTTATTTGTAGAAATAAATCTATATATGTTTCCAATATATATCTGTGTGGTGTCCTTTCATTTGGTATTCAAGGGATTGAGTATGGTAAAACAGCTTGCTTCACATGCATTTACAGAGTTTAGCCTAAGACTGCTTAGTCCATGCTACCCCTAGGATAGCTTGTCTATAAGGTTGACTTTACAACCTGCACCATAAGGGTTGCTTGGCATGGTACAAGGTGATCACTAGAACTAGTGAGCATCATATACCAGGCCAACTTCTCACATTGGTGAGCAGCGGATTGGGATTTGAGCTTGCTGTTGTTTTACCATTATAATCTTTGAAAATATCATTTGAAAGATCATACAGGTACCTGATAGGTACACTAAAACAAGACTAGATATACTTAAGTTCTACTGAACTTAGTTGTTGTAGAGGATAGGAAATAGCACACCCTGACTACAACTACTAGATAGGTTTTGTAGGAAAACACAAGTGTAGGTAGATTGCAACACATCCACCACACTAGAGCAATGTCTGGAGCAGAGGGATCCACTGGATCCATCTCTGTTGAGAGTGACCCTCCGAAGGCACCATCCAAATTTGCTATCTTTCCATTTAAGGAACTGAGGCAACTGTGTTCCATGAGAGGAATCAAAACAGGTCCTACTCCTACAGCAGGACACCTCAGAGAGCTATTAGACCAGTCTGAAGCTCTAAAGAACTCCAAACCAGGCCCCTCAGGGACTGGTGAGGGAGTTTCTCCTTCTGAAGATGATAACCCTGATGCCCCTGCCCCTGTCATCCAGATAGATGAGGAAGACCAGACCCCTGGGAATTCTCAGCCTGAGGAAGAAGAAGAGGGGGAGGAGGTGGAAGAAAGTGATTCTGATGATGATAGAGATAGCCAGGTGTTAGTCAGCAGGCTTAACCAGGCTAACTTAAGCTTATTTGGGACTGAAGGTGGGTCCAACCCCTTCAGACCCCCAAATGGGCTTAACCAGGAGCATAGGAGGAGGAGGAATCACTCAGGTGAATCCAATACTTCCAATGTTTCTAGAGGTTCTCATGGCAACTCCAGAAGGGAGTTGACTAGCCCTCAGAGAAGGGAACATGAGGCCAAAATGAGAGAGGCTGAACTTAGGATCCAGAGACAAGAATTAGAAGTTGCCCTGGCCAAAGAGAAACTTGCTAGAGCAAGGCAGCCTAGAGAGAGTGGGTTAGAACCCACTGGTGGCAGCACTATCCCTAAGGATAAAGACAGGTCCTATGACAATAGAAACCTGAGTAAGATTGTGCCCCCCTACAAAGTTGGGGATGATATCCACAAGTGGATGACTGCACTTGAGAGAGCTTGCAAAGTACAGCAGGTCCCTCAGGAGCAGTGGGCAGCAATCTTGTGGCTCTCCTTTGAAGGTAGAGGCAGAGACAGACTCCTCACAGTTAGTGATGGGGAGTCTAGAAACTACCTGGTCCTGAAGAGTGCTCTGATTGATGGGTTAGGCTTAACCACTGAACAGTACAGGTTAATGTTCAGAGACACCCAGAAGACACAGACTCAGGACTGGTCTGAATTTGTTGAATGTGCCACTAAGGCTCTGGAGGGCTGGTTGCTGGGAAGTAAGGTTACAGACTATGAAGGATTGTACAATTTGCTTATGAGAGAACAGATTTTAAATAACTGTCAGAACCAGCAGTTGCATCAACATTTGGTTGACTCAGATCTAACCTCTCCCCAAGAATTGGGAAAGAGGGCAGACAAATGGGTTAGAACCAGAGTTAAGCAAAAGAACCAGAACCAGAACCAGGGTGGTGACCAAAAGAAAACAGACCAGAAGGGTGGGGAGCAGAAAGCTAAAGACCAGAAGTCTTCAACAGGGCCCCAAACTAATACTGAGGGTGGGTCCCAACCTTCCAAGAAGAAGAAGAAAGAAGGTCAAAGAAAACCCTGGTGTAGCTTTTGCAAAAACACCACTCACTGGACAAGTGATTGTACAAAGGGTGGAGCCCCCAACACGGCAGCCCCTAAGGCACCTGCACCCACTAGTACAGTTGGCAGTGTTGGTCCACAGACTAAGGGGGTAGTGGGTATCACCTTGGGAACTGATGGAGATTCTGACCTAGTCAGAATCCCCACACAGGCTGTTCTGATTTGTGATGGGGAGATTGATTTTTCCCCTACTGTCTGTCCCAATAATTTGGGCAAGTACAGACAGACACCTTTAATTAATGAAAAAGTGGCTCAAGCATACAGGGACACATGTGCCAGTGTCACCTAGCTTTGTGGACCCTGGACAGTACCTACCAGGTGATAATTACCTGGTGACCAATGCCAGCAATGTCACTACTACACATAGTGTGGCCATTGTTAACTTTTCCTGGGGAGGGGTAACTGGCCTAAAAAGAGTTGTGGTTAGTGCTGATCTCCCAGTAGAATGTTTGTTGGGCAATGACCTGGAGAGCTCTCTATGGTCAGAAGTTGAGTACAGGACTCATGCAGAGATGTTAGGGATATCATCACATGTCCTTGCTGTGACCAGGTCACAGGCCAAAAAGTGCCTCTCTGAACCTCAGGTCTTGGATCCTGGAACAATGGACCAAGTACCTTCCAAGACAAGGAACAGGAGGGTAAAGGATGTGCCTTCCCAAATGCCTACAAGGGAGGATCAGCCTTCACAGGAAGATGATTCTGAGACCCCTGAAGGAACTGTCCCTATAGAGCTTGAACCTGATCAGGTTGAGTTTCTGGGGACAGGGGGACCTTCTAGGGCAGACTTGGGGCAGGCTCAGTTATCCTGTCCTTCTCTTGAACCCCTCAGACAGCAGGCTGCTGCTGAGGCTGCTGGGAATGCTCAAGGTACCCATAAGGTTTATTGGGATGATGGGCTCCTTTATTCAGAGGGTAGAGACCCCAAGCCTGGTACAACCAGGAGGTTGGTCATACCTCTGCAATTTAGGGGCTTCCTTCTTACCTTGGCACGCGATATTCCCTTAGCAGGACACCTAGGCCAGAACAAAACATGGGACAGACTTGTCTGTCACTTTCACTGGCCTCACATGTCAGAAGATACAAAGGAGTTTTGTCGCTCCTGTGTAACCTGCCAAGCAAGTGGCAAAGCAGGTGGTACCACAAAGGCCCCCCTAATACCACTACCTGTGGTGGGGGTGCCCTTTGAAAGGGTAGGGATTGACATTGTTGGACCAATGGATCCCCCTACAGCATCTGGGCACAGATTCATACTGGTGGTGGTGGACCATGCCACCAGGTACCCAGAGGCAATTCCACTTAGGACCACAACAGCTCCTGTTGTGGCCAGGGCCTTACTTGGAGTTTCTCCAGAGTGGGGTTTCCTAAGGAGGTAGTATCTGATAGAGGTGCAAACTTCATGTCAGGATACTTGACAGCTATGTGGAAGGAGTGTGGTGTCAACTATAAGTTCACCACTCCCTATCACCCACAATGCAATGGGCTTGTTGAGAGATTCAACAAGACCCTAAAGGGCATGATCAAAGGATTACCTGAGAAGCTCAGGCGAAGATGGGATATCCTTCTGCCCTGCCTTCTGTTTGCTTACAGAGAGGTCCCACAAAAGGTGTTGGCTTCAGCCCCTTTGAATTGTTGTTTGGGCACCCTGTAAGAGGACCCCTATGTCTGGTGAGGGAAGGATGGGAGCTACCTCTCAAAAAGCCCAAGCAAGACATAGTGGACTATGTACTTGGTCTCCGCTCCAGGATGGCTGAGTATATGGAGAAGGCATCCAAAAACCTTGAGGCTAGCCAGGAATTACAGAAGGCCTGGCATGACCAAAAGGCTGTCCTGACTGAGTACCAGCCTGGACAGAAGGTATGGGTGTTGGAGCCAGTGGCCCCAGCAGCACTCCAAGACAAATGGTCTGGACCCCATACAATCCTTGAGAAAAAGGGAGAGGTTACCTACTTGGTGGACCTTGGAACTCCCAGGAGCCCCCACAGGGTGCTCCACGTTAACAGGCTGAAAGCATATGTTGACAGGGCAGACATGGGCTTGCTCATGGCTACCGATGAGGGGCAGGAGGAAGAGAGTGACCCTCTCCCAGACCTACTGACTCAGAACCCTGAAGATGGCTCAGTTGATGGTGTGGCCTTAGATGGCAGCCTCACTGAACATCAGCAAAATGACTGTAGACAGGTTTTGCAGTCATATCGACATATGTTCTCCCTGACACCCAGTCAGACTAACTGGTGTACCCATGTGGTGGACACTGGTGATAGTCTTCCTGTAAAGAACAAAATTTACAGGCAGCCTGACCATGTCAGAGACTGTATCAAGGCTGAGGTGCAAAAGATGCTGGAGTTAGGTGTCATTGAGCCTTCAGACAGCCCCTGGGCTAGCCCAGTGGTTCTGGTCCCCAAACCTCACACCAAAAATGGGAAGAGAGAGATGAGGTTCTGTGTGGATTACAGAGGACTCAATGCTGTCACCAGGACAGATGCACACCCAATTCCAAGGGCAGATGAGCTCATAGACAAATTGGCTTCTGCCAAGTATTTGAGCACATTTGACTTGACAGCTGGCTACTGGCAAATCAGGTTAGCTGAGGAGTCTAAGGCCAAGACAGCATTTTCTACCCCCAGTGGGCATTACCAGTTTGTGGTGATGCCCTTTGGTTTGAAAAATGCACCTGCCACCTTCCAAAGGTTGGTGAATCAAGTCCTTACTGGGTTGGATGACTTTTGTGCAGCATATCTGGACGATATTGCTGTCTGTAGCTCCACCTAGGAGGATCACCTGGTCCACCTGAAGGAAGTGCTAGAGGCTCTGCAAAAGGCAGGCCTCACTATCAAGGCAACCAAGTGCCAGATAGGGCAGAGTAAGGTTGTGTACTTGGGCCACCTTGTGGGTGGAGGCCAAGTTCAACCACTGGAGAGTAAGATTCAGACCATCAAGGACTGGACTCCTCCAACTACCCAGACTCAGGTCAGAGGTTTCTTGGGCCTGACTGGGTACTACAGGAAGTTTGTTAAGAACTATGGGTCCATCGTGACTCCTCTTAATGATCCGACATCCAAGAAGATGCCCAAAAAGGTTCAGTGGACAGAATACTGTCAAAAGGCATTTGATGACCTGAAGAAGGCCATGTGCTCTGCACCTATCCTGAAGAGTCCTGACTACTCAAGAGAGTTTATTGTCCAAACAGATGCTTCTGAGTTGGGAGTAGGAGCTGTGCTTTCACAACTTAATGTAGATGGTCAAGACCAGCCCATTGCTTTCATTAGCAGAAGGCTGACCCCCAGAGAGAAACGTTGGTCAGCCATTGAGAGGGAGGCCTTTGCTGTGGTGTGGGCCCTGAAGAAGTTGAGACCATACTTGTTTGGCACTCACTTCAAGATTCAGACCGACCATAAGCCCCTCTTATGGCTTTATCAGATGAAGGGTGAAAACCCCAAACTGCTCAGGTGGTCCATTTCCCTACAGGGGATGGACTTTACAGTGGAGCACCGCCCAGGGACTGACCGTGGTAATGCAGATGGTCTCTCCAGGTACTTCCACTTAGAACATGAAGACACAACTGGTCAATGTTAGTCTAATGTCCCTGCGTTTGGGGGGGGGTTGATTAGGAGAGTAGGGTCTGCTATCCTATGGTCACCCCAAATTTGTGCTTTTTGCTTCACTGGTTTATGACTTAATGTGGCTGTGGGCCTGCTAATCAGACCCACAGCCTGCTGTTTTCTCTCTAAATTGTTACCCATGTACTTTAGGTGCATAACGATATTGGAACTGGTTCACCTTATTGGCCCCTGTAACAGTGTACCCAGGTACCCAGGGCATAGGTGCTTCCAAGGCCTACCAGGGGCTGCAGCATGTATTATGCCACCCCTGGCCTGGCCTCCATATTTGACACAACTGGCTGATCACTCAGCTGGGGTAAGTCGGTGTAACCACCCCTTACTTAGGTGTAGTATGCCTATACCTAACCTAAAATGGACACATATGTTCCTATCAGTCACTCCAATGGAAGGCCTCATCAATCCTGGAGGCAGAGTGCTTGGAAATATGTGAGATAGTGCTCTGGCATGAGCTGAGCCTGTCTGCAGCTTTCGGAACCATGTCCTTTAGCTGTTTCATGATACTGCCATACCATATACTCTTAAGTGCATTATGAACCTCGCGGTTAAATGCTATCTTGGGTTTGGCTTTATCAAAACATGTCGAGTAAGGTGTCATACGAATTGGAATACTACCCCCTCGCCAGTTCTGGCGACGGGGGTAGCATTCCACCCTTCTAGAGGGACACAACATGTACCTAGCCTGAACCCCGGTTAAAGTTAAACAGAGCCTCAGCATCACAAAATGGATGCTGCCACCACAGACACAAGTCTGACCTCCTGCTGCTGGGAGTCCTTCCAGCGAGGGCAGCTTGGACAAAGGGTTTCCTGCCTTGGGAGGTGCTAGCACCACCCCAGACAGGATTTTGTGTATTGGGTAGGACAGGGCTGAATAGAATCAGACATGCCTGGGGCACACAAGGTGTCCTTGTGCATAGGCCAGTTCAAACCGGTGCTGGGGCCTTCCAGCCCCAGTCCTGGCGCGAAACTGGACAAAGGAAAGGGGGTGTAACCACTCCCCTTCCTGGTTCCACCCAGAGGAGGGACCTAGTAGGTGATCCGGCCCCCCAGATTCGAATAAGAGTGGGAGCTGTGTCCTGAGACTTCAGATCATCCTGAATCAACTTGAAATACAGAAGAAGACTGGACTTCGACATTCTGCTGCACAGAAGACGGAAGAGAATCTCCCTTGTGGCCAAGGAGTGACCACCCTGTGAACACAGGTACCAACCAGCAACTCGACGTCTGCTTTGCCGCCGCCTCCCGCCGGAGCCCGAGCCCAGAGCCTGACAAGACCCAGACTCCCAGACTTCTCACAGCCCGATCCACAGTCCCTGCAAAGAAGGGACCCGTGGAGGCACCGAGAGACGTGGGACCGGACCTCTTGAAAGACCCCCGAGAAGCTGACTGCGCAGCACCTGAGGCACCCTCGACGCTGTGCTTTGGGGTTTGAGAAGCCCCAACCTCGAGCAGCCCTTGCACCGAAGATCAGCCCCCCCAGCATCTCCACGATCTGCGTGGGGCCCTTTTGCATCGTGCCACTCGACGCGCCATCCCGGCCACTTGCCACGTGGCTAGCGGCCATCTTGGCGACGAAATCTTCGATCTACACCGCTGGTCTGGTTGCTCCAGACTGGCCCTGGCTCCCCTGAAAAGGAGCAGCCGCTCTGACCTTGCTGGTCCGAGTGAGAAGCTTGAATCACTTCCTGCGTGGCTTGCTTTAGCCAAGGCCTGTTTGCTCCAATCAAGTTGCCGACACCGCCATCAGCGAGAGCCTACGTGGGACAGCTCGTGACCGACTCCTGGACGTCCTTGACCTCTTCGTGTCCACGTGGCTGCAGAGACAATCTTCACGACATCACCTGTTTGCACCCGACATCGCCTGGTTCCACGGTAGTCACTGGCTAGTGACTTTGAACATTGTCCCCTCTGCTTTCAGGTCTTCACCTCTTCAGATCCACCCTTGGGTCCATCGGAACTCTTCACATCGAGCCGCCTGCAGCATCTTCAGCTCCAGGCACCATCGACCTGCGTGACGAAAACCCAACACTACTTCGACCCTGTGCACCCGCTTCCTGTGGGTGAGGTAACTCAGCAACGCCGGTGTTCCCACACTGGTGTATACCTCTAGTGTCTGTGTCTAAAGTTTCATCCTTCTAGGTCACTCGGAAGGTTCCTTAATGACTAACTTTGTAACTTTTACGCACCATTGACATTGCATTGGTATTGTGTGCGCTTTCCGCACTGCACCCGAGTCCCGCGGGCCTTTCCCGACTTCTTCACTGCTAGTCCCGAACAGCTCCAGCGATTCCCCAGGCCCTAGGCCTCTTCACTTTCCCCATAGTGGTTCTTATACCACTATTTTAGTATATGGTTTAGGGGGCCCCTAGGGCTCATCCATAATTGTGCAACTTTTGTATATTTAAACTGTGTTTTGTTTTAACGCATTTGCTTCTGTGCTCATAAAGAGTATCAGGGTTATTTGTAGAAATAAATCTATATATATTTTCAATATATATCTGTGTGGTGTCCTTTCATTTGGTATTCAAGGGATTGTGTATGGTAAAAAAGCTTGCTTCACATGCCTTTACAGAGTTTAGCCTAAGACTGCTTAGTCAAGTCAAGTCAAAGAATCTTTATTCGGTGATTAAAAATCGCCATAAAAGCACACACATGTATACATAGTAAAAAGTCATTAAACATATCCAAGATCCTTTGTATAGAGTGTAAACAGAGCCTAAAATGCAAACAGAAAAAGCAACGTATAGCATTTAAAAGGCATAAAATGTAAGACATTTCATTCTTCTCCCCTGGTATGTCTTAAACGGACCGCTACCTTAATAAAATTCATAATACTACATAATGTTAAGGGGTCCGAAGCTTTCTGTAAAAATACTAGTGCCTCCCTAGCATGGGACAATTTTGTTTTTTTTAAGAGGGTTACAAGAAATCTGCGTCTGGGCATTGTGTAAAAGGGACAAAGTAAAACAAAATGGAGGGAGTCCTGCGGAGACCTGTTGTCGCAGCCGCAGGGCCCCTTCTGTTCGATTGATGTAGCAAATCCTACTGGTGATGCCAACATATATGGGAGTAGGTTCAGCCTGAAACGGCTCAACAAGAACCTGTCCTGTGCGTTATACATGAGGTACAAGTATGGTTCCATACCCTCCGCACTCTTCACTAGGTTATGGTCCCTCACTGTCTTTTTACACCCTTCCGCCTCAGCTCTGCATAGGTTTTTCCGCTCTAGAAAAATGTTCCCAACTTGCAACTTATTCTGGGCTACAATTAATGCAGGGTTAGTAAAGAGGTTCCCAAAACCTAGTTCCTCCAAAGTGTTCTTCACATAGCGGAGCCAGGGGATGCGCATACATTTGTCCCTCTCCAAACAATCCGATAAGATTTCTCTACTGAGTGACGCATCAGGATTGACCCAGATTTTTAACCAGGCTATTATGGGCCTCAATTTTACCAGGTCTTCTATATAGGGCCTCCCTAACTCCCTGTGGGCAATCAATCCAGCGGTACTTTGAGGTACCATCAGGATTGATTTCAGATATTTGTTTTCTTCCCGTTGGAATCTTGTGGTATTAACAAAGCCCCATACTTCAGCCCCATAAATAACTTTGGAGCATGATACAGAGCTGTACAAGTTCATCACCTGTTCCGGGGACCATCTTCCTAGCCTCCTGCCATAGCTAGCTATCGCCCCGTTAGATGCAATCATTTTACCACAACGCTCCTCCACCAAGGAATCAAACTGTAAGGCACCATCAAATATTACACCAAGATAGGGAAACGTTTTGACCTCTTCTACAATGTGACTCCCTATTGTGTAAGTAAATTTGGAAGTAGATTTTTTCCCCGCCCGGAGCACATAGGATTTACCCAAATTAACAAAAAGGTCCAGGGCGCCCATGAACTTAACAAATCCATCGATCAGGATTTATAAGCTCCTGGGTGTACGTGCAATCAGCACCGCGTCATCTGCGTAAAGCAGAACAGGGATAGGACGCGACCCGACCCTTGGACAATCAACCTTTAAACCCAACAAAAACTGCTCCAAATTATTAATATACAGGGAAAACAAAAAAGGGGCAAGGATGCAGCCTTGCCGAACACCGCTCATACAGGGGAATGAGTTAGTCAATCCCCCCTCCCTGTTGTGACGGACCTTAGCCGTAGTGTCACTGTGCAATTCCCTCAAAATGGCAATTAGGCCACTCTCGATCCCCATGCTGAACATCATGCCCCACAATTTCTCCCTGTTGACATGATCAAATGCTGCTGCCAAATCCATGAAACCCATATAAATGGGTTCATCACTAGCCATGGTATATTTGGCAGTCAGCATATAAAGGTTCAGGCATTGGTCACTAGTTGACCTCCCTGTCCTAAATCCGTATTGGGTGTCCGAGAAGGTGTTATTTTCTTCGGTCCACTCGGACAGTCTGTTAAGAATTGCCCTTCCCAAAAGTTTTGCTGAGACATCAATCAGGGAAATCGGCCGATAACACTTGGGGTCATCCCTATTGCCCTTCTTAAAAATCGGCACAATTACAGCTTTTGACCAGGACGGAGGCAGGCCGCAGGTAATAGCAGTATTAATGACCCTTGTCATTAAAGGGGCCCAGAATTCAGTGTTACTCAGAAACAGGTCTGGGGGAATTCCGTCAGGCCCCGGGGCTTTATTTTTAGTCAAACCTTCAATCCCTGCAATGATCTCCTTAATAGTGATTTCAACCAGTGGAGCCTGAGTTGGGATAGCCGATAACTCTACAGTGGTGCCAGGCTCGTGGTTATACAAGCTCCTATAGTGGGTAACCCACTGTTCTGGGAGGATATTAACCCCTATCTCCGGGGTGTCTTTTTCCTGGAAAGTTGGGTTATTAATAATCCTCCAGAAACCTGCTAGATCCTTTCTTTCCCCAACTTCTCTTAAATCTGCCCACGCTTCTGCCTGTAAGACTAATTTCCTCCTCTTAATCTCTTTTTTATAATTTTCTCTGCACGCCTTCACTTTATGGTGGACCCTTGGTTTAGATTTAAGGCAGCTTTTCAGCTCCCTCAAAGCTTTGGAGCAGTCTTTATCGAACCATCGGGGATTCCCGTGGTTCTTTAAGGGCACACAAGTCTTTAGTAGACCGTCGACCAACTTGGCGATCTGATCGAATGCCTCCAGAAGCCTCAGACCATGAACCTCTGTATCTAAACAGTCATTGATGGCCAAGTTGCCGGCGTCAACCAGGTCCTTGTAAAACTTTTCCCCGTCAATTTTGGACCACTTTAGTCTCCTGCCTTGATCTGTTGCCCTCTCAATGCATGTGTGTTGGGCTCTATTTCTTGGGCCCACCCTATACAACAGCTCCAAGACGAGAGGGTTATGGTCACTGAAGCCACTCCATTCAATCCCTGCACTAGTTATCTTGTTTATCAGAGATCTTGAGACCAGGATATAGTCTATAAAGGATGAGCACCCTCTGCCCTTAAATGTAGGTGGAAGTGTGCCATCCGCCTGCGTCCCCATCATGTTAATAGTATGCTCAAGGTCATACTTGAGCCGGAGCGTACTGAAAGCTAGCCCTGTCGGCGTATGGGAAAAGTGAGGCCCCTTCTCCATAGGGCACTGGGACCAGTCTGGGTTTTTTTGAACCAGTGCCGGGCACAGATGGCAATTGTAGTCTCCCATAACCGTCATTGCATGTGTCTGCCCTTTTTTTTGGCCCGTTGTTTCCTGACCCAACCTGTGATCCAATTCAGCGACAAGAGGGGTGTGGGTTCCCGCTGTCTCATTATTGTAGATATTAAAAACTACAAATCTAAGCCCCTTCCCTGAGAACCTAACTGCCTGGATCCTGTGGGAGTTCCAGTCTGGGCAGGAGCAACTGCCCGGGAGACCCAAGTCTATATAAATAGATAATCCTCCCATGGCTCTCCCTGGTCTAGATTTTTGGGCAGGTACAAAAAAACACTTATACCCTTGCAAGTGGAAGTTATTCTCCAATGCCCAAGTCTCCTGCAGACAGATTACATGGAATTTCCTGATACAGTCGAGCCACTCTTTGTTATCAAATTTTCCAGCCAGACCAGCTATATTCCATGAGATAATTCTCAATGCCTCGCCCCCCTGCTCCACTCCCCCCTGGCGCGCCCTTTGTAACTCACACCTTGTCTTTTCTATATCCGGCCCATGTCCCTCTCCTATACAGCCGATATCTGCTGCCCTGGGTTCAACCAGCACAGGCGTCATGCCGCAACTTGAGGGCATTTGCATTGCCACCGAACTGTGCACCTCCAACTCTTCTTTCAGAGCCCCTTTACCCCCTTCTTCCCGAGGACCGTTAGCCATTTGTCAATCTACCCCCTCTAAGCCATCCAGGCAGTGAAACCAGTTGAGTGTATGAAGGGGTGGCTCTGGGCGGCTGGATACTGGACTAGGGTTAAATTTGTGACAATCACCTCTCCGACCGACCCTTTCCCATTTATCATAGGTGCGAAGCGTATGTGCAGGGGCAGGGACAGGGATAGGGATAGGGGGGAAGAAGAAAGACACATGAAGGGTTTGAATGGTTGACACCTGCGATCTATTCTTTCCCTGGCATATGTGAGTAACTAACTTTGTAACTTTTACGCACCATTGACATTGCATTGGTATTGCGTGCGCTTTCCGCACTGCACCCGAGTCCCGCGGGCCTTTCCCGACTTCTTCACTGCTAGTCCCGAACAGCTCCAGCGATTCCCCAGGCCCTAGGCCTCTTCACTTTCCCCATAGTGGTTCTTATACCACTATTTTAGTATATGGTTTAGGGGGCCCCTAGGGCTCATCCATAATTGTGCAACTTTTGTATATTTAAACTGTGTTTTGTTTTAACGCATTTGCTTCTGTGCTCATAAAGAGTATCAGGGTTATTTGTAGAAATAAATCTATATATATTTTCAATATATATCTGTGTGGTGTCCTTTCATTTGGTATTCAAGGGATTGTGTATGGTAAAAAAGCTTGCTTCACATGCCTTTACAGAGTTTAGCCTAAGACTGCTTAGTCTATGCTACCCCTAGGATAGCTTGTCTACAAGGTTGACTTTACAACCTGCACCATAAGGGTTGCTTGGCATGGTACAAGGTGATCACTAGTACTAGTGAGCATCATATACCAGGCCAACTTCTCACACTGACCAGAACTGGGTTGGACTAGGCAAAGGCCTCTCTGCTTTCAGAGAACAAAGAGAAAATGAGGATAAAAGGGGGGGGGGGGGGGTTGGCCTGCAGTGGTTGCCTGACTGCCAAAGAAAGGAGGAAGGACTTTGTGCTACTTTCATTCAACTTGTGAAGGATCTCCAAGGGCTTGAGACAGAGCTTGCCTCCTGCTGAAGTCTCAGGGACAACAGACTTCACCAGCCAGCTCCACAAGAGTTCTTTTGAAGTGCCTGCTGTTGTGTTGGGCCTTCTGAGGGACTACGTGTCGCAAGGAGCTGGAAGCGCGACTCACGAAGAAGGGTGTCGCCGCTGTCGCTTCGCAAAGCAGAAGCGCCTCACATCGTCGGAGAATCGGATAGACGTTGCATCATACGCCGGCGCATCATCGGAGAAGCGTGTCGCCACCGCAGCCGCTGTTGTCGCATTGCTGAAGAAGGGTGTCGCCACTGCAGCTGTCGCATTGCATCGCCGAAGCACCTCGCATCGCCGGAGAAGAGGATCGACGTTGCATCAGATGCCGCCGCATCACCGGGAAGTGTGTTGCAGGGCCTGTCACGGCTCAGAAGAATCGCTGAGTCGCTGCACGGCCGTCTGTTGCATCAAGAAGAAGACTCCATCTTTGTTTCATTGCACCGGATCTTCATCGCATCACGGAGCTCCTGGTCGCATCGCCACGGAAGCGCAGTAAGAAACCGACGCATCACCTCCCCTCGCCGAGAAGAACCGACACATCCCTTACACATCAGTAGAGACCCGACACATCACCGTTCTTGCGTGTAAGGAACTGGCGCGTCACCTTCCCTGCAACACTTTCGTTGTATAGCGTTACGCATCCAAGGGTACATTGAACTCAAAGTGTCGCATTTTCCATCTTAAGAGAACTAAGCTATTTCTACCATTTGTAAGTACAGTATTGTGGATTTTTGTCGTTTGTGGTCTTGTATTAAACCTTTATAAAGAATACTTATTTTGATATAAAACATGTGTGGTGTCCATCTGTAGTGTTGTCACTGGTTTATTGTATGTATTCACAAATGCTTTACACACTGCCTCTGAGATAAGCCTGCCTGCTTGTGCCAAGCTACCAAGGGGCTGAGCAGGAGTGTACCCCGTACCCTGACTAGATGCAAGGGTCCCTATTTGGTCAAAGGTACCTACCTCTGCCAACTAGAGACCCCCAAATCTAACACAGGGCACGAAGAAGAAAGCAACAATGGGTGAGGCGGAGAAGCAAATGAGGAAACAGCTATACGGAGAGAAGGAAGCACACAGGCAAGAGACAGCAACACTGAGCAAGATGGTGAGAGAAGTACGCAGACGATTGAGTTACATGGTGCGTAGGGAGGGAGAGAAGCAGATGGAGAAAGAGCAACACAGATCACAGGGGAGAGAAGCACACAGGGAGACAGCTAAAAACACATACACTCTTATGTAGTGCTTAAGCAAAAGGAAAAAGTTATTTCCTCAACGTGGGAAGTGGAAGGACACAAATAAAGAGCATAGGCTCCAGACAAACACAAGATGGACAAGTCAAGCCACTGAACAAGAAACAAGCAAACAAGAGTGGCAATAATTCTAACCAATAGTATGTAACTGGTCAGGCTTTATGCCCAATGGTATGTTTTTTTAGGTAAACTGACTTTAGCAACCAGACAGCTTGGATTGTCTGGTAGACTCTGCCTGATATAACCACTGAATTGACCGCCAACACTGGTTTCATGAGTAACTTGTTACTTATCCTAAGGCGCTTCAAGGCCCCGTCAAGGATTGTAAGCACTACATAAATGCCAATACAAAACTAACACCTAAGATATTTAAAAGGTTTCTTTCCAGGTATATAAAATCGTGGGTAGACTGACTCAGTACTCTCTGATATAGGCACTAATAAGCAAATACAAATAACCCAGTCTTTATCTGCACACATTTTTTAATAGCCGAATAAAAAAAAAGGCATAAATGTATATGTATTGAAATTGTATTCTATGTATAGCGCTTACCGTCCTTGACGAAGCGTCTGACATAAATAGTAACAAAGAAGTCACAACTCATTTCAAACAAATGAGAAACTTTGCGAGAATGGTATTTTCTCATCCCTATAGAGACCGTTCCTCTTTTCCACACCCCCTCCATCCCTCCCTTTACTCTTCCTTAATAGAGAGGACTGTTTTTGTCCAATTAATCAGGTTTATTTGATTGCTTGACTGTCACCCCCTTGTCTCCTCCCTGCTCGGCTCACATTTCAAGAGGCGAGTGGGAGGAGGAAGAAAGGGGCAGGGACGTGTGGTAAAGCCCGTGCCAAAATGATTTATCCTTTCTTCGCTCGTTAATTTTTTTCACCTCTAGTCTCCCACCTCTGTCCCCATTTTCCCTGCTGTTTCTTCCTGCTCGTCTTCATCTTCCTCCAAAAACAAGCACACTGCATTCGGCACGGCCCCTTTAAATGCATTTCTCCTCCTCCTCGCTATCGACCGACCATATTTTTTTTAACCCAAAAGCAAAAGACCCGGAGTGCTCACCCCCCTCCCCCACCACCTTGTTTTGTGTAACCTGGAGGCGAAAAAAACTACGAAAAGGGGGAAAGGAGAGTGCAGTAGAGAAACAGGGAGCCTGGAGCAGGAGGAAGGAGGCCCGGGGGGCAGTGCCACAAAGGTCCCAGCACAGCAGACATGGCTGCCAACATGTACAGGGTCGGAGGTAAGAGGCGCACGGCAAATACACGAATTCCTGCCTAATTAGCGTGTGCTTTCCAGTAATGTATATTTTTCGCCCCGTTCTTGGCACAATCTCGCCTACCCGCGCCCGTGCAGTTTTTTATGCATAATACCCGGGGCTTCTCCCTGCAAGCAGATCTGTGTTCATGAGCAAAGGCGGCCTCGGTTATTTTTCTGCTTGGTGGTGGGTTCGTTTCATGCATTTTATGAAATTAACGTTTCTGTAAAGTTGAGAGGGAGCATCAGTATTCCTCTTGGGCTTTTGCGCAATTGCATGCGTTTGGAAGATTATTTTTGAAACATCGGCATGCATGGCGATATGCCTCACTTTGTCAGGGTTTCTGGACACTGAATGTTTCCCCCTTAAAAATAAGAGTTTTACTGCACCCTGCTGACAAGGGATGTGTTTAGGAACGGAGGCGAGAATGGATCCCGGAAAAATCGATGGACTGAAGGAAGGGGGGCGAGCGTGTGCTGCCTGTCGTGTTTGGCGCTGGTTTTCAAAGGCTCTCTCCCACACCAGCCCACACCCCCACCCACAGGAGGATTGCAAAAGAGATTGTTGAGTGCATAGTTGACCTGTCTCCACCTCCCTCTCTTCTGTCCCCTCACTCTCCAATAATTATAAATGTAAAGAGACGTTTACATCTGTAATTCTGTATGTACATTACTTTATATTGCATTGTTGGGGGGAGGTACTGCACCTATATTTTCCCACTTGCGCGTGGAGATTTGCTTTCTAATTTATAAGTGTGTTTTCCCACCTTTTACGCATATTTTCTTTTTATGAAAGAGTAGCGTGAGGGAGACGTGCAAGACACGAGTTCAGCAGCTTTCCACTGGGTCGAGTGCACTACTCACTGCAAGTCTCCCTTACTTGACACCCCCTTTGAGGGGGAGGCGGGGGTCTATCTCTTTCTGCGTTCTTCTGATTTAATGCATTTTCCTCCCACACCGGAAGATGACAGAATCCGCTCTTGCCAGCTCGTGCCAAAATTGTCATTGTAAAGTTTCACAGTTTGCGTAGGATCACGGTGGGCGACTAAATACATCCATCACAAGCTTGAAATAAGGCGAGGGTGATGTTTTGTTATTCTATCCTCCCGAGCCCCTCCTTTAATTGGTCCTCCTCATGGCCTTCCGCTAGTTTCCGAAACCATTTCTTCCTCAGCCCCGCCCCATTTCGACGGGAGTTTGATATCATTTTTCAGTTGTAAATATTGTCTCGCGGATGGGTGATATGCCAGGCTCAGGTTGCGACAGGCGAAGCCCGGGATGGCGGGTACCACCGGAAGCTTCCTTGGGACCGACCCCGAGCTTCTCAATCCAACCGCCGAACTCGCGAGCGCTCCATCCGGCGGTTTGGTTTTTGTTTCGTTTTGCGTACTGGAGTTCAGCGGTTGTGAGGCGAATATGCTGAACGATTTCAAAAGGGGTGGGTTTTAGCAGAGTTAGCGAGAGGGAAAAACGGGAAATTTATGAGCCAACAAAGATGGCGGTGACGGCGGATATGAGGAGGACTGTGACTGGGAAGATTGAGACGCCACCGGGGGCAGCAGCGGCGCCGCAGACGGGCACGTCACGCCCCCAGTCCTCTCTCCCCTGCTGTTCCTGGAGCTCAGCTCACAGGCTCTCTTCCTCATCCAGGGCCTGAGGATGTACCTCTTTAGAAATAGTCACTGCCCTCTTTGGTATTTAGAGATACCAAGGCTTAGGTCATGGAGCTTTGGTTGACTTGGGGAATCTTTAATATGAACATATTTTGATGAGTTTGTATTTTTTGAGTTGATTTAATGGAGTATTTTCTTGAGTGGATACTAGTTTTTGGAAAAGGAGGTACTTTTCGGGGGGGGGGGGGGGTTAGATGTTGATACAGGTGTAAGAGGCAGCTTGGAATTGGAATTGAAATCCTCTCCTCGCTACCTGGCGAATAAACTGAAATGCTCTGGAGGCTCTAGACCAGCACGTAATGCGGAAAATTACTGCTTGAACCTCCCACTTTCAAGAAGGAAAGAACGATGGCCCAATCCTTTTCAGGCAACGCGGTGAGAATCTGGAACTCCTTTCCGCCTCAGCTCCGGACCACCGCCTCCTCCCAGGCCTTCAAAAGGGACCTCAAAGTTCTCCTCCTCCAAAGACACCTCCAAAAGTAATTCACGTCCTCTCTATTATCTGAAGGAAGACCTCCCATTACTGAAAATTCTACTTTCCATGAATATGGAAGTGCCTCCCCAGTGTGTTCTTGTGGTTGGAGTGTTTGCCATTTATCGCAGTATTATCCTTGAGCATGTGTTTGGTACTCTTTTGTAACATGCACACACCCCTTTTCCCTTGTAACACACGGTTAGCTACCTCTCACATTTTGTTTGCCTTTGATACTTGCACAAGTGCCACCATTGCCTACGTAACGTTTGTTCTTGTGCCTGAGTGTCTAGCATATATTGCAGTATTATACCTCTAATTGTACTTTGTTTTCTCTTGTAACCTGCACACTTGTCACTTTTTCCTCCTGTGCACTTTTTGCTACCTCATGTATTTGTTTGCTCACAATTGTCACTTTACCTTATGTAATTTAACGTCTGCTTTTGTAATCTGTTCACGTGTAATGTTCTCCTCATGTATCAGTTCTGTTCCTATTGTGAAGCGCTCTGACGCCTTCGGGTAAAGTCCGCGCTATACAAAAATGCATAAATAAATAAATAAATAGAAAGGGATCCCTACTAAACAGCCCTTTCGACATGGTAAATAACCTGGTCCTATATAATCAGAGCCACTAGAATTATGCAGCAAGGAATGGCAAATTATGCATTTTAATGCTGCACATTTTGTGAAGGTGCTACTTCAGTTTTTTCACAAATCTTTATTTGGTTTAAGTATCCTAAGCCATAAAAGAAAAACATAAGAACATCTATTTCAAATAAAATGACAGTTAAAATTAATTAATAATACTACCATTCTTTCATAAAGCTTCATTGATCACTGTGCTAGAATATGAACTCTTTTCCTCACTCGAATTGCTGATGTCACATTACTGGGCACTGCATTGCATATTAAGAAACTGTCAAATTTGCTCAAAAAAAAGAAAAACATAATTTCTAATCATGTTAAAGTGCGTTTCAAAAACAAGAAACATCCATCGATTTAACATAGACCTTGCAAAATGCAGAGTTGTTTGACGTGACATGGACAGGGTGGGTCACTTATCTACACGCCAGTGATCCATTTTTGGGAATGCAATTATGTTGTGGACAGTTCCCAATCAGAAGCGCACCAAGATGAATCTATGATGCTATTAGTAACTGTATAGGTATGGTTGAGAGCCCTGAATTTTTTAAACCGATAAATAACATTTAACCATAATTATCTTTTCTTCTCTAGTGCCAAAAAACAAAGTATTTAGGTCATTTTTGGAGAGGTTATCATCTGTTCAGGGGACACCAGTATCGTTAACCAGATTCAAAATATATTTTATGTTGGAAAGGCAGTGCTGATGTTGCTTGAATATGAAGTTACCTTTAAAAAAATGAAAGATGAGGCGTTTGGCAAAACAGGAATAGTTGTTCAATTAAACGCGGCGGGGAGATCAGGCACTGAGTCGGGGTCCAATAGTAACATTCCCCCCTCTAGTTGAATTTCAACTACATCATTTACCCCATACTTCATGACAGTCACATTATTTGAGGTTCGATGTGTATCTGTTGTGTCCATTACTAATCCCCTAGTTACTTGCATTCTATCTAATTTGAGGACTGCATTTTTACAGCAGGAAACTCCTCAATTGTAGTGAACCACACCAACAGTACAACAATGAAAATCTGGAGCAGTGACAGACCCATTCTGGTCACCGACTGGGGACCCGGAAAGTAAATCGGGAAACCAGTCCTGCGCAGGGGCACCTCCCTCCTTCATGTCAACTCGTAGACAATTCAGTGCTTGGATGGCAAGAGCCAATTTCCCATTATCCATGTTGTTTTCAGGGATAAATGCATAGCATGATGCACCGATCTTGGCACACATCCCACCCTCCATTGCGGTCAAGTCCATCACATACCGAAATATCAAACAGTGTAAAGGAAACATTCAATGAAGGCCATAATGGCGCCTCCCTGACTGTGTAGGGGGGTGGAAACAGTACTTGCATACAGCATGTAACCCTGGACCTTACAGTGACAAGATATGCGATGCCCGGGAGAATCCCACAACAACCTTGATCGTTCAGCATCAAATAACTCCCATTTGAAAGTAACCTGAACAGCGGATTAATCGCGGCAGCTGGAGACCCTTTCAAATGACAGGATACATTTGCAACTGAACCGTTACAGGCCCCATTAAGCATGATATCCTGGCATATGAGAGATCCACTTAAAGCGTTCTCGCAGTTTGAACTGCTTAGAAACACTTCCATGTCTCCACTCCTGCACCAACATCTGTATGGCAATTCCCAAGATTCCTTGATGAATACTCTACCCATCGCTTCATATCTGCCCACCTGTTGTTGTTCTAGGCAATACTGAAACTGGAAAGTTGTGGCCGGTAATGTTATATGGCCATGGATTAACCATTCTGTGGATGTTAATGTAGTCCTACTATTGTCAATTACAGCGAACACCTTTTCTAGGTTAATTCTATCCATTTCACGGAGTCTCTCTGCGGCTTCTTGCTGAGAGATTTTCCAGATTTCATTATAGACAACCTATAAGAAACGTTTCTGACGTTACTTGCGGGGACCTAGCAAAAAATTCCTTCGATCCACCTCATCTAAGAGTAAGGCTAATCTAAGAGTAAGGATAAGTGCTGTTTCACCTGGGACGGTGTCGAGGTTTTTAGCCAATCGAGGCATAACTTCCCAACACTGTATGATGTCCCTACCCCAGGATGGTCTCTTTGTACGTAGCGTTGGCATGGCCTATGGATACTGTACCCTTCGGTTGTACCCCTGATTCTTGATTGACATCTGTTTGTGTCTGTGGGCCAAACCAACCCTCCCTTCCAATTGAGGTCTGAAGTATTGTACTGTATGATGTCATCTATTGTATCCCGTCCATATGATGTAATATTCATATGAGATGGTGTGGGAACACGAGGTGTGTTCAAATCTTTGTTCTTGGCTAGTCCAAGACAGGAAGTCTGTTGCACTGTGTCGTCCAAAAAGATGACTTGCTGTGGGATGAGGCAAGCGCAAAATAGTGCTTCTGTTCCCTATGCCTGACAGTCCTTTGAACCCCAGACTTTGTTAATGTCTATTGTGTCCTTTCATAAGTCGAAACCCTGTTCAGACAGTTGGGTAATAACAGATGCAGGATAACTCTTGTTGGTGTTAGCATAATTTTCCTTGCAGTTGTTGGTGCAACCTTATAGTAATCTGAAGTGGGGTTTAGAAGTGTTAAAACCCTGAAAAATGTGAACATTTCTGTGCAAATGTTTTTGAACTACCGTTTGGTGGTGTTGGGCAAAGTTCTTATTGGTGGTATGTAAAAACATTACGTGGGATACTGGATTTACGTAAGAAGTGATGACCATAATGATGGTAACAGTACATAGTATTATAATCAAATGTGTCCTCTAACATTTCAGTGCTTGAAAATGCAGCAGATTGTTCTAGATCAGACAAGATATTATTTACAGTTTCAAAATCTCAATCATCTGAAAATGTACTGGAGGTAATGATATAATTAAGAGAAATTTTACATAAATGTGGAATTTTCAAAAGTTCAGTGGGGCCAAATAAATCATAATCAACCTTGTCTCAAACAATACCATCAGGAATTGGAACAGCTGTAATGTTCACGAAGGACAGGTCTCTTTGTTCATGATGGGTTGACGTATGAGGTTTCAGGACCAAGTTCACTTTGGAAATTGCAGATCGTTCTAGAAGATAACTTCTATTCATGAGTAAGCAAAAAACGGTCACTAGGCCAATCCAGAATAAAAGAAACAATATTCCCGTTATTATCCAGAGTTGCAGTCCTGGTGATACTAGATAAGTCTTTTTCAGAAAAGTGTAGAAATCACAAATTTGTTGCTTATGGGAAACTGGAGCTGGCGTTGTCACAGGTTCACTGGGATCAAGAGAGAGGGTATCAACATCGATGGAAGTAGCCAGATGCAGTCAGATCTATCTTAGTAGCTCAGCAGGTTTTGTTGAACTGGCAGACGTCTCTTGTAGAGGCATATTTATGTAGACATCGGTGGTAAGCCGAATTGATATTTGTCTTTCATTTGTGTTGTGATCTGTGTCAACAGGAACGAGTTCCATTTCATTGTTGGAAGTTCCTTTATTTTTTATTGGTGACTCTTCGTATGTTATGAGTCTTTCTGTCTGAACTTCCTGTATGGTAGCAATAGGAGAGCTTTGGCTACCCAGGAGCCCATGAGGCCTATTATTCAGTATCGGCCACATAGTGTTGTTTGATTAGATCAATGGAGACAAATGTCTTATTTTTTTGCCTCTTATTTTATTTTTAATTTTTTTGCCTGAAAGAGGTGGAAGAAGTACTGTTCTTGTTCCTTCAACAGCCAAGACAGGGACTGGTTTTCTGTATTGTATCATGGCCCAAATTCTTTTTTTGTCCATGATCTTTTCTCTGACCAGATCCCTGACTTTTGGGATCCAGGCAGGTCTTACCGTGACTGATTTGACTTCCCCAGTGGCAGTGCTTTTACTTGCACGTTGCTTAGTAGTTCCCGGGATTCATTAAGATCCTGTAAAACAGCCAAACGTTAATTGATGTTAAATGGTTTTTCATCCGCCACTGTGCTTTCACAATTGAGATCAGGTACCCATATTCTCGTCCCAAATAGGACCTCGTAAGGAGTGACACAACCTAGGGAACTTCTTGGCATAATATTGAGTGCCCTCTCGACCCCATATAAGTGATTGACCTAACTACCACCCAAACCTAATACTCTTGCTGTTAAAGATTGCTTTAAGTCTCGGTTTTTCCTCTCTGTGACCGAATTTCCCTCGGGTATGGTACGGAGAGGAGTACCGCAATTGTACACCCAAACTTCCCATGGCATCCTTGTAGGCCCTAGAGCTGAACGCGGGGCCACGGTTACGATGTTATATGCCAACTGCGTATGTCCCTATGAAGTCTCGCAAATCTTTTATAGCAGTTTGAGTGTTAGCCGAGCGCTGAGGCCATGCCCATAGGAAGCTAGAGCATGAATCCACTGCCACCAAAATATTCTTTTAAGCCCCGTCTGATTGTTGGGGGCCGCTGTGGTCCAAATAGACACACGTGAGTGGTCTGTCTGTTAGTAATGGTGTCTGCGCTGGACGTTCTATGGTGAAACCCTCCGTCTGCTGCTAGATGTTGCAATTTAGGTCAAAATTCTTTGTCTGCTTAGTTAACCCTTGCCACCAATAGCGCTGTTTCAATAAAGAAACCGTTGCGGTAATCCCTGTGTGTGCAGAACCTATACCCTCATGTGCAGATAGAATTAAACCTAATCTGCGATCCATGTTTGGTATTCCTCTATCCCCCACTCCTGGAATTTGAGCATATGGAATGTTATTTGCGTCTCACTTGTAGGAGTACTTGAGAGGAAAACCTTTTGGTAAGGCTATGCTGTTTTTGCGTGAAGCAATGACCGCTACCATTATCTGTCCATCTATTCTCGTTTGATTACGGCTATGGCAGCAGTTCCTTCTGCCCCCTTCGCGGCTTAATCAGCCAATGATTTCCCATCAACGTGAACGCCATCACGTTGATGACTCAGCATGTGTATCACATGAGCTCCTGGTAGTTAATTTTTCAACCCGGCTACCTGTTCCCATAGCATTTTATGCTTAATTGTGCCACCTTTTGAGTCTTTAAACCCATTTTGACTCCAGTAGTGAAGATACTCATTGTATGACTGGACACAATAAAAAGAATCACATACAGTTAGTGTGGGGATTTCTCGATCCGTATTTATTAGTGCCAGTAACAGGGCTCTTAGTTCTTCTAGCTGCGCCGTGCAGTCTCCTAGAGACTGTGTCTTTGTACTGCTAGGATGGTACTTGCCTTCCTGCATAAGACCCTTCGCAATTGCACATGCAGTGCTGTATTGCTGTTTACTACCTAAGGCTGTCTGAGCAGATCTGTCCGTGTAAGTAATGTATTCATATTGATCTGGAGGCATTATTTCATTCCGGAGAGGATTTTCTTGTTCACATTGCAGTAATTCTTGTGTTTTAAGTGTAGAGTCATATCTGTATTCTACATCTGTGGTAGTGAGAGAATTAGCCCATTGTATCCATCTTGGATGTAAGGCTTTAGCAGTAGGAATGCTAGCCTTTGTAACTGCCTCTAAGGCTGGCACTGGGGTTTCGACAATTATTTGTTTCCCCAGAGCCAGTGCTCTTTCTATCACTACAGCAGTCTGTACTGTCAGAATTTTTCCTGTAGAAGCAAAATGCATTTGTGTACAGGTGTGATTTGTATGCAATTGGGAATGTCCGACCTTCATTGAAAGTTATATCCTGATAACCCGGGGACGACAAGTATCACCAGATTGCAGACATTCACATGTGTCTGCAAGTATTTTGATGCTATCATGTCAGCTTTTAGGGAACAAATGATATCTGTAGGTTCTTGTGTCCAATGCCTAACTTAAAAATCGTTTCGTAAGTCATAGAAAGGTTTTACTTTTTCTGCGTAATCTGAAATGTATGTTCTGCCAAAATGTACAAATCCCAATATGGATTTTAAGATTTTCAAAGATTTAGGAGGTTGGAGCAGGGCACACTTTTCTAAAATGTTACCTGCCAGGCTTTTTCTTTCACTTGATAAATCATATCCAAAAATAGGACATTGAGGTGGGCTATTTAAATTTTTTTTTTTTGATAATCGTTTAATTTCTCGGATGCGAACCCGAAAATTATGTTGCTCACCCTGGTCAATGAAATGAAATGTGTGTTTTTATAGAGCGCATGTTTGCCATGGCCTCTTAGCGCTTGCTGCCATAAAGTGCAACTGGAAAATTAGCCAACCACTTGTGTACAAGTGAATAACCAAGTTCTAAGTTCCTTCCTGAACTGTAATAGGTTGTTTTGAGTTCTAAGGTACAGGGGCATGGAATTCCAAAACCTTGGGCTAGATGTCGGAAACTTCTATCGCCCCATTTCAACGTCTTTACCCATGGGACTACAAGCAGAGATGCCAATGCAGAGCGGAGGCATCTCTGTGGGATGTAGCGCTCAATGTATTGGCTGATCTGAATAGGTCCCACCCCGTGTAAAGACTTGTGTACAATACACATGGATTTAAGCTGGATCCTAGCCAAAATGGGCAACAAGTGCAGTTGTTCCCGATGACTTGACTAATGGGACTGAATTTGGGGAGTTTTAGTAGCCGCATTTTGCAAAGTCTGTAGCTTATTTATCATACTTTTTAGCTCTAAGGTAGAGTGAGATGTAGTAGTCCATTTTAGACAGGATCAGGGCCGTATCTACCATTTCCCTAAGGGGCATAGGGATAAAAGGGAGGGTCTTCCGAAGGATTTTCAAGGTGCAAAAGCAGGAAGAGGTGATGTTGTTGACCTGATCCGATAGGGAAAGATGGTCGTCGATCAGAACTCCAGCGTTTTTTACCTTCTTTACGGGCTGGGGCAAGGCCCTGCTGTCCCAGGGCACCAAGCGGAGTTCCAGAGTGAAATGTCCCTTCCAAACATAACCACTTCTGTCTTCTCGGTGTTCAATTTTAAGCACTTATTCTGCATCCAGCTGATATGGCTCATACAAAGGTTGAAACGTGCTGCCACAGTATCTGGTTTAGCCGCTAGAGAGACCACAATTTGCCTGTCATCAGCGTAGCAGATGGCTGTGAAGCCAAGGGATCGGATATGTTTAGCCAGTGGGGTAACATATACGTTAAACAGGGTAGGTGAAAGTGCTGATCCCTGGGGTACCCGACAAGACATGGCAAAAGGGGGTGATTTGTGCTCATCTACTATCACAGATTGTTGTCTGTTAAGTATGACCAAAGGATGTCTCCGGCCTTATCAGTGATACCTATTTCAGCCAACCGCTGAAAAAGTATACAGTGGTCCCCAGTGTCAAATGCGGCATATAAATCAAGCAATATTAGTATGGCGTTGCCTCCCTGATCTAATTGGGCAGGTAAACGTTCAGTGGCTGCGATCAATGCAGATTCAGTGCTGTGCCGTGACCTGAATCCATGTTGTGCTGGATCAAGTTTGTCGTTTGATTCTATAAAAGAGAGCAGTTCCTTATTTAATGCTTTTTCTAGAACTTTTGACGGAAATTGTAAGCAGGTAATGGGACGGTAATTAGTAACTTTTGAGGGGTCAAGGGTCGCATTTTTTAAAGATGGGTTTTACCAGGGAATTTTTCCAGTCAACTGGGGACTGTCCACGGTTAAGGATGTTATTCAGAAGAGGTGCCAGGTTATTAGCAACAGTATTGGGGACCATATGGGGCACCATGGCCAGGCAGGGTTCCAAAGGAGATCCTGACTTAATTGCCAAGATCATTTTTTCAACTCTATCCTGTGTGAGGGGACTGTAGGGAAGCGTGTGTGTTTGATTTGTCCATCTCATGTTCGTCTTGTCTAGTTCCATTAGTAGCAGTGGATAATTCATTGTATACTTTGACCACCTTGTTGTGAAAAAATTTAGCAAGTTTGTCGCAGAACTGTCTTGTTGAGTTAAACAGTTTGATGTTACCGAAGATGGCTAATTTGGAGACAGTCTTAAACAGTTCTCTGGGTGTATTTTTAGAAGCCATGATTTTCTCCGTTTCTTCCACAGTTAGGGCTTCTTTTACATTGCTAACTCCTCTCCATACTGTTTTTGCCAGACTCTGAGTATTCCTTCCTCCAAAGTCGTTCTTTGGCTCTGCAAATTTTCTTTAGGTTTTTCAATTTAGTGTTGTACCTTGAGGCTGAGGTCAGTCTATTTTTTGTTCTTGTACAAGTTTCAGGGGCTAGCCTTGAGAATGCCTGTTCGATCCAGCGATTGACGTGTACTACTGCTCGATCAGGATCAGAGTCCATAAAGGGGCTCTGTGATCGCATCGCAGTTTCAAGATCAAGACTGCTTATTTGTTTCCAAGGGCGCGATACCCCTGTTCTATTTGTGTCAAGTGATCCTTTATATCCTCATCTGTCAGATAAATATCATCTTCATAGGACAAGGCGGCTTCATCCAAATTCTAAAGTAACTCTGTTAGCCTAGCAGAACACAACCCAGGGCTATTCTTATACACTTGGAAACCTAGCTTTGAGAATGCTGTCAAATATCTGCTTTCAGGCGCTATATTTTGGCAGAAAAATCAATTTGAGATATCTAGTGTTTTGTATTGTTTCAGCACAATGTTATTCATCAATGTGGCACTGTGTGCATTCTGTACTGTAAATGTTTTTGCGCATGTGTTCAGATGTCTGTAGTCTAAAACGAGACCATATGAATTATCGGATTTAATTATAGGAAACAAAGGATTATTCATTGCAGAGGTGCAAGGTTCTATTACACCCAGGTATTCAAGTTGATCTAAGATCTCCCTGTCGTGTTCTTTCGCTTCTTGTATTATTGGGTAGAGTCTCTGTGGAGTTGGAGTTTTTATTGGGATTATATGGTGAGGTGCCTCAGCATCCCACCCAACATGGTTACAATATAATGCTGGAGCAAGTGCTACTTCCCACTCCTGCGCCTATGTAGGTTTTAAGTATATAGGAACGAGGTCGGAAAAAGCAGGTAAAAGTACCATTTTCCCTTTGGGCAATATATAACAATTTCAGGCGGCTAATCTTTTTCAGCTAAAAGGATGTCTTAGCCATAAGTCAGGTTCTCCCAAAAGAGACATTTAATTTTTCTGGGTTTGTCCCTCTCCATTTGGAGTGTGATTTCATGTAACCTACGTGGGACACTTACCCTTGCATCAGGTGTCTACACCGTGATATGCTCATTCAACTCCGCTGTCACCAGAAATTCCATCAGGTTCTGGCGAGCTATTGTTACTTCTGCTGCGCTGTCTAGCAACGTACGAGCCCATTCAGAAGTTGAGTCCTCATAATTCTGGGCATGTCCAACTTTAAGACCTGCTACTTTTTAAATTGAGGTTTTGATTTTTGTTTTTCTTCTTTTTTGGAGCTGTAGTCTGAAATGCGTTGTGTGTCTCTGGACTTTGTACACTCTTCTTGTCTGTGTTCTGACCCTCCTTTCCTATCAGAGTTTTTTGATGAACCCTGAAAGGAACAAGAGGAATGTGTATCAGTATCCTGATACCGGTCAGGTTTTAAAATGTTATCACGATTCCTAAGGTTGTACCTCCTTTTGGAGAGCTCCTGTTAAGGAGACCCACCCCTGGATTTTGATCTATTCTCCTCCCTCTTCTTTTGTTTTTTATTGTGATTATCCAATTTCTTCTTGGAAGAATTAGATGCTTGCTTGGTGTTATTCTTCTCAGGACCACCCATGAGTTGAGGTATCGTTGCTCTTGCTCCCATATTATCTCTACCTAATTCAGCATGGATTTCTATGATAATTTTAGGTAACTCGTGCTCCTATTGTAAAGGAGTGAAATCCCTCAGGCGTTGGCGTATTGCCACTGCTGCTGCATCCCCTTTAATGTTAGCTAATATAATAGCTGATACCTGGGCAAAATTTACTAACCACTTCATCCCTAAGTTCAGAGCAGGTTCTGCTCCATACTCATTCGTTATTTGTCTTAATACACCTGGTATTACTGCTAATGATGGGATACCATGAGTTCTGGTATATAGGGCAGTGAAAACTGTACCCCAAGTGGTACAATCCTCTATCTGGGGAGCTATCCCGTTTGGCAAGCAGATTGTTAGCATTCTTGAAGGCTTGTGTGTGTAAACAGTGCCTCTAGCTTTATTTTTTTGAGCTATCCAGAATGGCTTTTGCTCACGACTATTGGGCATTTTACCCATAACGGCGTGTAGCGTTTGTGGTGTCATTTTAGTTGTAGATCCCTGAATTTGTCCTGCTGGTGTAGCCCTCGTTGACTGAAGTGTGAGTGTTCTCATCACAAACTGTGTCCCGTTTCTGTAAAGTTTTATTATTTCTTTATGAAGTGAACGTAAGTCTGCGACTGGCATTGAGTCAATGTCTGGATGCGGTGTGTAAGCCGCAAGGACTGGCCAAGTGGCTCTGTCTCTTCCGAGCGGATCGAGTCTCACTTTTTCTTTTGTGTGTGGGAGGGAGCCTTTAAACCAGTTTATGTGCTCCTGGTAGGTGAGATGAACTTCAATGTCCTCACATGGACAGTATTCAATTGGTGTTTCATCCTCCCTGTCAAAAATGAAATGTATGTGATTGTGCATCTGCTGGTGGAAATTGAACCCATTAATAGAATACCTCTGCTCTATTTGATTCGTGTGCCTCAATCATGAATGTGACTTGTCCCACCCCTAGCTGTGACTCCATAGTCTGCCAGTTTAAAGTAAGGGGCGTTCTAAATTTTCTGAAGTGTTGATTTCCCCTTGTTGTTCTTCCTCCCTTGCTGCAGCACGAGGTGCTGGCGCAGCGGTGTCTTCGTCCGCCATTATTTTGAAGAAGGAAAAGATTGAGAGGAAACTGAGATAAGGTTTTATGCACAATAGGAACTGTTTGTCCTTCAAACTTGATAAACCTACAGCCAACATAGGATATACCTACTCAGCTGTGGTGGATAGTTCCCATCCCGCTCCAGATGTCTCTGGGGAAATGTGAGTAGGGGTCTCTGAGAACAGCACGACTGAACTACTCAGATTTGACCGTTAAATAAGTACCAAACCAACTTTGGGCACCATGTCTTGTAGTTCCTATAAACCTTTATAGGATCTGCGTGTTTAGACAACATACACTGTAGGATCGGTGTCCGGACTGATTCTAGACACCCCCACTGGGTATGTTATCCTGTATACCAGCTGGCTCACAGTGCCACTAGAAACCCCTCTTACCAAGGAGCGAATAGTTCTTGGCAACTATTGAACGTTACAATCATGATCCCTCAGGATCGTGGAAACAGTACGATACTTTTCGCTCATTCACTGGTGCTCACTTCGTCTGAGAGAGATACACAGAATAAACTTTGGGGACGTTTTTCAATAAGCATTTATTGAACCAGCGTAATTCTAGTGTAAAATAGGTGTGCTGAAACAATCAAAATACAGAAGTAGTAGTAAAAGGATGGTAGATTTCCACCATAGTGCTAAAACAATGAAATCCGGCAAATATAAAAATACATGACAAAATGAGTACGCCTACGATGCAACCTTAACTAGATGCACCTAAGTGTACATATCATGTATGTAGGTGTGAAGCCAAGAATCCCTCTAGGATAAAGTCAACCCCTTTACCTGAAGTGATAGACTGTGGACACCCTGCGAGGTATGTCAGACCACTGCCAGCTGGAGTGTCTGCGTGCATGAACCTCCGCGTTTGCCGTCAGTGTGTCCGCATGGAAGTCCTTATCTTCTCTCCTGCCTCAGCAAAGATATGGTGTTTATATACCCAATGTGGGACCCCCAGGAGATATACTTTGCTGTGTCATGTCTGACTAGGATGACGGAAGGAATGGCCTGTATACATAGTTATTATGCAGGAGATGGTAGTCCTACTGTGATTCCAAGAATCCTCATGCATAATGAATGAGGCTAGTTTTCAAAGAAAGCCCCATGTCCTTTAGGCATTACCGTAACTACGTAAAAGGTCAGTACTGAGAACCGTTATGTAGTGTAATGTCGGGAATATAGGTGAAAGTCGGGTTGCTACCTAAGCCTACATCGGACACCTGTATGAAACATAACATTACTTTGCATTAGTCTGAAGCTTTCTGGCATCCGTCTTTGCTTTCCACAGCATAAAGAGTCTACCCAAAAATTGTCTTTAAAAAAACAAAGGTCTGTTTTGGCGTGTACTATTAGCCTCATTGGGACTTTCAGAGGTTGCTACTGCAGACAAATGGTGGACTGCAGTAATTGTGGTGCACGTGGGGCCAAAAGGCAAAACCCAGGTGCTCCTTGACTAAATGTTCGCCGTCTCTTAAAAATGACTCCCCTATTGCGGCCACCTTCCTGTACCTTACTAAAAAGTTAACCAAAGTACTGGTATTAGTCAACCTGGAAAAGGCGTTCAATATGGTATATTAGGGTTATCTATTAGAAGCATTGAAAGCTGTAGAGATAGGCCTGTGGTTTCGATGGTGGGTTCAGTTGCTTTATGCGGAACCATGTGCGAGGGTATGAGTGGGGTGAAACCGCTCTGGTGCATGGCTGATGGGCAAGGAACGCAACAGGGTTGCCCCGTCGCCTCTGTTGTTCACCTTTGCAATAGAGCTGTTAGTGATATGGGTGTGACAGGAGTTGGGTAGCTGTGGTATTAGATTGGGGAACACTAGCCATTTGATCTCACTGTATGCAGATAACACCCTTTTCTATGAAGCCTACCGCGAGACACTGTACCCAAGCTGTTGTAACTACTAGTTGATTCCCCTAGCAAAATTAAGCGCCTTAACAATAGATAGGCTTCCGAGTCTAGGATTGTGTTGGGAATTGGTCCACTTCCTTTACTTGGGCATACAAGTGTCCCACACCGACGCTCAAGTATTCCATTTAAATATGGATTGAGTCATTGATAAGCTGAGGAACTCGGTTGCCTTCTGGAATACTCTTCCGCTGTCTTTGATGGGGAGACAAGCGGTATCTAAGATGGTTCTATGCCTGTACATGTTGCAGAACATACCTTGTCACATACCCAAGACGTACTTTAAATGACTGCAGTCTGCACTTGTCCTGTTATGGGCTGGAGGACGTAGAAGAATGGCTTTACCTACACTTTCCTTGCGTTATGAAGAGGGAGGCCGTGAAGTGCCCACTGTTTCATTTGTCCTAGATTGACTCGGCCCATTAACTTTCCAGTTGAGTCCACGAATGAGATTACCCTGCCTCCCGTTCTTAGAAATTGGAACAATAATGGATGTATACCAAGTAGTTGAAAGGTATCCATATCCCACCACATCTAGTATCTTTGTTAGAAGGGGGACCCAAAACTCCAATATAAATTTGTATGTGAGCACCGGGACACCATCGGGGCCTGGGGCTTATCAGGTATGTATTTGTATGTATCCACTGGGACACCATCAGGACATGGAGCTTTACTTTTATTACTCCTATCCAATGCTGCACAAATTACCTCCGTACTAAAACTAATGAAAATACGGGGGGAAATCACATCTATCATTATGGAGGGATAAATGAGTATCAAAGATGTTAAAGATAAAATTGAAGTGTTAACCCAGTCATGTGCAGGAGACAGCATTATCTAATTTTGGAGCCAAATGTTCTTTAAGGAAAGGGCTGTCTGTAGTTCTTCAAAAAAGGGACATATCTTTAGTCTCCAACACCAGGGTCAGATTTTCCCAAGCTTGTTTTGCAATTCCTTCTTCGAGAATTAGTTTATGATCTTTACATTCCTTAGTGCACCTCTTAGATTTCAATGTTGGACCCTGGTGTTTCCTTGTCAGTAATTAATTGATAGCTTTAGAGATTGCCTCATGTGCCTGAATAGTTTGTTCAAAGACAGACTTCTCGTTTAAACATATACAATCGTCACCTTTTCTTTTAATTAGTGAGCCAATAAAAACTGAAGAATCCAAACCAGACCTTTTGAGTCTAACCCGATTGTGCCTCTCCACTACCACATTTGAGGCTCTTGGTGATTCATGACTTCTCCTCACAAATATCGAAAGAGTTTATGCTAAGCATTTATACCCGCTCAGGCAGTTTTTTTTTATATTTAAGTCCAGAGGGATTTTGTGCGAATTGTATGTAAGCAGAATACAGTCAATGGTGCTCATGGAAACCCTCCATATGAAAGTAGAAAGCAGTGTGTCATTACGAGAACGACCGGTATTGGCCATTGATAGAATATATGTGACTATTATATTATGATGTGCATTGCAGTAGAATATATGTGACTATTATATTATGATGTGCATTGCAGTAGAATATATGTGACTATTATATTATGATGTGCCTTGCAGTGTAAACTATGTGTAAAGTGGTCAAGTCTCTCTACCTGCAGATCTATTAAACCACAAGCCTCTTTGTAGGGGAAGATATATTTAGTAGAATTGAGGTCCCTCTTCCAAATTTATAAAGATTTCATTTGAGCATGTATCTGTGAATTCATGATGTTTTGCTTCCACTCATTAGACTGCAGTTTATTCGCCACGCCCGCCATGTTCCATGAAAGAAATAAGACATTGGCATGAACATTGATTTGGGAGGCAGTACGGGGAGCTGTGCTGCTTCTAATGTTAATGTTAATAAAATTTGTACAGCGCACAAATACCCTCAGGCATCTTGGCGCTAGCGGACCAAAAAAAGTGTTGTTCTCAACTATACTGCTACTGGAATAACCAGGTTTTAAGCTGTTTCCTGAATTCAAGATGATGGGTAATTTTTCTGAGATATAACTGGAGAGAGTTCCATTCTTTGATGGTATTAAAAGCTACACTCCTCCCACCCCAATTCATCTTATGGATCCTGCTGGCTGCATAAGGTAAGCATTTGATGACCGCAGCACTCTGTTTGGGGAGTACCATCTAAACAAGTTCTCTAAGAACTTTGGTCCTTCTCTATGTAGTGCCTTATGTGCAATGCAGAGAGTTTTAAATTTTATCCGCTGGCAGCCAGTGGAGTTTTCTCAGTTCTGCTCTTACCGATTAAAATTTTGGAATATCCAGGATCAGTCTTGCAGCCGCATTTTGTACTGCCTGCAACTTCCTAAGAAAGACAGACTGAACCTTAATGTACAAACTATTACAATAATCAAGTTTGGACAAAACTAAGGCAGTCACTACTGATTTTCTGTAGGATTTAGGAATGAATGGCAAAACTTTCTTAATCATATAAAATGAAGACGACACTACTTTAGAGACTTGGGTCTCAAAGTTCAACTTTCCATCTATAATGACTAGTGTCATCAGTAATCCCAAAAGTGTTCCCTCCAGCATGCGAAGGTGATTGAATTGTGTTCTCTTCGCCATGAAGTCACTCTGTATCTTATAAAGATCCAGAGGGAGCAAATGTGTTACTTGTGGGAATAGGGGCTCCTTGATCATGAGACGGTCCTCTTCCCTTTGGGCGATTACCTGTGTTACTGTTCACCACTAACTCACAATTTTAGAAATAACCCAGGGGAAGGGCTTCAGTTTTCCTCCTAATATTCAAATGCACAGACTGAATGTTGTTTAAAATGGACAGAACTGTCCTAGTAAAGCGTGAACAGCGAAGGTTTAAAAGCATGCAGTCTTCCATGCTATCTTACTTGAAAATCCAACCCACTTTACTTAACTCTGCTCACAAGCAGAATTTAATCATAAAGATATTGCACATTGCTGACCCGTTTTGTCAGTCAGTGGACCACGTTATTTTCTAAGTCTCCAGGTTTCAATAGTTAGACCAAAGTGAAGGTACATCTTTTTAATATTACGATATATTGGATTGCCTCAGGTGGTAAGTGTAAAGCATCTTGTGGATCATGGCCGGTATCGAAGTTCGGATCGTGACACTTGTTGGCGTTTCTCAATGTTAGTCGAGAGGTTATGAGTAAATGGTTGCAAGCACCTCCTTTCTGTAATATCATGTTCTGCACAGGAATGAGAATCACTTTGGGAATACAACATGCAGTATGAGGTGTCTATCTGTCCCTTGTTACTGAGCCCCGTCCTTCTTTACCAGGACCTGATGGATCTGTAGGATCATGATTGGGAAAGAGCGTACCGTAAATGGTTGGATCAGTTGAATACCTTTCCTTAAAGCTTCCAAAGTGTTTTATGTAATATTAATGATATTACATTCAATTTCCTTTAAGGTAGGCTTGAACAAGTTCTCCACGCAATCCACCTTAGTGTTTCAAAAATGAAACCAGGTGTGATGCGTCTCTCCTTGTTTGTCATCAAATCAACCCACAAATCATCCTGTCTATCTTGTATTATTATATTGGATTTGGAATGTATAAAGCGCACTGTGACCAAAAATGGTATCCTGGTGCCAACTGGACCACCATGTGGAAAGAGTCGGCTGTGAAGAATCTGAAAGAGCTGCAACCCGGCTGTTAGACAGGGAAAAGCCAGATTTTGAAAGACCTTCTGAATTTTAGTAGGTCTGAGAGTAGGTCTGGGGCTGGCAATTTATTCCAGATCTGAGTTGCTTTTGCGGTAAAAGCATGTCCTCCTTATCGGACTTTTCTAAATCTAAATTCTTGGACAAAATTACAAGTAGCTGAACGAAGGGGTCTGCCAGGAGTGTATTTTGTTAGTTTACCTGTAAGGGATTTTGTCCTTTGTTGTGCTTTATGTACAAAACAAAGAGATTTGAGTATAATCCTCTCTTTGATAGGCAGCCAATGATGATCTCTCAGGGCATTTGTGGCTTTGTTCTTAGTGAGCGTGGGGGGTATAGCGCCTCCGTTTGTCTAAGTGTTCTAGGCTGTGATTTCTTCCTTTTAGCTGGAGGGGAACTTGCAGCAAGTGGGGGTAATAGATGTAGTAGTCCGCATTCAAGGTGCACAGGTTTTTATTTGGTTTGGAAATTACAGCATCCAATGGAATGTGCAAGTCCTGCATGCGCTTCGAGGGGGTAATTAAACCTTTACTAGGCTTTGTTGACTCTGCGCATGACTACTCCAAGCCTTTCTTCCACATTAACAATTTTACTATTGATTAAGCCCATGGCTCCAGTAAGATAATTTATAATAGTACTGGTACTTGAGTAAGTACTTTCCTTGCCATTAACTTTCTGCATTCATTTTCCTTTCCCCATTACAAACCTATTGATTGAAGCCTAAAGTGAAGCCTAAAGTGAAATGTGAGAGTTGGTATGGGAGCCCCCAAAAAAATGTTGGGGTTGGCCTATCCGATAGGTCGGTTTTGGAAGGGCGCAGAAAGGCTTGCTCTTGGCCCGGACTTGGCACAGTCTTTACATGGACTTGTCCTGTGCTGCTGTGATTGGGTGCTGGCTAAATGCGTCTGATGGTGCCACAACAACCAGCTCCTCCCTGCATGCAACAGAGGATCTTCGGTCCTGCAGACAGGCCCCCAGCAACTCTCCGAACGCGTGTGCTTGCTTCACTGTCATTTTTAAACATATTCACTCTGCGTGTAACTTTTACCTCATTCGTACTAGTTTAATACCCAAATAAAGCAATAAGCAACCGAAAGATTAACCTTTTCTGAATGGACTTTTCACTACTTCCACTACATCCAAATATGTGTCACTGCAGTTTTAGTAACTTTCGATCAGTTTGAGGTGGAAAAGTTTTTTTTGGTTACAACCTGCAGATTATGTAGCAGATTGATTGATTAGGTGGCAAATGCTACAAATCTGTAGTAATGCGGGAAATGCAGGGGTTACAAAATTACATAATTCCTGTGGCCCTGTATATGATATATTGTGTATGCATGGTTTATAAGTATGTTCATGATTTTAGATGACTTGACTTTAAGTGCAGTGACCATTGGGCTTTTCAGGTTTGGCCTACTTCATATGCTGATACAGCTATTGCTAGACTTATTTTTTGAGTTGGGTTACCCAAGAATGTTAACCAGTAGGTTAGCCTCTCTGGATTTGCTACAGTTGCAGGAGTATCAAGTTTTAGATCTATGTAGTGGTTTTCCATTGATAGAAAGTAAACTCAAATGATTATCATCAGTTGCCTGTTTCCAGTATGTATGCTGCTGTCCTGTTAAAAATGACACGTAGAATTTGTAAATTACAAAATCTCAATGGGTCCATTCAGTTTGATATTCTTAATGATTTAAATATCTAAAAAAGAAACAACATGCTTTCTTTTGTCATATTTCAATTTCACCTTAATAACAGGCAGTGGAAGAAATTGTCTTCACACTAACCCAACCTCATTATTATGTAGAACAACAAAACACATTTGTAAGACTCATCTGATCAACTTTTTTTAGGTCTTTGAAAACTGTACTCTTCGTTTAAAATATAAAGGCAACCCAGAAAATATTAAATTGTTCTCAGAGCCTAAAGTTAGACAGAATTGTCCCTCTGATACTCAGTAACTCTACAAGACCGGATAACCAGCAGCTATAATTAAAAATATTATGTACATTTGTTGCAGTGGATAGTCGAGTGAGGAGAAATGACATTGTCTTGGGTGCTTTAGTGAAACCTATCTTCCATAAACAAGGTAGAAATTCCCCAAATGAGTATAGATGAATAAGTTTAACTGACACTGTATCTCAGATATTTGCAAAAATACTCTTGTATGTAGAAGTGTGGATCTCTAACATCTTATAATACTGACACAGGGTGGGTTTCATGAAGGGCTGTAGATCATTATTGCCATATTGTTTTAAAATCCATATACATTAATGCGAAATTATACTGCAGTGTTGTTGACTTTTGCATAGCTTTCAATACAGTGGATAGGGATCGTCTTTGGAAAAGCAAACTTAACTGGAGAGCATCATCGTGCCCTATTATCACTTATTCAACTTTTGCATATCCCTATTGGCCTCAAGTTGAATTCGATTTATCAGGACGCTTGTTGATTAGAACAGAGGTATTAAATGGATTACAGCAAAGATGCATGCATGCACCATCTCTGTTTGGTCTTTACATTTCTGATCGGTCTTTAGCCTTGGGAAAGAAACCTATTCCATTTTTCCTCCAAGAACGGTGATATTCATATACTGTCTCTTGTATGTCTATGATCTAAATGTTTGATTATACTGAAATCAGTCTGTTGAGGAAGCTGTAGACGTTACGGCAAGGCTGTACTGATAATTCTTTGATCATAAATACAGAAAAGCGAAAGTCATGGTTTTGATAAGAAACGAGTGATATCTAAATGATTTATAAATGAGGTAAAAGTTCCGGAAGTTGTAATTAAAAATATTTAGGGCTTCTCTTTTCTGAGTATCTAAGCTGGAGGGAACACATCGAAACGTTAAAGATTACAGCAACACTTTTTAGTGGAGCGTTGTTATAGTTTAATAATATTTATGTAGGATGTTTGTCACCTTTGCTTACTGCTTATGTCTACTGAAATTATGTGCTTGGACACACAAGTTTCCCTGTAATTTAAAAAGGAAACTACAGAAACCAAGTGAGTCATGATCAAGGTGAATTGTTTGCAGTTAAAGTTTATTGCTTGGTCAGTGCTAGGATATGTATATTTGGGTTGGTAAAAGGGTTCCACCTCATGTAGCAAAGTAGAAAGTGTGGATTGGAGATAATAATATATCATCGGCGTTTCTGCCAATTGAATTGGTTTATTTGTTATTTTAGAGGATGAGGTAGAGAAAGGCTGCTCTGGTTGGTACTACAAGCCCTGTCCACTGCTTATGCTCCAATGTTATCTTTTCGCCACTCTACTCCTTACCCTATTAATAGTGTAAATGTATTGCGACTTATATAGCGCACATATCACCCGAAGGCATCAAGGCGCTTGCTTAGGGAACCCGTCCTGGTATTCCCCTGTGAGATACCCCGGCAGGGTATCCACAAGGTGAAAGCCAGGCATCCTGCCGCGAGGGGCCGTAGTGGAGATTAAGCAAGCTATTGCCCAGAGTCGCAGAGTGTGACCCCGTGAGTCGAGTAGGCACCGGAGCGAGAATTGTCAAGTCCGTGGAATTTTTTGAGCACGAGACCCGCCGAGGCGAGGAATCGAACCCTGGTCCACAGCCGATCTCAGCTTCCGGGTCTGCTGCCTCTAACCACTGAGCTACGCTTCGTACATACTTTTCTATATTCATATCCCAAAGCTTCTACTATTTATACTCCACTTCATAATCCACATATTGATAGATAGAAGACTAAAGTAGAATTATCTTGGGAGGAGGATCTTGATGTAGTTTAGTAAGATTCCTGTGTTTTTGGGTAGCAACAGTGGCTTGTTTTACAGGAAGGGTTACACAAGTTCTGTGTCTGTATTAAGTTCATTATGATTTTTTTTCCTATATAAAACATTGAAACTTTAAAAACCACATATGACTTCTTGCTCAAATAGATTGGTTGGAAATATTCTCAATCCTTTGTGGAATTAATCTGTTTAATTGGTGTTATAGGAAACCTGCAAGTTAACTATGAATTCCTTCTCCACTGTGGATGTCTGTGTGCCGCACATCACTGTTAAAATGCATGTTGGGCCCATCCCTGATTCAGCTTTGAATAATCGGGTCCCCGGAAGGGAACTAAAGTCATTTTTCCGTCCTATCAAGTATGACTTCTTATGACCTGCTTAACCATATCCCTTGCGTGTTACAGGTGTCCCTTCATCATATATATGTCCTGATGAGACCTGGACACGGATATGGGTCGAAACGTCAACAAAACATAACAACCTCTCTCTTGATCTAAATTGGATTTATATGCAGGCATAAAAATTTCGTTATTGAAATAATGCCGTGTAATTATTTGTCTAATGCACAATCTGGATTTTTCTTAACTCTCTCTCTCTCCAATCTTACTTTTTTGTAGATTGGTTCTACTTTTACTTGGGACATATTGCACCTTTGTTCTGGAACTATTTATTGTCCTATTACTATATTCTTGACAATCATTATAACTGGACATAAATACTTTTGGATAAGTTATAATGAGACATTGTTCTTTTGATGTGGCAGCTTTGATAGCATATAGTGATTTCACAGTCTGATTGTTAATTATTACAAATGAGGCCAGTGAGTCACTGTTTCCCGTAAATAGATGTATACTCTGGTTCGTGCAGGCGTACGGGTAGCTCTAGTTACAGAAATATAATCATTCTTTTTCCTGACCTACACTTGGTTTCCTTCAATCCATTTATATAAATAATGTGTGCCTAGAGTTGGCAGTCTGAAAGAGAGAGGGTCTAGTGAGCAAAGTTGTAAAAAAGTTTTTAAATGAAAAATGTTTTTCAGTAAATGTCTTTTCATCCTGCTCGCTTTCTATGAAATGTTTTCCACGCTTTCAGGACTGATGAAACATTGATCATTAATATAAGTATAGGTTTTATGATTTGTTGGCAAAGTGCATTACAAATGGTTGGGCACATCAAATTGTGAATATAACCGTACAACTGTGTAAGCGTTTACCTCTCTCCACTGCATGTACCCTTTTTCCAGGGAATAATCCCTTCTACACTTCTTTGTATCCTCAGAAATTGTGTATTTTCATCAACTGTGATGACCCCTACGCAGTTGCAACTTGAGAACTTTCTATCTTTAAATCATCACTATGCCATGGTGTGTGAATTGGGACTTCATTGTCCAGCACTGCCCGTCTGGGGCCATTTATAAGATACATTTAAATTGAGACACTTTGGAAAGATTAACATCGGGCACGTAAGGTAGGGAGTGTACACGACACCTCAAATGAAGTAGCATTCTATTGTAGTAAAAAAACAAACTTATCTGGAAACCCGTAAAAGCACCTGGTGTAAGTAAATGCTACCTTAATTCATGGATTTCATTTATCACGTGTTGCATCTTTTGCACTACGATTGTGGACAGACTTTATTAGGAGTGATTGTTTTTAAGATTTTGCGTGCTATGCTGGAAATCAGTGTTTTATAGTTTACTAGCTTCATGTACTTTAAACAGACCGGATTTGTGCTTCGTTGTGACCATGTTGGATTTGTTTGTAGCATATTTGTTCTGGATGGGTTTACTATGCCATCTGTTTTCAGACTATCAAGCATATGCTCATCCGTCTTGGACGAGCCCAAAGGAGCAGTCCCTTTAAAGTTGGTGGGTCATGTCTTTGTCTGCCATAAACCCCTTTCAGCTGTGATGAGCCTTCAGATTGAGAGAAGAAAATGCAATTTTGTTATCTATCAAGCCTTTCACAATCTTTCCTGCTCTGCACCCGCCTTGATCTGTTTTCCATGTGCTATCAGAAATGAATGTATTCTTTAGCTACTGACAGGCTTGCAAGTTGCACCAGGAGTAGTATAAAAGACGCACGGCATAAGAGGCTTGCTATATGCATCGGGGAGACTAACTGATTTACATTATTAACCTAATGTATCCATCAGACTGGACCTCTTGATTCTGGAGCTGTAAATACTGGCTAAATGAAGTCTTGTATTTACTCTTCAAGATTGTAAAGTGGGAGAGCCATACTTCAGATTTTAAAGAGTTCCTGGCTGTAGGAAATTGCACAGAAAAAGCACATCCTCTGTGTGATATTATTTTTGGTACCAATTTGAGCATTATAATTTGCCCTTACTCTTTCCTTGTTAATATATAGAGCAAACACTTGAAGGTCAGGTAGACCACGTGAAGCGCTTGCCATGTACTAGCAGAGCAACATTCCGCAAACACATCTTTAGTATCTAAGCCAAAATGTAGCATGTGCAGGAATGTTTTGTCATATTTGTTACAGTAGTAGTTCAAGCAGTGACTTAGGAAGGCCAAAATAGAATGCACTGTGACAATCCAGCTAGGTTACTCTACCCCAAGAGGCTGTTTTTTGGAGAAAAGCACTGGGATACCAGCTTTTCGTTTCATTGGATGGTAAAAGTAGTTTCACAACAAGGTTTGCTTGAGGAACCTAGAAGACCATATTATCCAGAAGGCCCCCCAATGTTCTTCGCATTGTCAGACTGTTGAAAGTAGAACCCGAAAATGTTTGGTGGTGTAGATCTGTGATTTAGTTAATCACATCTCCATCTTGGAGCTGTTCAGCTGTAAAGATTTGTCATCCAATATTTAGCACAGGCCAGTACCTGTAAAAGTTTCCTGCTGTGAATAGTATCCAGGAAAAATCTAATACATCTTGGTGTAATGAGTGTAGGATTGGACAGACACTGAATGTCCAATGAAAATATTGAAAGACGGATGCAAACCTATATTGAACAAGGCTAGTGAGAGGGAAATCACAGTTTAGGATTTACAGATGAACCTGTCACTTGAAAAAGGAGCCACTCTGACACCCACTGTCCTTTTGTGAATCCCAGCCAGTGACAATCCTATATTCCTGTTTTGTTTTCTAAGAAGAAAATGTTTAGATTATTATAAAGGTCTCTGGAGAGGGCCATTAAAGAGATGTGGTGGAATTTGTCCAAAGGAGTAGATTGAAAATGGCATGGGTTTTTCCTTCAAATTCTTTTTCCTCCACATTCTGACAATCTGATTGTCTTAGTGCGCTTTTTTACCCCTAAAATCATGGCCTCTTCAATTGTTTCATTGAATGCTAAATGTTCAAACTTAATAGTAGGAAGTACATGTTTAAATAATTTAATCTCTTAAAACTCTTTTTTTACGAAATTTAAAGTTTTGGAGTAAATACGGAAGGTTTGTGGTTGTCTTTTAGTACGATTTCAAAGTGTTGTCCAACCGATTGAAAACTTCTTTAGACACTTTTACTCTCCAGTTTAGCTAGGATAGGTCAAAACGGAGTTGCATGCGTCGCACCCTTCTGAGTTGTGGTCCTTAGGCAGACAAAGGTTACACAACTTTAACGAACCTAAATCAGCGATGTGCAGGCATATATATTCCTCCATATTATGTTCCGGAGTGTCTATCTAGCAAACGACATCATACCAGCAGTTTTATAAGCTGTATTGCCTGGCCATTTATATTGTGTCAAAGGGCCAGTTTCTAATATTGATGTTTTACACTGACTATATGGGTTATTAGAACATTGGAATGTTGAGCTCTCCATTGAAGACAGTGGAGTGCTCTGGGCTTCTAATGGCTGGTAGAAGCTCTGAGTATCAACATTCCATTGTTTGTTCACAGCATCCCGAGGGGATTTCAATGCCCTCGGCTCTGTGAGGCCTTTGTTTTACAAATTAGAACATTCTGCCCTCTAGGGTTCTAATAGCCTTAGAGCCCCCTGTTCCAGGCTCTACTGGCCATTAAATGCCTGCTCCCTTGTTGAAGGCCCTCGCCTTTAGATCGGTCCTTTAACGCTGAAACTGGCCTTTAATGGCTGGTAGAGCCTGCTACAGCGATCTCTAAGGCTATAGTAGCAATCATGCCTTTCTGAGCACGCACTTGGAAGGACCCTACATTCGAATGAGTTGCAAAAGTTTCAAGGATTTCATCCCAGCCTTCAGGACATAATATTTTCCTCAATCCCCTTATTTCCTCTTTTTGAAGCAACAAAGATTCTGCCTCATGCCGTTTCTTTACTTGCTGTTTCTTGAGAGGTTTAGCTACTAAACCTGCTAGGTCCAGAAACCTGCTTGTGGGCTTGCCTTTAGAGGTATGAGCAAACACCCTCAACAAACCACAGTTTGCACTCAGGAGGTTTTGACGTTGCTTGGTTATTGTCAAGTAATTGTTGATTTCCAGTGTTATGTAGCGTGAGGGCATTCTTAAAACCTCTGCCAATAGCGGGCATGGTCTCCGCTACAGCGAGGGCACTTATATGAAGTAGCTGGGTACATTTTGTGTAATAAATCGGGTGTCGGATGCTCAGCGTTATAAGAGAAACTTGGGATGTTGGTGCTATGTTCCATCTTCCACATTTATCAAAAGTGGATCATCCTATAGTTGCTCATTACGGTTAGTTTCTCTATCTTTTATCTATTTTCATTGGTCCTTTCTTTTCGGCAGGTGACTGCTATCACCCATACGAGTTTGAAAACGAAAAGATAATTACCAGCCTTGGCACCACTTGATGTTTTAGATGATTGGAGGGAAGCAGTAAAAAGATAAAGCCCAAACTCTTTCCAAAACATGTCAGCTGGTATAGTGCATGGTAAATAGTATAAATAAATTCATTTTGGATTTAGGACATTGCTAAGAGAGTAAAGTAATTTATTTGATCAATTGCCAAATACAAAATAGATGCCTTAGAGAGTATACACAAGATCACTGGATAAGTTTTTCTCCTTTGAGCTCAGTCCTGCAAAATAAGTAAAAAGATCGAAAATGCAGGTTTATTAGTTAAAGAAATTTTCAATTTTAAAATCTGTTCATTGCACTTGTCACACAGCATTTGTTTTAAATCACAGAAAAATAGAGTGCTGCAACTACGGTGTCGCAGGGGAAGAGTGTGTCTAAAAAAAATGAATGAATAAATCCACTCTGCTTATTGTCTAGCTTTTAGAAACGGGATGAATAAAATCATATGATGGCCACTTGCAGAATTATCATGGGATTCCTAGCAAGGCAGTATTTAGCATATGCCAATATAAACGGACTACAGCCAAGAGCTCCTTCTGTTAAAATTGCAAAGGTTTAAGGGCACAAGTCAACTGTTATGACCACTGGAATGAGCTTCTAGAGCCAGGTACACAGTGACAGAATTGTGTGGCTTTTTAAACATGCCATTCATAACAATACTTACCAAAAGAAGTAGTTACCTTCATTGCATTGTTTGCCAGTAGTTTCCCTATGGAAGACAAGTTTAACAGTCCATCACATTAACTTAATTTTGGCTCAAATTACTTTTCTTTTTCATGCTACCACTAATCTTTTTAGAAGATTTGCTAGTAATGTATATACATAAATACATTTTGTTTTCTCAAAATGTTACAGCGGTCTGCCTGATGTTGGTGTTTGAAATTTATATTTTTATCTAGGAAAAGTAAAGAGACAGACACTGTCAATCTCAATGACGAATCCAGAATAGACTTTTTTTTTAATGTACATATTATTATGACTTTCCTGTTTTCTCTAATGCCAAATTTTATTTTACAGATTATGTATTCTTTGAAAATTCTTCAAGTAACCCATACTTGATACGAAGAATAGAAGAGCTTAATAAGGTAGATTTGCTTTATTCGTTTGGTTTCAATGTGGTGTTTTGCTTGTCTGTTGCATGTTGTGGGCTGGATCACTTCACATTTCCAATAGTTCTCTTTCAAAGCTGTAACATCTTGAAGCAGTAAGTCCTCTTCCACCGGCTGTTAAAGCCATTTGTTCCTAGTCAGTCCCGCATCAGCACATTCTGGCATAATTATCATATCTATATTACGACAATGCAACTTGAAACGAAGTTTGTGGGAAACGGAGTTAATTCTACAAGGTGTGGACACATCCTAGTCTGTTAATATGTAGATAAAAGATGTGTGCCAACTATAAATCACATAACGCATCCTATTCAATAATTTAGGGTTACTATGTTGCCTAAAGCAGAGTAATCGCAATATTTTGTCATCCAAATACTCAGTGGTGAGTTACTTACAATCCTCGTCGAAATCTGAACGGGAGCCTTAACCACTACAAATGGGCAATGAGAAACCAATTCTGGCTTTCCAAATGAGCAATGAGAAACCAGTTCTGGCTTTCTTTGCCCGGTTATCCTCTGATCCTCTTCCCTGTGGTGCTGTCTCATCTGTATGTCATCCTCTAGGAAAGAGGGATGTAGGCCTAGCATTAAAAGACTACTATTTATCCGGTAGGCCTCTGGGGGAGAGGGCAGTATTTTTTATATGTGTAGGTCTTAGAACTTTATTACACTATCCATCCTCTCATGTTCATGGTTGCTGTGCTGTCTGTCCTGTAATAAAACTATACATATAATTGATGATCACCCTTTACTTGTTAATCCATAGCGTCTACATGACCAGGATGACGTAAATAAAACTGTGTTGAGGGTAATTTGCATAATTGATTTTCTGTAGCTCCATACAACTTTGAACAACATTTTAAGGCTATTCCAAGCTAAATTGGGCCACTGCATTTATCAGGACTTGAATCCTGTGTACAGGCTTGCCATACTATCCAGCTATCACTATGAGAACATATAGCGCTTAGAGTGGTTAAATCCACTAACTGTTGTCATTTCTTAGGGAACGTGCTAAAATAAGCCTGCAAAGATAAAAAATCAAATTAAAAATTAATTTTCATTCCATTTAACTCATACATTCATTCAAATATGAAGTGAATGCTGCTCAGTTTCCTCTGCTTTTGTTTTTAATTTAATTATTTTAACTACATACACTGAATACATCTCTTTAAAGATACTCCCAATACATACAGGAGTACTTCAGGATTATTCACAGGCTTACCCCAATAAATGCGTGATTCTTTGAGTCAGGGGCGTGGAATTCCTATAGCCCAAAACCCAGGACATATTGTTTGGGGTCCAGGACGTGACGTTTTTGTGTTTATTTTGTCCTTGGGACAAGTAGGCGCAGCACAAACCTGTTGGCTGCCAGATTACAATATCACATTATGGATCAGGGACAGGCATTGCCTGCAGTTAAGGTGATAGTTCTTCCCGTATGTTAATGATGTTCAAACTTGAATTTAAGGTTCATTTAATACAAAGCATTCTTTATTAGGGTGAGCTTTCTAAGGAAAGTTGTAAGTTCAGCCTCCACTACTGACCGTGGTTCCAGTATAAAAATGTGTACACACGTTTGGAAAGTTTAACAATATAAGGCTACGTATAATGGTATGCTCTCTGATGAGATGCAAATATATGCAAAAGCTTGAAAGCAAGATTGATGATTCTTTGATTTCAAAATCAAAGGCATAAAAACAAATGCAGGTAGGAAAAAAACTTTTACTAAACTACTGTGAAATATTAGGTACCATTTCTTTGAATCCTCGTTTAGCAAAATGTTGATGCATGCTAGTATTTCCCAAAAATATTCTTTTAAAAAACTTTTTAAAAAAAATATTTATTTATGGTATTTGTACATTTACATAAAATACAAAAGGGAATCATTATATGGGTTGCCAGCCTGTGAGGATACAGGGTAAGTGGTTCATGGTAAACATATTGGTTGGTAACCCCTTTGTTGGTTATACAGTGGTGGTAGGATAAGAATAGGAGAAGAGAAAAGTGAGAATAAGTGTAGAAGAAGGATAGTACAGAAGCAAATTCGATAATACCTAACAAACAGGATGAAGGTTGCATATAGTTGATTGGTACCCAGTTCATAATGGAAAAATCACTAACCAGTTCCAACAAAATTATAGGGATTATGAAAATAAACAAGTATTGGCAATGCCAATGGGTAGGACTTTGGTGTTCGTTATGTCAATGCATGTCTTGTGTTGATGTGGATTTTGTAAAACTATATTGTTGTGGGGGCTACCGGGCACTCGCCATTATAACAAACATTGGCAAAAACAAAAATATTGTTGGTCTCAAAAAACAAACATTGCCACAGTCACAGTTCCCACTAACGTGCGTGCGTGGGCACGCGCGCACGATGGTCACCCGGAGCGCGCAGTGTCCTGGATTCAGCGCGCACACTGGGACACATCCCCACAAGACCGTTTGCGCCGCCGCTTTTTAAACGCGAGCGGCGCGAAATCCAGGTGTGAGGCAGAGACATGGTTCTTGCAGGCGCGCAAAGCCCATTGTGCTTAAAGGGCTTCTGCTTCAGGCCCCCACACCCCCGTCGTGTCAGCCCGGCTGAGACCGCTTCGGTGCACACAACAGCCGCACCGAGTACTTCACGGGTCTTTAAAAGACCATTTGCATGTAAATGAACTTTGTTGTTTTTTCGCCCCTGCATCTTCACACTTCCTACTGCCTACTGGGATTAAGAGGACTTCCTGTGCAGAGGCCGAGTACCTTGGCATTTACACTTCGTCTCTGGACTGGAGCATGAGGAGTTTCTGGCGTTTAGATACTTTGTGAACAGAGGATGGTACAGACAATCACGACCTTTTTGATACAGTCCAGGGATTACGGCATGGCTCTCTCAGTGCCATTCCTTGTCCTGGAGCAGTCTGTTCACGATCAAATGCAAATGAAGGATTCTCCGTGTGTGTGAAGTATGAAAAACCCTAGGTGTGATATTTGTGGTAGGTGTTAGTTTTGTGGAAGGCCTTGGAGAAGACCTGTATTTTGGACTCCTCTTCCCATTTGGTCCCTGGACTACCAAAAGTACTCCGGCCCTCATCTGCAGTCTGCAAAAGTCACTTCTACTTCCTTGATGTCTTATCTGGATGCAGGCTCAGGAAAGCCTCAGCACTTATTCCTAAAACGCGCCTATGGTGCCTTTTGGTCTTCTTGCAGCAAAAAGCTTCACAAGATGAGCAGGCAGACTCGTGATGGTCACGTGGGTGGCAGAGGTCACGGACAAAGTCGGTTTAATAAGAGAAATTTACTATTGCAGTTGTGCCAAAATATAAATGACGCTCTCCATACCGTTCACATAAAAGTCATTCTCATATGACCGGGTCCAAGGCTTCTTGATCCTATTCCACTCTAAAGTGGCCGGAAGTCGTATGAGGGTCTATAGAGTGAAGCAGCTGTGGTTCGCACAAACAACTCGCATTTTAACTTATTTTTCCACAGCCTCGATGTCATAAGGAGCGCATTGAAACCGAAACTGCCATTTCAAATAAAAAGAACTTGCAACATCCAAACCGAAAACTAGATAGCAGGATCGTGCACAGCAAGAAATGTACCTCCGCACATGCTGCAAACTTAACTCTTACTGTGCAAAGTTCCAGAATCCAGCCATGTGCCTCAGTTGAATGAAAGGAAGCGGAACGAACAGAACCGTTAAATACCAAAATAACTTGCCTTCTGAAAATGCAGAAAAAAACCTACTGCTTATGAGTGCGTTATTAAAAAGAAAAAAAACAGAAGAATGTTGTCATCTTCTTTTCCTCCTTGTTGCAGTGTTATTACTTCTTCTTGACACACCATGCATTTACCATTAGGGCGTCACTAGACTATCCTTGTATTGTTTAAGGCTCCATCCAAGAAGGGGAAACGACAACAAAAAGAATCAATCAATTCTTGTTGCGATTTTCACTACTGCTAAAATCAATTTTGAAGTGCACAATATATTTAGCCAAATGTAAGAAACTTTAATCCTTTATTAAAAAAAAATTACTATCACGTTTGTTAAATAAGCTTTTAAGCTATTAGCAAAATTGTTTCACAGCAATAGAAACCGTTTTTTTTTTAGTGTAGTTCAATTGCCATCAAGATGTAAACCAGGAGCAGAGACAAAGCATAGTGCACCACATATCGGCGAGTGTGAAAAATCAAACTTGAAGTGAAGAATTAAAACTCCTAGCTGCTTTCTGTTTTAAAAATAAAACTGTGCCTAATGATGAGTAGCTCTGACCCCTGCGTAACGTAAGATTTGGCACTGTTGACTGTCGACATATTTTAATGCACTTTGGCAGAGTGAATAGGTTTGGCTTACAAATAGTGAAGTCACAGAGGGGCCTGGCAGACTATGCACGCACAAACACAGATCCCCAAGCACAAAGAGATAAAGATGCAAGCAGACAAATGGACATCTAGGCATACCAAGACATATGTGCATCAGAGCAAACAGACAACACATATGCACCTACAAAGGCACACATGCAGTCTCAGACATACAGGAAGAGGAATGCACGACTGTGTGATTAGATGGATAAGTGTGCATCTGTGAATGCACAAAGGATTTAATTTATACATGTATACACATGGGTGCATGAATGGATTACCAAATATACATTTGTTGTTTAGGACTTATTTTTTGGCTTACAACGGATTGGATTTGTTTTTACTATGATGCGATTTTGCAATTGTTTGCGTTGTAAGAGCAGAGAACAAAGATGCTGGCACTTTTTCTGTGGTTTACGTTTTACTACGATATATGCTTAAGAAGCAGGTTCTAAACTTCAGTCTCCTTTAAGAGCATTCGGCAGTGAAAATATCAAACAAAACATTTGAATGGGACAAGAGAATACATAAGTATTCACTACACGCCTTTATGGAAAGCAAGTCTGAAACACATTCAGGCAATTACAAAATGTGTGCCCTATCCTGGTATTTGTGAAGAAACAACCCCTTTTTCAATCATAGATCAATGGCATCTAGAGTATGCACATAATGCCTTATTAGCCAAGCACTGTCCACAAAACTTATAATAATTATATAGAACAACCCTCAGACACTTATAGTATAGTAGGGAATTATCCAGAGAGTGAAGCAAATGCAGCGGCAAAAATACTCTAAATGCTGGGCTCCACCTCAAACAGCACTCCCTATAGCTTATGACGGGCTACAACAGAGGAGTGCAAAACAAATAATTAGAAGGAATAGTCAATAATACAAATTAACACGCATTCTACTTTTGAATACACAGTATAACTAGTTACTCAGGTATTTTGTTTTAAGGGAAAATAACGAAGTTCAATGTGTGGTTATCATAAGATTTTTTGTCAACATATCTGAAAAAGAAAGTGCAAAGAGAATGTTTTACAGCAATTTAAATCCAATAAAAAATACACTTGTCAAAAGACCTCTAGTGGGTAATACTGAACAGTGGGCTTTGGGGTAGGAAATTGTTTTTAATTGGTTGGTTCTAAAGTCAATCTAGTTAGCTAGTTTCTTACTGGATGGCTTTTGTCGTTCTTGTGTTATTTCTTCTCCTGGACCATAGTTTCTCTACCACCCTTTTGATTGGATGACTTGTATCCTTCCACTGCTCATATTCAGATACTGAAATTATTATTATTTTTAGCACCACACAGGAGTGAGCACATGTGTTTTCTTGAGTTCTCTCCTTTGACCTGTATGTTGACTCTCTGTTCACCCTTCTGCCCCCTATTTTTCCGGTCAAATAATAACTTTGGTGATAAACGTTGCATTTCATAAAAGCACACACAGTACATCAACAGCACCTTAAATATTATATAGTCTCTTAAAATCTACAGACTAATGTTGTCCTGGGCACTGTCCCAGAGCCCCTTTCCTATCGAACAGGGCTGGTTATTCCCCATTTGACAATTAAGGTGACTTTCAGACATGGTCCATGCTAGTCACCATGCAACAAAGTTTAATTCCGGCCTTAAGAATCAATATGAGGAAGCCTGACTGACTAAGGCAATCTTCTCTGACCGGGGCAGCCGCCGAGTTCAGAGAATACAGAGGCATGTCTTCTCAGGCTCCGGTTTCACAATGCAGGAGGGTTGTGGCATCTAGCAGACCTCTCTGGATGATGCATCGGGACAAACTATCTCTGACGGGATATCCAGACATTACTCCGTAGCTTGTATGTCTAATTGTAAATATGTTATGTAATTGTGTATATATGTGAACTCGTATAGGCTCACAACATTCCCCACCCTATGAACAGTCCTTGAGCTGAGGATCTTCCGTAAAATCTTATTATGATACCACCATTGGAGTCCTGTGCTTTTCTAATCCCAAAGTGTACTTGCCTGTGTAACCAATTCATGTCATTGCGTATGTATCTAAATTGAAAACCTGCCTTAAGACACTTCATGTGGCATTACATGTGTGGAAATGCACTCTCTTTTCACTTTTTTAAGCAAAGGTTTGGAGTGAAACTTGGCGCTCCACCACATACGCTGTCTGGTTACCGGCGCACATAGCCTTAGTTGCAGCGCACAGAGACCTTATACTGCCGCACACAGAGGAAAAAATTAGAGGGAACATTGGCCACAGTAGTTTCTGTCGCTGAACAATACTACTTTTTGTGTGAATATGCTCCTTGTGAAAGCTGAATGCTATCACTCGCAGTCCAGCAATTGTATTGAAAAATGCTTAGCCAACTATCTTTACAATCAGATGCCCCCATTACTATTACAACATTTTAATACAAAAACCCAGATTTAGAACTAGATTTGATATTTCTCTTGTATCAAAAAAGAAATTAGATAAATACATATATTTCAGTCTATATACAGTTCAATTAATTAAAAATGTTTTGCCATTACTGTATAACGAAACAGCCCTATCATTCATTCAAACTTCCTCATTCATCCTTCACTATATTTTGCATTATACAGTATTTCAATATTGCACCTTTATTGTGATAAGTTCTTCCTTATTTATTTTATTGACATTTTAAAGTTTAGATCTCGCATGGAAGATATTTTTCTTTTGTTCATATAGTGACAGCATTGTTCACTTTGATACATTTTCAGGTATTCTTTATCATTATTAAATAAAGTTATTTTTTAAACTGTGAGGACTGTTTGAATTAATATTTCATATCCATCATGGCTTTGTGTTCCCATCTCATACGTGCGTTTCGGCCTAACAGCCTTCGTCAGGAAGCCATGTATTTTGGGAAAAATACCTATAAAAACCACATACAGCAATAGGGATCTGGGTTAAGGTCTCACAGCCCTCCAAAGTATTTTAGTAGCAGCTGTGGTTTAGTTTGTGCGCCACGTTCCAGATGGGCCACCTTGTATCCCATTTCTGTGATTAGATAATCTGTGTCCATAAATACGTTCAAAATCTTATGTTTCCAGTGTGCCACCTTATTTATATCCTGTATTTACATAAAAGAATTCACGTGAATGGATATATCAAATCCATGTCCGTGGATGACGGAAGTCGAAAACAAGAACCCAAGGAAATAGCCTGGGGAACGTAAAAAATTAAAAAAAGAAGGAAGAAGTGGCAAAGCTTTCCAAACACTTAGAGAAAATGATAGTATATTTTTATTCACACGTTCAGTGCTAACTGGAAATAACATAGAGAAAGGCGTCTGGCTCTGCGTGACAAATAAGTGTAACACTATGATCACATGCCGTTACCTCCAGCTACCAAATCCTATAGAATTGTCCTAGAATGTTTACCTATATATATGAGCGGTTCCAGGTGTTGGACTTGGACAATCTCTGGTTGGCAGTCCATAAAATGCAAGGCCAGTGCTCCAATGCGAGCAATCAAAGATTGCATTAAGGAATTACTGCAATAATTGAAGAAGAAAGATGTAGGGGTGTACCCCCTATATATATATATATATATATATATATACACCACCGTGTTCCCACTGGCTAGTGTATTCGCACTTACCCTGAGAGAAAAGCAGGCAGAATAGATTGTCAAGAGAGCTTAATGCGATGGCATAGTATGGGCTCCAGAATGGTGAAAATAAAAGTAAAGCCGATAGTAATTTTGAGGATTGATATTTATACAGTTTCGATCCTACTTTACATAAGGCACAGGACATTTAAGTCTCTTACCTGAAAATCGAATGTAGTGGTGCAATAAGGACTTCTTTGTCAAGGTTCGTTCCACTAGCTTGCAGGGAACTATTTCCGGGCGTCTCAACGGTTGGGTGCTTGTATCCAATATTCCTTTGAAGCAGATCTCGCCTCATTTCTACGAAGCAGATGGAGCCTTGATATACCGCAGGTACGCCAGTGAGTAATTACCATGTTCCTTTCAGGACACTGGTGTGCAGGTTTTACCTCGAGTTAATACGTATGGGATGAAATCTTTCTATGCAACAGGTACGTGTCGCCATCAGGAAACAAGTGCAGTAGCTACACCCATCTTTTATGGACTATGGATGGCACGAAAGCTGACTTGCGGACTATGATTCTTAAGCGCCTCCGCAGAGCGCTAGAATGGAAACTCTCTTCCGGGTTGCCCTCAAGGACGCGTTTGTGTGGACCATATTAGGGTGATCTTGCATCGTTAAAGGAACCTTTTAAAAACCACATAATACAAGAGATGTGGTGCATATAAAGGGTAATAATAGGTAAGCCAGTTATTCTAATCTCAATATCTAAAAAATAATTATTAATCTACTGGCTAAATCCCAAGCCTGATCTAAACATCACACTAAAATGAGAGACAGCCCACAAACTCTCTATAATGGCGGCCATATTGAAGGAGAAAATCTTCATTGACAACCGAGAAGATTAAAGGTACCCCGGAAACTGAAGCAATGTATATATACACGCCAAATGTATTTTACTGGGTGTTGATTGATATATAATGATAACTCTGACACCCTAAAGAAAAGTGTTTCATTTATATAAAAGAGGATGCTTAAAACTGGAGAAAGTTTATATGAAAATATTACATGACTCTTAATTCTTATTAAACCTTGATGATGATTACTGCTGAATATGATAGAACTATGCAGCAAGTCAAACTGTAAGAAAATCCATATGGAAGGTATAGCATAATGACATATCTGATTAACCCAGAGGTTACAGAAAAAGCACTCCATCGTGTAAGTGCAAGCTGGAATATTACATGAAGTTTCACAGAGAGTATAAAGCCTGGCTAGCATTGCAGTCCGAAAACTAACCGCCTAAATGTACTAGATCACCCTATAGGGGAGGAAAAGATGACACAAAAAAGGGTAGGGATCAATGAAATCATTTGGTATTATAGCTGATAGCCTGATCCCAAGGGATTTCACTGTTCTTACCTCTTTAATAAGCATCCAATATGAAAATCCTGAACAAGTCTATGCATTTTCCTAATTTCTGCACTTAAACAGCCTACCTATGTGTGGATTTTCACCCAAATAATCCATTGTATGTGATCAGGTGTATGTAGTGCCTCTATGTAATGCTTTACTAGTGGTGCAGCTAGTTTTTTTGTTCGTAGGGCTGACCGATATTCCATCAGCCTGGTATTCATGGTGCGTGAAGTTTTCCCCACATATCTCCGCTTGTAAGGGAACAACAGCAAATATATGATATTACTAGTTTTGCAGTTTGTGAGACTTTTCAGATTGACATTGTATCCATTGATGCTCCATTTAGCTGCTTGAATGGCAAAATTACACGCTTTACACATCGTGCATTTGAAATTTCCTATGGGAAGATTGATATCTATAGTTGTTTGGATGGTAGGCTTCCTTTATTCAATAATGATAACTAATATCTGAAAATGTATCAAAGTGAACAATACTGTCGCCATATGAACAATAGAAGAATATGCCTTCCATGTGAGATCTAAACCTTGAAATGTCAGTACGTTAAATAAGGAAGAACTTATCACAATATAGGTGCAATATTGAAATACTTTAGAATGCAAAATATAGTGAAGGATGAATGAGGAGGTTTGAATGAATGATCGGGCTGTTTTGTTAAACAGGAATGACAAAACATTTCTAATTAATTGAATTGTATATAGACTGAAATGTATGTATTTATGTAATTTCTTTTTTTTTTTTTCAAACAAGAAAAATATCAAGTCTAGTCTTCTATCTGGGTTTTGGTATTTAAATGTTGATGCCCCCATTACAAATAAAACATTTTAAGACATAGTTGCCTAAGCATTTTTTAATACAAATGCTTTGCTGTCCCTGGTTTAGGAACTCCACCGAGTATCAGGGGAACCCCTATATATGTATAATTGATCACTCACAGTCCAGTCAGGTAGTAGATCGAGAGAGAGAGATAGAATTTCAATAAAAACAAAAACTCCAGACATGAATATCAGCCCAATTCTTAAAGTCACAAAAGTGCACCCATGGTATATGTAGTGCAGATTTACGGCTTTCATGAATTCACAAGAATTTACAGAAGTATGTCAGGAAATTGCACTCCTAGAAAATATTTGTGAACTTCATTTTAGCACTAGCAAATAGTCTTGTGTAGATTTCCTGATGCCAAAATCTGTTGCACTGTAACAAGTTCACTTTCTGAACAACCACTTGTTTTCCCCCAACCCTGGAAGAAGTTTTACCTCTGCCCTTGTCAGGAGTACATTTCCAACCTTCTTCTATATGGGAAAAATATTGAAGACAAGCTGATAAAAACACACAAAACATGCAAGTTAGTAGGTTGGAACAAACTCAAAAAGGGCATTCCAACCATAGGGAACTATTGCTTACGCAACCTCCAGTCCCAGTATGTAGATCTGTGGAAAAGTGGCCAAACAAGGGAATTGCTAGTATTCAAACCCCACTATGGTATGAGCTCTGGCATAATCAGAGAGGTTATTATCAGTGTTATTATATAGTGAGATTTCTGCCATAATTTGCACCACAATACATGACCGCAAAGGGACACGTGGATTTTGTTACAGTACAAGTAGATTATGAAGCAATCTGTCCCATGGACAAGTAGATATTTTATTAAATTCCTCACCCCTGTTGACTGAGGTATTAATTTTGTTTTTAGTGGTAGTTTCAGTATACCCAGCTAAAGGTGTCAAACATTGAACTATATTCCTCCAGCAGCTGTATTAATAAACTATACAGGTATATTAAATTAGTACTTGGCATTCTAACAAAATAATCAACTGCAATTTGCACCCTTAGCAATCCCGGACTGTTATTTGTGGTCTAACGTTGAAAGAAAAAGAGCTATTGACTGGTATTTGATATATCTTGTCAAACATGTGATGTCCCCTAGTACACGCTTGCAATGCTTAGCTTCTCAGATGTAAATGAAAGCATCCTCCATGACATCTACCATGGAATTGTAGTATTTCCTCTAAACTTAATATTACCTAGCCATTTGATTGCCCAAAAAATCAACGATGCAAAAGATTTCTTTTCTAATCCAAAAAGTCCCCTTACATCCATGCACCAACACCTTTGCATTGTAGTTCTGATAAGTTCTGAATTTAAAGCTAGTTGTCCAGTCCAAATTCTGATTCAGGTCTTCAGTGTGAGACTTCAATCTTAAAATTCACTTTCACTCCTTGCAATGCGGTGTTTGTATCCAATTTCTATCACTTATTTTGATCCTACCTTTTTCATAATGGTCCAATTTATAGAATTTACCTGATGGTTTATTAGAAACCAAGGATACAACATCTGATAATGTTTGTGCTTTTTAAATGCAAATCTTTTCATCTCCGTGTATTGTCTATTAAAGATCTTGCGACTACTCTGTAACCTTCACATTACCATTATTAGCTGGCTTGTTTATAATCACATAGTTGGTAGGCAAAGTTCTCCAGACCTCCTTTTCTCCAGTCCAAGCACTGAGGACTTTATCTACCAACAGTGAAATTATCAGGCCCACTAGAAGAAACATATAGACTCAAATATGAATGAATACCTCTGAGGCTTTACTTAATCGTTCTAATAATTTTATAATAGCCAGGGTATTCCTTGAACAAACACATTCATTTTTATACATAGTTTTTATGTAGTTTTTTTTATGTATATTCAATCTACACCTCTAATCTCCTAAGTCTCTCATTGCTGTTAAAAATTCTACTTGATTTTGAAAAACAGTTTTCATTGTCTTAGACAACCTACTGTGACAGTTACCTTGCATTTATTTGAAGGAGAAGCGGTCCGGACTATAATATTGCTCCTTCAGTGTATTTATGGAATCGCTAAATCATGCAATGATGAGTCAAAACTTTCTAGAGAACAGCTTTTCACATATAAGGTTTCCTACATCTCATTCTAGTTCCTCAAATTGTTACAGCGCTAAACAACCACTTTCTTGCTGCAGTTTGTATTTAAAAGCTGAACTTAGTTTTCGCCTGATACCATTTTCGAAAATTTTACTCCAAGCTCAAGAAGTGTTTAGAAATGTGTGGCTTTTTCAAATTTATAGTTACTGTTTGTTACATACTTTTTTCACTGGGCTACAAACTTTCGATGTAGAGCTCCTTAGAGGGCAATGAACTTGCTGGAGAGACCTGCATCTAATTTGCAAGCCATAACTTGAAATCCCAGCAAGGTTTAGTCTGCTTCTCATTGTGTGATTTAAAAGTATAGTATTATTGAGATGTGCAATAATCCTGCTGTGTCTCTTTGATATGTGTACATGCTATATGTGCAGAGTGTAATATGCTGTTCATTAGTAATGTTGGGTGTGGGGATGGGTCATGACTACCGAAAGGTGAAGTCTTGAGTGGGTGATGTCCCTCCTCCCTCAACAATGCTAAGAGCTTATTGCACCCTGCGCAAGTGCATTTGTGTTTTATTCCGTGGGCTTGTTTCATGCGCATTTATGTTAAAGGTTTTTAACCAAAAGCAAGGTTTTAGACCATACATTTGAGCAAGAAGTTAAAATAACATAGAAGAGGACTCGTGATTATTAATAATGTTATTTCCCTGTGTAAAGCAGTTGTTACATGCAGCCTGTATGGCATTAAACAGTTTTTTGAATGTCAGTTTTGCTGTACTGTGGTAATAAACTTTGAACTGTAGTAATGATTGTGCGCATGTTTATTAGTGCAGGTGCTCTAAACATGTTCTATTGCACCACATTTATTTTCACTGCCATGGCATGTTTGTACTATATCTAGGTGTTAGAGTGTGTGTATGTATGTCTATATATAGTAACTGAAAAAAACAAAAGCTTCTGGGGTGTTATAGATAGGTTCACGTTTTACCCACACAAAACCATAGAAATTCAGCAGTTGTAGTTACACTTATGGTTATACTTCTCTAAAGAAAGTATATCTTATGCCATTAAGTACATTTTGGCCTCGAGTTATAGTTTCTTGACGTAAGTATAACTATAACAATGAATTTCTATGATTTTGTGTGGGTAAAATGTGAGCCTAACTATTATATCCCTGTAACCTTTGTTTTTTTTCAGTGAATATTGTATATATGTTTATCTACAAACACAAAATGTGGTGGTATAGAAAGTCACATTTTGCAGGGAATGGTGAAATGTGGAAATATAGATAACCTCCTTATAATGACTGCCACAACTCAAACAACTCTGTAGACCTTCACCATTGTAAAGAGGTCTAGGATTAGGCAGCATGGAGGGCCAAATTATGCAGCAAAGGTGTTTGTGGCAAAAAGCAAATTATGCACCACTTTCTCTGAAAGTATTTGTTTCAGCCAGAAACCACGTTGTTTATGAAATGTGGAAAATATATGGCCTATGTGGCATATGTGTTAAATCTGTAATTATGCTGTGTTACAGAATCACATAAATACACTAGCCCTCTTGGTTGTCCATTTAAATCAATTTATCCATAAAATATAAAATTGATCAAAACCTTAACAGGAAGTGTGTTGCATGCCCCCCATTTTGCAATCTCTGGCTTTAGTGACCTATACAAAGCATTTGGAATTCGGCCTCGTGATTTGTCACCAGAACCGCTAAACGCAATATTGGACCATATTCTACATTTACCCTTGTGTTTTCTCTCTTAATATATATACACTGGAAGGTTTTGGTTCCATATAAAGAAAAGTTATAATATATCAAGGAGGCTGATCGCAACCAGTTAATAGTGCATGGAAACTCCAAACATGAGCTCAATCTGGGTCCCTACAAATTCTTCAAAGGGGATTTGCCATGACCTCAAACTTTGCCCCTTCGTCTGTCCCTTTCTACCAAATTCATGCAACTCAACAGACCTAGTTTGTTTCTACCAAATGTGGTACACGTCCACCATAAAAAGTGCCTACATACTGGACTTAATTAATATTGTGTCTAACATGAACCTAAAGTAAATAGGATAAACACCTACAAACTGTTTATTGCCAAATATTGATCTAATATAGTCAGAAAAATCACTTGTACATGGCGTTCCATTAATGTTATGTAAAATATAGGCCCACATAGGTGCAATGTGATGTTAAATGCACTGCCTTTGTGCTGTTTCTGGACTATCAAAATTAAACTTCATGTGTACTTTTAATGGAAAGAAAGGTTGTGTTCATCTACTTAATCAAACTCTAAGCAACCTGTGGTCGGAGGTGGTGTGGCAATATTTAAAATACAGCAGTGTCATTTATACAATTTCGGGATTTTTGGTCCCGCTTGTGATGCAAAATCCCTATAGTTAAACCATGAAGCTATTGTGTGTAGTTACACCGCTCTTCGTGGCATAAGTATAGTGCAGGAACAACCAGAACATGGGAAGCTGTTCCCGGCAGTTGTGTTTCTCCCAATTTTGTTTAGTGCAACATGCAGGCATGTGTCAAAATTTGAGGCAGTCTAAACTTTCTGCTAAAATGTAGTGCTAAATAATTAATTCTTATTTTTATAATTAAGAATAATTTCACTTTTTTTATTTCATGGATTTGCACAAAGCAAATAATGCACATTTTGCTCACCCTTGGGTACAAGTCGGGATCCATAGCATGTTATAAAGCCACATTTAATATGCGTATGTTATTTGTAGCATGCTGGCGTTACACATGGCTTCACTGTAGCCACTGCAACATTGCCGCAGGACATACGAGACCATGATTCAAAACATTACAGCGCAAAGTGCCAAAGACTCCTCGATGAGACTGGTCTAAGTTGAACGTTCACTCCGTGTCCTGTTCGAGATCCAGAAATCATTCAAGAGGTCAGTCTTTGTGTGGATGAAAGTCCTCAGGTAAGCTGAAGCAAGAAATCCAACCTGGACTCTGCCCCTTCCTGTCATTCACGATCCCCTTGAGGTCCCTTTGTCTGCACCATACATTCGATCTCGCTCCTGGAGTCGCTCGACCTTAGAGATGATCACTTATTCCGCCACAACCTTGGGAATCACTCCGCCACTCCTAATTAAATCGCAGAGGTGCAGGAGACCATGCTCAGACTCTTTGGATCCTTATTGACTCCCTCTGATGCGCCCATGGGCCCCACAGAGCCGAGCGGTTCTCCATCTGGATTACCACTGGTGGGTTCACCCTTGGCTCCGGCTAGATCCTCAGTCACCACAATGGGACTCTCTCGAGCTCCAGTCCTGGCTCTGGTGGGTGGTCCACGCTGGTTCCCCGTACTTAGACACTCGTATGAACTTTATCAACACTGGAAGACGAAGCTCCAGAGTCTGCACCAGTATGACCGTGACTGCAATTGGATGCCATTGAGGCCCTACTCCCTCCACTTGATCTGCTTTCTTAGAGACACACATCCTGCATTCCCTGTTTAGCATTGATTCAGAAAGTTACTACGATGCGGGTGATGAAATTGGCCAGCCATATCATGAGGAAAATTGGAATAATGAACTGCAGGAGTCTAGTGGCCTTGCTATCCGCCACGGAGTTGAATTTCCTCTCATCACCTATTCTTGCCACTAAGGAGAGTGCTACCAATTGCCATGGTGATGCGTAAGGTGGCTGAAGTTCTTGAGCTCTGGATCCCCACCTTGGAGTTCAAAACCATAGTTCTTAAATATATCCGACAGCTGGGGTAAACAGCCACTGAGTCCCTTAGTTTTTAACACGACCCTTACAGATGCATTGTAAGGGGCATGAGCCAAACCTTGCTCTGGCCCCCAGGTCAACCGCTGAATTGCATGACGTGACCACTGTGCCCAGGGGACCCTGCATTTTGACCCTCACTCCCACCGAAAAATTGGGGGCGCAGTGTCTGCTAGCAAAACTATCCCCAACACATTCCCAACTATTGCTCCTCTCCTCTGATAGGGAATCAGAATGAGTGGTGACGTTTGAAAAAAGAGTTGTCTTATCTACCAGCTTAGCTCTTCAGACTGTGAATGCCAGCTGTCTACTGGGGCACTGTTCACACGCCCTTTGGGATATGGTGGCTTAAGTTCTCCCAGGTGTTCCTGAAAATCTCTAATATGTCCTTGCGCAGGCTATACAGGATGGTGGTGATGCGGCCAAGTTCATAATTCCTTGTGGCCTCGACATTACAGATTCTATAGGACGAGCTATTGGGACCAGTGTTACCATTTGCGGCCACTCTTGGATGAGGTCCACTGGTTTTCCACTCTATGTCCAGTTGTCCCTCATGGACACGCTGTTCATCTGGACTCATTTGACATATCATCCCTACTGCCCCAACTGTGGGTTTGGCAGAGGAGAAGTGTGGCTCACTGGTTAGAGGAGGCAGACCCTGAAGCAGAGGTCAGACCCGGGACCAGGGTTCAATTCCCGACGCGGCAGGGTCTTGAGCCCAAATATCCACGGACTCGATAATTCTCGTTTCGGTGCCTACTTGAATCATGGGTTCACACTCTGCAGCTCTGGGCATTAGCCTGCTAAATCTCCACTACGGCCCCCCCGCGGCGGGATGCCTGGCTTTCACCTTGGGGGAAACCAGGACGGGTTCCCAAGGCAAGCGCCGAGATGCCTACGGGTAATCGAGCGCTATATAAGAACGCATAATAATAATAATAATAATAATAATAATAATCTCATACAGCCAGCCATTCCAACCTTCACAAGGAGCAGATCAGTTTTTTGGTCAAGGCCCTGGTGCAGGCTGCCCCTACTGTCTAGGTCCGGAATCTCCCAAAGTTGGTCCTGGAGGGCCGGATCCATGCCAGATTTTTAGCATATCCCCATTTGGATAAATGTAGTTATTACAAATATCTAGCATGGATCCAGCCCTCCAGGAATGACTTTGGAGAACCGTGGGCTAGGTCAGCGGGGGCTGCCCACTCTGCTACCTCCCCGCCCTGCAGCCCCACCTGCCAAATCCCTTTAACATGCCCTTAGTCGAGCGCAACCACCCAGTGGGAGAACATATTTGATGATTCTTGATGGGTTGGCAAGCCATAACATCAAATAGGTAGGCCCTGCATATTGTTTGGCAGGTATTTGCCCTTTCTTTCATTCTGTAGCTGCCACACCTTCCACCGTCCCTCAACCTCCTCCGCACTCTAGGGCTGACAAAGGTCCATGGCTGACAAAGGTCCATCTCTCCATTTTGCAGTAGGAACTGCAACCTCTTTTGTTCTAAGGGGCCATCCAGAGTGCCTGTGCCAGGAATTGAATGTGGTTGTTCTTCCCACTACTTACAGGTGCCCAAAAAGGACGAAGATCGTTGTCCTGTTTTTAGACCTGTGCTCGCTCACTGCTTCCTCCAAAAGGAAAATTCTAAATTCTCTCTCTGGCCCAGGTATTGTCTGCCCTCTAACTTGGTGACTGGTCACCTATTTTCATACACCCGTCCTGCAGGCTCCCCTCTGCTACCTGTGGTCCATGGTGGAGCAGGACCATTTTCAGTTCACTGTGCTCCCCTTTGGTCTCACCAGTGGCCCTCAGGTGTTGGTGTTAGTGTTAGTGAAAGAGATGGCAGTGGTGTCGGCACACCTTTGGTGGTCAGGGGTGCAAGTCACCCTCAGACCCCCCACACCCCTTCGACGATTCCTTGATGCAAGCCAGACTTCAACAGCTAATAATCAACCACCTCAAGACTATGGTGAGCCTCCTGTCCTCTTTGGGTTGAATATCAATGTGCTGAAGTCCCACCTTACTCCATCTCAAACACTCCCAGTCAATGGAGCCATTCTGGACACAAGTTCTTTTGTGCCTGCCTCCTGGGAAAGAGTCCAACCTTTTGACCCCCGTCCTTGATTTCAGTGAGGTCGACTCTGAGGCAGCTGGGACTGATTGTTTCCTGCATCCTGCTGCTTGAGCATGCTGGGTGCCATATGCAGGCGATGTAGTGGGATTGAAAGTCTCAGTAGGCCCATCATCAAAGGGTCATCTCTGACCAAGTTCAGATTTTGGAGAAGACTGCATAAGATCTGCACTGGTGGGTACTGGACTGCGATTGGGTCCGTGTCGGGCCACCCGCCCTTCCCTAAAAAGAGCGGACAGTGTTGACCAATGCATCTCTTCTGGATTGGTGTTGTCACGTGGGAGAGGTGGAGATCAGAGACCTCTGGTCAGACCCCCCAGGATATAGCGGCATGGATTGGCAAATTTAGCGGCACAAAAATGAAAATTTAGCGGCACAAAAATGGAAATTTAGCGGCATTTAGCGGCATTTTATTTTGGGTTTTTTGCAACACCAAACACAGATATCTTACTGTTTGAGTTATTTGACAACATGCTACAGTAGCACAAAGTAGGTAGCAAGCCAAAGAAGATCAAAGTGGTTGAAGCAACTCTACAGAAGTAGGAAGGCTTATCTGAAGCTACTGTAAAATTCTACCAATCTATAATCCTACCTTCAATTTGATTGTTCTGTACATCATTGAAGAGCAGAGTTTTCTGGGTGATATGTGCCCAGGTCTGGGAGGTGTTATTTTCTACCAGTATTACAGTGGGGCTCTCCCCGACGGCGAGACCTGTAGATTGGCCCTTGATTCTGAGAACCCTGTGCCAGGTATTACAGGAGGCTGAGGGGGGTACTCCAGATAACTGCTGCTGTAGGACTCTGACATTTAACGAGAACTGCCAAAGTCAATAGGTCTGGCTTTGTCTTTATAAGTTTAAGATAATAATTTGTATCAGGTACTGAGAACATACTCATACTGGAAATACTGCACTATTATCAGCAAGCACAATGGCGGATGATAGACACAAAATGTTTGTATCACAGAGGCATGCATGGCTAAACCATACATGCCTCTACAATCCTAACAATGAATGTGTCTAACCAACGCATTCCTTTACCACGCAATTTTGTGTTAAAGGCATGATTCATAAAGGGATGTCTGGTGAAGATCATACTCCAGCCACCTCCTATAAAGTACCCGACCCCCCCAGAGCCCTAAAAACTACCCATCCCTAAAACTACCTGACCCCCCTGCCCTGAACCCTAAATTCCTGGCCCTTGCCCTAACAGCCTGACCCCCCCGCAAGCCCTAAAAACGACCCTATCCTTCAAACCCAAAACTACCCTGACCCCCCCCCCCTGCCCCAAGCCCTAAAAACCCTTCCTCCTGTCCTATAAACAACCCCGATGCCAGAGCCCTAACAACTACCCCACCCCCAAAACCCAGTCCCAGCCCCACTTACCAGTCCACGTTTGTTATCGATTCTTCCCCTTCCTGCCCATTCACGCATCTAGACTGTGTACTGACTTTAACCAGACATATGCATGGTGAAGGCAAGCTTGGTTGCGCTTGTGGGAAAACTGCACGCCTGGCTCTGCCTCCGTTGTAAGGGCCATTTCCCAAGCAAAATATATGAGTGACTACAGACAAATGTAATTTTACAGAGTGGTATTCCGTCCAACAAGGTGTCTGTGCAGTGGATGGCTCAAGAGCTGAACATACTGATGAGAGGATAAAACGTTTTCCTTTGAGCTGTGTTTTGAATGTTATTAATGTTTGTCTCATATGTGGCACTCGAACAATGTATATGCTTTCAGTCCCTGAAAGGGTGTTTTGGTAACCTCCAGTCTGATGCTTTAGCTAAGCCCAAGGGGGAGGAAGTGATCCTTGTCCCAGTTAACATTCTGACTAGAGTAAAGTATTCTCCCATCTCAATTACTTCCCATCTCATGTCCACAATTCCACTTCCAAATTCACTGCACAGTCAAAAGGTGTAATATTACGTTGACTTAAATGCAATGTTGTGACTGGTGCCAGGATCCCGTTAGCAGGGAACAAGAAGCTGTTCGGAAGTCATTTCAAGACCCACAGAAATACTAAAAATAAAAGATTAATGACCCCTGAGGCCCGCCGAGGGCCGCCGCATACGGGGGACGCGGCGGGCCTCGGGGGACATTAATCTTTTATTTTAGCATTTCTGTGGGTCGGAAATGACTTCCGAACAGCTTCTTGTTCCCTGCTAACGGGATCCTGGCAGGGACGGACGTACCTCCTGTCTGTGTTCGCCGGCCGGCTGTTCTCCTGCTCCGAGTCCTCTTCCCTGGTCTCTGGAGAAGAGGAAGAGTCTTCGTGTGTGTGTGTCGCTGCCGCTTCTTGCTGTGCTGGTCTTCTCCCTCTCTCGGCCGCCGTCCTCGATCTCCTCTTGGGTGCGCAAACGGCGGAGAAGGCGGAAACGGCAAATTTCGCGGGCTTTTGCCCAAATATCGCGGCATTTAAACAGATCGGCCGATTTCGCGATTTTTTTGCAAATCGCGAAATCGCGATAAGCTGGAGGGTCTGTCTGGTCTCCGGTGGCGTTGTAGCTCCGTATCAACTGTCAGGAGTTTAAGTCTTCCATCCACCAAGAGGGGGCTGGTATAAGTGCTCACGAACAGCACATCGCTGTGTGGTACTGCAACTCACCGGGTGGGTGGGGTCACGAAGCCCTACGCCTCTGGAAATAGCTGGGCCACCAAGTAATTTTACGGGTGGTAAACCACATGACTGGATCATAGAATTCTAGGACGGATGAGATCAGCTGTCGGCGCCTAGTGGATCACGAGTGGCAGTGACACCCGGAGGTGGCCTAAGGTCTCTTCCTCAAATGGGGAAAAGGCTTGTCTTGATTTGTTCATCACTGATAAACTTGCAGTACCAACACGTCTTCACATTGAAGTTTACAAGGCAGTTCTCGCTCTGAGCCACGTTGTCCTTCAAGTGGAATTCGGGACTCCTGTGTCCGTTTCTGCTGATACTACTCATGCCTCAAGTTCTCAAGAAGATCAGGACTGAATGGGCCCAAGTCATCGTCCTGGCTCCACATTGAGCACGGGGAGTAGGGTATCCAGAACTCTTAGGGTTTGAGTATTTACTCTCCAATCAGGCTGCCCCTCCACGGGGATCTGCTGTCAAAGCATTAGGGCAACATTCTGTAAACAGGCCTTCACAATCACCACCTTCATGCATGAAGATTGAGCAGCGACAGCTCTACACCTTCACCCTTCCTACCTCAGCTAGGCATCGCTTGATAGAAATTGTATACACCTGTTTGGGTGTATGCACCTGTTGGGGCAATTTTGTGGCTTGGTGCAATACTCTGCAGATAGACACCCTCCAGGCATGGCTATCTGACATTTTGTTGTTTGTTTTTGTCCATAGCCTGGCAAGCATTTGCTCTGGGCCTAATTTATAGGGTACCTTTTGGTTCTTTTGATCTATATGCAGTTGCCGGATCAGCCCTGATTGTTGAAGTCTCTAGTTTGTTATGCGCATTGTGGAAGGCTTACATTTGTTTCCTCCCTATTCTTTTGTCATGCCACAGTGAAACCTTAACTTGGTCCTCACATTTCTGATGTGCACTCCTGTTTAGCCTCTTCACAGCTGTCCATTGTGGTTTTTCACCCTCAAGACAGTGTTCCTTGCCAACACAACATCAGTGTGCTGTGTTAGTAAGCTTCAGCCTGTGTTAACCTGCTGTATAACACCTTGCTAGACAAGTTAGTTTTGTGGATACAGGTATCTTCCTTGCATAAAGTTGTGTTGTCATTACACGTTGGTCAGATCATCACCTGGCTGGTGTACTATGCTCTGCCTTACATCTCTAAGTAGAAGGAGACACTCCGTTTCTTGGACTGTAAGAGATCGCTGAGCTTTTACATAGATTGTACTAAAGCACATTAGGTGGACAATCATCTCTTTGTGGGGTTCTCTGGAGTGACAAAAGGCAAGGTTGTGCACAAGAGCGCCATTGTGCTCTGCATTAAGATCTGCTATGCATTGGCTAAAAAAGCATCCTCCGGAAGGACTGCGTGCTCCTTCTACCAGGGCCAAAGCTGCTACCACTACGTTGGCACGTGGAGTCCGTGACCTGAACATTTGCCAGGTGGCTACGTAGGCGTCCTTCCATACGGTCACACAGCACCATTGTTTGGACAGTCCAGTTTACTGCGAGGAGCATGTTGCTCACTTATAGGACTTTCTGGTTGGTGTCCCAAACACAGCCCACTTCCAAATAGATACTGCTTTTGGTGTATGTTCAAAAGCGAGGATCTGTAGTTAGAAGTCCCTATTTATTTATTTATTTATTTATTTATTTATTTATTTATTTATTCAAAGTTTTATATAGCGCGAACAAGATCTTTACAGATATCCGAGCGCTTCACAGAGACAGGGGTAGGGGCAACAGGAGGGTGACTAAACAGACTAATGGGTACAGTATAATAGTCAGTAGCATAATAGGATAGCAGTCATGTACAGATAAAATACCAATAAACAATCAGGTAATCAGTAATGAGACGGCACAAAGTCATTGATCCAGCTACAATAGGGTTCAGGTAAACTTTGGCTGTAGGGATGGCTTATACCATTTTCTTAGAATTAGAGAGAACAAGGGGTGGGGGCATCAGGAGGGTGAATCAACAAACTAATGTGTACCATATAGTGGTCGGTAGTAGGAGAGTAGCATAATAGGGTCGCAATCAAGTAAGAACATAATGCCAGTAGACAATCAGGTAACCAATGATAAAAAGCGATGCAAAGTCTCTGATCCAACAACCTTAAAGTTCAGGTGAACTTGGCCATAAGGATGGTTTTCACCTCTTTCTTGAAGAATGCAGTGGAGGAGATAAGCCTGGTTTCAGGAGGGAGTGCATTCCAGATCCTGGGTGCCATTCCTGAGAAGGCGCGTTTGTATGTTTTTTCCTTCCGGAATCTACGGGGTTTCAGGAGTAGACTTTTTGTACTTGGATCTCGAACCTCCTGATATAGACAACTTTTGAGCGAGGTAGTTGGGTGCCTTGTGGTACACGGCCGAGTGTGTCATAACGGCAATTTTTAGCTGTATTCTGGCTTCAAAAGGCAGCCATTTCAGGGATTTTAAGTCTGGGGATATATGCGAGTGTTTTCTTGAGCCAGTAATGAGTCTCGCTGCAGCGTTCAGGGAGGCTCTTAAGGGTGCGGTTGTTGATAGCGGGAGTCCGCTGAGGGCCACAATTCCATAGTCTATGCGGGGGATGACTAGAGCTTGTACAGCAGTTTGGAAGTCCTTGGCTGGGAGGAAGGGTTTAAGTTTCCTCAATGTGAATATATGAATACTAATTTCGGTAACACGTGTTTACAAATCACTACTGCTTTGACAGTCCGGTACCTCAAGACAGGCCATTTGCCCATTTGGTCTGCCAGGATTTTTTTGGTTTGAGCTGGTTCGCAGACCCACCCCCAGCGAGGAATTGCTTTGGTATCTATTCTAAGGTGAGGAATCTGCTGTTAAGTCTCTCAGAAGAACCAGTTACTTACCTTTTGGAGACCCTTTTCTTTTAGAGACCATATCTAGCTGCAGATCCCTCACCGTCCCTCCCATTCTCTCCTCTCTGATTGGAATCTATAATCGATAAAATACCAAGACTTGGAATCTGAACACTGTCACACCAATATGCTTTTGGCTCTGCGTCTGGGAGCGCGAATACTTTCAAAAGCAAATTACATCTGCAAGTGGCAGGGGTGCCCATATGGGCAGTCAGCATGTCGTTTCCAGAACAGAATCAGTGTGGAACTGCATGATGTCACCTACTTGGAATGCTGAAAAGGGTTCGGATGCAGTCTGGCGCCTGAGGAATAGTCAAAAGGATAGGAATGTACAGCTAGATAGTCTCTACCAGAAACCGTTTTTCTGAAGCTAAATAACTTGTTCTTTTAAAGAAAAAAAAAAACAGCTACAGTTGGCCACATGGAGAATTTAGATTTGTATATGAACATGTTACTCTTCCAATTGATGAGATTATGGAATATGTACACCAAAAGGTTTCTTAATGAGAGAAGCATTACTGACATTTTGAGCGAGAATATCAGATTCTGAGAACCTGGATCTCTTCCACCTTTTAGTCTGGATACTGTTGTCTGGGATGATACCTTTAACCAGCAAGTGTGCACAATGTTTAGGGAGCCTTCTAGTAATTTGTAGTGAGGCAAATCCACTAGGTACGTGCCTAATTCTAGATATCGCCTACTTATTTATCTAGTGCTGAATTTTTCCCACGCCGATAGGTGAATTCTGTTAATAAAGCATGGTGGTTGGGATCTTTCAGGAAAGCCAAACTGACCTCGTACTTTTCAAGGTGTGGCAAATGCTCCGCTGGGAGGTGAAAAAAATTGGATTGTGATGCTCTGGAGGGGAACGTCTTGTGGGGGAGCAAGGTCATAACTCTCTAGCAAGCGGGGTTATTGGACATCAATAGTGTCAGTAGCGGCCTTTTACCAGAGACCAGAGTAGCGACCTTTTACCAGAGACTAGAGTTTATGGATCCAAACTGAACCTCAAGCACAAGTTTTAGCACTTTATCATCAGGGTAGCGAATCATGGCTTACTCAGGAAATGGTGTGGGGTTTGAGACTCTGAAAACTCCAACTGCACAATTGTGCTGTTTTGCAATCTGTGGACAGCACTCACTTTTTTTGCTGATGGTGAGTGCATTAATGAGTACTTAATGCTGTAATTGTTAGTACTGCACCCCAAACATGGTACTCCAATCTAGCACACTTGTCACAAAACAGTATAACAATACCTGCACACACATCACTGTCAACAACACAATGAAGAAAAGTTTACCAGCCATAGCTTCAGCACTTGCAGCGAACAAGTTAGCTCCTGAAATCTTAAAATTTCAGCTTTCAGGTTGTCCAGAAAATTGCATGAACAAGCGGTTACTCTGCAGAGTGCATAAGGTATAACACTTGGGGCCAGTGGCACTAAGGGATTTTGCAATCGTAAATTCTGTGATTCATAACAATGCTGTTTATTCAAGTCTTCGAAACCCATTTTGCAATCCGTAAAATACTCTCCAACTCGGAAAATGGGGTTTGGGAGCTTAACCAAATCCATATTTTTGAAGGATGATAAAGGGTCGTTCCTTACCAAATTTGCTTTTTTCCATATAATGACAGCGGTTTGTGATCACAGTTCTAGTTGCAAACCAATGTTCAGTTATCCACACATCAAAGGAAGGGGGTAACTGATTTGTAAAGGGGATTATTTGCAGCGGTAGCCCCAGAGGGAGCAACCAGTGGTCCAGAGGATCACTGCCTATTGGACCTGTTTTTTCAAAGTGATATTTTTCATTTTTTTTTAAAGCAGCACTTGTTCATTCAAAGAGGACGCGCTGCTTTAAAATATTGCAAACCTATCCACAGAGGCCGGCTATGTGTTGCAAGCTAGCATCCCTATGGTTGTAACCAGTATGGTTTGCACATTGCAATTTTCCTAATTAATATTCATGAGGCAGGCAATTCAGCAACATTCCCCCACTCAGTGAATAGTGATTTTTTTTTTAAAATTGGCCTAATGGTGCATTGGTCGGATCAGAATGTCAGATACTGGCTGCAAAACGTCACTGTGCGATTTGTGACTACATTTGCTTCTTACAGAAACATTCCAACAAAACCTGTTGGATGAAGCATTAATATTAAGATATCTTATGTATGTGCTAAACATTAGTTTTAGATGTGCATTGTTAACGTTGCACCTCTCGGCTATTGTAGCACCAACAAAACGGAATCTGATTTTTTTTTCTTCATTCCTTTTCACCCAGACTCCTGAAACCTCCTTTTGAACCTGTGCACAAAACATGTCTCAAACATATACATTAAATAACTTTCTTAGTCGCAATTACGTCTTTATGAAGGGTGTGCTAATTACATGCTTTCTCAGTGCAGGGTCTTTATTAAATTATACAAATAAAGTGGTAATGCAGTCACATCCAAATGTATTCCTGTGTGGTTTCACCTTGTGTATCAGTCGATATATTTTCAAGTAGTTTCACCTTTCAACAGTCAAGCTACACAATCGCCAGCTTGTTCCCACAGTTAAGACAGCAGACAAACTTCACCTATAGGATATGTTCAGAGGCAAAATAATTTTAGATAAAAAAAAAAACAAAGGACGTTATTACACAGTTTTGTTTGCACATGCTCTTCGAGCTACAGGTTTGTCTATTGCTAAAGCAAAGTTGATGACTCAATAAAATGTTACTTTTCAGAAAACAAACATCTTGAGAAAAAGCCTACAGTACTTTCTCCAAAAAAGAGCTATGTTGGCAATTATGGGCAAGGTATATATAAAATATGTGTTCATGCAGCAACATGGTCTTCACAATACTAGTACACTAAAAACCACTGTGCTGGACATTCAGTAACAAAAGTAGTGTGTAGTAGGTGAGGCTGTGTTAAAACATTTGTTGGAAATTTGCCTTTCTTCAGTAAATCCTCCATGTGGCGGTAAAGCCTCTATTTGTTACCTAAACAATGCAAAGCATGTGAATCAGACTTGGTTGATGCTGCAGAAGACACCGGCGATAGTTGCCTATAATATTAATTTTGAAGATTCAACTCTTCAAGACTTTCGTAGCACTTCCCATCTTCCCAGTGGAGATGTGGAGTCAGTTCCAGGATCAAATGAGGAGAAATCTAAAATGGAAGTTACGTGTCTTGGCATAATTTGCTTATGGTTGACATCACAGTGAGACTAACTTCACCCATGTTTAATGCCAAGAGTAATACAAGCATTGAAAATACAATAGGTTGCGCCTTTGATTAAGTTAAAGCCATTTGCTTGGCTAATGGTATTGTATAGCTAAGCAAATAACTTTAACTTAATAAAAGGCGAGACATATCGCATTTTTTAATGCTTGTTTCTATACGTTGAAGTCGGTTACTGAACATCAAAGAATTGGCTCACTAAAATCTGCAACACAAACATTCAGACTTTCGTGACACTTCCGGTTGCTCGAATCAATCGCAATAAAGTAGCAGGTTAGCACTCTCATTTACAGTTTGTGCTAAACCCATGAAAAATATTCTTAAATTATGTAGGTCCTCTGTATTATATCTCCATGTAAACAATAGGCAAAGGGGGTGCTTAAAATGTGGTAATATATGTAGCATTACCACAAACTGTGTTATATCATTAATAGCAAAGCAGCTCCGGTGCCCAGAAGAGTTAGGGGACCACTTAACTCCTGTCATGACTGTTTTTTACTACCCAACGAACAGACAGAGCCTGGTTTGCTTGCCAGCACGGTGACCCATTGCTTTCTCGCTGCGCCATAGGGTTAAAGAACACTGAGGCACTGGGTTTGCCTGGGGGTTTATACAAGTAGATAAGCTGCTATCCGACGACCAGTTTGCCTGATATTTTTTATTAGATGTAACTTTTGTATCAATATCAATATCCATTTATCTAATACAACTTGTACAAAAAGTTTCTTTTGTGAACAGACCAACCCTCAAACAAATTAACATCAAGAGTATTCATTCTTCTTTTCTGTGTGCCAGCAGAAAAGGGTCTGAGGCTACCTGAAGTTGGTATTCACTGTTTTATAAAACATTACATAAAATAGATACAATTAATCTATAGTCATAGTTTTCTGACATATGATGCATAGTGGAAAATGTCTGGTTCTTAATAATGTAATGCTGTGATGAAACTGGAAGCCATGAATTATTTCTCAAATTAAAATCCATGCGGCTTGATGAGCACTGCATGAAAGGTGTGTTGGCTTGAGATGTGAAGAAATCCGAGACCTGTCACTATATTGTAAGGGAGAACTTTGAGTTGTGCAAGCTTTGTGTTTCACATTCGTATGTATGTTGCATTATCATTAGCCAGGAGTTGCTGAGACTATCTTACATACCTCCACTATGGTTGAAAGGTACTAGTTACTTGCAGCATACGAATGTCTGCAAAGAATTTTTTGGCGCCACCCAGAGGCCAAAAGCCAGAATGATTGCTTGACGTCAATTCTAAATGTTCGATGCATTGATAACGAGATATGCCGTGCTTTCTCCCAAAAAAAAGTCATCCAAAAAGTGTGTAGTGTCACGCCGCCAGTGAAGCCTCCAGTCTGCGCGTGCACATCTTCTATCTCACAGCATGCACATCGGAATCTTACTGATTCCAAAAGGCCCCACAGCATGGCGAGAGCAGCGCATGCGCTGCTTTTGCTAGGCCGAGACCCAAAAAAATCTGTGTTTAGTGATATTCTCCCAGGTCTAATCACTAGGTAGTGGAATGATGTGCAGCATGTGACTCTAGAAGAGTTTCAAGGTGCAGAACTCGTGTCTTGTTACAGATAAACACGTTTCTATCCTTTCTTGCTATATTACAACATAGCATGCAGATACAGATTGTTTTTGTCAGGTGTCTTGAGTAGCTTACCAAGAGATGGACTACAGGGAAGTTAAAGCCTAAGTAATGCACTCGATAAACAAAAAACAGCCAAGATTACTTTCTTCCTAACTGTTATATGAAATAAATGGACATTACATGCTAAATGAGTGTAATCGAGCCGTGTAAAGCGAGGCGTAAAGCATACTATCTTCCCCAACCCTCTTGCTTTCCAGCAGCTCCTCAAGTCAAACAGGTAATTATGATCTGAATATAAATTAATCCTAGCCCCCCACCTTTTTTTATTTAATTCTTACTTCTGTTCATATCTCAGATGTGCCTGCACATCCATTGTTCGTTAACTTGTAGCCATATCACACAGGCCCGTGCCTCATCATACAGATTTCCCTCCAACCACTCGAAGATTAATTCTAACTCCTTTCCGACCAATTCCCCAGATGGAGAGTAGGCAAGAACATGTTTTTTTCTGCCAGTTTGAAATTGCGGTCTATAAACGGAGTCTAATAGGTTGCTATGTCTTATGGGTCTTTGGTAGCAAGATCTTGCTGGCTATTCTCCTTGATCCTGCTGGCTCGGATGATCCATGATAGGAAGGATGCAGTAAAATACATGCTTGGACACCATGGATTGCATTGGCAGAGCAGTTGGCACCAGTGACGTGCTCTTCAGACATGTCTGGATGAGGTTACCAGATTTTCTGACGATGTGCAGTCATCACAAATAGACATGCCCTTTGATTGGTCTCAACTCCTTGGAGAGAAGGCGGACTGTGTGCTGGTATGGTTTAACGATGGTAGGTCACATGGTGTTTCTTGAGGCCTTAGACTCTTTCAAAGCAAATCCCCCATCCAATATGAAAATGTAGAGGCTCCTCTAGGGGTGTTAACCTTTAGGAAAACAAGTTAAGTAGCCGTAACTGTAGTTCTCCAGTATTGGGATCTTTCATAGATTCACATGCTTGAATCATTCCCCGTCGCAGTGATGGAAGTTCCCAGTACTTTTAAGAAGTACATAGGCCTAAGGCCTTTTGATTTAGTAACATATCCTAGTCCTTAAATAAAGACTAGAATATGTTACTAAATCAAAAGGCCCAAACTTAGAAGACATCTAATCAGATGAAACACACTGTAGAACCTTCCTGAGAGAAGCTCCAGTCCCTCAGATTTTCCAAGCACTAGCACATACAAAAAGAAACACCACTGAGAAATAATGGTGAACTTTTCTAGGGGAGGTCGCATATGAATCTTTGAAAGATTCCATTACTGGAGAACTACAGTTACAGGTAATTAACTTCTTTTCTTACTCCAGTATTGGAACTTTTAAAGATTAAATATTTGAATCAGAGTACAGAGCAATAAAAACATTCAGTTGAAATAGATCATGTTATAGCGCTGAGATACCCCGTCGGGGGAGATTCATGCGCTTTATAAATTAAACAAAGTAGAATATCAAAACATGTATACATATCATAAAAAATGTGCGTCATAAAAAATGGATGGTGGGAACAAAGAAATGGCTCGTCTTTATTGAAAAAGATGCTTTAGAACAGTTTGTCCTACTGCAGCATCTCGCATGACCTCAGAGTCCAATTAGTAATGCTTTGTGAATGTGTGCGCCGTCTTCAAGAGCTGCTCTGCGGATATCTATCAGGGACACACCTGCAAATCGCACCATAGATGTGGATATGTCTCTGGTGGAATGAGCATGGACCTTTGAAGATAAAGGTTGGCCTGCATGTTGATAACAGAAGAGCATTGCACTGGATATCCACCTAGAAATGTTCTGCTTTGTGAGAAGGAATACTTTTTTCGGTGCACTGCAGGCTATAAACAGTAAGTTGGATTTTCAAAAGGATGTGGTTCTGTCCAAAAAGAATTTGAGGCACTTTTTGACACCTAAGGAGTGCAAAGCACATTCAGTTGATGTTTGAGGATCTTTAAAGAATGATACAATTTCAGTATGACTGGCTCATTTAGATGGTAGTCCGAAGGAACTTTCGGAATAAACATAAGGTTTGTGCGCAGGATAACCCTATTGTGTCTAAATTGGAGAAATGGCTCTTGGGTAGTGGAAGCTTGGATTTCACGAACTCTCCTTGCTGATGTGAGAGCCTGGAGGAGAGCAACCTTCCAGGACAGGAACTTTGTATCCTTCTATGGCTGGGTTCGAATGGATGTTTCATCAATTGTGCAAGCACCGTGTTGAGCTGCAATGTAGGAGGAGGGGCATTCACTGGAGGAAAAGTTTAGAATAATCACTTGAGGAATAGTTTAACAAGCCTGCTGGACCACAAAGATGGAACATTAGATGATCTCCGTAAATGGCCGCTAGATGTACTTTTATGAAAGCATGTGCCAGACCTGTATGTGCCAGGTGCAGGAGATAAAGCTAAATTTCCTCAGGGGGTGATGAGAGAGGGTGGACTTCAGCTGATCTCCACCAAATGCAGAACCTTTCCCACTTCAAGCAGTATGTTTTATTAGTGCTATCCACTGTTACCCTAGCCAGAACGTCTGCATTCCTGCAGAGTTTTTAAATGTTGAATCTCTTAAGACTCAGGAGCCAGGTGGATAATCTCAGAGAACTGAAATCTAAATGCTGTACTTGTCCCTGGCTCATTGTCAGCAGAGATTGAATTGATATGAGTTGTATCGAAGGTTGTACTGAGAGGAGGAGAAGCTTGGTTTACCAGGCGGGGCAACACTGGTGCTATTAGAATGGTCTTGCAAGGTTCTGCCTTTATCTTCTTTAACACCCTTGGTAGGAGAGGTGTGGGAGGAAAAGCGTAGGCAAATATGCCAGATGATGCAATTGAAAAGGCATTCCCTCATGATCCCTGATGGCGATGCCAACTAGCGAAATACCAGCATTTGGCGTTGTTGGGAGTTGCGAAAAAGGTCTGTGTTTGGCTTGCTCCACTGGAAGATGATGTTGCCAATGGTGCGTTGATTCAACTCCCACTCGTGGCAGGTTGTTTTTAGTCTGCTTAACGTGGCCGCTATGGTGTTTTGTTTTCCTGGCACATACTCCACTGTTAGTGAAATATTGTGATGTATTGCCCAGTTCCAGATAAGTTGAGCTTGTTGATACAGAAGGTGAGATTGTGTTCCTCCCTGTTTCTTTAGGTAGTGCATTGTTGTGGTGGTGTTCGTTCTGACAAGCACCAAAGCATTCCGAATTCTGGGCAGGAAGACTTGCAGAGCCAGGAACACTGCTCTTAGTTCGAAGATGTTGATGTGAAGTTCCCGATGAGATGACTGCCTTTTACTGCTGACCTGGAGCTCTTGAAGGGAAACTCCCCCGTTGTTCAGGGAGGCATCCATTGTTCTCACTAGAGGGGAGACCTGTGATAGGAATGGGAAGCCTTGTGACAGATGAGGTTGTGTCCACCAGACTAGTTATGAGAATATGATGGGTAGAGTTAATCTTATTAGGTCATCGAATGTTCCCTTGACTTTCACCCACTGGATGTTTAAAACTTCTGGAGAGGACGCATGTGTAGGAGACAGTAAGGAATGAGATGAATACAGAAGGACCTCTTTAAGAAGCTGGCTCTGTATATACTATACCAAAATGAGGTATAGTGTGCACAGAGTCCAGTGGAACCCCAAAGGTAGACAGAGGAAAAAAGTAGATAGCACCTTACTCTCTATTTGTGGTAGTGTGGGTGAGCAGTAGGGCACAGGTAAGTGAAAGAAGCATTGGCAATGCAGTAGGTCTCGCATTTAATTAAGTTTGAGCTATTGGCATTGCTAAATATTGGAACACCAATTGCAACAAAAGTCTATAAATTGTAGGCCAAAAAAATGTGTATTTATTTTTGTAGCTATGGTGGCATGCTGTCTAAACTATCGAAACCAGAAGCATTTCTGACCACAAAAGGGTACTGAACCATACATGCATATTCTATTTTAGGTTTGGCTTGACAGTGCAGCTAGCACCATACCTTTTATGATAAACAGAAACAAGCTTTTAGAAGTACTACTGAGGAAGGGTGGTACGTTCTGCCCACTTGTTGGTTCCAATGTATACGGCATTTGGTTGAGCAGAAGATATGTGCTTCAACAGAAAAAGAGTGCCTGTAATGCAGTTTTTGCTTTGTGGGAAAGCTACTGCTCGATACAGCATGAACGAGTTGGTTATGGGCACAAGTCAATGATCAAGGCTACATGCCTGATCCACTCATTATTCACAGTCACGATAAAGGCATGAGGCCTGACGTATCGACCATTAATAGGCATTGATCGGTGGATTGCTGTAATTATTCAAGCCTGAAATGAGATACTTTTTACATTGACTCTCACAGATTACCATAGTAGGAAAGTGTTTTGGTCGTGATCACCACCTCTGATAAACAGTTGAAGCTGGTGACTTTTGAAAGTTGTGAGCCGTAAAAGTTGTGGCTGAGTTCAGAGGGGTGAGTGAGCGTAGCGGTCAAGCTTGACTTGCGTAAGGGTCCGGGGGGATTCTCCCCCGACAAAAATATTGAAAAAAGAGTGGGCAAATGGTGCATTGCCAAGCAAATTTGAGAAAGCAATAAGGTTAATAAAGCAATTGTGAAAGACCACATACATAGTCATAGCGCTTAACTACTTTGTAAAAATAAAGTAGAAACAGTGCCCTAACTTTAAACCCTAAGGTTGTGAAAAGCAGAAAAGGAGGATGGGTTCTATGCAACCACTCTCTATCCAAAAATTATGTGTACTTCTTCAGGCTGTAACAAATGCAGAAAAGAAAAATATTACACAATTAGCGGTGGCAATTATTTCTATAAGTGGTCTTGTGCCCATTTCATGCCCTCTAATTCTACTACATATGGGGAGGCATACCTAAAGCCGTGAGGGAAACGGCCAGTGAACTTTGGGCCAGTACCAGCGTCCCTGCACTCACTCCTCTACCGCCGTGAGGGAAACGGCCATCACCGCCTCTGCACGGACGCCGCACGGGCAGGGACTTCATTTCCCAGGTGCCCCGGCGGCTCTAGGCGCCGGAGTGACACCACTGGAGCGACCGGAGGCGCGATAAAGCGCGGAGCGCCCTGAGCTCCCTGGGAGGCATACCTGAAGCCGTGAGGGAAACGGCCAGCGAACTTTGGGCCAGTACCAGCGTCCCTGCACTCACTCCTCTACCGCCGTGAGGGAAACGGCCATCACCGCCTCTGCACGGACGCCGCACGGGCAGGGACTTCATTTCCTAGGTGCCCCGGCGGCTCTAGGCGCCGGAGTGACGCCACTGGAGCGACCGGAGGCGCGATAAAGCGCGGAGCGCCCTGAGCTCCCTGGGAGGCATACCTGAAGCCGTGAGGGAAACGGCCAGTGAACTTTGGGCCAGTACCAGCGTCCCTGCACTCACTCCTCTACCGCCGTGAGGGAAACGGCCATCACCGCCTCTGCACGGACGCCGCACGGGCAGGGACTTCATTTCCCAGGTGCCGCGGCGGCTCTAGGCGCCGGAGTGACGCCACTGGAGCGACCGGAGGCGCGATAAAGCGCGGAGCGCCCTGAGCTCCCTGGGAGGCATACCTGAAGCCGTGAGGGAAACGGCCAGCGAACTTTGGGCCAGTACCAGCGTCCCTGCACTCACTCCTCTACCGCCGTGAGGGAAACGGCCATCACCGCCTCTGCACGGACGCCGCACGGGCAGGGACTTCATTTCCCAGGTGCCCCGGCGGCTCTAGGCGCCGGAGTGACGCCACTGGAGCGACCGGAGGCGCGATAAAGCGCGGAACGCCCCTCGCACCCGCGAGTCGCGCGCAGGAGCAGGCCGGGAGAAGCCCGGGACAAGGGCGGGTCAGTCTATGTCAGTCATAGACAGGAAGAGGCAGGGCAGGGGCATATTCCCTGGCCAATCCTGCATTGCTCCCCTCGGACTGTTGAAAACCTGTAAATTCGGCTAAGTGTTCTCCGATTACTGGATCTTTATCCTTGGTTGCATTGTTCTTGTTTGATTTTGGATGCTGTAATTTTATGTTTAGGACTGATCATGCCAAGTAACAAAGAGAAATTCACATCTGGGTCAGGGCCAATTGACAATTATCTAGTAAAAATGGTTAGCAAAATTAATAGTGACAGAAGGGCCTCCTTGGGAAGGGACTCTCTTTCAAACAGTTTACAAGTTCCCCCAATCCCCGCAGAGAACTTTCCAGAGTCGGTCACCCCAGACTCGGATACTATAACGCTCACTACAGTTACTGCCCAGGTTCACGTGGTTCCACCAGATGTAGAAAGACTTAGCGAAAGTGAAGAAAGTGAGGAAGTACTGCCTGTTGTCAGACCAGTACGTAATTGCAGGAAACACCTAACTAAAAGGGGAGGTAAGCACACTAAAAAAAAAGGTAGATTTCCCCCCTCAAACGCAACCGCGAACGCAGTCCAACCCAGAAGAGCTTAGTAATGAGCGGGTAGAAAGTACTGCCCCTAATGGCTCTTTAAGTCCTGACCAATTTTCCCATTTGCTTCATTCCCTGGAAGCACTGCTTGAAGTTAAACTTGATCAGCTTGTCCAACCTCTATTGCGAAAGCTTGACAGTCTGACTGCTGAAGTTAAGAGGTTGGGAGGGCTGCTCTCCAAGCACTTGACAGGGGCTGACAGTCCCAAAGAGGTGGCGAAGGCTACAGGAGGGTCTGAGCAGATAGCTAGAGGGGTAATCCAGCAGCAAGATAATGAGCACCCTATCAATACTGACCCTATAGTAACAGCTCACAGTATAGCAGCCAGGGGAGCCGGTGAAACAACAACAGGTCCTGCTAGCTCACCCAGTAACAGTACGGTTAAGAGAAGTAGAACAATGAACCTTCCCCCAGCATGTTCCCCGTACGTGGTTGTGTTAACAAATGTACCACCGCTGGATAGACAATTACCACTCTCTTATGAGGAATCGCATGAAACACTTAAAAATAAGACCGTGTCTTGGTTAAGCAGGAACTGTGGTTTCCCTAGTAAATTTGCCCAGGATATTCTATCTACGAGAAGGGCCAACTGGATAGAGTCTTCTAAGAAGACCTTTAAAGGAGAGTGTATAATTATTAATTTTAGACACCCACAACACGCAGCCACAGTTCTACTAAGGGCAGCCTCTTTGTCGCAAGATGCCAACAGTATCTGGGTGCGTCCTCTAGGGTTCTTTTATAATCATCTAGCGGGTAATCCGCCACCTAGTGCAAGAAGGCGTCCTTACACTCCGGTTATGGCTCAGACATTGTACTCTGTTCCGGGTTCCTGTGGAGAGAACTTATTTAACCCAGGCATGGGAAGGAATCCTTGTACTCCCGCTTTGGCTCAGACGCCAGTTCTATTTCAGGGCTCTGGTGGGGGAAATTATTTTAATTATGGGCCCAACAGTCCTACCCATAACAGATTTGAATTGCTTTCATCTTTGGAGCTATGCGATTGACGGGAGGTTGAAATGGAAGGTGTGGAAGAGCCATATATAGCTTCTGTCCCTCTAGTACAGGACCACTCTGGTTTGACCCCTCCCCCTATTCACTATAATCCTGTGTTGCCAAGTAATGCGAAAGGGGTAACGGTAAAGATGCCAAGTTGGAATATTGCCGGCCTGTGTTCAAAGAGAGATGATGTCAACTGGTTAAACTTAGTGAAACAGTATGACATTGTGGCTCTCCAAGAGACTTGGGACAGAGACTGTGATTTTTGGGTGGATGGTTTTACCTCTTACTTTGTCCCTGCAGTAAAATCATTGGCGGGGAGAGATAAAGGGGGACTTATGTTATTGGTCTCTGTGAATGTGAGAGGATCAGTCAGTATGCTAGACTGTGCCTCTAATAATAATTTTCTAATTTTGGAATTGAAACTTACCAATAACACTAAATTAATCCTAGTAAATTGCTATAACTCTCAGTGTGGGGACCTCCCTAATGTTCATTTGTTATGGCTGTCAGATTTTTTAAATGTTTATAGTGCAAAGCAAACCACTTTATGCCAACTTATTTTGTTGGGTGATTTTAATGTCCACTTATGTAATCAAAATTGTTCATTAGATGACATTAATGGACCGGATTTCACATCCCCTCAACATTTTGAGCACTCGAACAAGGGGGAAGCACTAGAGAAACTGATAACAAACAATGACCTGTTTGAAGCAGAGTTTTTTGATAAAAATTCACGTATCCCCACATACACTGGGAGGGACTGTGAAACCATAATTGATTATATCTTCCTTTCTTCTGGACTTTTAAAGTATGTTATTTTCTATAATGCCATACCTTCCTGTTTTAGTGATCATAACCCGTGGTAATTGAAATGGTAAATGGTTTTTCGCTTATGAACGCGACCACCCCAACTGTGGTGGTGGTAGAAGTAAAAGCAAAAGACCATGGAAGGAGGTTAAATTGGAGTAAGGTGGTGCCTGAGGAGTTCTTTAATAGCATTACTGCCAAGGCCGCTCGGGATTTAAACATTTGTGGAGATCCCCACTCATTGGGTGAGCAAGTAATCTCTTCTTATGAAGTTATTTGCTCCTTAGTGGCCAAAGAACTCACTTCTAAAAGTCGACCAGCTAAAACTAAAGAGGTTGTAGGTTGGTTTGACCATTTATGTACTAAATCCCACAATCGACTGAAAAAAGCTCTCCAGGAGCGACCTAGAAATAAAGCTTTGGTGGCCCAGCTCAGAAGGGAGTATTCTAGAGTGGTACTGGAAAGGAAGAATAAAATTAAACCGGAAGCGTGGGTGGAGCTTATGGACTCAGCAACCTTAAAAGACAGTGCTAAATTTTGGTCCATTATTAACAAGCCCCTGTTTTCAGATAGTAAAAACGAGGCTCTAGAAGTAAACATTGCTGAGGAGGATTGGTTGAGCCATTTTGAGCAAATCTATGGCAGTCATCTGGATTTAGAAATTTTTGTGGCCCCAGACTCAGATTCTTCTATTTTGCCAGTGAGATTTTCTGTATATGAAGTTGTAAAGGCAATCGAAGAATCTGCAAGTCGAAAAGCTCTGGGGCCAGATGGAGTCCCCTCAGACATGTATAAAGCAAACCCACTGTACTGGGCTAACATCCTGACTAACGTTTTTAATACCTCGGCCCAGGTTGGTTTTCCTAAATCTTGGTCCCGATCAACAATAATCCCAGTTTTTAAGAAGGGCCAAAGGTCTGACCCTAGATGTTACAGGCCTATTTCCTTGCTAGATTCCTCAATTAAAATTCTTGGGAAGGTATTTCTGGCAAGGATAATAGGGTGGGCCTCAGACAATAACATTCTGTCTGACGCCCAATATGGCTTTAGAGCTGGGAGGGGCACGGAGGACCAATGTTTAAATTTACATTTAATAACAGCTAAGTACACCAAGGCCGCTAGGGGTTCCATCTATATGGGTTTTATGGACTTGTCCACAGCTTTTGATCTAGTCAATAGGTCAAAGCTGTGGACTTTGCTCCTGGAACTAGGACTTGACCGCTCCCTTGTGTACTTTTTGGCCGAGATGCACAGGGATCTTAACGCCTCAATCAGGATGACTACTGAGGGGAAATGTACGTCCAGTTTTAAATCGGGCAGAGGGGTGCGGCAGGGCTGCATCTTGGCCCCCATGTTATTTACACTGTACATTAATTCACTGGAGGTAAACCTGTCTACTGCGACCCCTGATATTCCGCGTATGGGAGGGATACCGGTTCCAGTACTCCTATACGCTGACGACGCCGTTTTGTTAGCCAGGACCCCTCTGGGCCTGCAAAGACTACTGGACTCATTTGGGGCCTTTATGAAAAATGTGGACTTGGTAGTTAACAACGGCAAATCGCACGTCATGTCTCTGGGGCCTTCGAAGAACAAAGTTAAAACCTTTTTTTGTGGGGGAGAGAATCTCTAGAGTGAAGGTATTTACCTACCTGGGAGTGCTCTTTGATGATGAGGGTTCTTGGTCCCCTCAACTCTCAATGAAGGTAAATTCAGTGAGAAACTCGTCAGTGGCAGTGTAAGGCTTTGCTAAAAGGCTGGGGGGAAAACCTTGTGGGGCAATTCTAAAAATCTACAAAGCCAAGGCCATCTCCATTGCTAGGTATGGGGCCTCAATTTGGGGTTATACCACACCCGATGCTATACAAATTGAAGAAAACACATTTTTAAGGTCTCTCCTTGGCCTCCCTCAATCCACGGCCACCCACTCTGTACACCTAGAACTGGGGATTGGTTATTTAGCAGACATAATTAAACTTGCCCCAATGCTGCTATGGATCCAAATCTGGCTAAACCCGAACCTCTCCCTAAATCACAAGATTTTAAAGGACTGCATTAAGCTGGATAACATGTATAAAATTCAGTGGTTATCGTACATTAAGACGGTAGCAAGGTCTATGGGGCGACCAGAGATCTTTTTCCATACAGAATCTCTTTGCAAAGCAGACCTTGAGTGGGTAAAAACCAATTTCATAAGATTAAGGGAGGCAGAACGGTAAGGTGCAGAAATGTGTAAACCTCTGGTTAGGGGCCATGTTTTGGTTACCCAGTCAACAGCAATGCCACTTTATTTGTCTATTGTGACAAACTCTTTTCATAGATGGCTATTGACGAAACTTCGGTTTAATCAGATACACACAATACTCTGGGATGTGGAGGGATGGAGTAGACCTGAAGATGCTGCCCCATGCAAATGTGATGAATTTTCCCAGCAAGACACTATGCACTTTATGATTTTCTGCCCCCTGTACGAAGATGCTAGGAAAAGGTTTATTATTCCATTATTGAAAAATATGAATTTTAGACAGTGTAAACCTGCCTTATTGTTTTTTAAATTGTTAGAATCCCCTCTAACTATGTTTTGTGTTGCCAGCTTTCTTGCAGCTTCGGTTAGAAGCAAGAGAGCTAGACTGAAAGTTACTCCAGACCCTGACCCCTCTTAATATCCAGTCAATGTATTTTTATTAATTCTGCCTGATCATGGGAATGTTGATGATTGTTTTAATGCATTTTTGTATTATACTCTGTAAATAATGTATTTTGAATGTTTTGGCATTTGTATAGCATACTTTTATGATTTTAATTAATCGAATAAAGTGGTTTTTGACTTGACTTGACTACTACATATGCAAATCAGTCTTGACCCTGCTCCGTAGGAGCAGTCCATCCTCGGAGAGTGAACACATCTGTTAATGCGCTGCACACTACCAATGCTTTAATATCGGACACTGGGATGATACATTTCTTCTGTGAGGCTAGCAGAGCAAATTGATGTCCTGAAAGCAGCCATGTCAAGTAGAAAAGTAAATAACTCTGGAAAGAACTTTTAATTCCTTACATTGTGGATGGAACGGGCCGAGCATGGTATTTGTCCAATCTTTTATGGGCGGGTGCCACATTTCTTGAGGATCACAACATTTTGCGATTCCATAAAGAGCAGCCCTCGTGCAAACACAACGAAAGGAGAACACGCTGCTACTGTCAGAACTCTCAACCATTCGCTCTTGGATGATGTGTATAGGAAACACCCTGCAGGTGGTCAAGGTAAAACCAATACTGTATTTGCATAAAGATTGTGCTGGTATTTTAAACCTAGCTGGTAACATAAAATGCAGCATTTCTGGGCATCAAGGCTCTAGAATTTGGAGGGGACACGATTTAAGAATGGGGGAGTCCTCAATCCCTTGGAAGATGAAGGTGATGTTGGCCCTTATGTGTGGATAATCCTTTCAAAGTGTTTTTATGTCAATTGGTGGCTGCACACAGGACTGAATTTCATCGCCTGATCGCAACAGTGCATTCACTGCCCACTCCAGCTTTTGCAGACAGGTTCTCGTAAATCAGTTGACATTAAATCCACAAGAGATGGAGCATACATGGCTTTTAAAAAGTGCCCCTGTACATAACGGTAACAAAAAAAATTAAGTGGTAAGAGCTTAAGAAAGGATGCTTGGTGATTAAAGAGATAGTAGAGAAAGAAGGAAGCAAGAAGTACAAAAGCAGCTATAGAAAACGAGAGCCATGGCCCAGCAAAGAGACTAATAATCAAGAAACAATGGAAGAGAGGCCAGGAAAGAGAGAGCGACAACATGTTGAAGGACCCCTGCAGAAGTGGGGAGAAAGGATCAGAGAAAAGAGGAGAGACAGCAGAGACAGACAGAAAACAGAGAAAAGGAAGAGATGGTGGCTAGAGAGAGAACATCGGAAAGAGAGAGCGAAAGAGAGCAAGAAATAGAATGATCGTGAGGGGAAACTGAGGGAAAATAAAAAGACAAAGAATATGAAGCTGAACTTGAAAGAGCTGAAGCGAATTCTGGAAAATGTAGTGAGGAGCTGCTGGAATAAGAAACCGAGTATTAGTCTAGGAAAGAGCAGAGGGCGAGGGACCTAAAGGGAGATGGGAGAGGGTGTTTACCAACAAAAGTTCATTTCATAGGCCAGGGCTGGGCAGCATCGCTCTCTGAGCGCGGGTGAGTCACGTTATTAATATTAGCAAAGGCAGCTGAAACATTAAAGAGGAAGGAGTGTGAGGAGTTTAAAATGAATGCCAAGCTTGACTGCCCCTGGTCAGTGAAGTTTTAAATTTCACAGTACACAATATTCTGCATAGCCTTCCAAAGACAGAGATCTGTCTTCAGTGTAGTCCTAATTGGTGTAGTGATATCACATTCTGCTGTCTTTGTAGAGTCAATTCTATATATTTCTAGCAATGTGACTCGGACTGTGACACTTCTCGATGTGCATGGCAGCAAACAGTGACATCACTGTACGAAAGTAACATCAAACTATGACGTCGCTCCATGTGCCTGACATCAAAAAGTCACATCACTGCAGTAAATTATCAATAGATTGTGATACCACTTCCTCTGCGTGACATCAAACTGATACCAAAGGGGATGATGGCCATCAAACTGTGGCATGACCCATGTGTATGTATCATGTCAGACTGTGACATCAGTGCTGAAAATTAACATCAGAGTGCGAACAGGTTGTGAAACATGTTTGGCACTTGACGTCTACTGTAACATTGTTGCTCTGAAAACTTTTATGCAACACTGAACAAATCAAGCATCAGTCAGAATCTGTCATGCCTGCTTACCTGGAGCGGAATCAGCGTCACAAACAAACGCTGTGGTTGGCAAGATAGACGTGGTTGGCAAGAACGTCTCATCTGAAGGCGAGAGTAATGCGCATGCGCAGGAGGATTGTCGGAGCATTTAGGACCGCCTCACTAGCCCGGAAGCGCTTCGCGTTAAGCTAGTGTTCCTGAATTCGTTCCGGGTCACGGGGGAGCGTCCGAGGAGTTAGTGGTTGGCGTTTTCCTCCATCGGCGTTGTGCTGCGGTTCGTGAGTGCGGGGATTCATTTCCCTTACTTGATTCTTTTTGCAAGTCTGGTTGCTAGATTGTGGGTGTCGAGTCGGCTGATTCGTCACCGTTATTTCACTTCTCTTTTCTTTAGTTCGCGTTTGCCCTTTGGTTGTTGGTGGTTTCGAGTCGAGTCTCTGTTTGTAGACTTCTCTCCGTGGTCGCTCGCTTGAGCTATTTCCTTGTTTCTCTCAGTAGCGTCGGGTTCCTATTGGCGCCCCGTTATTCCTAGTGTGGATACATACATTCCTTGTGAGATATTTAACAAGGGATTGTACAACATTGGATATTTCTTTCGTGTATCCTCTGAGGCTAAGAGGTACTTTGTATATACAATTCTATAGTTATGACCTAGACCTCTCCTGGCTATACCTAATCTCCTGTGACCTTATTTCTAGGTACAACAATAGGAAGTTCAAGACTCTTCATAATAACAGGGGACAGAGATTATACACAACTTCCCTTAGGTATGAATACACATAGCCAGATCTATACACCACATGAGTGGGATAGGGAGAACAGAACTATATTAATTATTTGCTTTGTCTTATAGATACAGTTCCGGTGAAAATAGAAACCTGTCCTGTCGAGACGAGTGCAGAGTGCAGTGTCTTCCCCTCCTTTCCTTGTTGTGTTCCCCTGTTTTCCCCAAGTCATCACTTAAGTGTTAGTTATCATTTCTAACACTGGGAGGTGATAAGGGGCGAAACTGAGGGCTAGGCATCAGGCTCCGTGGCACTCCTGCGACAATTGGAAGCAAGCACGACAGAACGCGAAGCCCATTGTCTATTTGTCTCCCGAGTGCCATGGAACTTACACTAGCAGACGTAGCCGGGATGATAGGCAATCTCCAAGCGGAGACCCAATCCCTTTCTGATAAGGTAGAAGCGTTACAAAGACAAAGAGACGGAGGAGCAGGAACTAGTTCCCCCAGCCCCGTAGTCCAAGTAGTCACTCCTCAAACCATACCATTAGCCCCTCCGGAAAGATACTATGGAGACCCTAATAAATGTGCCGCTTTCCTTACGCAATGTCAGCTACATTTTTTATGTAAGGCAGCTTGTTTTCCGAATGATCAGGCCAAGGTGGCGTTTGTTCTTTCTTACTTGGGAGGTTCGGCTGCTAATTGGACAATTCCTTTAATCGAAAGAGACGATCCACTTTTGGTGGATTACAATCGATTTAAAAGGGAATTACGAAAGATGTTTGATAAACATACCTTCACCCATGCTGCTGACACTGAACTCTTGCACCTTAAACAAGGAAACAAAGATCTTATCACATATATCTCTACCTTTAATAGGTTGGTTGTAGAGGCGGATTGGCCACAGGGCAAACGTAGCGCATTGTTTTATAAGGGGTTAAGGGAAGAGTTAAAAGACGCCCTTGCTCATGTTGTAGATCCCCCCGATACTTGCCCTGAGTTGATAGACTTGGTGGTAAAACTTGACCACAGGTTAAACGAAAGAAAAAGGGATAAAGGACGATACGACTTTTCTAGACTAGGTCCGAGAGAAAAGAAGACAGAGACTGAAGTAAAAACAGACGAACCAGAACCCATGCAGATAGGTAGCATTAAGGGTCCCCTGACAGAAACTGAGAAACAGAGGAGAAGAGACAACAAATTATGTCTGTATTGTGGGAAAGCAGGTCATTTCCTCAGGGAATGCCCTGTTAAACCTAAATCCTCACGCAGGGCGGAAAACTAGTAGACCTGAGACTGTCTGAGACTGCTCTCTCGGGTCCTATCAAACACATGGTCTCTTCTGTTTTGATAAACAACGGACATTTTTATATCATGACTCAACTCAGCTGGTTTGGAAGTACGATAGACATACCTATCATGATAGATTCCGGAGCATCCGGGAACTTCATGGACACCCATTGGGCCATAGATCAGTCAATTCCAACTGTACAAAAGACCTACAGTGAAGAAGTTTATACCATAGATGGTAGTCCTTTAAAATCCGGACCCATCACTCAGACTTCTATTAGGATGGAACTCACTATGTCACCCAATCACTGGGAAGAAATCACTTTTGACTTGATTGATTCCCCCCAATTTCCGGTGGTTTTAGGGTTGCCATGGTTACGCCTGCATAACCCCCAGATAGACTGGGAACACTCGACACTTTCCTTTAGAGAAAGATGCTGCCCTCATATGAAGGCGAGAATTACTCCCAATACCACTGAGAGCGTAACAGAGTCAGAAGACTCTGTGTCATGTCCCAAAGTACCAGACAAGGAGGTTATTTCTGTAACCCTTCCTTTTGTTTCTTCCCTGAATGTGGAACAACCCGATGTGGAACTACCCAGAGAATACAGAGAATTCCAATCTGTGTTTGATAAAAAGCAGGCCACCGTATTACCCCCACATCGAGTATATGATTGCCGCATAGAATTACAACCCGGAGCCAAAATACCCACAAGTAGAGTATACTCACTCACTGAAAAAGAGAACTTGTACCTCAGAGAATATCTGGACAATATGCTTGAGTTGGGGTTTATACGAACATCTAGGTCTCCTGCCTCGTCAGCTCTTTTTTTTTATACCCAAAAGGGAGGGAGGCTTGCGCTGCTGTATTGACTATCGCGCGCTCAATTCTATTACAATCAAGAATAAATACCCTCTTCCCCTCATTTCCGTCCTTTTGGACCAAATAAAAGACGCCAAATGGTTCACCAAGTTAGATCTTAGAGGGGCGTATCATCTCGTTAGGGTCCAAGACGGAGATGAATGGAAAACAGCGGTTTGTACGAAGTACGGGTTATATGAGTATTTAGTAATGCCCTTCGGGCTGTGCAACGCTCCATCAGCCTTTCAGTACTTTATTAACGAAGTACTGAAAGAGCAGCTCGATGTAAATGTCATAGCTTACATCGATGACATACTCATATACTCCAAGACCTACCCTGAACACCTTCAACATGTACAAACGGTTCTCCACAAATTACAAATGAATCAGTTGTTTTGTAAACTTGACAAATGTTTCTTTCACAGACACCAAGTAGCCTTTCTAGGTTTCCTGATTTCCGAGCACGGATTACAAATGGATCCTCATAAGGTGTCTGCTGTGATGAATTGGCCTTCTCCTAGAACAGTCAAAGAGGTGCAACAGTTTATAGGGTTCGCTAACTTCTATAGGCGCTTCATCCACCTCTTTTCTGATGTAGTGTCCCCTATCACTAAGCTATTGCGTAAAGGGGTGCCTTTTGTGTGGTCTGCAGAGGCAGAGAAAGCCTTCCAAACACTGAAATCAGCTTTTACTTGTGCACCCATTCTGAAACATCCTGATCTCAACAGTCCGTTCATAGTGGAGGTGGACGCCTCCCAGGTGGCAGTGGGGGGAGTCCTTTCCCAAGCTGCATCTCCTACAGGGGAATTACATCCCGTGGCATATTATTCACACAAACTCACACCTGCTGAATCCAACTATGCGGTAGGGGAGAAAGAACTTCTTGCTATCAAGAAAGTACTGGAGGAATGGAGACAGTACTTATTGGGCACCCATCACACGGTCACCATCATAACTGATCACAGAAACCTACAGTATTTACAAACTGCTCGAGCATTCTCCATGAGGCAAATGAGATGGACACAGTTTTTTAGTGGGTATGATTTCGTCATCCATTTCAGGCCGGGGAGAAAGAACGGGAAGGCTGATGCGTTGTCCCGCATGGGGTTTGATCCAGTTCCCATTGATGAGGAGCCTCCCCAGATTATTAGTCCTTGCAAGATTATTTGTGGGCTTACCTCAGAAGAGCAGTTGATTGAACAAATACGTAGTGCTCAGCAGGACCCTTCTTTTCTAACTTCGTTAGCTCCTCAATCTTCTGTGGTTAAGGATGGTTTACTCTATGTTCTGGGTAGATTGGTGATTCCTACACAACCCTTGCAACAACACGTCCTGGAGTTATGTCATTCCTCAGGAATAGCGGGCCATCCTGGGTATAAAAGGACTCTTGAGTTGGTGAGGAGATACTGTTGGTGGCCTAATATGGCAGGAGAGGTGCAAAAGTTTGTTCGTACATGTCATGTGTGTGCCCAGGGGAAGCCGTCTCATGAAGGGTTAGTGGGTCTACTACAGCCTATCCCAACCCCCCCTGAACCCTGGCATACCATGTCCATGGATTTTATAGTCGAATTGCCATGCACGAAGAAAGGTCATACCACTCTTCTTGTAGTAGTTGATTTGTTTACCAAATACGCTCACTTCATCCCACTACAGAAATTACCCTCATCACAAGTATTGGCCTCGATCTTTTTGCATAATGTTGTCAGGTTGCATGGTTTACCGGCCGTATTGATCACGGACAGGGGGACTCAGTTTGTCTCCAAGTTTTGGAAATCTTTGTGTGAGGCCCTGCACATTGAAATACGTCTCTCCTCAAGTCACCACCCCCAGACAGATGGGCAAACTGAGAGGGTGAATCAGAGCCTGGAACAATTTCTCAGATGTCAAACGTTGCAAGACCAAAAGGAATGGGATGAGTTAATTTGGCTTGCTGAATTATCATACAACAACAGCCACCACTTTTCTACCCTGTTTACACCTTTTTATGGGTCCCATGGTTATCACCCTAGAATCCTGCCTTTTGTCCCTACTACACACTGTCTTCTTCCTGCTGTGACTGATTTAGTGCATCATGTCCAATCTGTTCATTCCCAGATACAGAACAATCTTGATAGGGCCAAGACGGTGTACAAGAACAAAGCGGACGCACACAGAAAGACAGAGCCAGACTATAAAACGGGAGACAAGGTGTGGCTTTCCACCAAACATCTGAATCTCAAGGGCGCCTGTAAATTTAAACCTAAGTATGTAGGTCCCTTTGTGATTTCAAAAGTGGTAAATCCTGTAGCTTTGAAATTGACCTTGCCCTCATCCATGAAAGTACATCCCGTTTTTCATGTGTTTTTACAGATCACAGTGGTAGCAGGCTACTCGCGCGCTCCCACGCTACTCTGATCTTTGATCCCAGCGCTTTGAATTTTAGATTGCTCAGCCCTGCTGACTGATAGCGGTGCTGCGCACCTGGTATATTTTTAAAAGCCTTCATTTAGCTTACAGCGCTGCGCGCTCGTGTGTGCATTTATGCTGGCTAAATCTTAAATGTTTTTATGCTGAATGAGAGCATTGTGCCTGATGTAATATTTTGTATTTGGGGAACCTACCTCTATCTTTCTCGCTCTTGACCCCGGTCCGCCCCGGCTGTGTGCCGTTTGAGCGGAGGGTCAGCCTACGAGCGACACTTCCTACCTGGTCCTGCTCCACTTCCGCCCTGCCTCTCCACCGTGCAGGTTAGCGGTCTAGTGGGTCACGGCTACCAGATATATATGACGCCCTGGAGCAAGCGCAGCGGACGAGCGCAGCGGGAGCGCCGACTTCGCGCCGAAGTCGCGCACAAGTCGAGCCCGTCTGCGCCCGTCCGCGGCCGGCCGGGGCTGGGGGCACATCACTCTGCTCATTTGCTCACCTACTCCTCAGCAGACCTTTTAAGCCTTCAAGGCCCTTGGTCTTTACCTACTGCCACCCGTTCTCGTATTTCCTTATTCGGCTTATCCCCCTCTCATGTTCCCCCTCCTCCTGACCACGTTCTCACTAATCCTCTGAGGGGTACCACCAATCCTGTACCCATTAAAACTCTCAAAGCTTGTTATCTTAATACCCGGTCCGCCGTGGCTCATTCGCATGAGCTATCGGTGCTGTTGGACCTTCATGCCCCAGACTTGCTGTTTCTCACCGAAACTTGGTTTCGTGATGATTCCCTCCCCGCTCTTTTGGCCACCTTACCAGCCCCATACTACGCCCTACGCTCGGACCGCCTTAATGGCAGGGCGGGGGGAGGGGTAGCGCTCATTGCCCGAGCAGACTTGCCTTTTCAAATTCTCCCTCTGCCCGATATTGCTACGACCGAGTACCTGGCCATTCGCACCACTTCCATCTCCCCTCCTCTTACCTGCTTACTTATTTACCGCCCCCCTCAATCACCTTTATTGTTTCTGCCTACGTTCCTAGAAGTATTCGCTACAATCGCTATTAATAATACTTCCATCCTGCTCTATGGTGACTTCAATTTTTGGCCGTCAGACCCTGCAGAGTGTTCTTCCTCTAAGGAATTCTCAGAAACCCTCCGATCTTTTAATTTTATACCCCACATCCACTCCCCCACCCATGCTAAAGGGCATGTGCTTGACCAGATTTGGTCCCTGAATTGTCCTGTAAACTCTGTTTCTATTACACCTTGTACTTGGTCAGATCATTATTCAATCTCCTTTGCTCTTCCCATATACTCCCCAGCTAAACCCTCACTTCCTAAAAACGTTTGGGTCCGGTCCTGGGGACGAGTAGACCCAGGCAACCTCTCCGATTTACTTACTGCCTCCTACCCTTCACTACAGGGGTTATCTACTCTCTCCCAAGCCGCTTCCATCAACCAGTGGCTTATCTCTGGTTGCGACTCGATTGCCCCACTCAAGCGGGTTACGACCAAGCGGGAGAAGGATGCCAACCTGTGGTTCAATGAGGATCTCAAGTCTACTAAGTTAGCTGTCCGCAGAGCTGAGCGGGCCTGGAGGAGAAATTATTGCCCCCTATTGAGACTGGAGTTTATTAATATACTGGCCCAGTACAAGCAGGCCATCTTAGGGGCAAAAACAGCTTACTTCTCCTCCAAAATCCTCGCCGCAGAGAACCAATCGAAAGTAATCTTTTCGATTGTGAACAACCTGGCATTCTCCGACAGAACTACTCTGAAACCCACTCCTTCACCTGAACTCTGTCACTCCCTAAATAATTTCTTCATCCAGAAAATTTCTATCATCAAGGCCAACATTCCTCTTCCCTCTCCCACGTTTGTGGACCCTCAGTGTCCCCCCCCTACTGGCCAACTAGACGTTTTTCCTCTGTTGACTAAGGAATGTCTCACTTCGATTATTCCCTTGGTCAAATCCGGTTCCCCTCTAGACCCTTGTCCCTCCCACATCCTCCGTCATATTTTTTCTTCATGTTCTGATCCCCCTCTTCACCTCCTTAATAGCTCACTTTCTCAGGGTGTGGTGCCCACCCCGCTGAAAACTGCAATCATTGTCCCCATCCTTAAGAAACCTGGTGCGGACCCCTCGGTCCCGGCCAACTACCGTCCCATCTCCCTTTTGCCATTCTTGGCAAAGGTGCTCGAGCGTCACGTTACTCGTACCTTGAGCACTTTTGTGGAGATGCATGGGGCCTTAGCCCCCCGCCAGGCCGGTTTCCGCCCCGCACACTCTACGGAGTCCGTGGTACTCTCGGTCCTTGATAACCTCAGGGAGGGAATGGATACCAACAAGACCCAGGCCTTGGTCCTGCTTGATCTCTCAGCCGCCTTTGACACGGTCGACCATACCATCTTACTCTCCCGTGTCAGGGCGGCGGGGATCGGAGGCACGGCTCTGGTCTGGTTATCCTCCTTCCTGAGGGACCGCACCCAGGCTGTTCGCCTGGGTGACTTTACTGCGGATTTCCGGAAAGTTCAGTGCGGGGTCCCCCAGGGCTCTTCTCTTTCCCCCCTCCTGTTCAACCTTTACATTGCTCCACTTATCTTTTCTTTACAGCAGATGGAGGTCGCAGTATATAACTATGCTGACGACCTCCAACTAATTTTTGATCTGTCCTCCTCTCTGTCTTCTATCTCTAATTTTCAATCTATTATGACCCACATCCGTGACTGGATGAACCACAACCACCTAAAACTCAACCCAGATAAGACCGAGCTGGTGTTGACGGGTGGTTCATCCAGCCCCTGGTCTTCTCTGTTTTGGCCCCTTTCCCTTGGTTCCCCTCCTGTCCCCTCTTCCTCTGTTAAAACTTTAGGTATCAAGCTCAATTCTCAACTTACTCTTCACTCCCAGGTTAGCTCTGTCGTTTCCTCTTCCTTTCTTTCACTGCGTACTATATGCAAGGTGTCCCGCTTTTTTTCTTTTCACGCCCTTAAACTGATCACCTTGGCGATGGTCATCTCCCGCCTGGACTATGGCAACGCCCTATATGCCAGTATACCTGCATACAGTCTTAGGCGGTTGCAACAGATCCAGAACCAGGCGGCCCGCCTGGTGTTCAAACTACCAAAATTTCACCATGTCACTCCCCTCCTTAAATCTTTACATTGGCTCCCTGTTCATGAACGTGTCCAGTTCAAACTGGCCTCTATCACCTTCCAAGCTAGACTGGGCACGGCACCGGTTTTCATCTCTTCTGAGATCACTTCCTATGTACCCACCAGAGACCTCCGTTCTTCTACCCAGGCCCTTCTCACGGTCCCGCGCTTCCGTAGGAAGAAATGGGGCGGTTCGAAATTTGCGACCCTTGCTCCACTCCTCTGGAATTCCCTGCCCCTTGAGCTCAGGACCATGACTCATTACTCCCAATTTAGGAAACAACTTAAGACTCTTTTGTTTTCTAAAGCCTTTAATTAATTAATCTGCTTCCCCCACAGCCTGAACTGCTCTATTTCACATTGGCCAGTTCACCCTGTTTCTGTAAGTTGTAGCGCCATGAAGCCGCTGGCGAACGTGCGCTTTAAAAATAATTTTAAATTCAAACAAAATTCAAAATTTTAAATTCAAATTCAATTCAAACCTGTTGTGCCTGGTACTCGTATCCCAGCAGTTACTGTTCCTGTCTTGATTGACGATGAGGAGGAATACGAAGTAGGAGCTATTCTTGATTCCCGACGCGTGCGTCGTCGCCTCCAATATTTGGTGCATTGGAAGGGATTTGGTATTGTGGAAAGGTCGTGGGAACCTGCCAGCCAAGTGCATGCCCCTCGTCTACTCAGGGCCTTCCATAGACGCTATCCTCAGAAGCCGAAACCGGTGGGGGGTGCTGTGGGGGGGGTATTCTGTCATGCCTGCTTACCTGGAGCGGAATCAGCGTCACAAACAAACGCTGTGGTTGGCAAGATAGACGTGGTTGGCAAGAACGTCTCATCTGAAGGCGAGAGTAATGCGCATGCGCAGGAAGATTGTCGGAGCATTTAGGACCGCCTCACTAGCCCGGAAGCGCTTCGCGTTAAGCTAGTGTTCCTGAATTCGTTCCGGGTCACGGGGGAGCGTCCGAGGAGTTAGTGGTTGGCGTTTTCCTCCATCGGCGTTGTGCTGCGGTTCGTGAGTGCGGGGATTCATTTCCCTTTCTTGATTCTTTTTGCAAGTCTGGTTGCTAGATTGTGGGTGTCGAGTCGGCTGATTCGTCACCGTTATTTCACTTCTCTTTTCTTTAGTTCGCGTTTGCCCTTTGGTTGTTGGTGGTTTCGAGTCGAGTCTCTGTTTGTAGACTTCTCTCCGTGGTCGCTCGCTTGAGCTATTTCCTTGTTTCTCTCAGTAGCGTCGGGTTCCTATTGGCGCCCCGTTATTCCTAGTGTGGATACATACATTCCTTGTGAGATATTTAACAAGGGATTGTACAACATTGGATATTTCTTTCGTGTATCCTCTGAGGCTAAGAGGTACTTTGTATATACAATTCTATAGTTATGACCTAGACCTCTCCTGGCTATACCTAATCTCCTGTGACCTTATTTCTAGGTACAACAATAGGAAGATCAAGACTCTTCATAATAACAGGGGACAGAGATTATACACAACTTCCCTTAGGTATAAATACACATAGCCAGATCTATACACCACATGAGTGGGATAGGGAGAACAGAACTATATTAATTATTTGCTTTGTCTTATAGATACAGTTCCGGTGAAAATAGAAACCTGTCCTGTCGAGACGAGTGCAGAGTGCAGTGTCTTCCCCTCCTTTCCTTGTTGTGTTCCCCTGTTTTCCCCAAGTCATCACTTAAGTGTTAGTTATCATTTCTAACACTGGGAGGTGATAAGGGGCGAAACTGAGGGCTAGGCATCAGGCTCCGTGGCACTCCTGCGACAATTGGAAGCAAGCACGACAGAATCACAGCATGATCTCAAATTGGAACAAAACTCCAGGAATCTAACAGCACACTTTAACATCACTCTAGAGTCCTGAGGTCACCCTTTGGTAACACAAGAATTTCGTGGCATGTCGGGAATGACATGATTCTGACGTCAAACTGTAACAAAAGTTCAGGAACCAGACCGCACACTGAGATGTCGCTCTAAGAATACGAGATGAAACAGTGAGGTCATTGCAGAATCTGACGTCTGCCTTTAACATAACTCCAGGAACCTCTTGTCAGACGAACATTGCTCTGGAAGTGTTGCGTCACTCCAAGAACCAGCTGTTATGGTGTGACATCACTGCAGGAACCCACTGTTTGACATTGACATCAGTACAAGACCTACCAATAGACCACGACATCACTCAAGAAACCTATCAGCCTGCCCTCTTCCACGAAAACCATTTCCGTTGTCATGTTAATAATACATTTGTAAAATACATGACGCTTCAGTGTTTAAACACAAAACCAACCTCGCCAGCGATGTAACAAGCGAATCAAATAAGGCATAGCTTAAAGAGTAAATACAAAAAGTCCGTACAGGTACGGGTATCTATCCTGGGCAATAAAGCGCGGGAAAAGTGTGTACACCAGAGGCAGGCCATCGTATCTTGGGGTTGCGTTTTCTGGGCTTTTGCCACGGTGCAGATGTACACACAGTGCGCGTAGACGTTTGCATCTAAATCTATGGTTACAATATTTGGAGAGTGTTAAACTTCCTATCAATGAATGAGTCTAGGACTGACGTGAGAGCGGTGAAGTACCCTGCTCGGCGTGAGCAATGCGTTTGCAGCCATGGGAGCCCGGCTGAAGGAAAGCAAACGTAGAGATAGTAAGGGCTGGGGCCAAGTCAGTGGGCGTCCTCCTCTTAGCTTCAGCACGGCTATTCGGTCCTTCTTCTTTTCTTTTTGGTCGTTTCTTGTCTGAGGAGGCACGGTTTGGGATTTCCCCTAAATACTAAATTTAGGGGCGTTACAGGTAGTTAAAGGTTGGGACCAATGGGTCCATTCTTTGGGGTGGGTACACCCCCTACTATGCCACCCTCCAGTGGGAGGGGGGCATATGCCTCACTCTGGTTGGTTGGCTGGGTCCCACATCTGCAAGATGGCGGGGACTGAGAGTTGTGCTTCACCTCGCCTCCCCCACCTGAGGGTTGGGGTTGGCAAAGGTGGGCACACCTCTCTTTCTCAATAAAGTGGAGGTCAGCACTGGTGGGGGCCAGTTACTGGAAGCAGCAAAGGGCCTGGAGAAGCTCACAAAGGCCTTTGAAGCTTCCCCTTCGTGGATCCTGCCCATCCTGGCGAGGAGGCTTGGAGGCTTGGCACCTCGTCCCAGGATGTGCATTGTTTCAGACGACCCAGGGGTCCAGAAACATGTCTGGTGGTGGCAGCTGGTAAAAAAAGCCACTCAGCCTGGACACTAGTGTTAGGTCGTCTTTCAGGGGGTATCTTTAAGATGCCCTCTGTGTCCATTTGTCATTAAATCAAACAATGGCATCAGTGTGGGTTTAATGTCTGAGAAGTTTGATACCAAACTTCCCAGTTTTCAGTAAAGCCATTATGGTACTGTGGAGTTCCTAATGACAAACTCCCAGCACCATATACTCTTAATGGCATTACTGCACTTACTATGTCTAAGAATGTACTTAGATACTGTAGCTGTATAGGGCTCATGCACCTCTACCCTCACCACTGGTATAGTGCACCCAGCTAGATGGGTTGACCTATGTGAGGGCAGTGGGTTGTAGGCATGGCACACAGTGTGCCATGTCGACTCTTCTCTTTCTTTTGCACCAAAATGTGCAGCCTGCAAAGGTGTGTGTAAAGGTACAGGACCTCCTAAGGTGTCACAATAAGTGCTGCAGTGCAGCCCTTGGAGGCCTTCCCTGGCCACAGTGCCCTTGGTACCTGTGATACCATTTACAAGGGACTGACCTGTGTCCAAAGCGTGCCAGTTGGGTTTTGCTTTCAATTCAGTTTAAGGGAAAAGACATAGGCCCTGGGTTTCTGTTTGGCAGGAACCCAGGGCACACTAAGTCAAAGCACATCAGCAGTTCAGCAAATAGTGGGGCAACCATGCAAAAAAGAGGGCCCTTTCTTACAACATCATGCCCAGAAGAGATTTGTAAAGGCGTCTGGAAAGATTCTTTATTTTCTTTCTTTTTTTTTTTTGCACGCTTTTTGTCCAAGCTATTAGTTTCTGTTGTCTTTCCGGCGTGGGATGCTCTTTGTTTAGAGTGGTATCCAGTATGGCTTCTTGCTGAGAGGGTTTAAGGACTGACTTGTCCGGGTTGAGAGTTAGACCTAGCTGGTTGAAAAGGTGCATACAGGGCCTTGGTGGATATTCTTGCGGCCTTGTAGGTTGGGGCCTTGACAAGCCAATATTTGAGGTAGGGAAAGATTTGATGATGATAATGATGCTGCCTGAGGTATGCTGCACCTGCGGATTTGAGCCCGAATGGCAGTACTCTGAACTGATAGTACTTGCCAGTCACTGTGAACCTGAAGAATTTCTTGAGTTTTTAGTGTATGGGTATATGAAAATATGCATCCTGGAGCTCTAGGGGCAACATGTAGTTGTTTTCCTTGAGGAGATGAAAAAGATCATGGATGGTAATCGAGCAAAAACAATTGTTTTTTGAGGAATTTGTTGAGACTTCAGTTTAAAATCGGTTTCCAATTTGACTTCTTGTGAACCAAGAAGTAAAAGGAATAAAAAACTTTCCTGTGTTGACCAAATGGAACTTTTTCTATAGCTCCTTTCTTTAACATGGTAACGACATCTAACTTTAAAAGGTGTAGGTGTTTCTGGGTAAGAGGTTGGGGGTCGGAGGTGGAGTTTGCCTGAATTCCAGAGAATGACCGAATTGAATTTGGTCTAAGTCCCATTGGTCTGTGGTGATTTTCTTTTACTGTTGTAGATAAAGGGAAATATTTCCACCTATTCTGGATGGAATGGGAGAGTCCGTAGCAGGGGAAGATCATTGGCGACGATTAGCTTCTTTGCCCTGTTGTCCTGTTTTTCCTCTGAAAGAGGACTTGTTATAGCCAGCAATAGGCGGCTGGCGTTGACTATATTGTGGCCTATATTGCTGATTGTTGGAAGGGTATGTGAGGTATCAATACAGCTGGTATCCTCCTTTGTAAGATGGATGTCCCTTGCCTCTACAGTACAAGAAAAAGCCTTTTCATGGCGTTTGAGTCCCCAGGGACTTAGCAGTTCCCATGTCTGCTTTAATTGCCTGTAAAGTCTCATCCACCTATTTCCCAAATAATGACTCCCCGTCATAAGGTAGGTCTAGAATCTTGATCTGAACTTCAGGCCTGAATGATGTCCCTTTCAGCTAGCCATGACTTCTCAAAACTGCTGCCCCAGCCAGTTGATGAAATCCTGTGGAAGCATTGCCCATTTCACAGTCAATTATTTGAGGCAAATCGCTCACCTTCCAGTAATATCTTTTTTGCTTCCTCTTTGACCTCTGTTTGGAGATTGTCAACCTATGCAGCAATATTGTCCACATCTGCCTATTATATTGGCCCAGTAACACTAGGGAATTTGATGCTCTGAGTGTGAGCGCTGACATAGAAGGTTTTGCTGTTGTTATTGGCCCTTCTACCTTCCTTATCCGGGGGCACTGAGAAGGGTGCAGAGGAATTTTTATATCTACTCTGTGCAGCTTGCGAAATAAGAGCCTGGTTTTGGGTGGCTTTTTAGGCAAGCAGGTGCGTCCTCCAGGGCCTTATATTTCTTATCCAACCATGGTAACACTGGTGGCACTGTAGCTGTAATAACTTTTAAAGCCTGGTCCCAAATGTAGTCATTAATGGGCATGGATATCACTGACTTCTTGAGAGGTTATTACAATCATAAAGAAAGCTGTCTTGTTGAAGCGCAGGCTTTGGCAACTGAGCCTAGTCACTCTCCTTAAGAGATTATGGAAACCCCCTATATCTTCTGGAGGCGAATCCATTTGAGGTGGAGTCGGTGACGCTGGTGGTGGGATTATGTATTCATCCCATGCATCGTGTTCCTGTTGAATCTCCTCTTCTTCTCTCTCTTCTTCCAAAGATGATGGTTGTTGTAAAGGCATTTCCTATTACGAATGGTGAATTACTGGAGATACCTGTTGCATGAGATTGGTTTGTCGAACCTGCACTTCAGGAGGCTTGTTGAAGAAAAGGCTTTGCTGCTGGAAACCTCTTTCTGTAAACTGCTAATATAGATTGTAATTCTGAGACAGGAGTAGAAAGAAGGCTCATCACATCTTGTTGGTTCTGTTGTTGGTGCAATTCCTGAGGGTAATAATAATGCTGGTCATAGTAGTCTTGATCATCTGAGTCCTGATATTTAATGTTAAGTTCTGATGGGCATTGGGCTGCTCCAAAAAGGATGTTGTAGTAACGACGAGAACTCCAGGTAAGTTAACAGGATTAGTTTATTATTGTAGTGGTGCAGAGACCGCTCTCAGCACGGTGCTCCCTGCGATGAGCAGCAAACAACTGCTGTTAACAGAACGCTCGTCCCGAGACTGTCACCAAGGACACAGAGTTCAACGGTAAGCAGGTGACTCTACATTACAACTAGGGCTCCCGGTTTAATGGTATTTTTGAACATTTACATCTGTATTTATCCATATTTTTATTTTGGCCCTTTTATCTGTATTTATCCATATTTCTTTTGTTTTGCGTATAAATGAAAATTGTAGAACTGTACATGTCCATGTTGATAGACGTGCACTCATACTTTGATGTCTGTCGTGTTTTAGCTATTTAAGCTGCCAATTATTACATAACAATACATCCACTGGTAAATACTAGCATTGTACCACAAATGTATATTGACACATGCCGTTATTTAAAGAAATTTCATCCTGTTTTATTTCCTATGCTGTCCATCTGCTCAGCTGTTGGGCTATAATACAAGAAAGATAGCACGAAGAGTCATGTGAAAGCAGCACAATTATCTGTATTTATCCATTTTTTAAAATAAATGCAGACAGAAAACACATTGTTTTCTGTCTGTATTTATCTGTAAAAATCCGTAAAAACGGAAAACAGGGAGCCTTAATTACAACACATTCCCTTTCCATACACATTAAATCAAGCCCAACTGCTCGGAAAATGTAACCCCTAGCTAACAAATGAAAGATAAAATTACATTATTTTTACCAAACATCTTGATCAACAATATAAATATCTACATGCACAGTGTGAGAAGCAACTCTTTAGAGAAGAACAATGAACCCCCGACCCTAGTAAAAACGTGCACATGAGCTACCGTACATATTCTGCAAAAATGTTGGTTGTCTTCTCGGTCTCGGTATTCAGCTTGTACTTATGCTTTGCTCAACAGAAATCCCACTTCCCTGAGTACGCACAATACCATCCCCACTGCCCTGCACACCAGAATTCACAACCCATTTGCTCTCACTCCGTACTGCTCCATCAGACATAAGCATGTTCCCTCTGCAACCATTATCGTTACCACTTTGTTCTCCAGCCCAATGTCCACCATACTTTGCTACTCTCCTCAAGTGCCACCGTTCACCATTAGACAATACTACATGCCACTTATGCACCTCCTTGACCTTAAAAGGTCCTAGAAAGCTGTCAAAACCCTTTTTTCCCTGCCAGACTTTATTTTCACGCAATCTCCGGGAGTAACACTCCTCTTATCTGTAACCTTTAATCTGTGAGTGAACCCAGGCATACTGACCCTTACATCTTTTCCCCCATTGGAACTTTGCTAACACCAGTGAACTTTCAACCAATTATATCACACATACAGGACGGGCAAAGTTTCGAACTCGGTTTTGTTCCATGCATCACACAAAAAGGAATGCTTACAATAACTGAGTTTTCAGTAGTGCAGTATGCCCACACTAGATCACTAATCAAGTTTTCCACATTCAACCGATTAGCCACTGCCATCTTCAGGGCTCCTTTCAACATACGGTTGGCCCTTTCAATCATTCCATTAGAACACAGGTTGTAAAGAGACATATGTGAATGCTTGACACCGCACAACAACAATACACCCATCTCACTTGATGTGATGAGTCCCGTTGTCAGTGATGAGCATGGTTGGTAAACCCTCTTCTCTAAAGGCCTCCTTGAGCACACTGATGGTTGCTTGTGTGAGAATTTCACACACAAATTTTACAAGCCATCTTGAATGCACATCGATCATAACCATAGCAAATCTCTTTCCGTGCCCCAACCCACTCATAGGACCAATGAATTTGAACAAACACTGTGCCACGCCAAACCAGGATCAGTAATGCTACCCCCACCAGACTTTGCTATGACCAACTTCAACCTTTTTTCACTCATTACACTGGAAGCACCTCTATCAAATCTATAATGTCGCCATCCGTGCCGGGCCACCAAAACTCATTACTTATCCATTTCCTCGCGATAGTTTGGCCCCAATGTCCTTCGTTAGCTATCGCAAACAATCTTTCATACCACTGCAGGGGGAATCAATTGATCGCCTCTCATAATTATGGTACCTTCGTGGTTGGACAGTTCATCCAAAGCCTTGCAATATGGTTGTATAGATAATGGAAGGGTACTCTCTCTCTCCTACTGCCATCCTTTATCATGCTTTCACCTCTGTCAACACCTCATCACTTTCCATTGCTTTTACCCATTCTGCTTCACTTACCACACCCCCACAATACTCAGACATCGCCAATACGGGCAACTGCTCTCTCGTTCTCTTTACTCATTACTGCATCTCCATCCACAATCTTCCAAACCAATGACAACCGTGAAAAGATTTGGCTTGAAAATTTTTCCAACATGGAATAAACTCTATTTCGTCGTCTTATTCCTGTAACCGTTATGCAAGCCTGGCTAACCTGGCCAAGCTTTTGCCCGTGCTACCAAGGAGTAACATATTCAACAGAGGCTTGTGATCTGTACGCAACACCACACGGCTGCCCCACACATACGTATGGAAATACTCCAGACCCCATGCTGCTTCCAATGCCTATCACTTTATTACCGCATAGTATAGTTCAGTATCAGTTAATGTGCGTGCCATAAATGCAACTGTTTTTTTAACCACACCATGCATTTGTAACAATACAGCACCTATGGCCCTAGCACTCGCATCCACTGTAACAAACGTTTTGAGTGCTGTATCAAATGGTACTAAATTCTGAACTCTACATATTTCCTGCTTGGTGTTAACAGAGCAACCTTGCTGGGAAGTACCCCGTTCAAATTTCACACCTTTCCTCATCAGCATTTTCATACACTCTGTTTTGCTGCCAATGATCTCAGTTGCTCCTTATCTTTAGGTGACAGTGCAGATCTGATAGCAGCCAGTAGATAACTTTTGGGGCTAGCTCCACCAGCAGACAGCGTATGACCCAAATACCCAATATCCTCCACCAAGAATTCACATTTCTTAGGTCTGTCAACCGATTCCGCCAAAGGATCCAAGGCTAGTTTCAAAGTGGCATTATGATTATGTACAGTATCACCAAACACAAGTATATCGTTCTGGAAAAATATAACATTGTCCAACCCCTTAAAGATTACATTTATCATTCTCTGGAAGACACTTGCTGCTGCTGATAGTCCAAAAGGCATTCTGGTAAACTGAATGGTGCCTTCCATGGTGATGAACGCCGTCAAGGACTTCAACTTGATGGAGCCCTATTTGGTGGTATGCATGTTTAAGATCTAGTTTTGAATAGTAGAGCCTGTTTGACCAATTAAATTGAATCAAATTAAATTATCTTCTCGCATCCACAAGCACTTTATTAGGTATTTCTCTATTATCCTATGGCAAATTTATAATGTTCCAGTCAAACACCAGCCATCCATTACACTTTGATGGTCTGACAATACGATGAAATGCAATTAGTTTTTAATCTGTTGTTACTGTATATTTTTATTGGTTGTATTAACTGCTTGCTTTTATCTGACAAACCTATTTCTTAACAAATTGATTACAACAATTATTTTATTATGTCTAGAATCAAACAGACCATCATGATGTATTGTTCGCTTATGAGGTATTGTGTGATTGTTCTTTTATACTTCTTTTTTTTAAATGTATTCCAATAGCTTTTATGACACTATCTGTCGACTAAAGCTTTACAACAACAGCAAGAAGAATAGTATTGCCCTCCTTTTAGTAAGAGTAACAATTAATTTATAATAGGGAGTGGGAAATTGCCAGATACCATTTTCTGATTCAATCCCCGGAAGTCAACACAGAATATCAGTTTCCCATCTTTTTTTTATTTTTATGTGATGACCACTTGAGATACCCAACTTGACGCTTCAACTGGCTCAATTACTCGACTCTCTAGCATATCTTGCAACAGTTGTTTGTCTTCTTCTCCTATTTTAATGGGCACTTTCCTAACTTTATGCTGCACAGAAACCGCATTGGGGACACACTGGCCTTCGTGTAACCAGGCGCTTTAAAATTTTCAAATTATTATTATTATTATAGTGGCGACAGTGGAAAAAGTTGACGCTGCTGAGACAGCACTTGACTCATTAAGGACAGTGTCCTCTCATTGTCAGGGATGTCGTAGACGAGGTCTGTCAGCCGAGCTGAGATGGGCATTTTTAAAGTATGTTTTACAGTGGGAATCTTTTCTGAATTCACATGCTGTCCATTATTCCGCCATCTAGTGGTTGGGTCTGGAATTGTATTTCTCTTTTTTCTTTTTGTTGTTGTGGGCGTCAACATACCACCATTTGGTGTCCACCTGTGACGTTGAAGTGCTTCCTCCGGAAGCTCCCACCTTTGGTTGCCACCTTCAGATTCTTTTTTTTCGCCATTGGTTGTGTATTGATACGGAAGGAGCTCCGGAGATTTAAAGAGAAGAATCAACAAAACTAGGGAAAATCTTCTACAGAACAGCGATACAAGGCTTTTTCGACATACCAGACTACAATCCTCGGAGCCGGAGTGCTCCGCAAAGTTTAAAATTATAGAAGTTCGACTTCACAGAGAATGTGCATGCAGGGTGCTCCCAGTGATGGTATTAGACAAGCCACTGTTAAAGTTCTGCAAGAATTGTCATCACAAGCACAAAGATCAGCATCCGGTCTGCAACCTTTACCTTCCGCTGGATCACCGAAGTGAAGATTACAACGCGTGCTCGGCCTTCACCCTAAAGACTTTAAGGGTAAAAGAGAGACTGAGAAGTAGCAACCATAACATACAGGACCAGGGGCCAAATCACCGTCGCTTTGAGACCTGGGCCTCTCCAGCGAAGAGGAGGATAACTTTGTCGAAGGCCCGGAAGTCGACAAGGAAACAGATGTACCAGTCATCGAGGTTCGAAAAGAAGACTTCGAAGGAGGTAAAACAACTGTCGACATCGAAAAAACAAGATGAGACACCAAAAAATGTCTTGAAGTCCTCAAAAGGAGCCTCGACGTCAACACTCAACGCAGTTGCCTCCAGAGACAAACAATCCGTCTGATCCTACTTAAAACTCTTAAACTCGACCTAAGGCGGTCGGAACGCCACTGGAGACGGAACTATTGCCCCTTGTTGCGCGCCAAATACAAATTACTCCTTGCTGAATATAAAAATGCGATCCTGGCGGCAAAAACCGCCTATTTCTCTGAGAGAGTAGCTCTCGCGAATAACAAATCCCGTGAAATCTTCTCTCTGGTCTACAATCTTGCCACCTCTGATCGCTCCACCCCCAGTCCGGTTCCCTCACAGTCCCTCTGTTCTTCACTTAACGATTTTTTTATTGATAAGATCGTTAAGATCAAAGCTAACATTCCCACACTGCCACAACCCCGCCCCACCTGTCTTCCCATCTATCCTCCCTTCTCTTTCTCCTCTTTCCCTCCTCTTTCTACTGAACTATTTCTAAATCTACTGATCAAAATCAAGTCCGGTTCCCCCTTGGACTGCGCACCAGCACGCATCCTTAAAACCCTCTTCACCACTTGCTCTGGACCTCCTCTTGCCCTCCTTAACTCCTCTCTGGCTCTTGGATCTGTCCCCTCCTCTTTCAAATCTGCCATAGTCCTTCCGATTTTAAAGAAAACTGGTTTAGATCCCTCTCTTCCCTCCAATTTCCGTCCCATCTCTCTCCTTCCCTACCTGGGCAAGATCCTCGAGGCTCATGTCACTTCTTGCCTCTCCTCTTACATTGAGGAGAACAGCCTCCTTGCATCCCATCAGGCAGGATTTCGCCCGGGCCACTCCACGGAGATGGTGGTCCTCGCAGTCTTGGATGAGCTTAAGGGGAAGGCTGACTCCAATCTCCCCCAGGCTCTGGTCCTTCTCGATTTGTCCGCTGCGTTTGACACGGTCGACCATGCCATCCTTCTCGACCGTGTCAGCGCAGCGGGCATTCGGGGCGTGGCCTTTTCCTGGCTGGCGTCCTTCCTTCAGGATAGGTCCCAGGCAGTTCATCTCTCCGGTTTTTCCGCTCCTCCCCGTCCTGTCACTTGTGGAGTTCCCCAAGGCTCTTCTCTCTCCCCTCTCCTCTTCAATCTCTATATTCACCCCCTCATCACTTCTCTTCTTGAGCTGGGGGTCTCTGTGTATAACTACGCAGATGACCTTCAGCTCGTCTTTGATCTTTCTTCCTCCCCTGACTCTCTTCCCAAGTTCTGTTCCACTTTAGTTTTCATTTCTGACTGGATGTGCGCTAACCAACTGAAGCTCAATCCAGATAAAACCGAACTTGTTCTCACCGGTGGCTCTTCTAACCCCTGGACTCCCGCACATTGGCCCCTTTCTTTTGGTCCCCCCCCTGTTCCCTCTCCTTCTGTCCGCACTCTTGGCATTAAAGTCAGTCATGACTTATCCATGCACAGTCAGATCAGCTCGGTTGTGTCCTCCTGCTTTCTTTCTCTCCGTTTAATCCGGAAAATCTCCCGCTTCTTCTCCTCTGATGCTCTCAAATCCATAGTCATGGCCCTCGTCATCTCTCGCCTTGACTACGGGAATGGCTTGTATGTGGGCATACCTGCTTACGAATCTCGCCGCCTACAGGCCATTCAAAACCAAGCCGCTCGTCTCATTCTCTCCCTCCCCAAATCCTCTCATATCACCCCGGCTCTTAAATCACTTCACTGGCTCCCTGTTCGTCTCAGATCCTTTTTCAAACTGGCCTGTCTAGCATTCTTGGCTCACTCTCGCTCCGCACCCCTGTTCATCAACTCTCTTGTCTCTTCCCATGCCCCTGTCCGCACCCTCCGTTCTTCCTCTCTCTCTCTTCTTCACACCCCTCGTTTCCGCAAATCCAGAACCGGGGGAACCCGATTCTCAGTCCTTGCCCCCCAGTTTTGGAATAGCCTTCCTCTCTCTATTCGCTCCATTCCCATCTACTCCCACTTTCGCAAAGCCCTTAAAACCTTCCTCTTCCTTCAGGCATTTCCCTCTTAAATCTTTCCTGGGTCCCCTCTGCCGAGTTTCTGATCAGGTCCCCAGCGCCAGGAAGCCGCTTGGCCATCGCGCGCTTTATTAAATATTTTATTCATTCATTCATTCATTCGACAAGGACTCTGTGACTGCAAAGAGCCTCGAAAAATCAAAGACCGTCACGAAAAAAGCTCTTCGAAGTCAAAACAAGAGGTCGAAACAGATATCAACTACAGTATCTGATTCGTCAAGCACGAAAATAAAAGCTTGAGGGTCTCGACGCCGAAACTCGTGCGCCCGAGATAGAGAAGAAGAAAGACTAGAAGCAGAAATGGGAAATATTTTTCAGAGCTAAAAGGAATTAGACGACCGCTTGAAGCAATTTAAGACACCTCCGAAAACCTTGACAGAAGCGGAAAGGCTGTCGAAGATTTACAGCCGCCAACGACTCCCGAACCGCTCGATGAAGAAGAGGAATTCTTCGAGGGAGGAGGAGGAGGAGGAGATGAGGCACTGATGTATGTGGGTTCAAGACCTCGGAGGTTCAAGACCTACAATGGCAGGATCTCGATGCCGAATCACCAGAAGAGGTGGTCGATACATATCCTTTGAGCCCTTCACCACCAGATAACATTGGGATGTACAACTAAGTCCTAAAAAAGGAAGCAGACACATATGTGGTACAACTGGAAGAAGAAAAACCACAACCAAGTTTTCTATTAGAGACTTTGCTACCTACTCAATCAAGGAACCAATTTCTTCACATGCTACCAAGTGTATTGGATCGAGGGCAAGAAGCATTTAAAGAGCCTGCCGCATGCAAAGTTGTCACACCAAGAGGGGAGAAGAAATACAAACATTCCTCAAAGGACCCTATGTGCATTAAAGGGTCGGTCCCGGCTGACTCAATCATAACATCCACGGCTAGGAAGAAGGCGAATGTACCAACCAATGCTGGACCACCACCAGACAAAGAGAGCAAGAAGATGGAACTAATGGGGAGAAAGGTCGAGAGGAGTACAGCAATTCAGTGGTGCATAGCAAACTCAAAGGCATTGATGAACAGGCATGCATATCAGCATTGGGAAGAGGTAGGAGAACTACTAAAGCACCTGTCGGATCAGTTCCAAAGAAGGGCAGCCCTAGACGCTGCAGACACATCTAGCAGGCAGATGATTATCGGCATTACCGAAAGAAGACCTGCATGGCTGCGAATCTCAGGTTTCAAGCCATAAGTGCAAAATAACATTCTAAACTCGCCGTTCAATGGGGAACAACTGTTTGTTAGCGACGTAGATGGAAAAACTAAATCAGATGAAAAAGGAAAATGAAATAGCAAGGTCTATGGGCGTACTACAATTCAGAGGCATGAGTAGAGGCACACCCTCAAGGAGACCAGCGGGCAAAAGTAACCATCAACCTACAGCCTTGCATCAAACTTATCAACAAACTTACCAAGGAGTAAGCCAGGGACAACAACAAGGGCAGCAGCTGAATTGGCATACCCCACAGGGAAGACCATCCTTTTGAGGGCGCTCTCAGGGAAGATGGCAACCACAACAAGGAGGACCGCAGACCACAACAAAGTGACTACATTCCAAAAGTGGTGCACTCTCCAAAGACATCACAGAGGGGGCTCCCAGAGACCCCATCAATACAAAGACATCATCCTTTAAGCAAACAGTTCCTCTAACACACTACACCAGTAGGAGGCAGGTTAAAGTACTACTTCTAGAAATGGAGAGCGATCACTTCAGACAAATGGATATTAAACCTAATACAGTACGTTACTGCATAGAGCTAACAAGTCAACCTCTAAACAAAAAAACGAACATGAAGATGCATTCGAAAAGAGAATTATCTCAATTACTCCAAGAGATGCAGTAACTTCAAGTCAAAGATGTGATGGAACAGGTACCACAAAATGGAAAAGAACTACGGCATTTACTCAATGTACTGCCTAATTCCAAAGGCAGACGGAACATTGCGTCCGATACTAGACCTAAGGTTTCTCAACAAATTCATAAAAGCACAAAGATTCAAAATGATAACCTTGCAAGAGGTGTTACCTTAGTTGCAAAAAGGAGACTACATGGCAACCATCGACTTAATCGATTTTTGTGTCTTCTGTTCATTGGAATGTGCAAGTATACGTCTTTTTAAGGTGTGGTCAACACAACTCCCTACCAAATCAAAGTGCTAGCATTCAGACTAAAATCAGCTCCAAGAGCCTTCACAAAGTGCCTAGGTGCAGTAGCCGCTCATCTAAGAAGACCGGGGATTCATGTATACCTGTACCGAGATGACTGGTAAATAAGAGCAATCACATACAGTCTCTGCACACAGCATATACAACAAGTGATAGATCCACTAGTTCAACTCGGGTTTTCAATACACTGGGACAAATCCTCACCAAAGCCAGAACAACAGAAGGTGTTCTTAGTTTCAGAAATTAACACTATATTTGGGAAGGTGTTCTCAAGCGAGAAGAGAATATTGGCGCTGCTACAGGAGACTCATCTATACCACAAGGGGCAAGGTCTGACTGTGCGGACACTACTAGGAATGATGGCATCATGCATTCATTTAATCCCCAATATTCGCTTACACATGAAACCGTTTCAGGAATGGCTCCAAGATCAATGGTCACAAGCAACAGGGAGTTGGTGGATCTAGTGGTTGTCATGAAGACCGTTCATCAGGAGATGGCATTGTGGAACAAAACCAACATAGCAAAAGGAAACCTTTTCACACAACCAACCACAACGGTGACCATAAAAACAGATGCTTCCCATATGGGATGGGGAGCACACACGAAGAACCCCAAAGTAAGGGGAATGTGAACCCAGGAGGATGCATTCAAACACATCAATTTCCTGGAGCTAAGAACAGTGTTCCTAGCCTTAAAAGCCTTTCAGAAAGTGCTTTACGGAAAGAAAGTGTTCATACAAACAAACAACACAAACGCCATGTTTTACATAAACAAGCAAGGAGGGACACAGTCTTTAGCACTCTCAGCGCTAGCTCAGCAGCTGTGGAAATGGGCAGTCCCAAAGAGCATAGACATAATTGCAATACACTTGCCAGGAAAGGACAATGTACAGGCAGACAGACTGAGCAGACAAATGTCAGCATCCCACAAATGGGAATTGAATCAATCAGAACTTCACAAGATATTTAAAAAATGTCTACCTCCGCAAATCGTCCTATTTGCAACTCACCACAATGCAAAATGCCAACACTTCGCATCCAGGCAGCCTTGCAAACAGTCCCTAGGAAATGCGCTATGGATAGACTGGTCAGGGATATTTGCTTACGCCTTTCCCCCCTATACCACTTCTTCACAAGGTGATCAACAAATGCAAAATCAGCCACATGACTATGATTCTCATTGCACCACAGTGGGCCAGACAGACCTGGTTCTCAGGGTAATGGAGATTACTCAGGGAACCGTGCAGAAGCTTCCAAAAAGGCAAGACCTATTAAGAATGCAAAACGGAAATGTACTTCACCCAGAACCCGAGAGCCTAAGCTTAGCGGTATGGCTCCTGAGGACTTAAAATTTGCATACCTCAAGCTGCCAGAAAGCACAATGGCAGTACGAATAGAAGCAAGAAAACCAACAACAAGAAAATGTTACTCCGCTAATTTGAGAAAATACTCTGAATGGTGCCTTAAAAAATCTTTCAAAGAAGATCAAAAGGGAAAAAATAGTTCTAAAGTACCTGACTCATTTACTACAAAGTAAACTAAGCTACACATCATTAAAAGTACACTTAGCAGCAATTGTAGCGTATACAAGAGGAGAAACGGATCAGCCTTCGATCCCGAATGCATTCCTGCAGAAGAACAAATTCAGAATGCTCACATTTGCTCAAATCCGATCTCCTGTGTACTTGGGAGATTCGATGGACTTTAAGACTTCCAGTATGTTATTTAATGAACTTGCCGTAGCACAGATGTTGCCTGCTGTTCAAGGTGGTCTGGGTACACAATCAATTTGCCATGCCCCCCTTTGGTCTTGTAGCAGCCTTTTGGTTTTTCACTAAAGTAATGGAGATAGTTGCTGCCCATTGTCTTGAGATCAGAAGTTTCTGTTTTCTCATACATTGATGACTGGCTGCTGAAAGTAGGCTTGATGCGGTCAGTGGTGTATCCTGTCCGGATGACAGCGGAACTCTTAACATTGAGTTTTACCATAAAAGACCTGCAGTCCCAACAGATCCCTTAACTGAGTCTTGTCCTCTTAGTTACCATCCAAGGTATGTTGAGGAACAAGTCTTTTTCCCCACCACAACTGGGTTGTTGGTATTTTGGGTTCAATCTTAGAGCCCGTGAGGGTGGGTCTGAGGCTTCTTGGCATCTTAGCCTCTGCCAGCTACCCCTGGTGCGTGCATGGCTCAGCAGTGGAACTTGACATCCCATTTCACCCGACATTAAGGCTACCTTTCAACTCCATCCAGGTCTTGAAGGAGATGCCTCAAAATCTTGGTGACTGACAATTTGTTGTGTAGCAGACTGCTTTTCACTCCCCACACAGCTGACAGTGGGGACTACTGTACAGCTGCTGGATTTCGGGGGTCATGAGTATGAAGTGGAGATCAGCGTCTTCTGGTCTTTAGCGGATAGACAGCTCCACATCAGCCTACTAGAACTAGGGATACTTGTTAATCCCTGCATGCTTTCCTCTGTCCATCAAGAGAAGGATAGTGCGGATTCCCGTTATCAACATCAATACCATGTAGTACTCCAACAGACCGGGCAAAGTGTTGTTCTGGAACTTGTCTCAAGAAACTTTGCTTCTGTAGAGGCAACAGGAGCTGAAAAATATCTTTCTAGTCACTAACCATCTGCCAGAGCAGATTAATGGAGCAGCTGCCACCTGGAAGATCATGAATGGCGTCTGTATCCAGAGGTGGCACAGGGCATATTCCATCTATTTGCCACAGTTTGACATGCAATGTGAACGGGTTTGCACATTGGAGTTTATGCCAGAACTCTTGTCGGGAGATAGCATTCCTCTTGAAATACGAAAAGGGAATTGTATAACTTCTTCCCGCTACCTCTCCTACCAAGAGTACTGATAAATATCATGAATGACTGGGCCTAAGTGATCATAAGTGCCCCGATTGGACCACAAGTGTGGTATCCGGAAATCCAATGCATGAGCATCTGTTCTCTGATCATGCTGCCTCTTTGGAAGGACTTCTGTGTGTGCAAGAGTCATTCATCCAAACCTCCGCAACTTGCACCTCTATTCATGGAGATTGAGCATTTGAAATTGACTGCGTTTGAATTGCTTTCTTAGGTGGTGGATATCTTCCACTCTACCTGACGTCCTTCCACAAAATCCATCTGTCCTAGTGCTGTTAAGTTTGTAACCTTGTCTGGTGTCGGGGATGCATGCCTTTTACAAGCTACGTTGTAAGCTTTTCTCATGCTTGTTTGTCTTTTGCCCAGTAAGGCCTTGTAGTAGGCTCTGTGAAAGGGTATTTGTCGACCCGTTTGGCCTTTCTTTGTCAGACAGAACAACCACTGTTGTTAAAATCAACATATGTGATGTTATTAAAGATTTGACACATCTATTCCCTTCCAAACAGTTTGTGTCCCACCAGTGGGACCTTTACTTAGTTGTACCTATCCTTATGCAGGCACCCTTTGCCACCTATGCAAAGTTGTTTACTGCATCTCTTGAATCTGAAATTGTGTTCCTCATTGTTCTTACGCAAGCTTGTTGCATGAGTGAACTCCTGGCACTTTGTGTTATCACCCAACACCTCCTTTTTCTTCCAGTACAAATTGGGCCTGAGGTTGCTGGTGGCCTTTTTAGGTTTCGCCTGGCGTAGCACTGCGCAGCAGTGTTTGCGCAGGCGAAATCTTATGTTAGACAGTACGGGGCTTTGTCCCGCCTCTCTCTTCCATTGGCTAGCTCCATAAATGGAGGCTAGCCATTGGAAGAGAGATCTGTCAGTCATTGCCCGAGCAGATTCGTGGGCGTTCTGGCGATTTTTACTCATCCCGCCCCTTTAAGAACGTCATTGCGGCGGTGGGCGGGTGTTTTTTTTGGGGGGGGGACGGCATGTTGTGTTCAGTTCATCATGGCTTTTGCGGGAGTGGGCTGCGCGATTTATGTTGCCGGGATGTTTGCGAGCAGGTAAGCAGCATTTTCCAGCATTTTTTACAGGGAGCTGGGGCGGGCGGGTCGCGAGTGCCTGGCGTTGCTTGCCTCTGTTAAATTCGATTTCATGTGTAGTGTTTTCCCTCCCCCGTTCCCCACTGTCAGGGAGCCTGAGACGGATGGCTCTCGGAAAGTCTGCTCTAGTCAGGCTGAAATGCTGCCTCTGAGAATAGCTCGGTGAGATAAACACAGCTGACCGCACGCACGCATGGCCGCGTGAGGGCCTCCTTCCTTCCTGCGCTTTTTGGGCTACACGCATTTCTATGTTTTTATATTGACCCCTTCTTGTGGCCTGTCTCCCGGAAGTACTTCGGCCGTGTGAAGGGGCACCCCACTGAAGAGTGAGGAATGTGGCCTCTTACTCCGGAGTTTCTGAGTATCTCCGAATGCGGTCTTGTGACCGGGGGGGGGGTGTGGGGGGTTGTTACACTGCCTGCCTGGCTGTCTCGCCGAGCGGCTCCATGTATGGGAAGCGGGAGGCTTGCTGCTGCGAGCAACGTGGGCACCTCACTCTTTGTGTTTCTAGGCACTTCTGTTTTGGGCATATTGCTTGCTTTCGAAAGGGGGTTGGAACAGCTCATTCTTAGACTGCACTACATATTTTGGACGCGCGGGAAGGAAATGTTTCAGAAGTTGCAAGTGTTACCTAAAATAATTCAGATAATGCCCTTCAAAAGGGCATCGTTTCATTAGATAAAATGCCCAGCCACAGTAAATGGAAGTCTTGGCATGCTGCAGCCACCGAGTACTGGTTATTAAACGCAAGCAGATTAAAGTCTCTAGACATTGTTTTCTTTTAAATGAAATATGGACTGGAAACACTTTATAAAATTAAGCTTTACCCAACTTGTATTAAAGACAGCGCAGAGGGTAAAGATGATTTTTAGGTTGGGTATTACAGTCCTGTTATGGGGTTGGCGGACACATCCACACCTCCATGAGTGGGCATCCTCCAGGCTTTTCCCCCAAGTAGCCCTGGTCTGCACTGCATTCACGTGGGCTCCCCTGTATTATAACCGCTTCAACTTCTGTGAGTGGTTTAGTCTTCTCTCAAGCTGCTCAGCTCCCTGTCTAGCTCTCACCCTGAAAAGCGTCCATTAACCATCTCTTGTAACGCCCATCTGGGGTACATGCCTCCATTCAGGCTACCTGCAAATCTGTTGTCAAGAGCAAAGCCCCGATTTTACACTACTACTGCTTCTACCTTTTCTGTGCCTTTTGTGTATGCGAGAGACGTGTGCGCTGCTATTGCATAACGAGAGCCTGTTCATTGTGCGGGAAGCTACTGCCTGCACTACAGTGGGATGTGTTTGACTCCATTTTGAATCCTATGGCCTTCGTTGTGTTGCTGTGTGTGTGAGTGTTACCACTACTACCCAAGCTGTGACTCTTCTATGCATGTAAGGGAAGCTTGCACTGCTGTTGCTCATCAGGTATCTACTAGGTGTGCAATGCTGAAACATGAAAAACTTTCACCATGGAAAGACATGTGTGTGTGGCATTGGCAGCGCTTGTACTCTGAGTCAGTCAACTCATTCTCATCATACAGCCCCCATGGTGGTGCTCGCATCCAGCATGCCTACTAGAAATGTCTACTGAAGCAACACGTTGCCACTTGTGTGCAAGGCGGAAGCAGAACGTGTTTACCCCTTTAATTGGCCTCGGGTGCTCCATGTCCTTTCACTGCTGCCGGAAGTCCAGGGGCGGGACCATTATGCCTCCCTGCTGTCACTCTGGTGTGTGGAAGAAAACTCCGACTTAAGGTTTTGTCGAGTTTGAAAGAGTATTGATTAAGAATGGTCGGGTCTCAGAGCAAAACGGCATGTGGAGCCCCCTCCATCAGAAGTGGAGTCGAGCTCCCCGAGGCAAGGCAAGCGCACGTTTATACCCCAGTGTTGACATTTCTAGACTCGAACACGCTTGCACCTCTGTGTCACAGAGATGCAAATGAAGAAGAGACGGGGGTGGATGCAGATGGCGATCAGTAAATATCAACATTGGTACATTGTTTAGGCCGAACAACTAAAAGCTTAAAAATCTTAACTCGAGTGCCAAGGGGGCTTCATATCTCTACTCGGAGCCGGGAACTTCCGATTAACAGAGCCACAAAACATGGCAGAGACAGTTTACAATAACTAAGCAATCACATGGGCTAGTTGTATTTTGCAGATGGCATGGAGAAAAACCAAATCCCTGCGGCCTGGTGTACTATCCATGTTCCGTGGGGCATCCATTTGTAGGCAATGGAAGAGGTTTATTAGCCCAGCATCCAAAAAGTTTGAGAAACCTCTTACTTCTATTGGCCCCTCGCTGTGCTTGCTTCCCTGCCCCCTCTCTGTGCTTGCTTCCCTGCCCCCTTGCTGTGCTTGCTTCCCTGCCCCCTCGCTGTGCTTGTTCTCCTAGGTGTGTGTGTGTGTGTGGCTCTGGGTGTGTGTGTGTGTGTGTGTGGCTCTGGGTGTGTGGCTCTGGGTGTGTGGGTGTGTGTGTGGCTCTGTGTGTGTGTGTGTGTGGCTCTGGGTGTGTGTGTGTGCGTGTGTGACTCTGTGTGTGTGTGTGTGTGTGTGGCTCTGGGTGTGTGTGTGGCTCTGGGTGTGTGTGTGGCTCTGGGTGTGTGTGTGTGGCTCTGGGTGTGTGTGTGTGTGGCTGGCTCTGGGTGTGTGTGTGTGTGTGTGTGTGTGTGTGTGTGTGTGTGTGTGTAGTAGTAATTGCTGTCTGCTGAGCTCGTCCAGTAGGGTACAATAGGTCTTACATTTGCGAGAGATTAAGCTGTTGGCAATGTAAATTACAATGCCATTTATTTATCTGTTTTCAAAACCAACTCATAAATAAAAATGTTGTCATTTACAATGCCAATAGCTCTAACTTTTGCAAAGGCGAAACCGTTGCATTGTAAATGCTTGTTACATAAGGTTGCGACTCCCTTCCATGTTGTGCAGTTGACCGCTTTACAAGCAAGCTCTCCCTCACCCTTTGAAAAAGGAGGAGCAGCTCCATCGTGTGGGCCTCAAAAGGGCTTTTAGTTTTTGTATTTATTGTACCTATGCTCGTCGGGTGGAAGATGAGCTCTTTGTGGGGTTTTCTGGAACGAAGAATGGGGTGACTGCAAAAGCAGACACTTTCGAGGTGGATATTCCCTTGCATCAAGTTCTGCTACGCACTGGCCAAGAGAGAGCCCATTCCACCAAGACTGCTATGACTTCATTTGTGTAGGGGTTGCCTGCCCTTGATTTGTTGCAACATGTGGTATATACATTAGCTTAACAGTACTACCCTGACAGCCATGTTCGTCAGGAAGGACACTTCACATGCTCGGTGCTGCAGGACTTTTTGACTTGAGTCTACTCCAAGGTCCCGGTATCTTTGGAATGCACTCCTTTGGTGTATGTTCTAAAGGTGAGGTGTCTGTTAGAAATATCCATCAGAAGAACTAAAATATCCATCAGAAGAACTAATTAGTTCTCTTCAGTAACCCTTTTTGGTGGATACTCTGTTTAACTGTGGATTTCACACTGCCTCCCCACTTCCCTGTTCTGTGGATTGGCTTCTATTAGACATCTAAAAAAGTCTGAAGTTCGAGATGATCACACTGTCCTCCTCAGTTGATCTTGCACTCTGCATCTGAGGACGCGGAAAGGGGAAAAGACAAGTATCATTTCAGCACACAGGGGTGGTGTTTATATGTTACTTCTGGGTTGGTGTTTTATATGTCTCTTCTGGGATGGTATGTAGTCAGCATGGAGTTGTTTGACATTATCTACTGGCCGAGTGGAGTATTGTTTTCTGGCCAGTCTATTGGCCAATACAATCTAATGGTGAGGAATATTTAGCTATGCAGTTGGAGCATCCAGCAGAGAGTGTTATCATCAAGGCAAGTAACCTGTTATACTGTTTTGTGTTTGGTTTTTATGCTTTCAAGGGTGACTGTAGTTGTTCTGCTTCTTGAAGGAATAGGGGTTTTAGAGTTCAGGGTGGGAACAAGCTTGATGTTTTGTTTGTTTATCCGTTTTACAGACAGCAACTGGAAATGTGGAAGCAAAAGTGGTATGTTTCTACAGAAGAAGAGACATATCTAGCACACTGATCTCACTGGCAGACAAACATGCAAGTAGGTTATTTTCCTCTACATTGTAAAAGTAGATGTTATAATGTGAATTTCACTCTGACAATGCCTTGAAACCATGTTCAATGTCTGTTTAGCTCCCGATTCCCTTTTCCATTAGTGTATCTGTTTTGCCTGACTCGCCATATTGAACAGATTCCTTTTGGTGGCAGATCTCCTTTCCCAGGCTTCAGCAATCCTAGATGTCCACCAGTTAAATCATAAAGGCCAAAAAACTGCAGAGCTGTAAATGGATTTAATAATAATATTCTGTGGTCAAGGGTTTAGCAAGATTTTATTAGTCAGGCCCTGAGTTGTGGCACGCTAATAGACCCACAAAATGTATCACAGAAGGCTGTATGACAAAAACTTTGTCCTCTTGGTACCAGACCTACATTTCCAAGGCGCTCACCTTTGTCACTTAATTTTTCCCTGTTTTTACCACCCAGTTCATGGTTGTAGACCGTTTTGCTCCATGGCAGTATTTACAACTAAGGTTCAAATCTTACTTTCTGAGCCCCTGGTCGTTGACGGAACGTAACCTTCACTGAGGCGCACCTTTCACATCTCGAATACTCGTTTAACCTGTATGCCTTTTTGTGAGGAATGTGTGCCAAGATTCCTTAAGAAACTTCCTTCAACCAATCTAGTTAGTAGAACCCAGACTTGTCCCGCATGAGACATATGACTTTGTGTTTCAGCAGGAGAAGTCAAGAAAGGAAGAGTTGAATCCTGCGGATACTACTTCCGTCAGCTGTTAATAAAGATACTTATACGTTTTACTCTTGTTCTTCTAACTTATCCTGTAAGGAAAAATCCACTGGCCCATGTATGGGTGTGCTCTTAAAATGTTTTTTGTAACAGTTTCCACGAGGGATAAAAAGTAAAAGGTAAAAATGAAAAAATAAAACTGTGGCACTATAGTCCATGGCACTAACTACATTTTTAGGTCTCGCCTGTCAATGCGCATGCGCATTGAGCTTGCGAGAATATAGGGGCTTAAACAGAGTTTAACTAGACTGGCGATTTGATGCAGTGCATGTGCGCTTTTAGCCCAATGCGCGAGCGCAATGAGTTAAAATGCGCGTGCACAGCATCAAATCGCCAGCCATCTGTTCCCCAGCAGCTCTTCCCGCTCCGCCCCACAAACTTCCCCCAGCGTGCGCTCTGCCTCAGCCGCATTTTTTTTAAAACTTGCTTCACTCCTCACTCACCTTTGAAGTGAAGCTTAGCTTCACTTCAAAGGCCCCTTCTGCTTCACACTTTTCACGGCCGCCAGGCCGTATCTCTCCCTCATCGCCGCTCTCCCCGCTCCGCCCCCTGCTGCGGCCGTGTCGCATTTCTCCTCCCCCCTCCCCACAGCAATGCCCTCCGTCTTGCTATACTATACTATAAATACCCTGTCTGCAGTAACCGATACACGCAGTGTTTGCACACCCTGCAACCGTCGGTGGTTTCTTCAAATATCGGAAACAAAAAAGTAGCCTTGCCTCTCTCGGACCCGAGCGCAGCACCGGGAAGGGCTACCTTTTAAACACTTTAATCATGCATGACTAAACCAGTAATAAATTGGGCAGTGGTCGTGATTTTGTTTCTACTGTGAGTTTAAAAGGGATTACAACGAAGAAATACCATGAATTAAAATAGCACTTAGGTACTTTAGTTTTTCTCAATCTATTCCAAAAGATGTTATCCTAAGTGTATCCAGAGCCTCAAAAATTACATTATAAACGATTTAGGATTTGTAATAATAATAGACTACAGTGTTTGGGCAAAAGATATTTAAAATAGTACTGTCACGGACAAAAATTTAGTACAGAGACAGTCACGTTTGGATTGATTGGTGAACTGCTTGTTGAAAATTACACAGCGCGTCAATGGGCGCGCCGAGGCCTCTCCTTGCTTAATTGAGCTCAGCTCCTCTACCCCTACGGGATGGATTGATCACGTCCTTGTTGACTAAAGAGAATCATATTAATTTCTCTTGAATCAAAAACAATAGTTATGTGGACGTTGCGGCTAGTTTGTTTATGACCTCTCTTTTTTAAAAAATATTAATTATTTAAAAAAGTTAAAATCCATTGTTATTTGGAATATCAATACATCCAAGTCACGTAAATACAAAACATGTTGCATTACAAATGCTATAGGTGTCACATTTGCGAAAAGTTATAACTATTGGCATTGTAAATGACAAAGCTATTAATTTAGCTATTTTCAAAAACAACACATAAATAAAAAAAAATCATTTATAAGACCAATAGCTCAAACTTTCCTAATGCGAGACCTATTGCATTTCCAATGCTTGTTGTGTGGATGTGAACATGATGCATGAGCCAGCAGCTGAGGTGGGCAGACCTTGTGCCTCATGCTGTATGATGTGGTGCGCGTGATCAAAATTTGAATGACGGCAAATAGTGGATGTAGCGGGCTGGCTAAAAGTCATTGTTTTGTAAAATATATTTTGATTTATACACTCAAAATTTCTTGGCTAACCGCAACCCTTACAAATCAAACCTCATGACGTCTAAGACTATAAAGAAGCCTTTGCCTAACAGTATATATGCACTCAGTATGATTGGTACCTCTGCTCATCATTTCCTCTTAATCTGTGGTTTTCAGAACAGATTAACACCCTTTCCTAATTCTTTATCCTTGTGCCTTCGTCACATGGTGAGAACCAAATGGGTCGAATTAACAAAATCTGAAAAAAGTCCTGGAGAGGTGGTCTTGAATTGTATTCAGTGTGATATCTTCTCTGTGATCCAATTTAGCATGTCAAAATACAAGAGTCTATTATAGTTGAAAAGGGACTATTGTAATTAACTTGTGAACCACTGCTTAGAATGTTATTTAGTGCTTCTCTAATAGAATCAGTACTCTGTTACCTCATGCTGTGTCGGGGGATTCAGACTGGAGGAAAGCAGCAGTGAGGACGTGTTTTTGTCGGTGACTAATTTTATAAAGCCTAATTTAAAGGAAATACAGAATCCCTGGCTTTTATTACTGGCGACGAGGAGCTTGATGGGGACAAGCTTGGACAGTCACCGATTCCCCTGTGAACCTACTATTTATCTTGGATTCAAAATGTCACCTTGGAGAGTAATTGGAATTTCACATTTGGATTGGATAGGATTTTGTGCTGTGACTACGTGTAGTATCCTGGACACCGTGGTCGCTGTATCTCAAACAATTTACAATTGTGTGCTGTTTTGCAAAAATGGAAAGCGACAGTTGAAGCAGAGTAAGTAAGTGACGGTTATTACTTACTGCTTACTTTTGAATCGCTGCTGAATGCTGCATCACGCGTCCTCCATATTCCAACGAGGAATCTTGCTCTCAAGAGCAGCTGTGTTCCTGTGGCACTCTAATCGTGACCTTGCACGCATAAGCATGCGTCTGGTCACGCAACGTGGCCGCCATATTGGATTTCAGCAATACATGCTCCTATTATCAGTTTCAACGAAGGTTACCGGGCAAGTTATTCTTCGATGTGATTCTAAACTTTAAAAACGAAGGATAACATTACGCTTGGGACTTTACAACCTGTAGGATATTTGTGGTGAGAAATACATTTTTTAACATTCAAAAGTGAATTTAATGAGAAATCCATTTCTGATATTTGGAAAACAAATACTTTACAACATGTGATATTTGTGGTGGAAATACATTTCTGATATTTAAGGAAAAACAAATTATCATTTAAGATGGCCACATCCATCAGCATGTCCCAACCTCCAGCATTTTTATCAGAGAAAGGGGAACCAATTCTTCTTTGGAAAAGGAGGAATTTGTTTGACTCATATATTGTGGCAATTGGGGGGTAAAAAATTTCCGATTCAGAAAACAAGCTATTTTATTACACAATTTAGGTGTGGAAGGCAGGAATAAATACGACAGCATGGATCTTATATCTATTGGTAATGGCGAGCCTGCAGATCTTTGAGATGTCCATGAATATGTTGGAGCGATATTTTGGGCCTCGAATAAATGTTGTTTTGGAACGTCACAGGGTTTTTCACGAGAGTCCAAGGTCCTAACGAACGTGTAGGAACGTATGTTGCATCCCTCAAAACCCTGGCACGTACTAGTGAATTTGGTGACCTGTCAGATTCCCTTGTTAGGGACCAACTTGTAAGATGTACTAACAGTTCAAGGGTACAAGAGAAACTTTTATCCAAAAACCCTACCTTGACTGAAGCTATTGCAATTGTTGAAGGTATTGAAAATACTTCCTCTTGGGTGAAAGAAATGAGGAAGAATCGTGATGATGGTAAAACAACGCAAGGTGATGACACTAAGAAAAGTTCTAATGGAGGACAGATTCTCTCGGAATTTGACATCACTGAGGAATTTTCTGACAACATTGCCAAGGTCTTGTTAGGTACTAAAAAAAAAATGATTTTTAAATACAATCTCACTAATTCTGTAAACAAGGATGCCCAACCACGCAATGATCGCTCACGCCCCTTTGATCGGCAGAAGATTAGTACTGAGAATCAAAGGGTGCGGTGTTACAGATGTGGAAGTTTTTCTCATTCTTCTACTTTTCTTAATTGTTATGCCAGGGAGTCTCTGTGCAAAAAGTGTGGGATTAAGGGATACTATGCTCGTGTCTGTAAATCTTCCAAGAAGAGTCGCTCAGTAGAAGGGAACTCTGATGTCATTTCTAGTATTTCCGACAAGAGTGTTGGGGATGGTTCTGTAAATATTACAAGCATTTCAGAAGATGGCAACAACATTGATTCTGGAAAAATTGTTATGCCATTCTGTAAAATCTCTGTAGATGGGTATGAGTTTAGTACGATGGCAGATTCTGGTTCCCCGTTTACGTTAATTGGGAACAAAATATGGGATGAAGTTGTGGGTTTGGATAATGTGAAGCTTTTGTCCCATGACATTTCTCCATTTAGTTATGGTGGGTCTCGTGTAGAAATTGTTGGATATACAGTAGCCACGATTGTGTTCATAGGAAGGAAAACGGTTAGGAAAGTTTATGTGGCAGTGAGAGGGAATAACCTTCTAGGATAAAGACATCCGAGTGATTTAGGCATTATTTTAAATCCTAATGCTAAAAATCCTGAAAATCAAGTCATGTTGATGGAGGATGTGGGTATGAATGCAAATAATGTCATGTCTGTTGATGAAGTGGGTATTGGGGAGAAATATTTTAATGATTTCCCAGAAGTGTTTTTTAGATGACCTTGGTTGCTTGAAAGGGTTTGAACATAGAATCATTTTGAAGAATTCAGCCAAGTCCTGTGTGCACAAGGTAAGGAGAGTGCCAAACTTAATGGTCGAGCCACTAAAGTGTGAACTTAACAAGCTATTAAAGTTGGGAGTAATTGAAGAAATTGAAGCTTCAGTGTGGTTGAGTCTGGAGCTTTTGGCACCCAAGGATGGTGGTGCTGCTGTAAGAATGTGTGTGGATCTACGTGGTTTGAATGAATGGATCTGGGTAGATCATCAGCCTCTTCCAAACATCTCAGAATCTATAAGTTTGTTGAAGGGGGCTAAAATCTTTAGTGTGTTGGACCTCTCGTCCGCTTATCATCAGATTAGGCTTCACAAAGATTCAAGACATTTAACGTCATTTGTTACTCCTTTGGGGGCATACCGATTTTTAAGGGTGCCTTTCGGTTTGGCCTTGGCGGCAGCATGCTTCCAATGGAAGATGAAGATTGTTTAGGGAAACTTGCCTAATGTCTTATTTTTCCAAGATTCTAGCCTTCGGCAAGGATGAGGATGAGCATGAGAAGAGTTTTAAGGTCGGTATTGAGTAGGTTGAGAGAAAGGTCTCACAGTTAAAAAAGAGAAATGTTGAATTGAGTTGAGATCAGTCACGTATCTTGGTCACATTATCTCTGGCGAAGGCATACGGCCTAAGATTAAACTTGCAGAAAGCATAGTCAAAGCGCCAACGCCAGAGGACAAGGAGCAAGTTAGATCATTCTTGGGGATGGCAGAGTTTTACTCTAAGTTTGTGAAAGGTTTTGCCAGTGTTGTAGAGCCCATTAGAGCCTTGTTAGGGAAGGGAGCACGGTTTGTTTGGTCACCGGAGTGTGAAGTGGGTTTTGAGTTGGTCAAAGATGAAATTGGGAAGATGCCAACATTGGGACATTTTGATACCAATTTGAAAACTATTCTTACAACTCATGCCAGTCTCAGGGGACTTGGAGCAGTGCTCTCTCAGGTTGTGGATGGTGAAGAAAAAGTAGTAGCTTTTGCCTCTAGATCTCTTAGGGAGGCAGAAGTCAATTATTCATGTATTGAAAGGGAGGCTCTGAGTGTGTTCTAGGCGATGTAGCATTTTAAGTTTTACTTATGGGGCATTTCATTTGTAGTTAAATCTGACCATCGTCCTTTGGTTCAAATTTTCTCATGTAATCACACCGATCACATGACTCCCAGGCTTAAGAGGTGGAGTGAGTGCTTGCAAGAGTTTAAATTTAAAGTACAGTACATTTCAGGCCTCAGTAACAAGTCTGCTGGCTGTTTGTCAAGGTTACCTGTGGATTGTGAGCATGTTAAGGATGACATTGAATGTGTTAATTGGTTAATGGAAAGTTCGTTGTTGAAGGAGAATGGTTATCCTGTTCTGCTATGGATAAATTATTCTTGTCTCTGAGGGAATTCATTTTCAAGGGTTGGCCGGATTACAAAGACTTAAGTTCTGAATTTAAGTCTTTTTGGACAGCAAGGGATGATTTATCTTATTGTCAAGGGAATCTGTTGAGAGGTGATAGGATGGTTCCACCTGATGAACTTAAAGACAAGGTAATCAATTTGGCTCATGAGGGGCATTTGGCGTAGAAGTCTTACGAAAGCACGTGTCGGAGTGAGATATTGGTGGCCAGGAATGGATCGAATGATAGAGAATGCTGTTAAAGATTGTCATTTGTGTGCCATTAATGACAAGTGTCTGGTAGCCAATCAAGTACCTCTTTCTCCTGTGAAAGTGCCTGATACTGTCTGGACCAAGTTGGGATTGGACATCATGGGTCCGTTTGAATTAATGCCTTTGCAGGAGAGATTTGTGGTTCTTTTGGTAGACTACACTTCAAAGTGGGTGGTTTCTAAATGCATGAGCACTGTTAATTCTAAATCCGTGATTGAGTTTTTAAAGGATGTCTTTGCCTCTGAAGGCATTCCTAAATATTTAATTACTGATAATGGAGTTCAGTTCACTTCTAATAAAATGCATGACTTTCTGGTAAGTGTAGGTATTGTTCATCAAAAGACTGCTCTGTATTCACCGCAGGCTAATGGTCCCACAGAAAGGATGAATAGAGTTGTCAAGAGTTGTGCCCAACGTGCGCGGGACTCTGCGGTTTCTTTTTGTAATGTGTTGAGAGAAACTTGGTGGGCGCATCGCACTGCTCCTAATGCTATTTCTCAAAGATCACCATATGAAGCATTGAGAGGGAGAAGAGCAGGTTCTAAATTGAATCCTGCATGGATTCCTTTTAGGAAGAATGATGTCATGACTGAGGAGTCCAGGAGAAATAGACTTTCTGAGTATCAACAGAGATACAAATTGAGATATGATGACAAGATGTCAGTGAAAGAGAAGAAGTGGAATATAGGTGATCGTGTTTTGGTGAAAAAGAACAAATATGGTCACAAAGGGTTGTCTAATTTTCTTGGCCCTTTTGTTATCACCGCAATTAGGAAAAATGTGGTGACCTTGGAAAATGGTTGTACCTGGAGTATGTCTAGGTTGGTCAAATTTGTTGAGACAAGCCATGGTGCAGCTACTGGTCAAGGTCGTGTTTCCATGGGTAGATTTTTGAACAGGGATATTCCAAGTAGATCCAGAAGTGTTCCTCGAAAATTCAAAGATTATATTTTGTTTTAGTTTTGGTCTCTTCTGTTCTTTTGTTCCACTCCTGTGTGCCAAGATTTATGGTTACATTTTATTTATTGTTTTTTTTCTAATTCATAATTTAAGATGACATTCATTGTTCTGTTATTGTTGTCTTATTTTGTAAAGGGGATGTGTTGTAATTTACTTGTGAACTACTGCTTAGAATGTTATTTATTGCTTCTCTAATAGAATCAGAACTCTGGTACCTCATGCTGTGTAAGGGGATTGAGACTGGAGGAAGGCAGCAGTGAGGACGTTTTTCTGTCGGTGACTAATTGAATAAAGCCTAACTTAAAGGAAATACAGAATCCCTGGCTTTTATTAGGGAGCCTACTTGATAAATCATGCTGTAGCGTAAATTTGTTTCCGTTTTGTTCTGACCCCTGTACATAAGTGCTTTTACCACACTGTAGTAGTGATAAGTCTTCCCATAGCCATGATATTTTGATTTTTACTAAAGTTATATGTATAATATAATTAAGAATTTCTCTCTCCGGAATTCAGCAGAATTTTTATGTAGCGGAGTTCTTCAAACGGACGGGATTGGGCAAGTTCTGCTGTTCACGCTGAATTTGGTGCAGGGAGCTTTTTACGCGCTGAAAAAACAAACTGCACCACACCTTGTGTCAGAGGGTGCTGCTTCTCGTGTTGATTTTGCCACTGCAAGAGTAGATTTTTTACTCAAGCAGCAGCTTTCTGACCGCGAATGGTCATGATAGCCTGCATTGGGGGAAATCTCCTGAGTTTCCTCCTAGCGACCTGAAATCTCCCGAGGGGACCCCAAGCCTTACTCGCCATCTTACCACTAATGAGCCACACATGCCAAAAACTCCAACACGCGGAGGTTGGAGGTATTTGCCCAAAATTCTGTTGGTGGTGCGACATTTATCGCCCATCCCTAAATATAATCACTTGCAGAGGCTTTCAGCCAGCCCTCTACCCTATTATTGTATCTTTCACATTTTCCTTCGACTCACTACAGCATATAGCAAGGGGCAGTAGGTTAACCCACATCCGCCACTGTTGAACTTCATTGTGATTGACAGCACCTTGTCCTTTTAAGGTGCAAATCCAAACATAAAGTCGGTCCCATTAAGGGCCAGGAGCTACTGTGGCAATGTGTGCTATTTCCTTCTATTCTTTGTCTTTGATCAGGCATCGGTTTTACCAGTGTACCATTGTGTTTGACAATCTTTCATGCTCTCTGACCCGCCACATCTCGTGACTGAGAAGGCCTGGCCATCTTGTATTCCATGTTTCACCTCTGGCACTGCAGTAAGATCTTGCCCTCTGCTGGACCATTGTAAATTCCAAATGGATGATCGTCATGGCCCAGCACCAACCGCTGTCGTGTCTTCATCTCAAAGAGGCTGCGCATCATCTTTTCCCATGCAAACTGGGATCACAGCTCGCAGTGACGCAGTATTGACTGCCTGATAAAGCTAAGCGCCTCCTGAGAAATGTAATCAGAGCAAAGTACTGTGATTGCAGTCGATTTAAAAATAAATTGCATAACACTTCTGAAATAAACATTGCAATAATGGACTGAAAATGTAAGCTATATCTTCAATGGTTGAAATGTTGTCCACTGCATTAATGAATTAATAAATAGATAAACACAAAGACTAAATCTACTGTTCTGCCCTACAGCTTCATTGAAACTCCAAAGCATTCAGGTCCTTTGCTGACCTTAGTCGCAACTATTTTGAGGAATGTTTTCATTTCTCTTGCTGATCCGTTGACATTTGTTTTCTCTTAGGTGCCTGCTACTCATGACATTCTAAGGCCTAATTTCTCAGCTCTGTTTTATGGAGTGATTCATTTAGTCAGATTTGGCATCTCCGCTGTTGCTCCTTTTATTGAAGGTGTATCATAATGAATGATTTTGACGGGAAGAGAGCTTTAAATCTGTGTTCTTTTGTCGCTATTGTGGTGGTCTTGTTCATGGCAAGGGGAATTTAAGTTGTCTTTTATTATAGATGTCTCAACCAGCTTTGAAGCGATACCTCCATATGGAGTCTCAATAGTTGAAGGATGTTCAATGTCCTTGTTTATGAACTTCTGTTTTGCCAAATATAGTATTTGTTTTACACTCAAAATCACCAATAAAGTACAGCTGTGCCCTAGTATTTCTTACATTTCAAATAGAATGGAAAAACGTAGTACTGTGTATCGTTGTAGTAACAGACCTTTTCTCACATGTGGAATTCATACTAAAAAGTATGCTAATACAGTAATTGATTTGATTTTTAGTATTGTATTCAACATTACTGTGTGTGTAAAGTTAGAGTATATTTTCGGAGGTCTGATTTCTTTTAAGAAAAAGTGTGCCCACACAACATTTTAAGAACGGAGTAGCACATAATAAGTTCTCTTCCAGGGGATACTCATTAATAGTCATAAGCACTGAATTATCTCCGCCCATGAGCGGGAACCCGGAACACATAACAATATACATATATATATATATATATGTGTAAATATATCAAAAAGTACATAGTACTAAACTAATTATACACATATAAATGTATAATAACCATAATATGCAGCCTAACATATATACATATGCTAATAAAGCCAATATTACACACGTTCTGAAGCATGAAAATATGCTGTATATAATGCAATAAACAGGCATGAGCCCAAAATGCATTTCATAACCATGAAAAACTTTTATTTTCATCAAAGAACCTGTTGTAAACAGTTATTAGCCTAAAAGGCTGCATATGAAAAATTGTCTGTGTACAGAAAATCAGACTGGCACCCTGCCTTTAAGGCCCCAGAGAATCTGCACACTTTGCCTTTAAGGCCTCTAGGAGAACTCTGTTCCCATCATGCACCACAGGTGACAGTTAGGTCAGTTCTTTTTTCCGGCTTGTTCTGTGAGGAACCTGGAACTTGAGCTCTGCTCATTTGTAGTATTTTTCTGTCAGAAGTTGGTTTTTCTTACTTTTTTTTGGGCAAAAGAGTATTTTGGTGGTGTTTTATATCTTGTTCTGACTAACTGTTGGTGATTTTTTAGTCAGAATGCCACCTTTATTTTACAAATGTCCTTCCTGTGGGAAGAAGATGTCAAAAACGGATCCACACTCTGTTTGTGTGGTGTGTCTTCCAGCTTCTCATAAGGTGGAAGATTGTTATCACTGCCTCAACCTTTCTAGTAGAACTTTAAGGGAAAGGGAGAAAATGAGGTTGCTGGGCCTTCTGGAGAGAGAAAACCGTGGTGAGAAGAGTTCCAAGGGCGTATTATCATCTGCTAAGCCATCTTCTTATCCTAAACATCGAAGATCAGCGTCTCCAGAAGGTAGAACTAAGAAAAATCGACTCCAGGGAGCGTCGCCGTCAAAAAAGGTGCGGTCGACGTCGAGATCCAGATCGCCGTCGACGTCGAAGAGGGCTCCGTCGACGTCGAGAACTTCGCCGGTGAGGCAAGGTTCAGCGTCGAGCCAGTCGCCGTCGAAATCATTCTCGACGTCGAGACATCTGGTGTCGATTGCTGTAAAGACGACGTCGGGGGCGCCACGGTCGACGTCGAAGACTCGTGAGTCGACGTCGAGGGAAGAGAGGCGTCCGACGTCGAAGGATGGTGTGTCGACGTCGAAGGATGGTGTGTTGACGTCGAAGGATGGTGTGTTGACGTCGAAGGATGGTGTGTCGACGTCGAGAAAAGTGTCGACGTCGAAGGATAGACCGAGGTCGAGAGAGAGACTTACGACGTCGTCTAAGAAGAGATCGACGTCGAGAGATAGGACGGCGTCGAAGGAGTTGACGTCGAGACCTAAAAAGAGAAGATCAAGGTCTCCATCGCGACATAAGTCGATGTCGAAGTTTGCTTCGGGCTCGAAGCATAGAGTGTCTAGGTCTCCCCCACCTGAACACGGGTCGGCGTCGAGACTATCCAGACCGGCCTCTCGGACCTCAATTCGGTCTTTGTCGAGGTCAGACATCAGTCCAGAACATACGTCTTCTCCGCGAGACCAGCAAGATGACAGGTCTGCGGTGGGGCAAGAGGTTGTGCACCAAGACTCGTCTGTGGTGGCTCATTGGGGTTCAACCTCAGGGCAGGTGTCGGATGACAGACAATTGGTCCCCAGACAACGGACTCCATCTGGCTCATTGGTTTCTGAGCACAGTGTAGTTTCCAGAGCCTCCAAGTCTTCTACTGGACTGAATATTGTGCAGGTGTCACCTGAGGCTTCACCTGAGCGTGTAAGGCGGCCTAGTAACTTGTCTCCGAGGTGGCTGGAAAGCCTGAGACATTGGAAGATGCTTCGAGATGCTGGACTGATGGGGATGAGGGCTCCGGTCCCTCAGACGGAGCTGCATAGAAGATCACGCTCGAGGTCCTTAGTGAGAGAGAAATCACGTTCAAGGGAACGAAGGAGGCAGCGATCGGCAACTCCTCAGAGTAGAACTCCTTCACCATCTTCTACATCGTCTAAGTCTTCTTTAAGATCTTCATATAGAGACTATTCTCCCACAATCTCATCTACTCCTCCGTCCAGAGTGTCTCCAGTGGATGATTTGGGCACATTTAATGATGTGTTGTGTCGTGGGGCGAATAAGTTCAAGATCAAGATGGCAGTTCCTCAAATAGCAACGTCAGTCATCTTTGAAACCCTGCATCACAAGACGACTGGTAGGCCTCTTCTGCCGTTAGTGCCCGGGTTGATAGAACCAGCAATGAGAACATTCTTAACTCCGGCCACGGTGGGTTCTGGTCCTTCTAGGATTGCTAAGAAGTACAGGGCTCCAGCAGAAGATCCTTTATTTTTGCGTTCTGACCCTCCTCCAGATTCACTTATTGTGGCGACAGTCAGAAAAGCACATTCTGCGGCATCTACCTCTTCTGCTCCACCTAAAAAGGATAGTAAGAGTATGGATTCCTTGGGGAGAAGAATGTGCAACACCTCAGGTTCGGTCATGAGAGTGGCCAGTGCGTCAGCCTTATTGGGCCGCTATGATCGTCTGCTCTGGGACTCAGTAGCTCGTTTTGCAGATAAACTTCCTAAGGAGGATCAGAAGGACTTCCTAGAAATAGTGGAAGAAGGAGGATTGGTGGCTAACCAGAGTATAAGCGCGGCTGCTGATGCGGCGGATCTGTCAGCTCATGGCTATGCACATGGTATTTGTGCTAGACGTACTGCTTGGCTTCGCCTTACGGGACTGAAGCCAGAGGCTCAGAGGAAAATGGTGAATTTACCTTTTAATGGTTCGACTCTGTTTGGATCTCATGCTGACGACGAAATGTCTAAAATGAAAGTGGAGTTGGACACTCTGAAGGCAGTCGGCCTTGAAAAGAAAAAAGAATTTAGACGTCGGGGTAATTTTCGTCCCTTTGACAAAAGATCTTTTCAGCAGAGGGGCCAACAGACGAATTGGTCCTCGCAAAATCAAGGCCAGAATCAACAGAGGTTGCAATACCAACAGCGACGACCTGGACGAGGCAGAGGCAATGGAAACAGGCAGCAATCCTCTGCTACCAAGCAGCCTCAAAAACAATGAACGGATGCTTCCTCCACAACCGTGTGCCACTCCGGTTGGAGGAAGTATTGTGTGGTATCTGGACGAGTGGAAGCAGATCACAAAGGACAGATGGATGCTGAGTATTATTCAGAGCGGGTACCTTCAAGAAGCCACCTCCTGTCATGCGTCCTCTAAAGATGGTTCAGTGGAATATAAAGCGCTTGCAACAGGAAGCGAATGTCCTTCTGAAGAAGAACGCCATAGAACCAGTACCATCTCATCAGAGATGTCAAGGCCTGTACTCGATTTTTTCTCGTGCAGAAAAAAGGTCCAGCTACGGAGTTCAGACCCATTCTGGATCTGAGACGATTGAACAAATTCATTCGGAAGGAGAAATTTCGAATGCTGGCTCTTCATCAGATCTTCCCTCAATTACACCAAGGGGATTGGATGTGCTCCATCGATCTGAAAGATGCCTACTTTCATATTCCGGTATCGAGAAAGCATCGCAAGTTCCTCAGGTTCCAAGTAGGGGCTCATCATTACCAGTACCCAGTACTCCCTCAGTACTCCCTTTTGGCCTGAGATCAGCTCCCAGAACATTTTCAAAATGTATGGCGGTAGTTGCGGCTTGGCTTCGAAAGAGACTGATTTTCATATATCCGTACTTAGACGACTGGCTTCTGAAGAGTTCATCCCCCTCGCTACTAGAAGAGCATCTAGCGATATGCCTCCAACTCATGTTCAAGTTGGGTCTGCAAGTCAACTACAGACAATACAACTACCATGTATTACTAAAACAAGCAGGGGGGTACCAGATCCAGGACTCTGTCCATAGAAGCCCAGACCATCTGGCATTGGTTACTTGCACGAGACCTGTCCGTAACAGCAGTTCACCTACCAGGGAGTCTCAACTCACAGGTGGACGGCCTCAGCAGAGACTTCGTCGAAGCGCACGACTGGGTTCTCAACGAAGACGTCGCGCACAGCATTTTCCAGGCTTGGGGAACACCAGACATCGATCTGTTCGCAGATGCGGCAAACACAAAATGCCCCGTCTTCGCGTCCAGGTTCTCCCAGAAAGGGTCGCAAGGGAATGCCCTTTTGATAGACTGGTGTCAAAATTTGCTGTACACCTTTCCACCGACACCGTTGATACCAGCAGTGATCAACCGGATGTACAAGACCAACTCCAGAATGATACTGATTTGCCCGGAGTGGCCACGGCAGTGGTGGTTCCCAGATCTCCTTCAGTTGTCAATCAGGCCACACAGGAGATTGCCTTGTCACCCGGATCTTCTGTCCAAACAGGAGGGGCGAGTGTTTCATCCCAATCTGCCCTCCCTGCGCTTGGCAGCATGGCTCCTGAAGTCATCCAGTACGGGCATTTACAGCTGAATCCGGAGTGTATGAACATTCTTAAGGAGGCAAAGCGGCCTTCTACAAGACAATCCTACGGATTTAAGTGGAAACGCTTTTACCTTTGGTGTCAGAGTAAGGGTCTTGACCCTATTCATGGTCAAGAACAGGTGATCTTGCCTTATCTTCTGTACCTTGCTGAGTCTGGTTTGCAGTTTAGTTCTATTAAAGTCCATCTTGCTGCAATAACTGCTTATAGAAAATCGCCAACACAGATATCGTTTTTTCGAATGCCTGTGGTGAAGGATTTTCTAGAGGGGTTAAGGAAGGTGTTTCCTCCAGTCAGGTCTCCTTCTCCACCGTGGGAGCTTAATGTGGTATTGACTAAGTTGATGGGTCCACCATTTGAGCCCATACATAAAGCTTCTTTGCAACACTTATCTTGGAAAGTAGCATTCCTGGTAGTCATCACTTCTGCTCGTAGAGTGAGCGAAATTCAGGCTCTGTGTTGCAAGGAACCGTACACAGTTTTTCATGGAAACAGAGTGGTGCTTAGGACTCATCCTGCTTTTCTACCAAAGGTGGTGTCGGATTTTCATGTTAACCAATCCATAACATTGCCTACTTTCTTTCCAAACCCTTCGAGTCCGGCTGAGCGGACTTTGCATTCATTGGATCTAAAGAGGATTTCGAAATTTTATTTAGATAAAACGAAGTCTTTGAGACACACGGACCGTTTGTTTGTGAACTATGGTCCTACGAATACTGGTTTGGCAGCATCCAAGAGATCCATTTGTTGATGGATAGTGTCATGTATCTTACTGGCTTATCAGCTAGCCCACAAGTCTTTATCAGGTAGACCTAGGGCTCATTCTACGAGAGGGAAAGCTGCTACCACAGCTCTTCTTAGAAATGTGGCTATGTCAGAGATATGAAAAGCAGCTACTTGGCGTCAGTGCATACGTTTACACGCCATTACTGCTTGGATTCTGATGCGCAGACTAATGCACAAGTGGGACAAGCATCACTCAGAAATTTGTTTGCTGTTTCTAGTTAAACACTGTATTTTTAAAAGTGCAGCTATGCATTTATCTGTTCGCCCGCTTCTAGTGGGTATGAGCTTGCTACTCTATTCAGTGCTTATGACTATTAATGAGTATCCCCTGGAAGAGAAGGATTAGTTACTTACCTGTAATCCTAGTTCTCTTCCAGGGGTATACTCATTAAAGTCATAAGCACCCTCCTGCCTCCCCGGGCGAACAGTAGCATTGAAGTGTTTTTCAATATGTATTATGAAGTTTTTTAAGTGCAGATTCCTGCTAAAAGTTTACTGTACCGTACAAAAGAACTGACCTAACTGTCACCTGTGGTGCATGATGGGAACAGAGTTCTCCTAGAGGCCTTAAAGGCAAAGTGTGCAGATTCTCTGGGGCCTTAAAGGCAGGGTGCCAGTCTGATTTTCTGTACACAGACAATTTTTAATATGCAGCCTTTTAGGCTAATAACTGTTTACAACAGGTTCTTTGATGAAAATAAACGTTTTTCATGGTTATGAAATGCATTTTGGGCTCATGCCTGTTTATTGCATTATATACAGCATATTTTCATGCTTCAGAACGTGTGTAATATTGGCTTTATTAGCCTATGTATATATGTTAGGCTGCATATTATGGTTATTATACATTTATATGTGTATAATTAGTTTAGTACTATGTACTTTTTGATATATTTACACATATATATGTATATTGTTATGTGTTCCGGGTTCCCGCTCCTGGGCGGAGATAATTCAGTGCTTATGACTTTAATGAGTATACCCCTGGAAGAGAACTAGGATTACAGGTAAGTAACTAATCCTTGCTAAACCTCCACTTGCGTGCCCTTCTACAGATTATTTTGCTGTACTGCAGTACACATAGAAATTCTCAAACTGAAACTCTTCCCCCAACCACGTTTCCTGGAGGCAGATTATCTTGGGGTTTAATTCTACTAATGATTTAAGCTTATGACTCGATTTTCCTACCCCGCCACATTCCAGGATATGATGTTGCCCTAATGGCTACCCCCGCACTATGGGCTTTGTGGTAGATGTTTTTGACCCATTCAGTGTACCTGCAATCCAACTCCATTTTGCTACCTCATGTACTTTGTGTGCCATATAACGGTAATTTACAGCTGTCAGAAAATGCATTGAACGCCTTAGAAAAAGTGAAGCTTCCAAGAATGCATATATATGTAACAAAAGAAAAGGTGTTGCAGGTAAATGCATTCTTTGGGGTTTCAGAGTCATTTTGCTGATAGATGGCCCACTTCTTCCTGGGAGCGTCTCTGAAAGCCTGTAATTCGTATGAAAATGAAGAATCTGGAAGTTTCCAAACACACCAGCAGAATATACATTGCAGCTTTTCCAATCTGCATACTACCTTATTTGCTGCAAATGTGTATATGGAAAATGTTTGTTGTGCAGTATTCGTAAATTTACCCTTTTCACTTTAATTCATAGTCTCATATTAAGTGCCAAGATGAACAACCATTTCCCTTTTTGAGCCCTCTTTGAAGAACTGTGCTAAAAGGAGATTCAGTAGACTGGAAGCTTAAAAAGAATACAAGTGAGAAGATGTAGACATTGTCCTCTTTTATAGAATCTTCTTTAGTGGGTGTGAGTCACATCCCAGCAGGTCTGCATAGGACAGTCTAAAAACCACACCATTTGAAAAGACAGCAAAAAGGATGTAGTAACTGTGTCAAAAATCATAATTGCTTAGATCATCACAAATCATCTACTTGCTCTTCAAAACACAAAGGCATATTAGCTAAGCAGACCGCTCCAGAAAGAGCATTGCTGTGTACTGAACCCAAAGTGCTTGGGATTTTTTTAGATCAGGGAAACACCTGATCTTCCTGTGTGTCACCACAACCAATAGAAAATGCAGAAACCTTGTGTTTAGGTTCCTTTGTGATGTTGCTTTTAGGTGAACTAGTCTGAACTTTTTCCACATTTTCAGGTTGATCTGCTTCTCTCCAAAGTAATTATCAAATTGAAGCAATGGCAACTGAGGGATCTCTTTGCCCTCGACTAGCCACAAAAGGAATTTCCTACCTACATCCTATCGCAGAACCAGACCACATTAAATTCTTCCTTCTGCCAGCAGGTGCTGGTTAAAGGAGAAAACATTAACTGTTGTACACTTTAGTGTAAGAGATAGTATATTTGGTATTTATTGTCTTCTGAGATTGTTTGATCCTAGTATATGCAAAAAAGAAATGGTACTTCCTTATCTTCTATATTTGGCTAAATGTGGCCTCTACTTCTTCTCTTAAGCCCGTTTGCTGTTGCGGTGTTCGCTCACCCCTGTGTTGCAGCTTTGTTTTTCTGTTTTTTAAATATCTGCTTTAGGTTGTTCAAGCACATGTACCACTTTGGTCTCTGTGCACTCCTACAAACAGTTGCTTTTATTCAGCACATTCTGGGCAGTGTGTTGATACAAACCCTCCATCAATATGCCATTGCACTCTGAGGATATAATGACAGTACATATTCTTATTTTTTAACAACTATGGTCAATATTTTGTTGTATTTCTCAATTTAAATCCAGGAACAATGACCAAAAAGATGTTGCCCTGTATGTCTGGACTCCAACAGTATCAACTTTGAGGTTTTCTAGGGAATGTAGTCTGCACATTCAATTATGATATACGACTCGTAACTGTATGGAAAGTATAGTGTATAGTAACTAAATATTTTCTAATTCTGTATGACCTAAGGATTCTACCAGACATCTGTTCCCTGTCTGGCTGAACAGTAGAACATACTGAACATGACGTTTATCATATTTTTGGCAATTTCTTTGTCCCAAAATGTGATATTTCCCTCTAGTCTCCTTCGCAAAGGAATATGTTCCTGCCAAGGCTTGATCCCTCACTTTGTTCCCCATGGTCCTTTAAGTGTGGGGACATGTATGGGTTTTCTATATGCAGGTGCATTTTAGAAATTTGTAAAGTGGTTGCAACCAAATGCCTATTTAGGGTACCTCTCTTTTGGTCACGTATATCACCCTTGGGATATATGAACCTTTACTGTTGTGCAGTTCCTATATATCCTATACAGAATCTGTGCATTCGATAGCATAAACTGTGGGTTTGGTGGCAGACTGGTTCCGAGTTCCCCCACTGAGAATGTTAACCTGTTTGCATTAGCTATCTTACAGTGCCACTAGAATCTGCTCTTATCGGGGAGAGAATTTTTTTGGGCAACCTTAGAACATGACAACCCTGATCTCTCAGAATCGTGGAAACAATGTACTACCTTTCGCTCGGTCACTCTTGCTCATTAATTCGGTCTTTGACAGTTTATACAGAAGAAACAGTTGGGCGTGTTAGAATAAGAATTTATTGCACAGTTCTTCTAGTGTAAAATGGATGTGCTGCAATAACTGTTAGACAGTAGCAGATATACATGATTAGTAGTACAGTGAATATAAAAGGATAGTACAGTTCTTCCAACTTGCAATAATCATGAATACATGAATATAAAATGCTGGATAAAAAGAAAGCACATACACCTGCGATGCCTGTCTATATGTACCTAAGTGTACCTAGTATGTGAGTAGGTGTGAAGCCCAGGATCCCTTTAGGTTTTAGTCTAACCCCATTACCTGAAGAAGTGAGAGTGTGGGACCCCGTCCTGGTCTCGAGTTGGACACCCCGCAAGGGATGTGTTAGAACGTCAGCTGAAACGTCTGCCTGCAGGAGCCTCAGCGTCTCTGGTCAGTGTGTCGGCTGTAAGTCTCGGTCTGTGGTGTAGTTCCTATATTCCCAATAGGCTCTGCGCATTGGAATAATATATTCAGCAGTGTAGACGTAGGACTGAGGTCGACTAGGTCTCTACTGACTATATTAGACTTAAGGTTTGCCAGCTAGCTCAGAGGTCACTAGCTAGCTCAGAGGTCACTAGAAACCTTCTCGAATAAACGAGGAGGAGTTTAACCTCCCTGGATAGACAACAAGGAATTAGCTTCTGACAACCGTACAACATGACAACTTTGCTCTCCCTGAATAAGAGTGTATCTCTAGAGTCGTGTGAAAACAAAAGACAGCTATTTCACTCAGTCAAATGTGCGTACTTAGTTTCACCAGAATGCAGAGAAAAGAGACACGGGCGTTTTCAACAAAAAGGTGTTATTTATTGAGCAGTCTTCTTCCTCATACAAGAGAAATGAATTGCCACGATTGTAATGCTCATGGTAAAGTAAAGTGCGTACAGTAAAAGGAGGATTATAAAATAATACTGTAAAAGCATTGATATGGTTTCTTAGCCATATGATACTTTAAAATAGATAAAATATATACATACATATATACATGGACTAATCGTACTCAACTGGTGCTTCTAAATACGCCTACCCCGGTGTACCTGACCTAAGCCTAATACGTGGGAAGGAGTAAGTAAGTAGCAGTTTAAGTTAAGTTTGTTTTGCCAAGAATCTGACTCAAGAATTCTCTGTAAGGGTTTAGTCAGTTCCGTACCTGGGTAATAGAAAGCAGGAGGTCTGGTATCTCTCTCTCAGGTCTGGTATCTCTCTCTCGATATCCCAGCAACCCGCAAGGGTGGGCTGGAAAAGCCGGAGCTGGATTTCTCGGCAGGAGAAAAGACAGCGTCTTTCTCAGCGCGTCAAGGAGTAGGGGCAGCGTCCGTGGGCTCTCGCATCAGCTGGGCTTTCAGAAGCAGATAGCTGCTCTGCTCCAGAATTACCACCGTGTGTTTGCTTAAGCCAACGTTGGTATATTTATACCTGAAAGGTGCCTGGGTTTGACGTAAGGTTGGACATAAGACGTCAATAAAGATGTCACTAAGAACTGGCCGTTCTTACAGTGCTTTACAGGAGTTCTAGGACGAAATCAAAACAATAGCAAGGGGGATTTCCCAGGTTGCTGGAGGCTTGGTTTTGTTTAGAGAACTCGGTGTGCTTTACTAGGGGGCCGGAGAAGTAGCCTTGCTTAATGTGACAGCATGTGCTACGACTGAATTATGGATATGATTATTATGCCGTTGTATGGATATTATTGATTATAGCCGGACAAGGGCATAAAATAGGAATATCGATTCAGGTTTCCTAGATAAAACACTACAGGTCTACTCTAGCTAACCCTAGTAAGATGTGCTGTATTTATACAGGAAGTATCTAGGGTCCCTTTGTCCCTTGTTTCTTGTATGAGCCATTGTTGGATTTGAAGATGATGTATGCCTGGTTTCCAAGAACCCTTATGAATATTCATTCATACTGTGTGAGTCTATTGATGAAGTTATAGGATGCTATTGTTCAGGAAAAACCCTCCTTCTGCGCCCAGGACTAGAACTAGGTAAAGGTTCAATCCTAAAAGGCTTGTTACTGGGTAGTGTAAGGGAGGTAATGTAAGTGAAGGTGTATGATATTACCCAGGCCTATATAAGGGTACCTATATGGAACATAACACCAACTCCTCTTCTGAAAAGTCAACAATAATAAAATGCTAGCGAACTACTCTCTTTACTAGGTAGCAGCACATAAAACTAACATCGAGCCTCGTAAAAACAATGTCTTTTAAAATCATTTAAAAATAGTCGAAGAGGGAGAAAAAAAATTGAAAATTTGTTTTTGGAATTGTCACTTAAGCCAAAGTCCTAGTTGAGTTTTTTTATAGAAGTCGAACCACTACAAGCGCCAGAAGCCATGCTTTTCCAGCAAAAGTGCCAATTTTAGGAAATGTTCTAAATTTTGTTGAGTATTTGAAACCAAAAAGGAAAAATCCGAATTCTTTTCCAGCACACGATAAGCCAATTATAGATTAAGTGTCCTGGCTGGGAGACGCAACATCGTCATTGCTCGCCGCTGCAGAGGACGGTCCCTGTAACACCTCGCAGAGTATGTCAATGAAGCACAGACCTGCCACTAGCGGGTGCAGAGGCAGCTGGTGCTGTAATCGATACCTGTGTGCTAGTGGAAGAGCTGATGCTCAACACAGTTGTAGCAAAAGGCACCTGCGGGTTCTCGAGGAATGCAGCCATCAATATAGGCATACCCTGGGGACATTGCCGAGCATGGGTCCTCACAGGTTCCAACCTGGTATTTATGTCCGGTGGCGTGCCCGATGATCCAAAACGCATTCTGCTCTGCAAAACAGGCATTGAAGACCAGGTAAGATGTAGTCGATCCAGACTGGTCTTAAGGATAGGAACCAAGAGGCGCTCAGTTCCCGTAGGCGAGGTGTTCCCAAATGTTGTACTATGCTTTCATGGTATTTGCGCTCCAGGAGTGCTTTTGCCATCTTGTTGTTGATTGGGCCGCCCATTGCGTAGCAGAAAAATAACAATCAGGATTCCTGCTATTGAGAGCAGGATCAGCGGAAGACTTCTAAAAATGCTGCCCAATACGGAGTATATAAAATTTGGAATAACTCTGAGGACTGTTTGAAAGGTGCTTAGAAATCCTGACCCTATGGTCTTAAATAGGTGTACAATACCACCCGTATCGGACATTTTAAAAATACGACCTACCATATCTGCGAAATGAAAGGGGCAGTTTATACGTATAAGTGCCTGAATCTCAGTCTAAGTCCTTGCGATTTGAAGAGCAAAGGTCACGGGTACGGTTTGCTGTAAAAGTCTGCTTTCAGCCTGCTCAAAGTACCAAACTGTATAAAGGAAACATTCTACGAAGGCACCAACGACGCCTCACAGACTATTCATTGAGGGAAGCAATACTTGCATACTGCAAGTAACCCTGGAGTTCATAGTGACCAGATAGGCAATGCATGGAAGCATCCCACAGCACCCTTGATCGTTCAGCATCAAGTAACTCTCATTCGAGAGCAGCTTGAATATCGGATTAATCACGGCTGCTGGAGTCCCTTTCATGTGGCAGGACAAGTTTGCTACTGAACCATTACAAGCTCCGTGTAGTGAAATATCCTGGCACATGAGAGAACCGCTTAAAGTGTTCTTGCAGTCTGTGCGTGTGTGGCTCTGTGTGTGTGTGTGGCTCTCTGTGTGTGTGGCTCTCTGTGTGTGTGGCTCTCTGTGTGTGTGGCTCTCTGTGTGTGTGGCTCTCTGTGTGTGTGGCTCTCTGTGTGTGTGGCTCTCTGTGTGTGTGGCTCTCTGTGTGTGTGGCTCTCTGTGTGTGTGGCTCTCTGTGTGTGTGGCTCTCTGTGTGTGTGGCTCTCTGTGTGTGTGGCTCTCTGTGTGTGTGGCTCTCTGTGTGTGTGGCTCTGTGTGTGGCTCTGTGTGTGGCTCTGTGTGTGGCTCTGTGTGTGGCTCTCTGTGTGTGGTTCTCTGTGTGTGGCTCTCTGTGTGTGTGTGTGGCTCTCTGTGTGTGTGTGTGGCTCTGTGTGTGTGTGTGTGTGTGGCTCTGTGTGTGTATGTGTGGCTCTGTGTGTGTGTGTGTGGCTCTGTGTGTGTGTGTGGCTCTCTGTGTGTGTGTGTGTGTGTGGCGCTCTGTGTGTGTGTGTGTGTGGCTCTGTGTGTGTGTATGTGTGGCTCTCTGTGTGTGTGTGTGGCTCTCTGTGTGTGTGTGTGTGGCGCTCTATGTGTGTGTGGCGCTCTCTGTGTGTGTGTGTGTGTGTGTGTGGCGCTCTCTGTGTGTGTGTGTGGCGCTCTCTGTGTGTGTGTGTGTGTGGCGCTCTCTGTGTGTGTGTGTGTGTGGCGCTCTCTGTGTGTGTGTGGCGCTCTCTGTGTGTGTGTGGCGCTGTGTGTGTGTGTGTGTGGCGCTCTCTGTGTGTGTGTGTGGCGCTCTCTGTGTGTGTGTGTGGCGCTCTCTGTGTGTGTGTGTGTGTGTGTGGCTCTCTGTGTGTGTGGCTCTCTGTGTGTGTGGCTCTCTGTGTGTGTGGCGCTCTGTGTGTGTGTGTGTGGCGCTCTGTGTGTGTGTGTGTGGCGCTCTGTGTGTGTGTGTGTGGCGCTCTGTGTGTGTGTGTGTGGCGCTCTCTGTGTGTGTGTGTGGCGCTCTGTGTGTGGCTCTCTGTGTGTGTGTGTGTGTGTGGCTCTCTGTGTGTGTGTGTGTGGCTCTCTCTGTGTGTGTGTGTGTGTGTGTGTGGCTCTCTGTGTGTGTGTGTGTGTGGCTCTCTGTGTGTGGCTTTCTGTGTGTGTGTGGCTCTGTGTGTGTGTGGCTCTGTGTGTGTGTGGCTCTGTGTGTGTGTGGCTCTGTGTGTGTGTGGCTCTGTGTGTGTGTGGAGGGGGTGTGGCTCTCTGTGTGTGTGTGTGTGGCTCTCTGTGTGTGGCTTTCTGTGTGTGTGTGTGGCTCTGTGTGTGTATGGCTCTGTGTGTGTGTGGCTCTGTGTGTGTGTGTGGCTCTGTGTGTGTGGAGGGGGTGTGGCTCTGTGTGTGTGTGTGACTCTGTGTGTGTGTGTATGGCTCTGTGTGTGTGTGTGTGTGTGTGTGTGTGTTATGTTAATAATCTTTTATATAGCGCACGTACACCCAGAGGTTTCATGGCGCTGACAAGCAGATACCCAGGTGGAAAGAAGGTTATGCCTGAGCCTGAGTGAATAGCCATGTCTTAAGCTGTCTCCTGAACATTGAGGTTGGTACAGGAGCGGATTTCCAAAGGGATAGAGTTCCAGAGTCTGGAAGCAAGAGTCGCAAACCTGCGTCCTCCCTGGCATTGAAGTTAGAAGGGAGGGGTGGCCAGAAGATGGAGATTGGCGGACCGGATGTTGCCAGAGGGGATGTATCTGGGCAGGAGAGTGTTGATGAACTGAGGACTGTGGGCGTGAAGAGATTTGAAAATTATACCGGCTGTTTTGAATTCTACTCGTTGGGAAATGGGAAGCCAATGTTTTTTTTAATAGGGGCCTGGCAGATTGCCAACGGGGTTGCTGGTGGATCAATCTGGCTGCTTGATTCTCCACCAGTTGAAGGTTTTTACTGAGGAAAAGAGGGAGGCCCAAGTAGATGGGATTAGCATAATCCAGGTGTGACAGTACTAAGGCTATCGCCACCTGGATCAAGGCCGAATGTGTTAACATCCGACTGATCTTCTTAATCCTGCGAAGCTGGAAAAAGCAGGAGGATACCACCGTGCCTACTTGGGTTTTCAATGACAAATCCTTGTCAATGACCACCCCCAGGCTCTTCACCGAGGTGGAGGGGGTGGGGGGCAAGTTCTGGAGGCCAATAATGTGGGCCCCAGAATATTTTACTTTTGCATTAAGGACTAATTCGGTCTTACCTGGGTTCAGTTTTAGGTGATTAGAGTCCATCCATTGACGGATGTGCAGCATGGTGCCCTGAAACTCCCTGATAGATTCAGGGGAGTTGTCTATTGTGAAAATAAGTTGAAGATCATCTGCATAATTAAATGTGACGGCCTTAAATGCTTTCAGGGACTGGATCAAAGGGACCAAATACAAATTAAACAGAAGAGGAGATAGGACGCTGAGGAACCCCACAGAAACTGTGAAGTTTGGGGGCAATAAAGGGGGCAAGACGGACCGCTTGAGTGCGGTCACTAAGAAAAGACCTGAACCCAGCTGTAGGCTGAGTTACGAATGCCGGCCTGTTCGACACGGTCTAATAGGATGGCATGATCGACCGTGTCGAACGTGGCCGAGAGGTCCAGTAGGACCAGGGCCTGTGGGATTCCTTTATCTGCGTTGTCACAAAGCGGGTCCATGACAGTGGTAATGACAGTCCCGGTGGAGTGGGCAGGGCGGAACCCAGCTTGATGAGGATCCAAGTAATTGGATTGCTCAATAAAGTTGGACAGATGGATAGTTACATAGGCTTCTAGAACCTTAGCCAGGTAGGGAAGGAGGGAGATAGGCCTGTAGTTGGAGAGGATTGAGGGATCCGCACCCGTTTTTTTCAAAAGGGGTACGACTACCGCCTCTTTGAAGGCTTTAGGAACCATGCCCTGGGACAAGGAGGCATTGAGGAAGGTCAGGATGGGGGCAGAGAGGGCCGAGGAAAATATCCTTTAAGATGTAAGGAGGGCAGTAATCCCTAGGGGAACCAGACTTCACCCTTGTCAGGAGGGCCTGTAGGGAGTGTATATCAAGAGGTGGAAAATGATCAAAGGAACAGGCGCGAGAGATATATGCAGGGAAGTTCAGTTTAAGGTCAGTAACTGGGATACTAGCTTTGATGGTAGTGATTTTGTCAAGAAAATATTGATTAAGAGAGTTGCACAGATTTTGAGTGACTGCTGGTTTGGGAAGAATTCTCTCCATGTTAGATAATTTATTAACAATTGCAAAAATATGTTTGGATTTGTTTCCTGAATGTGCAATTATGTTTGAGTAATACGAGGCTTTGGCTGTCTCTGTCTCTCTGGTCTCTCTCACTCTGTCTCTCACCCTGTCTCTCATTATGTTTGAGAAATACGAGGCTTCGGCTTGGTGTCTCTCTCTCTCTCTCTCTCTGTCTCTCTCTCTCTCTCTCTCTCTCTCTCTCTCTCTGTGCTAAGACTCTCTACTACTCTCTAATGCTCACATATTGCCATTTTAAATGACAATACCATTTATTTGTTTAAAAAAAAAATGAAACAAATGCCATTTGCAATGCCAATAGCTCTAACTTTAACAAAGACGAGACCATTGCATTGTAAATGCTTGTTAAACTGAGGTTTTGATTTAGCCTTTTCTTCTTTTTTGTAAGTATAGTCTTGAGCGTGCTGCTTGTCTCTCGACTTTGTACGCTCTTCTTTGTGTTCTGACCGTCCTTCTCTCTCAGAATTTTTCGTAGAGCCCTGAAAGGAACGTGTATCGGTATCCTGATACCTGTCAGGTTTCCTAATATTATCCCTATTCCTGAGTTTGTACCTCCTTTCGGAGGTCTCCTGTGGAGGAGAACCACCTCTGGATTGAGATCTCTTTTCTTTGTTATTTTGTTTATTATTATCATCCCACTTCTTTTTAGGAGAAGCAGGTGTCTGCTTGGAATTGTCCTTTTCAGGACTGCCCACTAATTGTGATTTTAGAGCTTTCCCACCCAAAATGGCTCTGCCTAATTCTGCTTATGCAGTTTCTATAATTTTGGGTAATTCACGTTCCTGTTGTAAAGGACCAAACTCGCGTTGGTGGATTGCCACTGATGCTGCCTCTCCTTTAATATAATATTTGCTATTTCTATTGCTGATACCTTGGTGTAATTACTTTGTAATTTCATCCCTCAGTTCATAGCAGGTTCTACCCCGTACTCGTTTTCTATTTGTCTTAATACATCTGGTATTACAGCTAAGGATAGTATACCATGAGTTCTGGTATAGATGGCTGCAAAGAATGTACCCCAAGAGGTACAATCCTCTAATAGTGGTGTAATCCCCATGGGCAGGCATATTGTCGACATTCTGTGTTTTTTCATACTGGCTAGTATTCGGAAATACTGCTTCTAGCGGTGTAATTTTCTGAGCTATCCAGAATGGTATTTGCTCACGTTCCTTGGGTATTTTGCCCATTACTCGTAATGTTTGTGGAGTAATTTCAGTTGCTATACTTGGTGTAGGAGCTGTGTTAGTTGTAGCTACTGCTGGTTGGACTGTAAGTGTCCTCATGACAACGCAAGGGTGTGCGAAGGTTCGCCACCCTTGCCTCTAAACTTTGGAATTCCCTTCCCCTGGAAATTCGTTCCTCTACCACTCTCCTCCCGTTTAGGAGGCATCTTAAAACCTGGCTGTTTGCCCAGTCCATGGCCTAACTCTACTTCGCCATCTAAGTCATAGTCATATAGCTCTTGTCGGTTAGCGCCATGAAACCTCCGGGTGTGCGAGCGCTTTATAAAACCATGTTAAAATAAGATAAGATAAGATGACAAATAGAATCATGTTTCTGTAGAGTTTTATCAACTCTTTGTGGTGTTCGAGTAATTCATCTTGTGGCATTGTCAATGTCAGGATGTGGTGTGTAAGCTGCTAATATCGGCCATGTTGCTCCTGGTCTTCCTAACGGAATGAGCCTTACTCTTATTGTATGGGGCAGGGCGCCTTTTAAACCAGTATTCATGTTCCTGGTACGTTAGTGGAACTTCAATGTCCTCATACGGAATGTATTCCATTGGTTTGTCATCATTTGTGTAATCATGAAACATTTTTAGGTGTCGGCTGGCGTGGGCTGCGCACATGCGCAGTCTAGCTAGCGAGATGTAATGATTTTGAGGAGCTTTCACTAACGGGCTTTAAGCCCCACCCATCTTTCCCATTGGCCGGTGACGGTGGCCAGTCATTTGGAAAGAGCTTTCTGTTACGTGGACTTTTCTCTTTTACAGACGACCCACTTGGATGGGCTTGTCTGCCTTTCTTCTGCTGCAAAAGGTTTCTTATCTTTCTGGAGCCATGTGTTTCAAACATATGGCCCGATAAAGACAACAGATGCGAGCGCTTGTTTAAAACGTGACTTGCTTTTTTTTTTTTTTGTGCAACGTGCTTTGTTTAGTCCCGCTAAGATCAGACGGCAAGGGGAAGCGGGCCGGTGTTCGCAGCTCGAACCCTCTCATATATATATATATATATATTATTTTTTGTTGCTTGTTTGTGGTGATGGATTCCTTACACACATTTGTTCTAGAATGGCCAGGAAAATGCGGAGGTAACTCCAGCTGTCCTGCTCTCATTCTGAAGATGAATTTTTCATTCATTTTCACTCCTGCGGTGAAAGAGTTTCTGTGGTGTGTGTGAATGTGTGACCAATGAGTAATGAAGGGTTCGCGGCCTGGGGAACTTCTGAATGAAGTCTGCCTCCAGCTTTCGTACCTGCAAACACGAGCTCCCATGGAATGAAAGAGCCCTCTGTTTCCAGGGCAGGCAAGCTCCGCAATAAACACTACTCGGCCCTGGCACAGCCGATGAGACCGTCCACCCTCCATCATCACTCTACGCAGAGCGCACCATACATCACCAAAAGCAGAGCACACGATAGGTCCCTACTCACAGGGTGCACGTTACAGCTCCTTGGCAAAGAACACGATATATCACTACAAGTAGAGCGCAAGATACATCACCACCCGCCGAGCCGCGAGCGCACCATATATCACTACACGCAGAGCACACCATACCTTACCTCATGTAGTGCGCACCATACAGCACCTCATACGCAGGCAGGTCACCAGTCAAACCGCTGCTCATCACCCTCAAAGCTCACACACCGAGTATCCACATGCCTCGCCAGAACAACCACAAATGTGGTGTGTCAGTTCTTGGATTGCCTTATTTTCCATGGGGCAGCAGTGTATCACTCCTGTGACTGTCTTATATTTAATGGGACTATCAATGCCTGCTCACGTTTAATGTACCGGCTTCAAAATCCTTCAGCTGAAGTGACACATATGTAAATGATTGGCATGAACTGCGTGAGGTATAGCGGTCAGGACCAAAGCCTGGCAAACACACAAGGGGACACCACCAGCGCTCATCGGCGGAAATGTAAATGAGCAGTAGCTGTGATGTTCGACAGGCCTGCACATATTTAAGATGGCTAAGGGCACACTCATCAGCAGAGGCAGAGCTGCCAGTTTTTGAATGGGCAGTATTAACATGTATTATGGTAGGCAGCATCAGCATTACTCAGAAGTTCTAGACTTGTGGGGCAGTATCAACACTCCTCATCCGAATTGACTTGTTTATTAAGGGGCAATATACGGTGCTGGACACAGCACTATAAAAGTGCAGGTACTCCCTATCCCAGATCAGTGAGGCGTGCGAGCACGCTCTTATTAAAAGCACTCCTCGGCAGGGCGCCGGGTATTTAAATGGGCAGTGTCAACACTCCCCAAAAGAGCTGACACTTGTTTAATGGTGTTACGGCAAACAAATGATGGACGGAATGCTGACAGTGCAAACATTCTCCCCCAGTCAAAAGATCTCTGTTAAATCCATCGTTCTTTTGCCCACTAGCCACTCCAGTTCGGTCTGGCCTGGCAGTTCGGTCTGGACTGTTCCCATGGGGTACAGGGTCAAGACTGATTTGCATAGGGCTGGGTCCAAACTGGGGTGGCGTAGTGGGCAAACGAACAAGCTGACCCACCACCTCAATGACAACAACATCCTAGACCCATCCCAGTCGGGATTCAGACTAAACCACAGCACCGAGACTGCCCTCATCGCCGCCACAGACGACATTAGACACCAGCTAGACAACGGCAAAACTTCAGCCCTCATCCACTTGGACCTATCAGCCGTTTTCGACACGGTTGGATTTTCTCGATGACCTTCGCCGGGAAGGGGAGCAGGGAGAGGGGCCGGAAGTTCTTGAGGTCCTTGGGGTCCGCCTTGTGCTTCTTGAGAAGGGCATTGATTTCGGTGTGCTTCCAGCTCTCCGGGAATGTCGCTGTGTCGAAGGAGTTGTTGATGACCGTCCGTAGTTGGGGTGCGATGGTTGTATCAACTTTGTTCAAAGTGCAGTGTGGGCAGGGGTCTGACCGAGATCCTGAGTAGATGGAGTTTATGACTTTGCGTGTCTCTTCGTAGTTTACGTGGTACCAGGAGGTCAGCTGGTTGGTGCAGGTGGCATTCGGGGTGGGGTCTGTTGCGGTCGGGGCAGATGAGGAGTTGAAGCTGTCGTGGATGTCGGTGATCTTGTGATGGAAGAAGGTGGCCAGTGAGTCGCACAGATCTTGCTTGTTGTTCTTGCATTTGCTGCTGGGAATGTAACCCATGAATAAAATACCTCTGTTTGGAAATCTTCTTGTGCCTTTATCACGAAGACTACTTTGCCACCTTTGGCCGTTAAACCGTGTTTATAGTTTAAGGGTGAGTGCGTGTCTAATTTTGGACATTATTCCATTTGGATCTCCTTCCTCGTCTCAGTGGGGAAGTGCTTATGTCAGCGGGTCTAAATCTCCTTCTTGGTTAGTCATTGTGTTAAGAAAATGAAATAACTTTCCAAGGAAACCAAGATACGGTGTTTTGCACAATGTATGAACAACGTGTCCTTCAAGCTTGATTAATCAGCAGCTAATAAATTGGATATTTTGCCTACTCAGCTGTGGCGAGTTTGTGCCCACCCATTCCAGATGTCTCTGGTGTTTTGTGAGTAGGGGTCTCTGAGAATTAGTACGACTGAACTACTCAGGTTCTACTGTTAAATAAGTACCCAACCGACGTTGGTGGGGCTATGTTGTGTAGTTCCTATATATCCTATACAGAATCTGCATGTTTGGATAACATAAACTGTGGGTTTGGTGGCAGACTGGTTCCGAGCACCCTACCGAGAATGTTAACCTGTTTGCATTAGCTGGCTCACAGTGCCACTAGAATCTAATCTTATTGGGGAGAGAATAGTTTCTGGCAACCTTAGAACATGACGACCCTGATCCCTCTGAATTGTGGAAACAATGTACTACCTTTCACTCAGTCACTCATGCTCATTTATTCAGTCTCCGAGAGTTTACACAGAAGAAATAGTCGGGCGTGTTACAATAAGAACTTATTCCACAGTTGTTCTTCTAGTGTAAAATGGATGTGCTGCAACAATTGTTAGACAGTAGCAGATATATATGATTAGCCTCACAGAGAATATTAAAGGACAGTACAGTTCTACCATCTTGCAATAATCATGAATACATACATGAATATAAAATGCATGATAAAAAGAAAGCGCATACTCCTACGATGCCTGTCTAGATGTACCTAAGTGTACCTAGCATGTGAGTAGGTGTGAAGCCAAGAATCCCTCTAGGCTTTAGTCTAACGCCATTACCTGAAGTGAGAGCGGGTGAGACCCCTTCTTGGTCTTGAGTTGGACACCGTGCGAGGGATGTGTTAGACCACTCTCAGCTGGAGCGTCTGCATGCAGGAGCCTCACCGTCTCAGACTAGGAGGACTGGGCGGTGCTGCCTTAAGTGGATGACATCCTATCTACTGGACCGCAGCTTCTGAGTTGCTTTATCTCAGGAGGTGCCCCCGGGATCAGTTTTGAGCCCCACCCTCTTCAATCTATGTTTCCCCCGTAGCAGAGATTGTGGAGAACCATGGGGTCGCCATTGTATCCTATGCAGACAATACACAGCTAGTAGTCACTCTCTCCTAATTCAGTGAAGGCAGCTAAAAAGTTTGCAGACTGCCTAAAGGACCTTGCTTCTTGGATGACCAGCAATTGCCTGAAACTGAATGGCAACAAAACCGAGATCCTGGTAGTATAGAAATCTCCGCTGATTTAGTCTTCAGCCTGGTGGTCAACTACTTTAGGTCCCATCCCCAGCACCAAAACCGAGGTGAAAAACTTAGGAGTCTGGCTGGAGTCGACTCTCTCCTTCGAAACTCAAACCAGGAAAGTTGCAGGCAAGTGTTTCGGAATCCTGAAAATGCTGAGGAAAACCTTGGTCATCTTGCCTCATTCCTCTAGGAAACCCCTGGTCCATGTCCTTGTGACATTGCGACGTCTGTTTTGATTTGCACCTACAGAATCTTCCACATGGTAGTCCAACACCCGGCGCAGTCAAAACTCTTTAACACAGCACCTTTAGGAACGGGTTTTATTTTACAAAATGCAAGGACTCTCTTTTGACAAAGGCTTGGGGTTTATTTTACACACTGCCCTCAAAAGCTTTCCCAGATGTCCAATGCAGAGGGTTCAAATACACAGCTATATATATATATATATATATATATATATATATATATATATATATATATATATATATATATATATATATATATATATATATATATACTTTCTTTGCTCAAAGTTCCTAAAGCACGCTCTCAGGACAAAATTAAGGTCACCACACAATCTCCATAGTGCTGTTTATTCACAACGCGTTTCGCCGTCAAACGGCTTGATCACGTGAAGAATACTGTTACACCATTGGTATTTGTTGAATGTGTCCATAGTCATAGAAAGAGGACTAACGTATTGTGAAACATAAGTACAAACATTTTTACAAACATTTCCTTCATACGCGACATGTCATTACATGTAATACTAAATAAATATATTACAGTGAATACTGATAAATCTGGTTATTTAACCCACACCTTACATTTGTTTGTCACAAAATATAAGTCATTACGTGTTTCTCAAAATTATCAAAAATATATATAACAAACCATAATTAATACAATCAATTGCATGGGAAACACACTGTGTTGAAGCCAAAGTATACTATTGTCGAGCATAACCAGCAGCTCTCCATGTTAACGGAGTTATCGTGACCCCTCCCTTTCTCCCACTAAATGCGTGTGAAACGGAAGGTATACTCCCAAACTCATAATGTCGCCGTATCAAAATCATAAGCCTCATAGTGGCAAGTGCCCTGAGATTCCAACAAGTCCTATATTGTAGAGACACATAGAGGTAACGTGTGGGTAATGGCAAGTGCCCAATACTCCACCGAGTGAATTCATATTCAGTTACCGTCCATCAGACTACCAAGGTTTCCAGTACAAAGTGCCCAGGTGATGAAGGAAGCAGAGAAGGGGAGAAGTCCCGTGAAGTGCAGATACAGTGGGCCCCCTCTCTTGCTCCTGAAATGTAAACAAATATATCATATGATTAAAACCATATTCACAATACTTAAATCTCTTTATCAGACACAAGGCTAAAAACATATCTTTAAGGTATGGAAGACTAGCGTAGAGATATGCATGTTATATATACTCCATCATTAAATGCATTAGATCTTCAAATGTACGGCTAATTCCTCATCTTGATTCAGGCCTCCAGGGGCCTTGCTCTGGAACTCAATAATGAGTTTTGACTCTCTCTGGCGTAATTGCAACACCCTGTTACCCCCCCTTGGGTTCTTTATCTGTTCCAAAATGATAAAACTTAAATCTTTGACATTCGAGAAATGATATTCTCTAAAATGTCGTGCAACAGGGTATTTGGGGTCAAAGTTGGTAATGGCTCTCGTTTGTTCCAGAATCCGTTTTTTAGCCATGCATGTAGTGCTGCCAATGTACCATTTGTTGCATGTGCAAACAATTGCATACACAACAAAGGTGGAGCTGCAGGTGAGAAAAGACAAGATTTTCTTCGTGACACCATTATACATGACTTCTTTGCATGACTTGCTATTGGAGCAGGCTTTACAATGTCCGCAGGGAAAGAAGCCCTCGAGTCCCTTCATTTTAGGAGGATACGTAGTGATGTCACTATGGACTAACATGTCCCTAATGCTCCTCCCACGTCTATATGTGATGCTAGGTCTATTAGGTAGATCCCTCCCAATGATATTGTCCGTTTTGAGTACATCCCAGTTTTTTGTTATGATTTTCTTAATCACTTTGGAATCCGTACTGTAGGTGAGGATGAGTCTAGTAACATCCTCCCCTTCCTCAGTTGCATTGGGTTTGTCACAGATAGTTTCAGATCTATCGATCGCTTTCGCCCTCTCCCTAGCTTTCTTGAGCACCCAGCTGGGATATCCCCTGGTACGAAACCTACTCAAAATGATTTCACTTTCTTCCAGGTAGCCACTCTCATTGCTACAATTGCGCTTTGCCCTCAGCAGCTCCCCAAACGGAATGCTCCATTTGAGATTATCTGGGTGACTGCTGAGGGCATGCAATATACTGTTCCCTGCGGTGGCTTTGCGGAAGAGTTTAGTCTGCACCTTCTCGTTTATGATCTCAATTTTGACATCCAAATATTCTATGTCTGTTCTTTGTGCCACTGAGAACTATGTTCAAAGCATTTTGGTTGAGTTTGTCAATAAACCTGTCAGCCTCTTCCATAGTACCTCTCCACACTATGAAGAGGTCGTCAATGTATCTCAGCCACATTGATATCCTTAGAAAATCTTGTTGAAGAGTGGGATCAAGCCGTATGTCTTTTTCCCACTTGCCAAGAAACAAATTGGCAAAGCTGGGCGAAAAACATGAGCCCATGGCCGAGCCACTGACCTGTCTAAAAAGCTCGCCATTAAATAGAAAGATGTTATTTTCCAAGCAATATTTTATCATGCTTAAAATCATGTGTGTGTTCTCTGTATTTCATGGGCCTTTCTTTAAGAAATTCCTCACATGCAATCAAACCTTGCTCGTGGTCAATTATAGTGTACAGGCTCTGGACATCCAAGGTTATCAGAACATCACCCACCTCCCACTTCAAGTTTTCAATATTTTTCAAAAAATGTTTAGTGTCTCTCACATAACTGTCCAGTCCAATCACAAACTCTCTAAGGAAGTGGTCGATGTATTTGGATACTTTCTCAGATGCACTCCCTCTTGAGGACACAATAGGTCTCCCTGGAGGTATAGTGGCGTTTTTGTGTATCTTAGGTAGTAAGTAGAGCACCGGAAGGACAGGATAATCGCATTTAAGATATTTGAATTCTTCCCATGTTAGGATACCCGTGTCCTTCCACTCTACCAGAAAATCCCACAAGACCGTGATGCTGTTCTGGTACCCTGTCATTTCAATAGGTTCATAGAATTTCTTGTCACACAATTGCCTCATGGCCTCTGCAATATACATTTCTTTGTCCATGAGGAAAAAGACATACGGCTTGATCCCACTCTTCAACAAGATTTTCTAAGGATATCAATGTGGCTGAGATACATTGACGACCTCTTCATAGTGTGGAGAGGTACTATGGAAGAGGCTGACAGGTTTATTGACAAACTCAACCAAAATGCTTTGAACATAGTTCTCAGTGGCACAAAGAGCAGAACAGACATAGAATATTTGGATGTCAAAATTGAGATCATAAACGAGAAGGTGCAGACTAAACTCTTCCGCAAAGCCACCGCAGGGAACAGTATATTGCATGCCCTCAGCAGTCACCCAGATAATCTCAAATGGAGCATTCCGTTTGGGGAGCTGCTGAGGGCAAAGCGCAATTGTAGCAATGAGAGTGGCTACCTGGAAGAAAGTGAAATCATTTTGAGTAGGTTTCGTACCAGGGGATATCCCAGCTGGGTGCTCAAGAAAGCTAGGGAGAGGGCGAATGCGATCGATAGATCTGAAACTATCTGTGACAAACCCAATGCAACTGAGGAAGGGGAGGATGTTACTAGACTCATCCTCACCTACAGTACGGATTCCAAAGTGATTAAGAAAATCATAACAAAAAACTGGGACGTACTCAAAACGGACAATATCATTGGGAGGGATCTACCTAATAGACCTAGCATCACATATAGACGTGGGAGGAGCATTAGGGACATGTTAGTCCATAGTGACATCACTACGTATCCTCCTAAAATGAAGGGACTTGAGGGCTTCTTTCCCTGCGGACATTGTAAAGCCTGCTCCAATAGCAAGTCATGCAAAGAAGTCATGTATAATGGTGTCACGAAGAAAATCTTGTCTTTTCTCACCTGCAGCTCCACCTTTGTTGTGTATGCAATTGTTTGCACATGCAACAAATGGTACATTGGCAGCACTACATGCATGGCTAAAAAACGGATTCTGGAACATACGAGAGCCATTACCAACTTTGACCCCAAATACCCTGTTGCACGACATTTTAGAGAATATAATTTCTCGAATGTCAAAGATTTAAGTTTTATAATTTTGGAACAGATAACAAAGAACCCAAGGGGGGGTAACAGGGTGTTGAAATTACGCCAGAGAGAGTCAAAACTCATTATTGAGTTCCAGAGCAAGGCCCCTGGAGGCCTGAATCAAGATGAGGAATTAGCCGTACATTTGAAGATCTAATGCATTTAATGATGGAGTATATATAACATGCATGTCTCTACGCTAGTCTTCCATACCTTAAAGATATGTTTTTAGCCTTGTGTCTGATAAAGAGATTTAAGTATTGTGAATATGGTTTTAATCATATGATATATTTGTTTACATTTCAGGAGCAAGAGAGGGGGCCCACTGTATCTGCACTTCACTTCACGGGACTTCTCCCCTTCTCTGCCTCCTTCATCACCTGGGCACTTTGTACTGGAAACCTTGGTAGTCTGATGGACGGTAACTGAATATGAATTCACTCGGTGGAGTATTGGGCACTTGCCATTACCCACACGTTACCTCTATGTGTCTCTACAATATAGGACTTGTTGCAATCTCAGGGCACTTGCCACTATGAGGCTTATGATTTTGATACGGCGACATTATGAGTTTGGGAGTATACCTTCCGTTTCACACGCATTTAGTGGCAGAATGGGAGGGGTCACGATAACTCTGTTAATATGGAGAGCTGCTGGTTATGCTCGACAATAGTATACTTTGGCTTCAACACAGTGTGTTTCCCATGCAATTGATTGTATTAATTATGGTTTGTTATATATATTTTTGATAATTTTGAGAAACACGTAATGACTTATATTTTGTGACAAACAAATGTAAGGTGTGGGTTAAATAACCAGATTTATCAGTATTCACTGTAATATATTTATTTAGTATTACATGTAATGACATGTCGCGTATGAAGGAAATGTTTGTAAAAACGTTTGTACTTATGTTTCACAAAACGTTAGTCCTCTTTCTAAGACTATGGACACATTCAACAAATACCAATGGTGTAACAGTATTCTTCACGTGATCAAGCCGTTTGACAGCGAAACGCGTTGTGGATAAACAGCACTATGGAGATTGTGTGGTGACCTTAATTTTGTCCTGAGAGCGTGCTTTAGGAACTTTGAGCAAAGAAAGCAGAAATGTGTCGGCTACTCCGCCGGCGTGCACACCACCTCTCACGGGTCGCATGGGATCCAGAAGGAGTTGGTTGCTTTGTGGATATATATATATATATATAATACTGATTAATGAACAAGCAGCAAATAATATGAGATAAGACTCAAGCAAATATACTGGACGTCCTGCAAGAGATCAGAAAGATATATATATATATATATATATATATATATATATATATTTTTTTTTTTTTTGCAGCGTGAATCTTTCTGGATTCACTATGCTGTGCATTATTCCGCGGTCTTGTGGTTGGGTCCGGATTCGTAGTCTTTTCTTTGTTTTTTTTTTGTTTTTTCTTAGCCCAGGTGGGCGTCGGCGTCACACCCCCTTGGGTGTATTTCCGGTGACGTCGGCATGCTTCCTGCGGAAGCTCCCACTCTTGGGCGCCATCTTCAGATTCTTTTTTTCCGCGGTCGGGTCTGGATCGTTCCCGTTTGGGCTCCAGACATTTTTTGGAGAAAGAAGAAAGAAAATACAGAAAAGACGAGGAGAAGTCATCTGAAGACTCCAGGGGACTTCATCGACGAAAAGTCAGCAAGGAGAAGGCATTTTTTCATCGAGATCATCGACGACCGTCGACGAACACGCGACCAGAGAGACCCTGGACGCTCGATGATGGACAACACGCCGTTCAAGTTCTGCCGTAACTGCCACAACAAGTACGCGCAGAAGGACCAGCACCCGGTATGCAACCTTTGCCTACCGGTGAACCACGAAAGCGGAGACTGCAACGCCTGTTCCGCCTTCGCCCCGAAGACCCTTCGTGTGAGAGAGAGGCAGAGGGTAGCACACACCACCCTGCAGGGGAAGGCCCCGACTCCGTCCCTCTACGAGCTGGGGATGTCCTCCGAGGAAGAAGACAACGCTGCCGCCGAAGACGACAGCTACACAGTCGTAGAGACTGATTACACGAAGACTTCTGACAAGGTAGGAGACTCTTCGGCCCCCAAGAACCCGAGAGACTCTGAGTCTAGAAAAATCGAGGGCAAGACCCCGAAAGCGCCGACGCCAAAAAAGGCGGCGTCCGCGACTACTCCCAGGCCCAGCGGATCCTCCGAGAAGGAGTCCCCGGCGCCGAGAGCTGCTGATCAGCAGAAAACGTCGAAAATCGTCCCCGAAAAGGATCGATCGACGCCGAGGGAGAAAGACCCAAAACTGACGACGACGACCAGAGACCCAAAATCCGGTTCGACGTCGAAAACTTCGACACCGAAAGGCACGGCGACGAGCCATCCGCCGAAAAGAACAGCCGACCCATCCGACGCGGAACACGCGGCCGAGATGGAGAAGAAGAGAAGGCGCCTCGAGGCCGAAATGGAGAACATCGTGCAGCGGAAGAAAGATTTTGATGCAAAGATGAAAGCCTTCACGATCCCTCACAAGACCAAGCCACCGGTGGTGGAGGCGGTCGAGGAGGAGGATGAGATCGCCGAAGTCGCCGAGGAACAAGACCAGGACGTCGAGGTGATCGACGACCAGGAGGAGTACGAGAATCCCTACGATAGTTACAACTATGGGGAGGAAGAGGAAAGCAGGACGGACACAGAGTCGGCACACTCTGACCTACAGGAGGTAGATTACATAGATGTCGACACCGACAGCCCGGAGGAGGTGGTCGACACTTACCCCTCGAGGCCCTCGCCGCCGGACGACATCGGGGCCTACAACTCGGTGATACAATCTGCCGCAGCAGCTTTCAAGCTCAAGCTCGACGAAGAGAAGCAGAAAGCAGACTTCCTTCTAGAAACATTGCTCCCAACACAAACGAGGAGCCAGTTCCTTCCAATGTTTGAAAGCGTCCTGGCTCAGGGGAAGGAAGCATTCAGGGAGCCCGCAACATGCAAGGCAGTAACTCCCAGAACTGAGAAGAAGTACAAGCATTCCACAAAGGACCCGGCCTACGTTCAGGGCACGGTCTCCGCAGACTCCATTATCACGGCCACAGCAAGGAGGAGGGCTAACGTACCCACTACCTCGGGCCCGCCACCGGATAAGGAGAGCAAAAGGATGGATCTGGTGGGCAGAAGGATCGAACGGAATGCCGCGACCCACTGGCGCATGGCTAATTCCAACGCCCTGATAAACAGGCACATGTACCAGATCACGGAGGGGCTGGGGCAGTTGGTGAAGGACCTGCCCCAGGATGCCAGGCAGAAGGCCGAAAAGCTGGTTGAAGAGGGAAAAAACGCGGCAAATTCTTGCCTTAAGACGGCCCTGGATGGGGCAGACACCGCCAGCAGGCTCATGATGATGGGCGTCACGGAAAGGAGGCACGCCTGGCTCAGGATCTCAGGTTTCAAACCGGAGGTGCAACACAGCATCCTGAACACACCGTTCAACGGCAACACGCTTTTCGGAACAACAGTTGATGAAACGCTCAGTCAACTGAAAAAAGATAACGAAACAGCAAGATCCATGGGAGCATTGCAGTTCAGAGGGAACAAGAGGGGCACCCCGTCATGGAGGCCCGGCGGGAGAGGCGGAAACCAGCCAGGTACATCACACCAGGCTTTCCAGCAAACGCACCAGGCAGACTCGCAGGCTCAGCATGGTCAGCAGAAGCAGTCCTGGCAGTACCAACAAAGAGGCCAGTTCTTTCGAGGGAGAAATGGACGGGGACAAAATAGAAGAGGGGGGCAGCAGCCCACCTCTAAGTGACTTCAAAAAACTCCGTGTGCCCGCCCACAAAAAAGATCCCAGGGGGCAGCACGTACAGATGGGTCAAGACAAACTAGACACCTACGACCACATGACGCCAGTGGGAGGAAGATTAAGATTTTACCTCCGAGAGTGGAGAGAAATCACATCAGACAAATGGATCCTCAACATTATCCAATTCGGATACTGCATAGAGTTGGAGGGGAGGCCAACAAGCAGAAAACCAAAAAGAAAATCACTAGCAAGCAAGCAGCTGCAGTGTCTTCAGGAGGAGGCAAAGGAACTCCTGCGGAAGCAGGCCATAGAACGGGTACCCTTCAAGGAAAGAAACACAGGAATATACTCAACGTACTTCCTGGTACCAAAGGTAGATGAGACAATGAGACCCATTCTGGACTTACGGTTCCTGAACAAATTCATAAGAACGCAAAAATTCTAAATGACCTCCCTGCAAGAGGTGCTCCCACAATTGCAGACCGGGGACTTCATGGTCACAATAGACCTCAAAGACGCCTACCTGCACATCCCAATGAACAGAAAGCACAAACACATGCTCAGGTTCACCATTGGAGAAAGCCACTACCAGTTCACGACACTGGCCTTCGGACTAAAATCAGCACCAAGAGTTTTCACAAAGTGCCTCGCAGCTGTCGCAGCGCACCTACGAAGGCAAGGAATACACGTATACCCTTACCTGGACGACTGGCTGGTGAAAGCAAACTCATACCAAAAATGCAAGCAGCACGCACATACAGTTACGAGCATGCTCACAAGCCTGGGGTTCTCCATCCATTGGAAGAAATCATCAATGGAGCCGGAACAGGTCAAGATCTTCCTGGGAGCACAGATCAACACCTCACTGGGCAAGGTGTTCCCCAGCGAGAAGAGGGCGAGGGCGCTGGTGAAGGAAACTCGCCTCTACCGGAAGGGGCAAGCTCGGACAGTGAGGACTGCGAGCAAGATCATGGGCATGATGGCATCATGCATCCACCTGGTACCAAATGTACGACTCCACATGAGACCCATTCAAGAATGGCTACAGGAGCAATGGTCACAAGCTACAGGCGGTTGGGAGGATCTAGTGGTTGTAACGCACGCAGTGCAGAAGGAGATGGCATGGTGGACCATGGAGAACATAACAAGGGGAAAGCCTCTAACGCCCCCAACGCCAACAGTGACCATCACCACAAACGCATCCCTGAAGGGATGGGGCGCTCACATGGAGGAGCTCAAGGTGAGGGGACTGTGGACGCCAACAGATGCGGCAAAACACATCAATTACCTAGAACTAAAGACAATCTTCCTTACACTGAAAGCCTTTCAAACAAGACTGTACAAACACAAGGTGTTGATACAAACAGACAACACCACTGCGATGTTCTACATCAACAAGCAGGGGGGCACACAGTCAGCCCCGCTTTCAACGCTGGCGCAGGAGATATGGAGATGGGCCATCCCTCTCAAGATAGACCTGCTAGCCATACACCTACCAGGGAAGGACAACATACAAGCCGATTGGCTCAGCAGGCAGACATCGGCATCCCACGAGTGGGAGCTCAATGCTCAGGAGACAAGGTAACTGTTCGACAGATGGGGGACACCATCGGTGGACCTATTTGCCACACGCCAGAATGCAAAATGCCAAAACTTCGCATCCAGGCAGCCCGAGGAGGGGTCACTGGGGAATGCCCTATGGATAGATTGGTCAAGGACATTTGCTTACGCCTTTCCCCCGATACCACTGATGCACAGAGTGCGGAGCAAGTGCAGAGCGAGCAACATGACACTGATACTGGTCGCACCACAGTGGGCGAGGCAGACATGGTACTCGCAGATCATGGAGATGACACAGTGTGCACCCCACAGATTCAGCAGGAGGAAAGACCTACTCTCCATGCAGAACGGAGAGGTACTACATCCAGAGCCAGAGAGCATGAGCCTAGTAGCGTGGCTCCTGAGGACATAGAGTTCGCACATTTGAGACTACCAGAAAGCACCCTGAGGGTACTTCGGGAGGCACGAAGGCCCAGCACTCGGAAGTGCTACGTTGCGAAATGGAAAAGATTCACTATATGGTGCAGACAGGAAAGGCTCCACAATAAAATGAAGAGGGACTCCACAGTGCTAAGGTACCTGACGCACTTGCTGGAGAAGAACCTTAGCTCATCCTCTTTAAGAGTTCACTTGGCAGCGATAGTCGCCTACACAAGGGGAGAAACGTGCAGGAGCTTCTTCACATCACAGGTGGTGAAGAGATTCCTAGAAGGTGCGAAAAGGATCGCACCACCCAAGCGGGTGCCGCCACCTGCATGGAACTTGAACACAGTCCTAACGGAACTCATGAAAGAGCCCTTTGAACCACTTCACAAGGCCCCCCTAAAGATGCGAACTATGAAAACAGCCTTCCTGGTTGCAATAACGTCCTTACGCAGAGTAAGCGAGCTTCAAGCGCTGACGCTACAAGAACCCTACATACAAATACACAATGATAGAGTTGTGATGAGGACTGACCCACACTTCATGCCGAAGGTGGTATCGAAATTTCACATGAACCAGTCTATACAGATACCGAGTTTTTTCCAAAAACCAACAACAAGCGCAGAGCGAGCTCTACACACCCTAAACGCCAGAAGGGCAGTCATGCACTACATTGAGAGGACAAAGGGACACAGGAAAACAAAACAGTTTTTTGTGTCATTCGCAAACAGCTTCATGGGGAAAGCTGCAACCAAAAAGACCATTGCACGATGGATCGCGCAGACAATTCAACTCTGCCACAAGCGTGCAGGACAAGAACTGGCAGAGGGGACACGTGCCCACTCCACCAGGAAGAAGGGCACTACAATAGCCTTCCTGGCTAACACACCCATAGAGGACATATGCCTGGCGGCAACATGGGCTTCGGTGCACGCGTTCACGAAGCACTACTGTGTGGACATACAAATGAACAAGGAAGCTCAAGTTGGACAGAAGGTGCTACAGCACATATTCAACACCCAACGCTCATCTTCCACCCAGCCGCCACAGAGATGAGAAACCGCTACAAAATCTATGCACAGCATAGTGAATCCAGAAAGATTCACGCTGCAAACCGAATAGTTTTCTTACCTGTCGGTGTAGTTTTGCAGCTTGAAGATCTTTCTGGATTCATTAGCGAACCCACCCACCCCTGCCAGAAAGATGAGGCTGGAGAGAGAAGAGGTGGTTAACTAAAGAAAGGACTTTAAAAGTACAAAGCGGTAAAATACCAAATAAATAGAACATTGCCATTACTTCGGAAACGAAAGAAACACGGAAAAAAAGAACCCGAAGATGGCGCCCAAGAGTGGGAGCTTCCGCAGGAAGCATGCCGACGTCACCGGAAATACACCCAAGGGGGTGTGACGCCGACGCCCACCTGGGCTAAGAAAAAAAAACAAAAAACAAAGAAAAGACTACGAATCCGGACCCAACCACAAGACCGCGGAATAATGCACAGCATTGTGAATCCAGAAAGATCTTCAAGCTGCAAAACTACACCGACAGGTAAGAAAACTATTCGAGATAGATATATATATATATATATATATATATATATATATATATATATATATATATATATATATGTGTGTATTCCTAGGCTTTTCTCCCCCATTCAGATGAAGAAAGAGGCGGCACCACGGGGCTCGGGATACACCAGTTTTTATTGAAAAACATTAGGCATGACGCGTTTCGGAGGGTTCCTTTATCAAATGCCCCTCTGTTTTTGAAAGTGCCACCGTTGCTAGCAGTCCCATCTTTTAAAGTCCTTTTTCAATTGCCTAATTACTGAAGTAGTGTAGGCTCCCTTGAAAACCCGGCCCGGAGTTGTCTCTGCATCCACGAGTGGCCTGCATTTCCCAGCATGCAGTATAGTTTGCTTGCTGGCGATCGCTCCGTTTGTTAGTAATTCTGTTTTCCTCAATTGGGTAGCAAACTTGCCAAGTTCGTAGGTGAGGACTCCAGCATCCGTTCTGGGCATGACGGTGTTCTTCCATTTTCGAGTCCCGTACTTCAAGCCTCGCAGATGTGCCCGTCGAGGAGTAAGGAATGTCCATAAAGTAAGGGCTTTTCTCCATAAAGTATGGACTGCAGATTTGCAGCTTGTCCTCCTTGTCGGGCTTTATGCGAGGCGGTCGGGGAGTCTTCTATATTTCTAACGACTCCCGTAACACTCCCGTAACACTAGAAGGGCCGTCCTCGCGTGCCAAACAGACACGCTAATTATTCCAAGGCTTTTCTCCCCCATTCAGATGAAGACATGTATATATATCAGATGATTACTTTGGATGTGCACCCCAACTCACTCCTACATCACAAAGAAAACACCTTAAATGATCATAGCCACTGGCCAAACATCACAGTGGCAATAACCAAAACTCAATACATTACCTGGTGCAAAACATCTCATCTCAGACTGGGGAACTAAACAGCCGCGATTGAGAGCTTCCGCAACCAGGGTCCAAGCTCCGAGATAGACTCGTCTGTCCTCGTTCGGATTCCAAACTCCCAGTTTCCAAGTCCACAACCCTCAGCTTTAAACACACTAGAGGGTTTGAGAAAGACCACCCCCAGGGCCAGAGGAATCTTACCAGAACTGGCCAGTTTCCAAGCAAGCATTCGCACGGCAGGAAGGAGCTCTTGCGTCCTCTTCTCCAAATCTCGCATGTTCCAGCCTCTATAAACACATACATAGCTTGAGAGTTTGAACAACTAACTTTATAGACTGCCTTCCTGGTTCCTATCAAGTCTTTAAGCAGTGTTTGTAAGCAACATGCCTTTACAACTTAAAAGGCTTAAGTATAAATAACAATGACGGAGTAGCGATGAAAACAAACCAACAGTTCATTCATGTGGTGCATCACACTTTCATGTAATCCAGTCGTACACTTATCTGTATACTTCTAGCAGTTAAAACACAAGCAGAGAAGGCTTTGCATACATTGGATGTTAAAAAAGCAATTGTTGGCTATTTGCAACAAAAACAAAAAAAAACACCAGGAAGGGGAACCAATTCTTTAATTCCTTTGCCCAAAGTAGGCAAAAGCTTTGTACCCACTAAAAGTATTCTGTGTATAATTCGGATAGTCCGGATATTTTACAGAACAGTGGGCGTGACATTCAAGAAAAGCCACTGGCACACTCCACAAGGAAGAAAGGAGCAATACTCTTCTTCTTTGCTAGTGTATACTAAACCACTTCTTCAATGCACACTTTCGTATAGCATTACTGTGTAGACTTTCAAGCCAACACGGAGGCTAAGGGTACTAAACACTTGTTTGCAAATACACACTGGTGATCTCCGCCTCCCAGGGGAAGAGGATACTGCTACAAAATCAATGCACTGGATGTGGATTCAGAAAAGATTCACATTGCAAAACAATATTGTTACTCGCCTGTAAAAGTAGTTTTGCAGCTTGAAGAATTTTCTGGATTCACCCCGTCAATTCCCCCAGATGAGATGAATTTGGAAAAGAGAGAAAGTAAGTCGAATATATGAATAGCAGATCATACATAGAAGGAAGTTGCCCAAAAGGGAAAAGAATTGGAAGATTGCGAACGCATTGAGCAGTTTTCGGGGCGTATGTCTGACATTCTTCAATGAGGGACAGTGGGCCAATGGTTGACTACTTGACAAACCCCACCTTGCCCCCCCCCCCCCCCCCAAAAAAGGTTGAAAGGAATCATGTTACAAATTCTGGACCCAACCAATAGATAGCGGAGTACTGATCAATATGTAAATCGAGAAAATTCTTCTATCTGCAAAAGTACTCATACCTGCAAGTAACCATTTTGTTCATCACCTTCGGTAATGCTCTTGCTGGTGGAAAAAATAACTTCAGATTGCTCACTGCACTGCTGCCACTCGCTTTGTGGAGTGGACTTCTAAGTTTTACTGTTACATATTTGATTCTGCGCACAAATTATTCTCAATCTAAGGTGCCAAATGAAATCGCATAAAGACTCCTTTCTGTGGTACCATAGGTGCGTGGCTACACCACAGCAAGGCGATGTATGCTGGTTGCATTTTCTTTGAGTCTGAGAACCTTTTAGGGTTTTTTCGTAGACTAAAGAAAATCCAAACAGTTTAACTCCTTCCTGACGCATAGTTCTTCTTCCTTAGTGCTCAGGAAGTGGATATTGGAATAGGACCGACTAGGAACAATCTTAGCTTACCCCTTTTACACTACCTGTTTTGATTCTCTTGTTGTGGAAGAAGTAGCAGTGGAAGGGAGTTATGGGAGGAGTTGGACTGCTTCTCCCATCCTTTCTTCCATCCCCTTAACAATAACAAACAGTGGACTGGGCTAGAGGGCATAGCAAGGGAGAACCAGGGTATTCATATTTTATTAGAATGGCAAACAACGTAGTTTAAAGCATGGGGAATGATGTTACTCCCGCATCTAGATGTTTTAGATTTTTACTGCAAACTGTATTCCCTCCTACCCTTTACCCAGAAGCACCCTTTCATAAAATCCGGCGGCCCGCCGACCATTGGAGAATTGTTTGGCGAGCGAGACTGGTCGATAGTGAAATACAACACCCAGGGCAGTGTGTTAGGCCATGCCTTACAAACTTTTGTAATTTCCTTCACCATTTGTCGAGACATTTGGGCACCCAACATAGGGGTAATCTCCCAGGGAGGGGATCAGAAACTTGCTTTTGTCTCTCTTAAAGGTGACAAAAGTCATAGTGACTGAAAAATATCACTGAAAAAGCTTTTCAATGCTTCAGAGATAGAAAAGACTAAATAAATGTGCAAAACCACACAATTCTGACAGAACAACAGTGGAAACTATGTAGACTATTTACCAACTGTGTTCTAGGTCCTAGGCGAAAAACAATTAACTGACTTCGAGAGGCAATTGTCTGTACAGTTCATTCTGGGTTTGGAAACATCTGTGCTTCTTAAAGTTACAGATGGTCTTTGTTTGCACTATTTTAGTGCAATGCTTGTCAGGCCTTCTTTTACCCTCATTCAGCCCACATTTGCAGAAGCAGTTTAGTTCAACAGATTGCATTTTAGTTTTTTCATTTTATTTGATAATACAGAGGTGTAAATTCGTGCACAAACAGACTGGACATGTTAAATGTGGACCCTCTTTGATTCAGAACAGGACTACAGGCAAACCACCATTTATTTTAACTAAACGTAATTTGAATTCAGAACGACTTTGCTTGATGTGAAATTTCTAACAATTGATAATGTTCTTTGTATTGAAGGAGAGATGGAAGAAGAGATGGAAAACCCAGAAATGGTAGATTTGCCAGAAAAGGAGAAGCATCAACTAAGGCATCGAGAATTGTTCCTGTCTAGACAATTAGAATCGTTGCCAGCCACTCACATTAGGTATTTCCTTTACTTTTTTGTGTGTGTGTGTTTTTGTTTGTTTGTGTCTATAATACGGTACGTTTTTGTTCAATGGTTGTTTTAACATCGGAATCTTGTGTCGTCACTGGGTTTATTTCTAATCATGCGGCCTATTTGGCGTTCAAAATATTAGTTTGAATCTACAAGATAGCCCTGTTAACAGTTCATAAGTTGATTTCCTAAGAATGTTTATCCTGTGAGTATAAAGTTTAATTCCACAAACTAAATATGAGCTATGCAGATAAATGGCTCCGGAGGAAAAAAAGGATTTGTGTAGAAAGATGCAGTGAGCATTCCAGTTTCAAGGAAATGCACCAAACATGTTTTTTCTTTTAGAGAAAACGAGCAGAATCCTGCCATTTATCTCAAATGGTCTACTTTACACAGTTTGCACTCGAGAGCAACCGCTCAAGATATTTTACTCATTCTTTTTCTGTGGGCTTCCATAATTACTCTTTGGGGAAAATAGGCAGATAAATTGCTGATCCCATCATATAGCCATTGAGCCCAATGCAACTATTGAAGGATCTCAGCCACACCAGACTTGCATGATAAATATTAACCAGAGGAATGGTTTTAGTTTCCTGCCTGGGGAGTAAACCAAGACTGAGAGGGGTATGACTAAGCTAGACCATTCTTTTTAACTAGTTTCCACCTTCTTTTCACTTTCTAGCCTTCTCTCGTCTGTCCATTCTTTTAGATTCCAATTTGTTCATCCCACCTTCCATCTCCCTTACCCTCTGCCCCTCCTCCCCCAGGACTGCTCTTCCCCCTTCAGCTCATTTATTCCTCTTCATCCTCTGTCTGCACACCCCATATTCTGTAACTGCGTCCCCATCCAACTTTTTCAATTAGTTTTTATTTCTGAGCCACAATTATTCCTTTTGACACACTATCTCCAACCCTAGCCTATCTATATCCTCTCCCTCCTCCCGCAAGGTCCACTTGGTGCCTAATGTTTGCCTCTGTCTTACTCGTGTTGCAAACTCAAAATATACCCTCATTTTCCTTATTCATTACGTTTTGCTGCTCTACATTTTTTTTTTCTGTACAAAGATTTACTGTCACCCAAATTGTTCTACATATAACATACTAACATTGGTTGGGTATGAATCCGATTTATGAAATGTTAAATGAGCAAAAGACCAACCCCCAGATGCATCCAGCCCATATTCTGCGAATTCTAAATTGCGAAAAATACCGAATCGCAGAATGGGATGCATCAAGAAAAGCGAGTCAAAAAAGCGAATCGCAATCGGCCTCAATTGCCGATTGCGATTTCCGCAAAATCGCATTAAATTCGCAGAATCGGCGGTTTTCCTTGTAGATATTGCGAACTCGCAAATTGCGATCTCGCTAATAGCGAGATCGCAAAAACGAGAAGTCGCATTTCGAGCACAATGATGACATCACAACCAGGAAGTAGGCAGTACCCTCCCTCATTCACAACACAGAGCCTGAGAGTGGAAGCAGCACAGCCCAGAGCTCCACAACAGACTACCTGCAGCACCACACCAGGACACAAAGACCAACTGAAAATGTCCCAGGAAGCAGCAGGGAGAAGTGCACCAGGCAGAAAGCGGAAAATAAAATTCTCAGAGCAGGAACTGGAGTACCTCATTGAGGGATTCTCAAAGGACCATGACCGCCTGTTTGGAAAGGAGTCCCGGAGGGTGCCTGAGGCGGACAAGAGGCGCATTTGGCTGTGCATCCGCGCAAAGGTTAACTCAGTTGGAGTGACCCAGCGCTCCATCAACAATCTAAAAAAGAGGTGGTACGACCTCAGAGGGCGTGCCAAAGAACGCATCGCTGAGAGGCTGGGGGAGCGACTTGCCACCGGAGGAGGAGACCCCACTGTTGCACCCAACACTCCACTGGAAGACCTGGTGGAGGACACCCTCAATCCTGCAGCCTGCGTGGGGGTCACCCGGCTGGACTCCTCCCGACTCGCCCAACAATCCCAAGGTAAGTGCCATGCGACTGCGACTCCATCCCCTAACAATGCCCATGACTCCAAAGCTAGCTATTTGATAACCCCAGTAATGCAGGCCATGCACACCTGAAATGCCCTATTGCATTGTGGGACCTGTAGTGTGACCACAATTCCCGGATAGCCACACACATCCAGACCTGTCAAGTGAAAGTCATTCCTAAAGCCAGTCAGGGAATTCTAGCCTGCATGCATGTAGCAACATCCCATGTGCAAGATACATATCATTAATCATGCACCCATTTACATCACAGGTGCGTCTGAACAACCCAGCACCGACAGCGAGGCCCTACCCATAGAGGAGAACCCTGAGGACACCGAGGGAGAGAGCCATCCTGCCCCACGACCCAGACCATCACAGCCAGCAGCTGCAGTACTACTACCTCCCCATGTGGACAGGGCCACCCCTGCAGCCACAGGAGCCCAGCAACCACCCCATGTGACACCCATGTCAGTGGTACAGGTCACACCACCACCACCCAGGAGGCAGACACGGCGCACAGCCACTGTGCGATCCCAGTCCAGCGGACTGATGAGGCAGCAGCGCGACGTACCAACACGCGCTGGCAGGGGGGTACATGTCCGGGATCCTGGGCTGGCCATAGAACGCCAGATGCTTGCAGTACACCAGAAGCAGGCACAGCACTTGGCAGCCATCCACCTGCAGCTGAATAAAACTGCGCGAAATGTGGGCCAGCTCACAGAATGCATGCAGGTCATGACCGCAGCTGTCCGTGAGAACAGCCAGATCCTGGTGTCCCAGCAGGATATCACCCGCCGCGGCCACCGCCAACTGCTGACCCGCCTGTCCGCATACACGAGATCTAACCATCTCATAGGAAATGCCACCTCCCAACTATCGCGCCGCTCTCTTGCGATGCAGATACAGATGGTGCAATGCTGCCAGGACGTTGCCAGGGCCCTTGAGCAAGTCACCACAGCTGTGCAGAGTCTGCAGGCGTCTGGACATGGCCAAGCAAGTGGGGGGGGGTGATGCCAGTGAGGGCACTTCTAGTCACAGCAGCCTTTCCTTGCCGCTGGTAACCCAACGCCGCCGCAGCACCAGGCCCACTGCAGCATCACAGGCCAATATTGAAAAAATAGAAATACACATTATTGTGAAAAATGATAAGAATTTATAGTCACAAGTTAATCCGACTCATGTCATTATTTCATTTGGCATGCATGAGTGCAGTGTTGTGTGAGGGTAATGGGTGCACTAGAAACAGTTCATTGTGATATGGTTGCGGCGCCTGTGTCCTTCAGCAGGGTTCTCCCCGCGTGCATGATGCACATGTGCAGGTGGGCGGTTGTCCCCTTCCGACTCACTGCCAGAGATCTCCACAGGTATCCTCCGCTTGGTAGCAATATTGTAGAGTATTGCACACACGGCCACGATGCGGCAGCAGACCGTAGGCTGGTATGTGAGGGCCCTACCAGTCTTGTGTAGGATACGGAATCTGCTTTTTAAAAGCCCAAATGTCCGCTCAATGCAATTTCTAGTGCGAATGTGTGCAGCATTGTAACGCCGTTGCTGTGGTGTGGCAGGGTTGAGGTATGGAGTGAGGAGGTGCTCACGGAGGCCGTAGGCGCTGTCACCTGAATGAAAGGAGCAGAGGGTGAGTGCCTGTTATGTGCAGCTACATGGTCTCGATGTACTGTTTGTTGGCATGTGTACTTACCTAGAAGGTGTCCTTTGCCAAAGTCTCCCCTGGCCAGGCATGTATGCATGCCGCTGTGCCGGAATATGAAGGAATCATGCGTGCTCCCCGGGTATTGTGCCACGATGTCTTTGATGATTGTCTTTGCGTTGCAGACCATCTGGATGTTCAGCGAGTGGTAGGACTTGCGGTTCCGGTACATGTATTCAGTCTCAGTGGGTGGGCAGATGTGGGTACAGTCAATGCATCCAATTACATGGGGGAATTGCGCAATGTTGTAAAATTGTAGCTTGGTTTGATCCAATTCCTGCTGGGTGGTTGGGAATGTTATGTAATGGTGTAGCCGGGTCAGCATGGCCTCCAGGAAACTCCTTAGGCAGCGGGACAGTGTGCTTTGGGACATCCCCCCTGCAACTGCAACTATCCCCTGGAAGCTTCCGGAGGCCAGGAGGTGCAGGCAGCACAAGACCTGGACATGGGTGGGCACGGCATTGGTCCTCCTCGTTGGGTGCTGCATCAGGGGGTCAAGGTCCTGGATGAGCTTGGTAATCATTGCCCCATTCAGCCTGTACTTTGAGTAGATTTCCTCCTCAGTCTGACCCAGGAGTGTGATCCGCTAGCGGAAAATTCGCTCATGGATCCGGCATCTGTTCCTTGCTGCAGCCTGGAGCTTCGCCGCCTTACCACCATGTAGAGTCCTGGCATTTTGAATGTCCTCATGCTCCTACTGTGTATCCTTAAGTGTGTTTGTTCAGCCCCGCACCTGTAGCTAGTTAGGATTTTCTTTTCTTTTTTTTTTTTTAACTTTATGGTTACCACCTGGTTTGGGTTCTCCTTAAATTGCGCCTCGCAAATAGCGATTTTCAGTTTTTTCGCTAATTGCGATTTTTCATGCATTTCATTTGCGATTATTTTGCGACTTCGCAAATGGAATCGCAGAATCATTGGGGAATCGCAATTACGGAATCGCAAAGGGGGTTCCAGCTTGATTCTGCGATTTTATTTGCGAAGTCGCAAAATATATTTTGCGATTTCGCAATTTGGTTACTCTTCTTTTCATGAATTGCGGATCAGGGAATTGCGATCCCAATGGCTTTTTCACAGCTATTGCGATCGCAATTTGTGTTGATGAATCTACCTGAAAGACTGCAGAGGAGCTATAGAGTATGCAAGAAGTCAAGTTCCATAAAGTAGGAGGAAAATGAAGCGTTGAGAGTAGTGCAGATCTTTGCAGGTCCAGGAGCAGGCATTGGGCATCTTGCTTAATGTCAAATTTCTCTTCGATGGCTCCACCATTGAGGTCCTGCAGATATATAAAAGAGCACATAACATCCAAATCACCAAGTGGTGCTGACCAGACTCTTTGTAACCTGCAAAAGCTTTTCACTTGTTTAAGGAAATCGGTTTCCAGCAATTTGGGAACTAGGCATAATGATAGAGTAGGGGAAAATGAACCTCTTGATTCCGGTCGTGCCAGTTCACCTTTCTCATTAGCATGCATGCTGTTCTTGAACCCTAGAAATGGGAGAACAAATGTAGAAAGGCGCAGCAGTTGGCGTACGTAAGTGCCCACAGTGATGAGGGATACTCCTAGATGGCATACACCAAATGTGTTTACAGGACTGTTTGTGTGTGGTCCTCCCTGCTAGGCATGTAGGAGGGAGAGCAAGCACCAACAGTGCCCACCTCCAACTGACAGTAATGCCTTCTGTTTCTTTGATAACCAAGGAATGTTTAGCATTTTGTGAAAATTGACCAGTGTTGTGTAAGATCTGTGTTAAGAGAAATGAAACAACTGTCTCCAAGTGATTGAAATGGAAACCGTTTTTGCAAACTGTGAAGGAGTATATCTAGCTATTGCGGCTAGAGGAGTTTGAGATGAATGATAGTATAATCATCAACATTCGAAGGGCTGCCTTTTCTAAGGGAGGGGTTTCTTTGATGTGGTGGAAAGAATTGTGGAGAAGCGTTTTGGGACTGTTGCCAAAAGGTGTGGGTATTTCAGTTGCCTATTAAAACAAGGAAAGACAGCACACTCTTCTGACAAAAAAAAAAACCTCCTTACTCAATCAGTTTTCCTTCGTGTACAGGGAATTAAATTCTGGTCCTGATGCACAAAATAAGGTTGGTCCTGCATTCAAAGGAGCATAGGACATTGGTGTGGAGAACATAATTTGTCTGTTGTGCAAGACACTATCCAAATTAAAAGGAATTAAAAAATTCAAATATGAATTCACTCTTAACCTTATGATTTATGATCTGTGAGCAAAGGAAGTTGTCGTCATGCCTATAACAAAGAGACTGGTTCTTTCCTGGGGGTGATCGTGCTGCCTTTTCTGTTCGCCATTCATTTGGATCCCCCCGGACATCTGGGCTTTTGGCCCACTTCCGGAGTGGATTGTGCTGATTTGTGCTGGCTCCTCTGTGGCTGGTCTTCAGAGGACACCGACGGACACCGATGGATGGCTTGTTGACCGGCGGCGGCAAGGATTAGCGGTCCAGGGGTCATCCACCTATCGGCCCGGTCTCGGAAAAAACTGCCCGAGTTAACGGCCCGGAGCGGGCCTGAATTGATTATAGCCGGACTCCAATGGACTGCTTGCCGTATTGTTTGACGGCCTGGAGCCATTCATTTACCGAGTCAGGGTGCCAACAACTGCCCTGATTAACTGCCCGTATAAAGGATTAACGGATTAATTTACCTAGCCAGATTTCGATAAACTGCTTGGAGAGGAGTGTGAGACTGCGGCAGCGTTGGTAACGGCTCTGTGGCTTCGTGGATTCTGTGAGCCTGAGATTCCGAGATACCAAGCCTGCGAGCCTGAGAGGAGAGAGACGCGGGGGAGGAAGGCTGCTGCGTGAGCCTAGAGCGGTGAGCCTAGAGCCGTGAGCTGCTCGGTGAGCTGCGCTCGCGATCCCCAATAGAGCCCTGTGTGCTGCAGTGAAGGAAGGCGTGTGCGTAGAGAGGGACGCAGTGTATGAAGGCTGCTCCGGGAGCCGGTAAAGCCTGCAGGATTGCGTTCCAACGATCCTGCGAGCCGCGAGAGGAAGGCGTGCATAGCCACTCTGTGAGTCCGCGTGCCTGTGCATTCACGACCCCTGTGACCCTCTTCTGACGGTCGTGGGCTTTGGAATCTGGCCCGTATTTTTGCATCATCAGAGGACGCCAGTGCCGCGAATAGTAGGCGGGCAACGGAGCCGAGCTGAGTGAAGAGAACTCTGAGAGAACATCTGACACACCAAACTCTGATACACCACCTTCTGAGCCCCATCTGAGCACGCCGCCTGTCGCCCTTACTCCCAGCGGCTCGTGGCCGGCTGCAGTGTGCTATCTGTGGAGCTCTACGGTCACAAGGGGGACCAAGAACCAGGTGAGCTCACCAGCACTAACACAACACTCCTAGCAGCAACTATTGCGGAAACTGATAGTCCAACCGCCATTGCTATCATCAGGCGCAGATATTAGAAGGCAATAATAAGAAGGAGGCTATGTGTTGCAATGGGGAGTAGCTGATAACGGCAGTCATTAGAGACAACACAAGTAGCACTTAACATTAAGGCCAATAGCTTGACTCATGCCGCAGCAGCCTCAGCTGGGCAGCTGGGCATCAATTTAGAAATCAAGAAATAAAGGGCAACTTCTTAGTTCGAGGCATGTGGGCTGCTAAATTCATATCTTTTGCATTAGATCGCCGCCTAGTGTTGGGTCCGGATGATCGCACATTGTTGTCCTGGAAGAGTCTTCGAAGTATCCTGAGATAGGTGGCTCCTCCCCTGGACTACAGTGCGCATGGGCATCTGCTCCATCCCCAGATTGTTTTTTTCCGCCATTGGGTTCGGATGCGGTCTCGACGTCTCTCTGTCGGAACCGAGGAAAACTAGCTTTTTACGGCCAAAAGGCCTTATATTCTTTGCGTCGGTATTGTTTGCGCACGGTCTCAAGTTCTTCCGTCTCTTTGAGTCGGAATCAGCGGAGTCGTTTCGCTCTTCGGACATCGAGGCCTTCTCATCGCAACCCGACCGCAACTTTTCAGCATGGAGCGGAGCCCGTTTAAAAACTGTCCACTCTGTGGGTCCAAATACCCACATATCGACGTGCACCCGGTCTGTAACAAATGCCTTTCACCAGACCATAACAAGGACAACTGCATGGCCTGCTCCAAGTTCAGGTCAAAAAAGACTCTCAAGCTTCGGCGCGCGGTGCGCCTTGAGACCAGACAAGCGGCCCCGGATCCAGAAAACATCTTCGGCGACCAAGAAGAGGAGGAACAGGGCCATCATCTTCAAATCTCCCCGCCCGAGACGGAGGTCGAGGCGGATCCGGAAGACGACGACGGAGTCGTGGATCAAGGCCTTGCATACGTCGACGAGGTAGGGGACGTCGAAGAGGTTTATGGGGCCGCGGAAGATAGCTCAGGGGATGAGCTATGCCCCGAAGGTTACGAAGATCAGGATCGGGTCACGGAATCGCCGGTAGGCCTTACCCACGACCCCGTACCGCAAGCCACGGCCCCGCCTTCAGGCCCGGCCACGGACATACTTGCTGCGCAGCCCGTATCGAAACCGAAACTGAAACCTACGGTATCGACCACACCTAAAATGGCCGACCCGAAATCGAAACCGAAACTTACGGATTCGAGCGACCCTAAAATGGCGGCCGTTACACCAAAAGCACCTAAACCGGCTGCCTCATCGACTCCGTCGGCCACCGGTCCACAGAAGTCGAAGAAAACTGTCGATTCCAAGGTGTCGAAACCGTCGCCAGAGGAAGTTTCCTCTAAGAAGGGAGTTCGGCACGGGTCAACCGCTGCGACGCCGTCAAAGCCCGCCAAGGCCAGCGACAAGGCTCCGGTTCCGACTGGGACTTTGTTAGTTGGACGCGTGGTGGAGACGGACCCGGCGAAATCACACGGGTCGAAAGCTGGAACGTCAACGCATCGGTCCAAGGACTCTGGGTCGGCGGCTGCGGCATCATCGTCCAAGACTCAGAAGGGCCAACAGGACGTCGGATCCGAGGGCAAGGTCAAGACCTCCTCGTCGGCGCCGAAGGCCGCTGTAAGTGACGCGTCCCCCATCGCCGCTTCACTACAGAGAATCAGGGAGAAGGCCTCTGCTACGTCGGCTCCGATGTCGTCGCCACAGAAGCCGATGGACATTCCGGCAAAGCCTGCTAGTAAACTTCTCTTCCTTCTGCCGCCAAAAGAGGCGCCGAAGGCCTTTACGACAAAATCGACGCCAAAGAAGTCGGATTCTTCAACGTCTGGAGCACTTTCAGGTCAACTACTCCACTCAGAAGAGGAATCTGAGCGTTTTATCGACGCAGACACAGGCAAATTGACCCTTTACAAGAGGAGAATCACTTCACAGCCAGTGGACTCCTATGTTGTCCCCCTGAAGAAGAAAAGGCTTGCTCAGGACGCTTCAGCCCTGATGGAACCTATCCAGCCTCCTCCTAGAAGGAGCCCAACACCTTCCCCAGACCACTCTGAGGGTGAGGGATATGGTGAAGATGACCAATACACTTTCCCCATCAATGAACCCGATGCACAGCAGGATTCCTATGATGACATAGGTGACCAAGGCACACAAAATGTGGGGCAGGACCCACAGCCTTTCAGTACACGTGCATCCCCAACAGAAGACTCTGCAGGTTTTCATGCACTTATTGAAAGGGCAGCAGCTAATCATGATGTGGACATGCATGCTGACCCAGTAGAAGAGGACTTTCTATTTGACACTTTTTCAGTATCTGAAAGGACTGTAAAGACACTGCCTATGCTCAAAGGGGTCATTAAACATGCTGCGGACATCTTTAAAGAACCTACCAGGGCGAGAGTGGTCAATCCACGTATCGAAAAAAAGTACAGACCAGCACCTGCGGACCCTGCATACATTCGGGGACAGTTGCCGCTTGACTCTCTTGTGGTCGCAAATGCCCGCAAAAGGGCGAACTCCCAAACAACGGGTGAAGCTCCTCCCCCGGATAAGAAGTCGAAAGTGCTAGAGGCAGGGGGCAAAAGAGTAGCTGCACAGGCTGCCAATTTTTGGCGTATTGCAAATACACAGGCACTCTTGGCACGTTATGATAGGGCGCATTACGACACCCTAGAGCACGTTTTAGAACACCTGCCTCCGCAGTTTCAAGAGGGCACCAAACTGCTTATAGAAGAGGGAAAACTGATCTCCAACGCAGCCATAAAGTGTGCACTTGATGCCGCAGACACAGCAGCTAGGGCTATTAACACTAGCGTCATGCTGAGACGACAGGCGTGGCTCCGCATATCGGGGTTTAAACCTGACATTCAAACAACCATACTTAATCAGCCCGTCAATCCTGATAGACTGTTTGGTCCAGATGTTGACACCACCCTAGAAAAGATTAAGAAAGACAACGAAACTGCTAAGTCTATGGGGGCCCTACAATCACAACAGTTCCGTGGCAACAATTTTCGTCGCTCAGGTGCACGTGGAGTCACCAGAGGACAGGTGGGTCAACAATCACAATTCTCTAGAGGTGGAGCACAATCCTCGTACCCCAAGCAGAACAAAGGGGGTTACCGAGGAAACGGCACCAGAGGACGTGGCAGAGGAAACAACAACTCCCGCTCCTCTGCCCCAAGCAAACAGTGACTCTCTGTCACTGCCCCCCGACCACTTAACACCTGTCGGGGGGAGACTACAGCAGTTCCTGCCCGTCTGGAGAAACATCACCACAGACAGGTGGGTGCAACAACTTGTCCAGTACGGTTATTGTCTAGAGTTAAAGTCCACTCCACCCAACATTCCACCAAGGCAACGGCCTATGTCCGCAGAGCATTTGCACTTATTGCAGCAGGAGGTAGTGGTGATGCTGCAAAAAGGCGCAATCCAGCTCGTGCCGGTGGAGGAGGAGGGCACAGGGGTATATTCCCTGTACTTCCTTATTCCAAAAAAGGACGGATCTCTCAGACCCATTCTGGATCTGCGTCCCCTCAACATGTATATACTTTCAGAACATTTCCATATGCTTACACTGCAACAGATTCTTCCCTTGTTAAACCAAGGGGACTTCTTAGCAACCTTAGACCTCAAGGATGCTTATTTCCACATTCCACTACACCCGTCCCACAGAAAATACCTCAGATTCACTATCCAGGGCAACCATTATCAGTTCAAGGTCCTACCCTTCGGAGTGACCACAGCACCAAGAGTGTTTACCAAGTGTCTGGCGACAGTGGCGGCGCACCTCAGGAGGCAGAACATCCATGTCTACCCCTACCTAGACGACTGGCTCGTTCAAGCCAAGTCGGAACAACAGTGCGCCGCGGACATGTCGACTACCATTCACCTCCTTCACGATCTGGGCTTCTCGTTGAACTACCCAAAGTCGCATCTTCAGCCGGCGCATGTCCGGCAGTTTCTAGGTGCGACAATCAATACCCTGACGGCCATGGCCCAGCCAAACCAAGCCAGGATAGACAGCATGCAGTCGCTAATCCAAAAGTTCAGACCGCAACACTCGCTTCCAGCGAGAGTGTTCATGCAGTTGATTGGCATGATGGCCTCCTGCATCTTCATAGTCCCTCACGCACGTCTACATATGCGTCCGCTCCAGGAGTGCTTAGCAAATCAGTGGACGCAGGCTCAGGGACAATTGACAGACCTAGTGTTGGTTACCAGTCGGGCATACGACTCTCTGCATTGGTGGACTCCACACAACCTTTGCAAGGGCCGACTGTTCCAGGAGCCAGTGCCACAGATTATCCTGACAACGGACGCATCTCTCCAGGGATGGGGAGCTCATCTGCTCACTTACACGGTGCAGGGACTATGGACGACGCAGCAGCAGAAGATGCACATCAACTATCTAGAACTGATGGCAATCTTCATGGCGCTCAAGTCCTTCCTAGTACATCTGTGCAACAAGGTAGTGTTAGTCCGGACGGACAACATGACCGCGATGTACTACATTCAAAAGCAGGGGGGCACCCACTCGCCACAGCTGTCTCATCTGGCTCAGGGCATGTGGAAGTGGGCCATTCAGAGGAACATTTTCCTCATGGCAGAACACCTCCCGGGCAAGGACAATCAGATGGCGGATCTGCTCAGCAGATACAGCCATCAAATGCACGAGTGGGAGTTACACCCATCTGTACTCCACCCGTACTTCCAGCAGTGGGGTCATCCGGACATAGACCTGTTTGCCACAAACGAAAACGCAAAATGCCAACACTTTGCCGCCAGGTTCCCTCACCCACAGTCGCAGGGGAATGCGATATGGATGAACTGGTCAGGCAAATTTGCGTACGCTTTTCCGCCAGCCCCTCTGATATCGCTGGTGGCAAGAAAGCTAAGGCAGCACTCAATGACTCTCATCCTGGTTGCTCCAACGTGGGCGCGCCAAGCATGGTACACCACGTTCCTCGAACTCTCGATGGTGCCGCATCAAAGGCTGCGCCTCACGGCCAGACTTTTTTTTTTTTTTTTTTTTAAAAACCTTTATTGAAAGACACGTATAAGTACAAGCGCTGGCCTACAACCACAGGGGCCGGCCGCAAAGTCAGGAGAATCAAAATAACAAAGCAATGTATACGATAGGGTGAATACAGGATGGATGCAAATAAAGTCGTTACATCGCCAGCGCCAGGATAAAAGAGGTTTCATTTTACATTATATAAAGGAGGCAGCAACCATATCTACCAGCGCGTCATGCAACATATACAGAAAAGAAGGGGGGGGGCGGGAGGGAAATAGCCCCCCACGCAAGCAGACGACCACAGTAGGGCAAAGCCCAAAGACCTCACACGCCCATACCAGGTGCAGAATAGAGGAAGAATACCAGCAAACAAATAAAGTGGACGCCACACGTACAGCCCACCCGCCCCGAAAAAGGAGAAAGTGCAGACGCTAGCGAAACAGAGGAGTAAACACCAAGGGACATAGCCCACCCCCTGGAAAAAGGCAAAAAAGGGACCATAGAATAAAACAAACTAAAATAACAAACACCCCCCCCCACCCTACATCACTGTAATGGCTACGGCCTACCCCACTAAACAGCGTGCCTGTCGCCCAGAGTCACCCGAAATATAGAAAAAGAGAAAGGGAATTATAACGAAGAAAGAGAGGGGAATAAGAAGGGAAAGAGAGGAAAAGGAAGAAAGAGAGAGGAGAGGAGCCAGCGACCGAGACATAAAACACTACCCCCCCGCAACAATAATGCACTAATCGAGGTCGAAAAGGAGAGTCAAGAAAAGCCTACACCAGGATGTAAACAGGAACCATCCAGAATAACGAGGCCCGGAGATGCCATGTAAAAAGGGTCCCACAGGCATCCGGGCATGATCACCCCTGTCCACTTTTATGAAGAGTCGAGCTTCCCAACCCCGTCACAGCCAAAAAACAGCAGAACACAGTGGGTCCATACCAGTCAGGAAAAGCCGGTGGGATCTCCGCAAAACACCGTCCCGGCAAACTAGAAGCAACCAGGAGAACTCGGCAACAGTCAGAATGCAAAAGTTCCTCAAAGATCCACGTGGTCAAGCACAGTATCTGGGCCGTCCAGCACGAAGCAAAGATAACAGGATGTAGAAAGCACTGCAGCATCGGCACCGGGTCCGCTAGTTCCCATAGAATCGAGCACCCAGCCGGAGATCCCAGCACAGCCGCCGGCGAAGTTTCAGGCAGTACAATTCGGGGAGACGACACTTCGTCACAAAATGGCGGAGCCACCATGGCAGCTATCCGCAACTCCAAGGCTCGACATTTCAAGGACAGGTCGATCCGCAGAGCAGACAGGGCAAACCAGATAGCACTCCGAGTAGGGGCCGCCGAAACCAAACGAGGGCTGGAGAAAGCAAATGCGGCAACCCCCCTGTCTCCAGGAGAAAGACACCCCGAGGGGCCATCCGCCATCTTAAGTACAGCACCCTCCGCCATCGCCGCAGGTTCTTCCAAGTCCATCAGGAGCACCGGCGGCCCCAGGGCTCACCGCCAAACCACGGCGGATGGCGCTCGGCGGAGAAAGGAGAGTCACCAGAAGAACGGGCGTGCTCCCCACAGCACTCGGGGGGAGCCCAGCACCGGATCCCGGGTGGGACTAACAACAGGAGTGGGTTTCTCACTTGAGGGGTGCCGGACAGCGCGGCTTCTCTTCTTCGGGCCGGTAGGCGAACGGACATGCGGGGTGGCCCACCAGCGGGGGCGGGTCTGCCCCGGGGGTCCCGGGCCGCGGCTCTCAGGCTCCCACCATCGGGTCTCTCCACCGGTTCCGGACCGCCGGCACTCCGAACATCTCCGGGCAGGCACAGCACTCGAGGCCCCGGCGCCAGGGCCGGGAAGGCCAACAAAGTGACCAGGGCAGAACGCCGGAATCACTGCACGCCAGAGCCCCGGAAAAGGATGGTAAGTGACGGCTCTTCCTCAGTGACCAAATTCGGAACACCCCGAACAGGATAAAATACAGGATAGGTGGCGGGGAGGAAGAGATCACGGAGCGAGGCGGTTATGCGACCGTTCCGATCGCCATCTTGGCTCCTCCCCCCACGCCCAGACTTTTGACGCAGAACCATGGAGACATTCAGCATCCAGATCCGCAACAGCTCAACCTGGCGATCTGGCTCCTGAAGTCCTAGAGTTTGGATACCTTCACCTACCTCCAGAATGCATGAACATCATCAAGGAGGCAAGAAAGCCAACTACTAGAGCATGCTATGCTGCAAAATGGAAGCGTTTTGTCATTTACTGTACAGCCAATAACATCAACCCGCTAGATGCGTCTATCCCTAACATCATTTGCTATTTGTTACATCTTTACAAGTGCAATCTAGCGTACGCTTCTATTCGGATACATCTATCCGCCATAGCAGCTTATCTTCAGAATAGGCGGCATCTCTCTGTCTTCAGGGTGCCTGCCATTAAAGCTTTCCTTGAAGGCCTGAAACGAGTCATTCCCCCAAGAACACCGCCAGCTCCGGTGTGGAACCTCAATGTGGTCCTCACCAGACTGATGGGACCACCTTTTGAGCCACTACACTCGTGTGAACTTCAGTTCCTAACGTGGAAAGTAGCTTTCCTAATAGCTATTACGTCACTGAGGCGTGTTAGTGAGCTACAAGCGCTCACAATCCAAGAGCCTTTCATTCAGATTCATCCAAATAGGGTAGTACTACGTACTAACCCCAAATTCCTTCCAAAGGTGGTGTCACAGTTTCATCTCAACCAAACTATTGACTTGCCAGCATTCTTCCAAAACCCACAAACGGTGGCGGAAAGAATGCTTCATACCTTAGATGTCAGGAGGGCGTTGATGTACTACATTGACAGGACACAACACTTTAGGAAAACAAAACAGCTTTTTGTTGCCTTCTCGCCACAGCACAAGGGCAACCCTATTTCCAAAGCAGGAATAGCCAGGTGGATTGTTAAGTGCATCCAAATATGTTATCAAAAGGCAAAACGTACCTTGACAATACCCCCAAGGGCGCACTCCACACGCAAATTGGGGGCATCTATGGCTTTCCTGGGGAACATTCCTTTAGAAGACATTTGCAGAGCAGCCACGTGGGTTACTCCACATACCTTTACAAAACACTACTGTGTTGATGTACATTCCAAGCAGCAAGCAGCTGTAGGACAGGCTGTTCTCAAAACACTTTTTCAGGTTTCTGCAGCTGGCACGGGCAACCGCCGCTAATGGAGGGACTGCTATATATTCTATGCAAAAGATATGAATTTAGCAGCCCACATGCCTCGAACTGAAAATGCTACTTACCAGTATGCATCTGTTCTTGGCATGTAGGGCTGCTAACATTCATATCGCCCACCCTCCTCCCCGGTGCCTGTCGCAGCTGCAGACATACTCTTGTATTCAATCATTAGCATGGACATCCTTTACACTTTACACTCCATCTCTGCCACAATGGCTAAAAACAATCTGGGGATGGAGCCGATGCCCATGCGCACTGTAGTCCAGGGGAGGAGCCACCTATCTCAGGATACTTCGAAGACTCTTCCAGGACAACAATGTGCGATCATCCGGACCCAACACTAGGCGGCGATCTAATGCAAAAGATATGAATGTTAGCAGCCCTACATGCCAAGAACAGATGCATACTGGTAAGTAGCATTTTCATTACTTGTCGTCACTACAATTGACTGTGAGCTACAGTCTCAAGATCTGGCTGCAGGGCGGTAACTTCGCCAGAATCTAAACGGTCTCGGTTCCAGGTGGCCCAATGAGGTCTGGAAGAACGAGAGAGGCTATGCCACCCAAATCGAAAGGGAAAAAAAGGAAACAAACAAAACCCCAGCACTCAGGATAATGTCAAACAAAAACTTATTGCAATTGAGCAGGACCATAAGGAGAGTATAGCAAGGACGCTCTCAGGTAGCGCGTTACCTTCTCAGCAACCCAAGATAGATCCAAAGTTCAATTTTCTAAAGGATGGGTCAGTCCGTGCGATGGTGTCAGCTTGCCCGTGCGATGGTGTCAGCTTACAGGATGATTTGCATTTCCTATTCTTTTGCAAATTTTATGTGAGATATATTAAATGGTTTTTAACTCCGTATTTTAAGAAATATAGACCACTGACACTTAAGGAGTCCTATAGAATGCTGGTTTTGCTGGATTCAGATGAACTAATTTTTCGTACTAGTACTTTTCTGAGACTGATAACAAGAGTGCGCAAAACGATGGAAAATCCCTGAATTTAGCCTCAAAAGAGTATAATTGTATTGTACTTTTATTATTTTTATTATGAAATCTTTTGAACTATGTATAATGCAAATGAATTGTTGTTTTTTAATCACGGTACTTTTATGAATATTATGAAATTCGAATAAAGGTCTTTTGAACTTGAACTTTGAACAGTCCTTTTTTCTAGCAACGCCTCTCTTAAAGGCCTGCATTCGCCACTGGTACCCCTACCTCTACAAACGGAAGGGACTGATCTAAGCCTGCCTTCCTTAGACAAAAATGGATCATTACAGCAACATGGCCAGCAACTTACGTCTAAACATCAATCGCTAATACACCCGGCTGGGGCGAAGGAGGCAGGCAGGCCATCACCAGCGGTTTTCGTAGGAATGCCCGGTTAATCAGGACCGCCCTTAACAAAATTTAGGCAACAGGGCAGCACTCAGAAGAGCCCACCTGTAGAATAAAACCCCCAAAAAACAGACGTTAATGCTAGAGCCGATGAGCAGGTCATCAAAGAAATCAAACGCAATAATGAAATCAGCACAGACTTAGAGAGAGAAGATGGGGTACAAAATACTGAAATTAATTCCAGCCCCTTAACCAACATGGCAATAAGCAGTTACAGCACTCCTATTAAAGCTATAAATCAAGTAACTGCAAAATCACCAATTCCACAACCCCTGGCCCACGGAACTGCGTCTAGCCAACATGGAGTTCTATGCGCAGGGGTGCCGGATCGAAGCCAGAAAGAGGAGGGAAGGGTGACCATGTCCTATTTAAACACACAAGAATGGGAGGACGTGCTCGCCACTTACACTCCAGACCAAGCACAAAGAGCGCACTTCCGTCAAGACTCTCGGCAAGAGTGTCCCAGGGATTCTTCCTCGGAGAACAAAATAATAAAAGCTTAAAAGAGAATGGGCACAAAAAGGAACAAAACACTGGCACTTGGATCTCACTATTAAATACAATACAGCTAGCAGTTGAAGCACTGCAATATCAGTCTGAAAAGATGGAGATCCATCTTACTTTATTAAATACACTGGCAGTTTTCACTGCAGGCATTGATGAAAAACTGGGCAATCTTAACGGCCTGATAACAAGAGCGCAATCAAATACATACCTCAGCTGTAAATGCGAGCAGGTTGTTGACAAACTATCCACCCTGCCCACAATGTTAAGTGGTTTGATAACTGATATTAAATGTGCAACAAAAGGAAACTTAACTAAAGACCAGGGCATGCCTAACAGCCCGGAGGGAACAACAAAAAGCAAAATAACTGGCAACGTACATATATGCAAGTCAGTGGCAGACACTAAGAAGACAAGCAGTCACGATGATGGAGTGCTCCAAAAACTCAATGCCAAACAACGTCGCCAACAGAAAAGGAAAGGGCGCAATCAAAAGCCCCAAACAAACGCAATGAAATACTTCCCTATTTTCTATGGTTTGCAGAATAAATATGACACCAACTCTAAAGATGCAAATTTACCAAATCAGGCTCAACTGCTTCCAGCCAATCCCAAACATCTTACGGCACAGGTAATAGTTACAAAACAGCCAAATGAAATTAAGACACATGCTGAAACAGGAGAAGGAACCAGACAAATAACTCCACATCCAAAAAAGGATAATACAGATCAAATAGAAATAAAAAGACAAGAGACTACCACCACTGTGCCATTAATACAATCTGATAGAGGTTCTAATCGACCGCCAACACATAGACCAGATCTGAGGTGTGAACCTGATATACTACAACAGGTATGTGGAGAAGGGTGCGATTCAGGGGCCTCAAGTTTGATTGTAAGAAAACAAATAGACATCAACACGAGCCCTATCACCGGGCCTAGAAGAAAAGATTGCGGAACGACAGATAGGCCAGACCAGGCCTCACCGCTCAGGGAGACCAAAAGGCTTTGTACACCAACTAAACTCAGTCCCAGATGCAAACCATTGGGAAAAAAGGGCACAGATTAAGGGCCAAGAACTAAAGCAGACAATCTTCACGTTTACAACATCAAAACCAAATAAAAAGAAGCTTATGTTATGTTATTATAAGTTTGTAGAGCGCCTTATCACCCAGAGGTATCTAAGCGCTATCAGCGGACACACAACACTGGTAAGAGCACCACGCCACCCACTCACAGTGACCCCCATCCTTCCAGGAAGAGCACCGTCTTTAGATTCTTCCTGAAGAGAAGAAGATTGGTTTCTTTCCTCAGTTTAGCTGGGAGAAGGTTCCATGCTCGGGGGACCGTGCTTGAGAACGCTCTGCCACCCTTGGATACCAGGTTGAACCTAGGACATATCAAGTTGCACGCCTCAGCAGACGGAAGGGACCTGATAGGCGTATATTTAGTCAGCCGGTCCTTGATATAAGTAGGGGCTGAGCCATGGACGGCTTTATGTGCAATACAGAGGCTCTTAAATTTAGCTCTTTGAGCAATTGGCAGCCAGTGTAAGTCCTGTAGGAAGGGCGTTGCCCTGGTTTGCCTAGGTTTGTTAAAGATGAGCTTGGCCGCATCGTTGATTACCACCGGAAGTCTGGCTAGAAGGTTATTTGGTAAACCCAAATATAAGGAATTACCATAGGGCAACCGTGCCAAAATCAGGGCGGAAACAACCAGCCTAGGGGTGGGAACGGAGAGCAGTGAGGATAGTTTCCGGAGCTGGCGTAATAGGCTAACACGGGTGCCTACCAATGCCGACACCTGCTGTGTCATAGATAACAGGGCATCAATTTTGATCCCTAGGCTCTTTACTGCTGCTGCTGGTTCTGGAAATGGCCCCAGCTCGGCCGACAAGAACAGATCACACCATGGGTTGGCTGCTGTGGTAACTGCCAGGACTTCCGTTTTGTCCGGGTTTATTTTTAAAAAATTGTCCGTCATCCAGTTAATTGTGAATTTAAGAATGTCTTGCATTCTTAAATAGGCCACCGGTGAATGTTCGATCTGGATCAGGATTTGTGTATCGTCGGCATAATTATAAACCCTGCAGTCCATCTGATTCAGGGCTTCAATCAGAGGCTGTAGATATATATTAAAAAGCAGGGGCAAAAGAGCTGAACCCTGGGGCACGCCACATGTCAACCTAGCTGGATTTGACACACGGTCAGACAGTTGAACTCGTTGTGAGCGATCCTTAAGAAAGGAGGTCAGCCAGGACAAGACCGTGCAGACTTATGGCAAAAGGACCAAGAAACCAGGTGGATACACAACCTGAAAAAGCAAACAGCTTTACACCTCCACCAGAATTATCTGATATTGCAAACGTACAGTCATCACAAGTACCAAGAATTAAACTACAAGAAACAGAGGTCTTGGTCTTTCATCCCCTATTTACCTCAAAGGGACACCAGGATTCATTAAATCGAGGAAACGTTCTAAGACTAATGAAGTCCATCCCAAACTTGGCTAGCATAAGTCCAAAGGATCTACTTTCTGTAGAATTCATATCTACAGGTAATTCAAAAAATCGAGAGGCAACAAAGACAACATGGTCCACAACTAAAATTGCAGATACAATCCTAGCTGAACTGGGGGCATTCCAAAACTGGGGTATTGATATCACCACCCTACAAAAACCAGCCTATCCATTTCCATTACTGTGCAACACAAGCCCGGTATCAACAAAACCCAAATTATACGCAAAGAGTGTACTTAGAGGAGCACAGGGAAGAACGGGACTATGGAATATAAGCAGCCAGAGGGATCGATCAGACACGTGGCTGAAAGCAGTATCTTACTCAAATCAAGGTCCTAGCAGGGAAACACTATCCCGCACAATAACCGTGCATCCACAGGACGATTGACGCAATCTACGAGATAGAGCCCAGAGCAGGACAATGGAATTTCCTCTTAGTTTATGCTCATGGAACATCAGTGGATTAGCAACAAAAATAGAGGACGCTGAATTTTTGAATTACGTTCCCACCTTTGACATAATCCTGCTGCAAGAAACCTGGCTCCTAGATCCACAGCATATTAAGGGCTACACATGTTTCGCCGAACTAGCAACAAAGATCGGTAGACATGGCCACTGCTCGGGAGGGCTGATCACCTACGTTTCTACAACAAGCATAGCCTCAGCAACCCCCATGGACTCGATGCCAAGCGCAACATTAGCAATCAGAATTAGGATCAAGCTGGACGAAGAGGAAAAGGAGGTTTGTATAATTAATTCATATGTTCATCCCAAACATAAAGCTAAGGACTTGACTAAAATCACCAATCTTTTGTCGGAGTATGCAGCAGAGATGGAAAATCCAATATTCATTCTGACAGGGGATTTAAACCAATATCTCTTCGGCTCGGCACAAGGGGAGGAGGTATCGGCTCTAACCAGAATCTTCAATATTCCTGCACAATCTGATCCATTGCAGGTAAAGAAGAAAGACCACCGTAGTCGCTTCCTGATGACCAGACCATCACAACCTCCGTGCACTGAACGGAAGATTTCCAGAAGATCGTCCACCAGTCGAATCCTTTTATTCCACGACTACAAGCTCTATTCTGGATTACACCTTTGCTAGTCTCGAGCTGTTCCCTTACATCCTTGTGTTTAGAATGGGGGACAAGGGTGATAGTGACCATCGCCCCCAGGAAATTCAATTAACAGCTACTGTACCTACTTCAATTAGGCCAGACATATCCCTGGGGCCTATTCACACCCAAGATCATAAAAGGATTAAATGCACAATGAACAACTCAAACCTGCTGTCTGAAGCCACAATAAACTTCTTCAACTCGCAAACCCTGAGCGCAGCTAATCTAATTGCTCACTGGGAGCATTTCACAGCTATACTGCCACAAAAGCTTGCAGGCACTCCCCCCACTAAAGTCAATCTCGGGAAAAATGGGGAAAAAACAAAATACAGAAAAAGCAGAGAGTACAGCTCAAGTCACTGAAAAGATCAATAAATTCGAGCCTGCGTAGGCTAAGAAGATTTCCAGGAAACGTCAATGCACGAGCATCCCTGAATCATCAAAGGGTAGCCCTAAAAAGATTAAAATGGATATCAAGAGAGACTGTGAGAACGAAATCTGGGCAAAACCCCTATACGATATAAATCGCAATAACAGCGCCCGTTTTTGGAAAACTGCGAACGGGATAATGCGCCCAAAATTTAAGGACATTGGGTCTCACATCTCAGAAGCAATCTGGATAAAATATCTCACTAGCCACTTTAACAACCACATGGAAAACGCAGGAGAACAAATGGACAACAGACGGCTCTCAGAGGGAGAATATCTGAGATAGCGGAGCAGGAGTGGCCAGCCACAGGAAGTAAACCTTTGGGCGCAGCAAACCATCCGCTGTCACTCCCAATTATTCAAAAGCAGATCGCCAAAGGGAGGAAAGAAGGTGCCCCGGGACCAAACTGTATACCGCCAGCCTTGTTCAAAGCGAAGCGTAAAGAATGGGCAGATATTTTTCAACCTCTGTTCCTGGAAATTAGGCTGCTAAAGAGAATACCAGAAGCCTGGAAGGGCTCAACAACTATCACCTAGTTGCGCTAATTGACAACGAAGCAAAATACTTTGCAGGCATTATATTAGAGGAGCTCACACTCTGGGCCGAGACGAATCAGATGATACAGCTGAATCAGACCGGTTTCCGTAAAATGACTAGCACAGCTACAAACATCCTTGCAATTTCTCTAATAATTGATGCAGCAAAAGCCTCCAAGTTACCCTTACACCTATGTTATATTGATTTTAGCGCTGCTTTTGACAATATTGAGAGAGGCAGACTATGGGGGAAACTGGCACGATGGGGCATCCCACAGACCATCTTAAACATGCTGATGCTTTACATATGGACACCTGGGTGAAGGTGAAACTAGGCGGAGGCACCCATCTCTCCTCGAAAGTACCAACCACAAAAGGACTGAAGCAGGGTTGTGTGCTTGCACCAACACTGTTCAATTTATTTAGAACTGACCTTCCAAATGTGCTGGACGCCCTCAACTCTCACGCTCCCAGGTTGGGAGGGAGTACTCTAACAAATCTCATGTATGCAGATGATGTAGTTCTGCTAAGTCATACTTATGTCGGCCTTCAACATCTACTAACTGAAATGCAGAAATACGCAACAGAAAATAACTTAAAAATAAACCTGATCAAAACGAAGACAATGTCAATCAATAGCAAAAAGAGCACACAGAAACATTGGTTCCTTGGCGGAACTAAAATTGACCACGCCAGGGAGTATAAGTATCTAGGAGTCGTATTTGACAAGGAAGGTTCCTTTTGGCGCCAAAAAGAGGAAATAAGAAGGAAAGGTCTGTTAACTGCCTTAACGATGAAAAATCTTGCAAACAAATTGATGGGACCAACGTTGACTCCACTATTGAAGGTAGTTCAGGCTAAACTCCTCTCCTCGATAACCTATGGCAGCGAGGCAATGCGGGGAAGAGACGCTAAGGAGCTGGATAGGACGCTGGTGAAAGCTTACAGAACTATGTTCTGTCTTCCGTGTTATACGTCAGCAGCACAAATAAGGCTGGAGTTTGGCCTTCAACAAGAAGTCTTAGCCAGATATGGTGCATATATCATCTGTTGGCATAAGATCAGCAAGGCCAATACAAACACGCTTAACTATCTGTTGTGGCATGACATACAACACAGGGAGTTTTCCCAGGCAAGAAATTATCTCAAACTAGCCTTAGATTCCACCAAACTCTCTGGACTTTGGGATGCGCAACTCGGCCACCTCAATTTAAAAATATTGGTCTGGAAAAACATAAAACTTTCCTCCTTATTGGAGGACAAGGCAACCTTCTCCAAAAATCACATGCCTGGATGACCCTCAGCTCCTACAAATTATTCACCCCACAACCATATTTCAATCAGGGCTACCCTAGGGTGATAAAAATGAATTTCTTAAGGTACAGACTGGGGATCCTTCCATGCACCCAGCATTCACCACCATGGCTGAGGATAAAAGGCCAAGATACTTGCAGGCTGTGTAATATCAAGATAGGTGATATTCTTCATTTAATTTGCCTATGCGAAGAACTGCACCAAGCGCGGATACAACTTCTAAAAGATCTATTCAAACAGAAAGGTATCCGCACTAGAAGGCAAGCAGTGCTGGCCTGCTTAAACCAGGCAAATACTCAGTCAAACTGCAGACTCTTAAAATTCCTGAGGATGGCTGAACAAAAAATGCTGCTAACATCAAAGAATGCTTCGCAAAGCCCATCCTCGTGAAACAGTCTGCCAGATGGGAATTAGGAGTAGCAGCGGGAACACTATTGTAATAAGCAGAGACAATTTCGCTCTGATAATCGGGCAAGCATGGCCGGAGCACAGATTTCTGAGTCAAACAAAATGACAGCATCTAGTGACCCATTGACTCTTCCCAACTAGCATAATCCAATTGTGATTTAACTGCATTTAGTTTTCTACTTTAGCTTTTAAATGATTTTTAATTATGTTATATGAATATTGTAGTGCTATTATTGCAATGGTTTTAATTAACTATGCTAATAAAAAAATAAACTAAACTATAACGTAGAGAAAAAGTAAAGATTGAATGGTTTACTTGGATGCTCTTAAGCCAAGGGTACATGGGACACACAGGAAACCTGGGTAAATACCGTGATAAGAAACCATGTTTCCGATGGAAACTTGATAACGAGTAGTTTCATTGTGGTTCTAGGAGGCTTATCATCAGATTCTCATTCCATCTCTGCCACGATCACTGCTGCTTTTTTATGTGTCCATCAACCACTAATCTTTAGCACTCTTTCAAATTATATTCTCCAGATTAGTGTACCGAATCACTGTGACTATATCTTTTAAAGGTGTTGGGCTGTAAAACCCTGCCTGTCTTGATGGTAATGTCGATTTTTGAACCTCATGGCATTGCATGTGGTGCTTGGTCCTTCAGAACATCCCATTTCAGATGCTGCTTGATACACACCAAGGCAATCCAGGAGAGGGAAGTTACTCATCCTGGCGAAGGAAACTGAGAAACCTCCGGTGTGTACTGGAATCCTTCTCACAAAAAAACAACCAACTCTGAGGCAACCTACAGTACGAAGAATTGTCGATAATCAAATCTGGAGTTTTAAAGGGACAGGGTGTTTTGCTCAGGCTTCCATATAAGCATGAGGCTTTGCTTTTTCTCTGTGTTAAACAGCTACTTGGCATTTTTCTCTGAGATGCTGTAATGTAATCTTAAAGTAGGGCTGTTTGGCAGATTACATTTCAGAAAAGTTTTTGGTCTGACAGATTCAGCTCATCATATGGCAGTTAGCATCCTATGTGAGAAAACCTATACACATATTGATAGTGTTTGGGATCCGTGCATCCAGCGGGGAATTCTAATGTTTATTACTTCAACGAAAATTTCCTAAGATGCAGCACACAACTAAGTTGTAATTTCTCTCTTTTTTTTTCCAAATAACATTTTGTCAACAGCCAATATATGCCTGTTAAGGCCAGGTACCATGACAGTACAATATATATATATACTAACCATAGTGATGTCGACATTTTGTAGCCAAGTAAACAAAGAAGGATCATATTCATAACAACATGGCATATTAACAATCAACTGAAGTGTATACATCTAATATATAATACAGTGCATGTCAAATTGTCCCTAGAGTGAAAAGTTAAGTCACTAATACAGCGTTCCCCCCCCCTTCCCTATGGGAGATGTGTCTAATGTTAATCTATCGAGCGATCTGGCATAGGTTCTAAGTAGATCCCCGGAAGTCTGCCCATCTCTTCCAGATCTTGCGATATTTCTGGGGGCAACCCCTCACAGCAAATATAAGAATCTCCAGCCCCATAAAAAATCAAGGCCCTTCTTACAAGCCCCAAGGGAGGTGGGGGGAGGCGTCCTTCCAGGTCTTCGCGATGTCTCGCTTTGCTAGTGTAAGGTCCAGTAAGAGTAGGTGACCTTTATATATATATATATATATATATATATATATATATATATATATATATATATATATATATTTCCCGCGATGTCATCAGTTATATGCAGAAGCGTTATTCTAGGTGAATATGGGATATCCCACCCCAAGACCTGCGACATACAAGCAATTATCCTGTGCCAGAACCCTGAGTGATGTGCATTGCCATACAGTGTGTATGAGGGTTCCCTCAGCTGCATGGCATCGTAGGCAGAGTGGAGATGCAATGAGTCCTGCCCGCCAGAGCTGATACCTAGTATAGTATACCCTATGGAGGTACTTGAACTCTATGCACCATAATCGAGTCACTATAGCTGCGCCTTGTGGGTATTCTAGTGCCTTGGTCCAGTACTCTTCGTCAAGGGGACCAAGTCTGTCTCCCAAGCCTCCTGTGTTTTAGATAGATTTAGATAGAGTAGTAGGGCTATTTGTGATCAGTGTACGATACATTTTGGTGATCTTATGTTCCCCTAGTTCTCACATGAATACTTTTGCCTCAAGGGGGCTAAAATTTGGTATGGTCTCCTGGAGTGTGAGGTAGGGAGAAAAGGCATGGCGGAATTGAAGATATTAGTAAGATTGTGATCGAGGCATTGCATATTCTTGCTGTAATTCCTGAAAAGACTTCAGGGTCTGACAATGAAGAACGTCCCCCATAATGGAAATTCCTATAGCCTCCCATCCCGAGAAGCCAGGCAGCCCAGCGAGCTGTGGTAAGAGGCCATTGTGCCAGAGGGGAGCCTCTTTTGTTATTCTGGTCCATTAACCCAGTTGACGAAGTGTGCGCCTCCATACTTGAAAGATTGTGGTGGTCACTGGCGGTACAGCTTTTAGGATCTGGCCTGCATAAAGGATTGTATGTAGGGGTGTGTTGCCCATCAGCTACCCCTCGGCTGTGTATGCAGGGTCTGACCTAGCCCTGTACCACCAATCTTTTAGTATGAGGAGGTGCAAGGCTGCATAGTATGCCTGAGCATCCGGTGTTGCTAGTCCACCGCAGTAGGTTGATCGAAAACATGTCTTCAATCGTTGTGTGAATCAGCTAGGTGGTATCCAATATGGGTGGTTTTGGAGTTGGTACAATAAGCAGGGCAAGGAGACTTGAAAATGGCAGATCTGCCGAATAAAAAAAACAGAAGGTGTGCCCAGGAGCGAGTCCGTTCCTTAATTTGCATCCATAGTGGAGCCAGGTTCTTTCCCAGGACAAAGACTGCGAGGCAGCCAGAAACCCCCCCAACCGATATTTAAAGCCATCGCGCACCACCGTCGCCTCATCTGCATTGCGCATGGGCAACAGGTAAGACTTGCGGGGGTTCATGTAGAGCCCAGATGTGTCACCAAAGATCTGCATGATCCTGAGCAGTCTGGGTCCCGACCGGTCTGGTCGTGTAAGGAAGAATGATACTTCGTCTGCACATAGAGCTACGCGGTTGGACGTCTCCCTAATCCACGCGAACCCACAAATCTGTACATCCACTCGTACCCAAGCTGAGAGAGGCTCTATAGCGAGCGCAAAGAGATATGGAGAAAGGGGACATCCCTGACTGGTACCCGCCCTATAGGAATGATTTGTGAGACAGTGTCCGCGATACGGACTGAGGCAGTGATATCTGTGTATAGAAGTTGGTTATATTTGAGGAGGCGAGAATTAAAATTGAGGCGACTGAGGAGCGCAAAGGGGTGTGTCCTGCTGGGGGAATTGAAGGCTCTATATCTGCGAGTAATAAAGCAGCCGGTTCACCCAGACGGTCCGCCGATGCAATGGCATTGTGTGCGCGTCTGATGTTATGTCGTGTGGTGTGGCCAGGCATGAAGCCTGCCTGGTTAAAGTGAACCAGATCTAAGATATATGGGACTATACAATTGGCTGTAATCTTGACGAGGAGCTTAGCGTCAACGTTGAGGAGGGATATGGGGCAATATGAAGAATGAAGTTCAGGGGGTTGGCTTGGTTTTAGGAACACTGCTATCTTAGCATGTCGCCAGTCTGCTTGTGGACTAGACGTTGTGGTATAGTCTCCAGTAGGGGCATATAGCTCTGTATAATAATCTGCGAAGCTTGCTGCAATTTGGAAGGGATCTGTGAGAACCTTCCCATCGGGGTAGCGCAGTCTCTGGATGGAGAGGGGGCAGAGAGCTCTATTGCACAAACTATGTAATAGATCATTCGATTTGTTGCCCCACTGGTATATCCTGCTGCGGGTAGCTAGCCAGGCCACCGAGCCTCGTCCATAAGCTCACTGACATGCATCTGCCGCGTGTGGAGCAATCGCCTACGTGCAACATGTCCGTTTGCCTCCCTACTTGCGCGCTCTGCGACCAGTAGCTAGGCTTCCAGCTGTATTCATCTTTCCAGCCGCAGCCTACGCTGCTCTGTGCAGTATGCTATGCCCACACCCCCAAGTGTGGGCTTCATTGCCTCCCATAAAACTACAGGGGATTCTACCGACGCTGTGTTGTGAGAGAGATAGTTTGTGATGGCATTATGTATATCTGACCTATATTTTTCATCCTGTGGAAGCCATGGTGATAGGCGCCAGCGGAAAGGAGTGCTTTAGGTGTTTAGTTGCAGGTCCAGGCCCCGGGTAGTATTTCAGCCGCAGCAAGCCTGTGTATATGCGCAGCTGACATGAAGATGTAATATATGCGGGTAAAGGATCTGTAGGTGCTAGCGAAATAGGTGTAGCTTAGATCTGTGGGGTGTTGTCGTCGCCAAGTCTCTAGGGCTCCACTGTATTGCCTGCACTGCGCCACCTGTCTATAGAGGGGCATATTGTGGTGTTCCAAACTCCCCCGACTAAGGTCAACCCCGGGGGAATTCCTTACCCAGAGCCACATCAAGCGTTCAATTAGGTGTCATGTAATGGGCGGAGGAGCGTATATACATCCTAGGACGAGCGACTGGCCCTACATTGTGCCCGTAACCGTGACATATCTACTGTGGGGATCGGTCCAAGTTTTATCATGTAGGAAGGGGATTCTGCGGTGAACCAGTATCGCTACCCCCGTGGACCTTTAGCGTATCCAGAAGGGAATGCTTGTACATAACCAAATCGGGGTATCCATGGAATCCTATTCCCAAGTAGATGCGTTAGTAGAATATCTGCGCCATAGCGTTTGGCTAGGCGTAGGATAGCCCCTCTTTTAATCTTATCCAACAGACCTCGGACATTCCAGCTAACCACCCGAGGCGTCTTTCCTCTAGCCTAGGCATGCTCAGCGACGGGACTGACAAAGATGTGTATAAGTGGGGGACTGCATGTGATGTTCACAGGCATAGACATGGCAGCAGGATTGGTATGTGTATCACTCTTAAAAACAACGAAGAATAATTTTTTCCAACTACTACCCCCCAATATCTCTTGAACATTGAAGCATCTGACACGGCATGATGGCAGCTCCCTACCAGTGCCAGATTCAGTTCTTGTGTCAGACCATGATTGATATTCCAAAACTGACTCTATTCCCTCCATGGTGAATTCAGAATCTCTGGATTGGATTCCTCCTGCAGCTTCGACCCCAGGGCCATGTTAACTAACACATGACTCGAATCAAATCAAATCAGGAACATTTATTGAGCGCTCAAATCACCTGAAAGTCTCATGGCGCTGGTGGATGACTCGGAATTGTCAGCATGTACATGGAAGAAGTCGAACCAATGATCGAACAGCCATGTTTTCAATTCCCGGCGATAGTGGTTATGGTCAGAGGTGATACGTAGGTATAAAGGCAGTTTTTTCCAGAGGGTGGGCCCGAGAAAGGAAAAAGCCCGCCCCCCGTTTTTGACAGTGCGCACTCTGAGAGGAAGGAGGAGGGATCTGTTACTGGTTTTTAAGGTCCTGTTAGGCTGGTACCAACTGAGTTTTTTTGGTCCAGTAACTAGGACCTCTACCATACATGTTTTTATGTGTTAGGCATAAGGTCTTAAAGCAGGTTCTCTTCTTCACTAGCAGCCAGTGAAGATGTCTTAGGCTGGGCGCTGAGAGGGATCCAGATGGGAGATTTAGCACCAGCCTGTCTGCTGTGTTTTGCAGGGCCTGAAGCTTGGAGAGGAGATCTACATTTATTGCTGTCCGCAGAGCATTGCCGTAATCCATACGGCTGATAATTTAATTTAATTTAATTGTGGGTTTATATAGCGCTAGGAATCGACTCCCGGAGGAGTATCTCCACGCTTCGACCGCTGGGGAACCCGTCCTGGCTCACCCTGAGAGATGGTCCCTGATGGGTATCTCTAAGGTGCGACCAAGCATCCCCGGCGGTCTGGGGGGGCCGTTGTGAAGATGAGGCAAGCTGATGCCCAGAGTTGCCGAGTGTGGTTTCTGACTAGAGTAGGCACCGAGGCGAGAATTATCGAGTCCGCTGACCCTGGTCCACGACCCTGCCGCGTCGGGAATCGAACCCTGGTCCCGGGCCGTTCTCTGCTTACGGGTCTGCCGCCTCTAACCAGTGAGCCACACTTCTCCACTGTAATCAATCCCTGTACTAATGGCTTCCTGACTTCTAGCGGGATCCATTTAAACACTTTGCACAGATTGTGCATAATGCCAAAACAGGAGCCAATTATGTGGTTAACCTGTTTTTCATTGATAATTGATTATCAATTTGGATTCCTAGATTCCTCACTGTCTGCTTTGGGGCTGGGCAGGAACCGAGGTTTTGGACCAGTACTCATGGGACATACCAAAGAGAACTAGCTCTGTTTTACTTCCATTGAGTTGTAGGTGGTTGGTGTTCATCCACCTATTTACATGGGCCATGAAATTCATAAAGTGTGATTTTGTGTCCTTGGGGTCAGGACCAAGGGTGATCAGAATCTGAGTGTCATCGGCATATGGCACTATGTCAAAGCCGTAAGATCTGATCACCCTGGCCAGTGATCCCCTCAGTGCTGCTCGCTGTGAGGTCGCTCCCCAGCCTCCCTGAGACCTGGTATCGTTGTGCTGCATTTGTGCTGCTTTCAAGCCTCGTGTTTACTCTGTATTAGGCGCTGCTTCGCCTCGCTCCTGACATAGTTGAATTGTATTGCTGAGTATTCCTTCACTTGCACTGTTGCGCATTGTCCGCTGCTTCGCCTCACTTGTATTTACATTCATTCAAGTGTGCTTGTCTGACGATATTGCGCTGAGCGCTGCTTAGCCCTGCCTCCGCTGCTATCACCAGAGCCTTAAGAGCGCGTTTACCCCCAGCGCTGTGCTCTGCCCTCCCCCACGCTGCCATTTTGTTTATTGTGTTGTTGTTGGTCTGCGTCCTCGTGAGCCCGCCCCGCCTCCCAGCTGAGACGCCCTCCCACTTGGTATCTACAGCGCTCCCATACCTGGAAGCGCTGTGATCCCCTCAGCGCTGCTCGCTGTGAGGTCGCTCCCCAGCCTCCCTGAGACCTGGTATCGTTGTGCTGCATTTGTGCTGCTTTCAAGCCTCGTGTTTACTCTGTATTAGGCGCTGCTTCGCCTCGCTCCTGACATAGTTGAATTGTATTGCTGAGTATTCCTTCACTTGCACTGTTGCGCATTGTCCGCTGCTTCGCCTCACTTGTATTTACATTCATTCAAGTGTGCTTGTCTGACGATATTGCGCTGAGCGCTGCTTAGCCCTGCCTCCGCTGCTATCACCAGAGCCATAAGAGCGCGTTTACCCCCAGCGCTGTGCTCTGCCCTCCCCCACGCTGCCATTTTGTTTATTGTGTTGTTGTTGGTCTGCGTCCTCGTGAGCCCGCCCCGCCTCCCAGCTGAGACGCCCTCCCACTTGGTATCTACAGCGCTCCCATACCTGGAAGCGCTGTGATCCCCTCAGCGCTGCTCGCTGTGAGGTCGCTCCCCAGCCTCCCTGAGACCTGGTATCGTTGTGCTGCATTTGTGCTGCTTTCAAGCCTCGTGTTTACTCTGTATTAGGCGCTGCTTCGCCTCGCTCCTGACATAGTTGAATTGTATTGCTGAGTATTCCTTCACTTGCACTGTTGCGCATTGTCCGCTGCTTCGCCTCACTTGTATTTACATTCATTCAAGTGTGCTTGTCTGACGATATTGCGCTGAGCGCTGCTTAGCCCTGCCTCCGCTGCTATCACCAGAGCCTTAAGAGCGCGTTTACCCCCAGCGCTGTGCTCTGCCCTCCCCCACGCTGCCATTTTGTTTATTGTGTTGTTGTTGGTCTGCGTCCTCGTGAGCCCGCCCCGCCTCCCAGCTGAGACGCCCTCCCACTTGGTATCTACAGCGCTCCCATACCTGGAAGCGCTGTGATCCCCTCAGCGCTGCTCGCTGTGAGGTCGCTCCCCAGCCTCCCTGAGACCTGGTATCGTTGTGCTGCATTTGTGCTGCTTTCAAGCCTCGTGTTTACTCTGTATTAGGCGCTGCTTCGCCTCGCTCCTGACATAGTTGAATTGTATTGCTGAGTATTCCTTCACTTGCACTGTTGCGCATTGTCCGCTGCTTCGCCTCACTTGGATTTACATTCATTCAAGTGTGCTTGTCTGACGATATTGCGCTGAGCGCTGCTTAGCCCTGCCTCCGCTGCTATCACCAGAGCCTTAAGAGCGCGTTTACCCCCAGCGCTGTGCTCTGCCCTCCCCCACGCTGCCGTTTTGTTTATTGTGTTGTTGTTGGTCTGCGTCCTCGTGAGCCCGCCCCGCCTCCCAGCTGAGACGCCCTCGCCCCTCCCCCTCCACCATCCATATATGACAGGAGTTCCCACGTGCAGCGTTTACGCGCAGCGACCGCGCCCAACCCGCGCCGAAGGTGCGCCAAAGGTAAGCCCGTCTACGCCCGTCCGCGCCCGGACCGCGCCCAGCGCCAGACCCCCTGCCCCCCGCGCTGCCCAGCCCTCCCGCGTTACCTACGATGCCGCCAGCCTCCTAGCCCTTAACCCCGGCCGTTCCCCCAACTGCGTCCAAGCCGCTCCCGGACACACCCATGGACCTTTCTCTTGCTACTCCTGCAAATTCATCGGCACCGACAACATCTCCGCTACGACCACAACGCAGATTCCTGACCCCAACAACCTACAGTGCATCCTTCTCAACACTCGCTCGGTCCACAGACACGCCATTGACCTTTGGAATCTACTAGACACCATCTCTCCAGACGTCGCCTTCCTAACGGAAACATGGATGAACGCTTCCTCCGCCCCAGACATCACCATTGCCATCCCGGAAGGATACAAGATCATCCGTAAGGACCGCATCAAGCAAACAGGAGGAGGAATCGCTATCGTCCATAAGAAATCAATCCGCATCTCAACCAGCTCTGACGCCAACCTCGCTAACTCCGAACACCTTCACTTCCAGATCCACATCGACCCCAAGACCACACTCAGAGGCACCCTCCTCTACAGACCACCAGGACCCCGCGCAAAATTCAGTGAAGACATCACGGACTTCATCACTCCTCACGCGCTCCCCTCCAAAGACTACATCCTTTTGGGAGACCTCAACTTTCACCTTGAAAAGATCAACGACCGCAACACCACCACCCTCTTGGACAATCTCGCCAACCTCGGATTTAAACAACTGGTCACTTCCCCCACCCACATCGCAGGTCACACACTCGACCCCATCTTCACCTCCAGCAATCATGTCTCCTTCAGCCACACTACGGATCTCCTCTGGACTGACCACAGTTGCGTTCACTTCACCTACAACAAACCAAAACCCACCAACCACATCCAACCAACTCTGCAAAGAAACTGGAACAAAATCACCACTGACCAAATCTCCGCTTCGCTCCTTCTAAACACCCCAGCCCACTCTTCTAACGCAAACGAAGCCGCCGCCAACCTCACCCAATGGTTATCCAACACCGCCGACACCTTAGCACCACTGAAGAAACGTCAAAGCAAACCTGGAAGCAAAAAGGCCTCATGGTTCAACGATGATCTTAAAAAGTCCAAGAAACTCTACCGCTCCCTTGAAAAGGCCTGGAAAAAAGACCCAACCACTAGCACCAAGGACGCCTTCAAAAACGCCACCCGCACTCACCACCAACTAATCCGAAAGGCCAAGAAAACAGCATTCAAGGATCGACTTGACGACAACGCCCACAACAGCAAGGAACTTTTCAACATCGTCAAGGAATTTTCCAATCCCTCGGCCAACTCCAACGACATCACCCCCTCTCAAGCCCTCTGCGACTCCCTAGCCTCATTCTTCCACAACAAGATTGCAGACATCCACAACAGCTTCGACAACCAACCCGGAAACCAACCCACCCTACCATTTGCTGAACATTCTCCCCCCGTGAACACCCTTAACGACTGGAACCCAATCTCCACTGAGGATACCATCCGCCTGATGAATTCCATCCACTCAGGATCCCCCACAGACCCATGTCCTCACCACATCTTCAACAAAGCAGACTCCGTCATAGCACCGCACCTCCGAGACGTCATCAACTGCTCCTTCAACTCCGCCACCTTCCCGGAAGACTGGAAACACGCTGAACTCACCGCCCTTCTGAAAAAACCCACAGCGGACCCCTCCGAACTCAAAAATTACCGCCCCATCTCGCTCCTTCCATTCCCGGCCAAGGTAATCGAGAAAGCTGTCAACAACCAGCTCGCCGCCTTCCTCGAAGCCAACAAATCCCTCGACTCCTCACAATCTGGCTTCCGAGCAAAACACAGCACTGAGACCGCCCTCATCGCAGCAACAGACGACATTCGAACTCTACTGGACAATGGAGACACAGTCGCCCTCATCCTCCTCGACCTCTCTGCAGCATTCGACACAGTCTGCCACAGCACTCTTTTACAACGCCTCAATAACATCGGAATCCAAGGAAAAGCACTTGAATGGATCACCTCGTTCCTCACCGGAAGAACCCAGAGAGTCCGCCTTCCACCATTCAAATCCGAGGCCACTGAAGTCATCTGTGGCGTACCACAAGGATCCTCACTCAGCCCCACCCTCTTCAACGTATACATGTGCCCCCTCGCTACCATCGCCCGCCAACACAACCTCAACATCATCTCTTACGCGGATGACACTCAACTAATCCTTTCTCACACCAATGACCCCAGCACCGCCAAAACTAACCTACACGAAGGAATGAAAGAAGTTGCCGAATGGATGAAACAAAGCCGTCTGAAACTGAACTCAGACAAAACTGAAGTCCTCATTTTAGGTACATCCCCCTCTGCATGGGACGACTCCTGGTGGCCGGAAGCCCTCGGAAAAGCACCCATCCCGACAGACCACGCACGGAACCTAGGCGTCATCCTGGATTCTTCACTCTCAATGAACAGACAAGTCAGCGCCGTATCCTCTTCCTGCTTCAACATTCTTCGCATGCTCAGAAAAACATTTCGCTGGATCCCCACCGAAACAAGGAAAACAGTCACCCATGCTCTGGTCACGAGCCGACTGGACTACGGAAACACCCTCTACGCAGGCACTACCGCTAAACTCCAGAAGAAACTCCAACGAATCCAAAACGCCTCAGCCAGGATCATATTAGACATCCCGCGCAACGAACACATCTCTGGCCACCTTAAAGACCTCCACTGGCTACCCGTTAATAAGAGGATCACTTTCCGACTGCTAACCCACGCACACAAATCACTCTACGACATCGGACCAGAATGCCTCAACTCACGACTATCCTTCTACTCCCCCTCCCGCCAACTACGCTCTTCCAGCCAAGCCCTCGCCACTGTACCTCGCATCAACAAGACCACCATGGGAGGCAGATCCTTCTCATACCTGGCTGCTAAAACATGGAACTCACTCCCCGCTTACCTTCGCCTTACCCAGAACCACCTAGCATTCAGAAAGCAACTTAAAACGTGGATATTTGACAAGTAATCCCCCCCCCCCCCCTTTCTAAGCGCCTTGAGACCCTCTGGGTATGTAGTGCGCTATATAAATTCTCTGACTTGACTTGACTTGACTAGTGGGGTCATATAAAGATTAAACAATGTAGGGCTCAGAATTGAGCCCTGTGGCACTCATCTTGACAGGCCTGCTACATGAGACTAAATCGCCAATCTGTACTGCAGTAGCTTGATCCATTAGATAACTCTCTAGCCATTTCAGGGCCTTCCCATTGACACCAATCTCCCAGAGCAGTTATTCAAGGATGCTATGGGAGATGGTGTCAAAGGTAGCTGATAGATCTAGCAGGACGAGAATGGATGACTGCCCTCTATCCAATACTAGTCTGTGATTTCTACCAGCGCTGTTTCGGTACTATGGGTGGCCCTGAAACCTGACTGTGAAGGATCCAGTAATCCATGACTCCCGAGAAGGACAACGAGCTGCTGGTTGACCAGTGACTCAAGTACCTTCCCAAAATAAGGGAGCAGCTAGATTGGGCGATGGAAGTTTTGGTTCTGCAGTAGATTTTTTTAGAATTGGCCTGACTCTAGCTGCCTTCCATATCTTGTGCCAGTCTGATTGTGCCAGTGACGTAATAAATAGATTGGTGAGACTGTCAAGAAGCACCAGAAGAATTGTATGCAGAAAACGTGGTAACACGGGATCTACTGGTGAACCTGATTTAATTTTTAACATGGCTCTAGCCACTTCCTCAGGGTTGTATTGGGAGAATTCCTCCAAGAGGAGGGAAAGGACAGTAAGGTTAGTGTGGTATTTTTCCAAGGTGTTTGAATATTCATGTGGTGGAAAGGAGCTATAGATTGTGATAATTTTATCTTCAAATTTTATCTTCGAAGAATTTGGAGAGAGAATCCGTCCAATCCTGTGAGACAGGGACACCTGTCTGAGCAGGAGGCATCATGAATTCTTTTAAGATGTTATAGAGTTCTTTATTGGAATTTGCTGCTTTTTCGATCCGGTTTAGGAGAAAGATTTTATTACTTTGTCTGATATTTTCCACATACCTACGATGGACATGTTTATAGTTCTCATGGTCTATTTGGTCTTTACTTTTCCTCCATTTACGTTCTGCAGTCCTGCAGGAGGTCTTTAATATTTTTAGTTGCTCTGTAAACCAAGGAGCAGTTTTGGGTTCTATTTTGATCCTGGTGAGAGGAGAGATCTGATTCAGCGTAGTTGTTATTGCTCCCTCAAAGAAGGTGGCTGCCTGATCAATTTTATCCTCTTGACACTGTAGATGGAGGCTAAAGTAAGCTGAGAAGGAGGTGGGAGTGACTTTCCGCCATGACCTTCTCCATATAATTTCACTCCTGATCTAATGTTTGATGGTCTGAGCTGGAATTGTGAACGTCAATAGGTCTTGATCTGACCATAGTAGAGGAGATAGAGGTTCTACTATGATATCTGTGGTGTTAGTGAATAGTAAAACGAGCGTGTGGCCCGCAGCATGGGTGGGAACTGTCACCATTTGAATGAACTCTAGGGTACCCATTTTGGTAGTCAACTGATTAGTGTCTGGGCCAGATAATCTCTCCATGATGATTAAAATCTCCTATTAAGAGGAAACTTTCAGCGGCCAGCAAGTGAGGGCAATAGCCTCGAGCAACTTCTAGACAGTCGTTTTTCGGGCCCAGAGGTCTATATACTAGGGCTCCTCTCATGGTGCCTTGTGATATCCCCCTTATTCCAAAATTGCACAGTTCTAGTTGGTCGACACTTATAGATTCCAAGGAAATGATTTCCACGCCAGTGTAATCCTCCACCTCTTTTCACCTTCCTGTCCACTCTGATTTATATTGTATTCAGGTGGAAAGGCAATAGCTACATCAGTGGAAGCATGGTCATGTAACCAGGTGTTCGAATCAGATCTCACACTGTGCATTAGATCACTACCTGGTGTTGGGCTCGGATGATTGCATGTTGTTGTCTTGGAAGAAGTTTTTGTAGTCACGAGATAGGTGACTCCTCCCTTGGACGATAGTGCGCATGGGCATCGGCTCCATCCTTAAATTGTTTTTTTCCGCCACTGCGTTCGGGTGCAACTTTTCCGATTCTGTTCGAAACTACTTCTAAGTAGTTTGACGCATTGTAAAACTTACTTCAAACTCTTCTAAACAACTTTCGACATCTAGAAACATCGATTACATCTCATCAGCTCGATTCCGGTCATCGACGCGGGCCGTTGTGCCTATCCACGCCGTGAAGCCTATAGATCATGGAAAGGACACCGTTCAAGAAATGCCCCCATTGTGGAGCAAAATTCCCACACAGTGACCATCACAAGGTCTGTAACCTGTGCTTGTCACCAGAACACAACAAATCTAGCTGTCCGGCCTGCGCATCCTTTAAATCTAAGAAGACTATTCAAGATCGAAGAGCCCGTCGACAAATCATGCAGAGATCAGCTCCGGAACCAGACAACATCTTTGACGAAGGTCCAGATGTCCCCGAGGTAGATTCCGAAGATCTCGAAATCGTATCCGAGGCAGACTACTCCGATAACTCCATACCTTCGGGTCAGTCGAGTACTACTGCCTCTGCCCCATCCCCAACACCCAAATCGAAGGCAAAGGTCAACACCCAAAAGCTACTTCAGAAGCCCCGCCTTCGAGCTCAGCTCCGAAGAAAATACAAAAGCCTTCTGGTAACTCTGGACCGAGCAAACCGCATGTGCCGGTACCACCAGCTCCACCGGCACCGAAACCAGTCCTGGTTCCGAAAACATCTCCGAAACCGGTCGACTCCAAAAGATGATAAATCAGCTCCGATTATAAAAAAGACTGTTTCCGACGCTTCCACGCTGACGAAACCAGCTTCAGCTTCAAAGCCGAAATCCTCGGAGCCAAGATCTACGCCAAAGGATTCTGCCACAACTCCTAAGGCTAAAGACACACAAAAGACACAACCACACTCGGAACCGAGAAAAATCGGCACCGAAAGCGGTTCCTGAGGAACAGGAGCTTTTTCACCCTGATCCTAGACAGAAAAAAGATCTATATTGACCTAGACACAGGACATGTGTCTACTGGGCCACACAGAAAGTGGAAATTGGATACAGCACCTCCACATCCAGTGCCTCTAAAGAAGAAAGACTCTGCTACATCACCTATGCACCCTTCTTCTCCTCTACCTCAATCTATCTCTCTTCCTCCACCACCTCAAAATGCTCCACCTCTTTTCTCACCACAACATACACCTCCTCATAATAATGAAGATGATGATATTATAGAGGGAGGGAACGACCCTTTTAACTACTCAACAGATCCACCTGACTGGGAGTACCCAATCCCACCAGATGTTCCACAGGATGTACCAGATATTCCTGATCCATATGCATACCCATCCAAACCTTCTCCTCCTGAAGATAATATTGGGTTTCGACACTCACTTAATAGAGCTGCCATTCATCATGGGATCACAATGCACTCCGATGAGGCAGAAGAGGATTTTCTACTTGACACTTTTGAACAAGCCCAGAGGTCAGTGCAAATTCTACCTATGATCAAAGGAGTAATTACACATGCACCAGAAGTGTTTAAAGACCCTGTACAGGCTAGGATCATAAACCCCAGAATAGAAAAGAAATATAGGCCTGCTCCTAGGGATCCTGCATAGATTAAAGGACAGTTACCCTTAGACTCACTAGTCGTTTCCAACGCTAGAAAAAGAGCAAACTCAAAAACATAACGTGAAGCACCACCTCCTGATAAAGAGTCAAAGATGATAGATGCTTCAGGCAAGGGAATAGCTGCCCAAGCAGGTAACACAAGGCCCATAGCTAATACACAAACCCTCCTCGCAAGATTGACAGGGCTCATTATGATCAGCTAGAAACACTCCTACAGCATCTACCTGACCAATATAAAGCACAGGCTAATGACCTTATCCAAGAAGGTAAGCTCATTTCTAATGCTTCCGTCAAGTGTGCACTTGATACAGCAGACACTGCGTCTAGAGTAATAAATACTAGCGTTCTCCTCAGACGACATGCATGGCTACGTATCTCAGGATTTAAGCAAGAGGTGCAAACTACCATATTAAATCAACCATTTAATCAACAGCGGCTTTTTAGCCCAGCTGTAGAGAAAGCGCTTGAAAAAATGAAAAAAGATACTGTGTCTGTCAAATCTACGGGAGCTTTGCAGTCCACACAGACAAGAGGCTCCTTTCGTGGCTCCTTTTATAGAGGAGGTTCCAAACAAGCTGGAGCAGACAACTCAGATTCTTTTAAAAACAATACACAAGCATTCTCCAATAAAGGATACTTTAGAGGAGGCTACAGAGGCAATAACAACAAAGGCAGAGGCAGAAGTAATAACAATAATCGGACCTCTCCCAACACAAAGCAGTGAGTTCCTGCCTTCCACTCCCCCTTAAAGGTCGACAGCATTAGCCATCTTCCCTGGTCTGATCATTTTTTATTAATTTCTTTAATCTGGTCCACTTCTAAAATTTTACTCTCGACTCCCATTCCTCGTGCCACTCGAAATTGGTCAAAGCTCAAAACAGACGAATGGATGAGCAATCTTGTCACCACTAATCCATCTCTCTCCCTGGATCCCTGTGCTAATAACGAGCTGTTCAATGACTGGATAACAAGTTCCCTGGACTTTGTACTTCCCCATCGAACTTCCGGTACTAGAAGGAAACACAAAACCGCCCCTTGGTACTCTGAGGATCTTAGGGAAAAAAAACGTCTCTGTAGAAGACTAGAGAGGAAGTGGCGCTTATCTTATGAGTCTGCGGATAAAGTGACCTATAGAGAGGCTATCAGGAACTATAAAAACAAAATCAGAGATAAACAAGCCATATACTATGCGGAAAAGATTAAATTGGCAAAATCTAAACCCAAGGAAATTTATCAGATTGTGAAAACACTAACTAGATTGCAAATACCGCCATCTACTGATGACAACTCATCCTCCCGCTGTGAAGATCTAGCCAATGCTTTTTTCTCAAAAGTAAACACAATCTATCTTTCCTTCTCTGACCCAGAAACTGACTTGTCTCCACAACAACTAAATCCGTTGACTACATCAGTTGGCTCCCCTCATAACAACGCTCTGGACCGCTTCCCAATGCTGCACCTTGACACTCTTGAGGCCTTAACAAACCAAATTAAATCGGGCTCACCTTGTGACCCTGCTCCTCCGGAGATGTTGGCCTTAGCCAACAAAGCCATTCTTCCTATTTTAATGAAGCTGCTGAATTCTTCTATTACCAGTAGGACAGTCCCACCTTCCTGGAAACACGCCATGGTTCGAGCATTGATAAAAAAAACTAACCTCGATCCAACTAACTTTAACAATTATCGCCCGATTTCATTATTGCCCTGGGCTACTAAGATCTTAGAGAAACACGTCAACATCAGTGTAACTCAGTTCTTTGAGCACAACCATCTGCTCGATATCTCCCAGACTGGTTTTCGCCCAAAACACGGCACGGAGACAGCCCTATTGGCAGTGACAGAGGTGACAAGGCGGATACTCGATCAGGGAGGGTCAGTGGCAGTGATCCTCCTTGATCTGAGTGCCGCCTTCGACACTGTCAACCACAAAATACTTCTGGACCGCCTCCTCAATATGGGAATCTCGGGTGAAGCCCTGGAGTGGCTCAGGTCTTTTCTATCAGACCGAACCTTCCAGGTCTTTGAAGGCACGTCGGTCTCCTTGAAGAAACCGTTGGGATGTGGGGTTCCGCAGGGGTCTTCATTGAGCCCTACGCTCTTTAATGCCTACATGAGACCGCTGGCTGGAATAGTACGTCCGCATGGTATTGACATCATTACCTATGCGGATGATACCCAGCTAGTGGTCTCTCTCGCACAAAAGAGCACCCCACTACCACAGTCTAATCTAACAGTCTGTCTCGAGCATGTTAAGAGTTGGATGACTAAATCATGCCTGAAGCTCAACAATGATAAAACTGAGCTGATGCTCCTAGGCCCTCCAACTCTCTCCACTTTGGAGGTGTCATGGCCTCTGAGCATGGGCACAGCTCCCACCCCCAGAGATCACATCAAAAGCCTGGGGGTGTGGTTAGATAAATCGCTGGCCTTCGACATACAGGCAACAAAAGTCTCTGCGACCTGTTTTGGTCTTTTAAGGATGGCAAAAAAAATCCTGCCTCTCCTTCCCTTTGAGGCAAAGCAGATAGTTATGCAAGGCTTAATTCAATCTCGCCTAGATTTTAGCAATGCTCTATATCTGGGAGCGCCGGAATACACTTAAAAAAAATTACAACGTACCCAGAACTCTGCGGCTCGTACCCTACTTGGTATTTCTAGGAGAACTCCAATAAAACCTGGCTTAAGAACACTACACTGGCTCCCCATCAGGGAGAGAGTCAAGTTTAAATCTTTGTGCATCGCACATCAGGCATATTGGAAATCAGGCCCAGAGATTAATCACTCGCTGGTATTGCCATATGAACCATCTAAAGCTCTTCGAGCCTCACACGCTTTTTTAGCCCAAATTCCAAGAATCTATAGAGCAAGGACGGGAGGTCGTTCCTTCGCATATAATGCCCCGAAAATTTGGAATACTCTGCCACTCTATCTCAGATCAGAATCTAACCTCTTGAGTTTCCGCAAGAAACGTAAAACTTTTCTGTTTAATTAAGTAACTGACTTTTTCCCTTTTCCGTTGAGCACTGATGGTAACTTTTAGCGCCTGGACGCCTCAGGGCAACTGCTAGCGCTTTATAAATATGTTTTTCATTTCATTTCATTTCATTTCAACAGCATTCCACTCCTGTAGGGGGGAGAATAGCACCGTTCCTACCTGTCTGGAATTCCATCATAACAGACAAGTGGGTAAGACCGATTATCCAATATGGCTACTGCCAAGCACTCACAGCTACCCCATCACATATACCACCCAGACAGCGTCCAATGTCTACAGAACACCTTGCGCTGCTCAAACAAGGGGTTCTATCATTGCTTCAAAAAGAAGCAATAGAAATAGTTCCATTACAACACCAAGGGACAGGGGTTTACTTGCTGTATTTCCTAATACCCAAGAAGGATGGGACACTAAGACCAATTCTCGACCTCAGGCCCCTCAATCTGTATATACACTCAAATCATTTTCTTTTTTTTTTTTTATTTGAAAAAATATAAACAAGCAAGGCAGAAAAATTGTCATACAAAGTACCAGTTCAAACTAGGAAGGAAAAGACATCATGACAAAATCAGCAATCAATATAAGGAAAGGGAGGGGGGACATGGGCCGACTCAATACACATATAATGAAATAGCCAGAATGTGGGGTAAGGGGGAGAGTGGGACATCAGTGTTATCTGCTACAGGCGGTGTACATATATCCCCACGATAACTATTCCAAGGTCCCCACACTCGACACCATTTCCGGGGACGGCCCGGGCCAAATACAGTTTTTTCCCTCAACATACACCAGTCCATGTTTTCCTTCCATACTTCGACTGTAGGAGGCCTCTGGGACCCCCACAACTGAGCAATATCTCTCTTAGCAATCATGGCCCCCAGGGTCGCCCACTGAGTCTGGGCTGCATTATAATCAGTGGGTTCCCAGATATTTAACAAGCAGCGCCTGGCTTCCGGCAAGAGAGCTAACACCCATCACTTCCTTCATTACCTCATGCACCCCGTTCCAGAAAGCAGCAACTTCAGGACATTCCCAAATAATATGGAGAAATGTCCCCACCTGCCCACACCCCCGCTTACATAGGCCCTTCTCAGAAAAGCCCATTTGAACCAAACTGGGGCCGTGACGTATATCCTGTGGAGGACCTTAAGTTGTACCAGTCGGAGTCGAGCTGGAATCGTGACCTCCTTGGGAGAGGAGATCGCAGACTGCCAGTCCTCGTCATCCAACTCGAGACCGTCACAGGTCCACAAGTCCCAGAGATGCAGTAGGAGGTCCGACCTATCGTTAATTAATTTTTTGTAGACAAGGGAGATAGTACTATCAGGCACATGACCATCCAACATTCTATCTTCTAGCGGGGACGATTCCGGAATTACACCTCCCACTGGGAAAACTGACATCAAGGCATGGCGAACTTGAACATAGCGGAAGTACTCTGTATCACCCAATTCAAACTCCGTCTTTAACATCTCAAACGATTTCACCTGACCCTTGACCCAGAGGTCTCCCACCTTACTACTACCAATGAGGTCCCACTTATCGAAACCCTTGGTCTTCCACAATTTACCAAGCTTATCCGAGCCAAAAAGCGGGGTCGTTAGTCAAGCGGTCTTTCCATCCCATAGAACTAGTTGCGTCCTGCCACATACGTACTGCCGTCTTCGTCGACCCCGACAAAGCCTTAACCACCGATTTTGAATACAGCACCCTATAGTAATTGCCCCCAGGCAACAGCCATCTATCCATAGCAAAAGCAGGGATCAATTCGGGACCATGCATACCATGATTAATGGCACCCAATTGAGATGCCCAATAATAACGTTTAATGTCGGGGAGAGCAATACCCCCGTCATACCACGGGAGCGTCAGTTTGGCAAGTGCAATACGAGGTCTACCGTCCCATATCAACTTCCTTTGAAGACCCTCAACTGTACGGAAATAGCTAGCAGGAACTATATCAAGAGTGCTCTGGAGAGCATAAAGAAAACGAGGCAGAGACATCATTTTAAAGAAGGCCGCACGACCAAGCGGCGAATGCGGAAGCTTACGCCAACCCGCGACGTCCTGCTTCAATCTAGTCAAGGGCGGGAGAAGATTCTGTTCATACCAAGTTGCGGGGTCCAATGAAACATAGATACCGAGGTATTTAAACCCCGATTGTGTCACCTGAATGGGACAGTTACGTGGCAGAAGAGGGACGTCACCAGAAAGAACGTATAGGTAGGATTTCATCCAATTAATAATCAGGCCCGAGTTTCTACCAAAAGAGGTCAAACCATCAATGACTTCCGGGGCGAGGTCAGATACAGTAAAATGTCATCTGCATAAAGCGAGATGCGATCTTCAAACTCAGAGGACCACCGAATACCCTTCATCGAGGGCTCCCACCGGATCCACGCAGCGAGGGGCTCGAGGGCCAAGGCAAACAGGAGCGGTGACAAGGGACAACCCTGACGAGTACCTCTCTCAAGACTAAACAGAATAGAGACACGACCATTCACAACAATTTGCGCAAGTGGGTCCTCAGAGAAGCCGCACCCAGCCAATAAAACCGGGTCCAAACCCAAACTTAGCCAACGCGGCCCATAAATATGGCCATTCCACGGTATCAAAAGCCATCGTGGCATCCAACGACGCCAAGATGGCCGGCTCACGCAACGTCGCAGCCCTCGCGAGAACGCCGTGTAGGCGCCTAAGATTCAGGGCAGTGTTTCTATGGGGGATGAAACCGGATTGATCCGCAGGTCCCTTCAGGACGTGCGCGTTGCAAATGACAGGACACCTCAGCTGGGATCCGGGTGAGGAGTTCAACGGAATTGACAGGAGGCAAAGCCAGTTCTCCCTTACGGAATGTGCATGGATACCGATCCAATTTCCAAACTTGCTCTCAAAGAGAGGAAGACAGTGGAGATGATGCTATCCCAAAATAGGAGTGTCACAGGAGCTGCACTAAGAGGCAAAATTTACATTATTGCCACGAAAACCCAGGCAAAGCCGAGGTCCATCACAGCTTGATAGGTAAATTGTGGCAAAACAGTCGTCAAGTCGCTAGCAGTAAAACACCTCAAAGGACAGAAAAGCCATGTACCAGAAAATATGATGTTGAAGGTAATTCCAACCACTGCATAAGACAGCGGTGTCCAAACTTGATTAAGATCTCGGACCTGGGATACCGGGATTCGAACAGCGCATTTCAGCGCACAGCAGCGTGAGACACAGCAGTGTTTTTTAACTCGACCCGTTTTCTATTTTATTTAATATTTGTTTATTCTACCCTGATTTTAGTGTAGCTTTCCACTCACCTGCACTATAATCAGTATTTCACCGCTCTTTGGCGGGTCCTTTGATTCCCCAGCTCCTCCGGTTTCTCGGCCGCCATATTGGGGGTAGTGGTGCTAGTTGCCGGGCGGCGCCAGAGTGTGTGAGCAGACCAGCTGTCACAAGGACAAGCTGGCCTGCATTTAAAGCGATCCTTCTACGCGCAGCGTTTCGCCGTAGTGACGCCGGAGTCACGCCAGAGTCCAGCCCGTCTGCGCCCGTCAGCGTCTCGGAGGCGGCTGGAGCGGCGGACTGGGCTGTAACATCGCGTATGTTTATCTTTATTGCCACTATGGTGTGTTATACGTCGCTTGAATTACGGGCTTTGCAGGAGGTTTCCTGTGCCTGTCATAAAGTCTTTCCTGGCCGCTATAAGGGCAAGAAACGCTGTCCTGGTTGCGGTTGGTTTCCAGGCATTACCTCGACTACTTTACCCTTTAGGGAGGAGGTCAGTGTGAAACATCTCTGTCTGCTCCTAAATACAAGGTCTTTGTGCAGACATGCACTGGACATTTATGACCTTTTGGTCACTGAAAAACCGCTATGTCTAATGTTGACAGAGACATGGCTGGGAGATTCATCTAACCCTGACATAGCTATAGCTATTCCTCCAGAATATAACATCTATAGGCAAGATAGATTGGAGGGGAGGGGCGGTGGTGTGGCACTGGTAGTGAGCAAACTTGTTACATGCTCTATCATCCCCATTGATACCATCACAGGATCGGAATCCCTTGCTTTCTCCATAGCATTGGCGCCCCATCAATCTTTTAAAGGGCTTTTAGTTTACAGGCCCCCTGGACCAGTGGGATCCTTCTTTGATGAGCTCCAGTCGGTACTTTCGGTGCTGGCTCTGAGAGCTGAGCACTGTGTACTGGCTGGGGACTTCAATTTTCACATGGATGAGGAACAGGATCCTGAAGTGATCAAACTGGGCGATATCACAGCCCCTTTAGGTCTGACCCCTTACCTTTATGGACCAACGCATGGAAAGGGCCACACCTTGGACCAGGTCTTCTCTACGTCTCCCTTGGAGGTGCTGGCACTTCTGCTGGTGCTCTGGTCAGATCACTGGTTGGCCAAATTCTATATATTTGGCATAAAGAAACCATCCAGTACTGCTCTCAGGCAGCAGGGCCGAGCCCCAAGGGCACTTCATCGGGTGACTCCTGAAATGCTGGCCCAGGCGGCCCTTGATCATCCGTGCCCTGCGACGGGAGACTTGGAGAGGGACCTAGAGTCCCTGCAAGTGTGGCTAATGGATAGGCTGAACGATCTAGCCCCTGAGACGGCCCCTCGATCAACATCTAGGCGGGTCTCGGCTCCGTGGTTCACTGAAGTGCTATCGGCCTCTCGTCGGCAGTGCAAGGTGGCGGAAAGGGTATGGCGATCTCAATATGATCCCGTGGCCAGGCTTACCTATAGGACAGCGGTTAAAGCATACCATCGGGATATTCTCCTTGGAAAGAAAGATTACTTGGCAAGGAGGATAGAGGCCGCTTCAAATTCCTGTAAAGAGATCTTTACGATCGTCAGGGAGTTTATTGCCCCACGCGCCAATTCGACTCAGGCTGCTCCCTCTGAGCCGTGGGTCTCTGCCCTTGCCGATTTTTTTACCACCAAGATCAAACTGATTCAGGATTCCTTTCCCTTGAAGGCGGTCGAAGGACCCCTTAGTTCTGTGGATAGCTCTGCTCTGGTGGCTTCGGTAGGTCCAGTTCTGGCCGACTTTCCGCCAATTTCAGCTGTATCCTCATTAGCACTTATGGCCAGTCTTAAATCTGGGTCGTCTCTGGACCCTTGTCCGGCCAAATTTTTGGCTAAAATGGCAGAAGTGGTGAACCCGCTAGCAAACCCACTTCTGAACCTTTCTATGAGTCGGGGGTGGTACCACAGGCCTGGAAACAGGCGAATGTTATCCCCCTCCTCAAGAAACCTGGCTTGGACCCGGAGGTTCTGGCCAACTACAGGCCCATTTCTCTTCTCCCTGCGTTGGTTAAGATTTTGGAGAAGCACGTACACGTCGTGCTCTCCAATTTTCTGGAATCATACAATCTGCTGCACCCGACTCAATCTGGCTTCCGCCCTAATTTAAGTACCGAGACGGCGCCTTTGGAGGTGTCTGAGGCCATTAAAGAGGTACTGGACTCGGGGGCAAGGTTATGCTTGTAATGCTAGATCTGTTGGCGGCTTTCGACACCGTCCCCCATGAGGGTCTCCTCGCCAGACTTCATGAGATCGGTCTGAGGGGGACGGTGTTCAGCTGGTTTAAATCATTTTTGGCTGGTCGTCGACAAACGGTCTGGGTCCCACCTAGCTCTGCCGTGATGCCGCCTTTGGGAGTCGGAGTTCCGCAGGGTTCTGTGTTGAGCCCGACTCTTTAACATCTTTATGACCCCTCTGGCGGCACTGGCCGAGTCTTTTGGGGCCCAGATCGTTTCCTACGCCGACGATACCCAGCTCCTCTTTATGTGCAGGAAAGGAGAAGATTTTGACGGACGGAGAGAGTATCCGTGAATGCCTTGGGGCTGTTTTTAAGTGGTTCCAGCTAAACAGCCTCAAGTGCAACTCAGATAAATCTGAGGTACTGTTCTTCGGTTGTCCATTAGAGACAGATTGGCAGGAATGGTGGCCTGTTAACATGTTCCCCCCAGCGGGCTCGTCCCAGCTGGCTAAGAACCTGGGGGTTAAGATTGATAATGGTCTGGCGTTAAGATCTCAGATCCTTGGCCTTACGGGAACACGTTTTGGCCTCCTCAGGATGCTTCGTAAATTTCTTCCTTTGCTCTCAGAGGAACATAGGAAGACGACGGTGCAGGCCTTAATTGGCTCCAGACTGGACTATTCCAACGTCCTTTATCTCTGTTTGCCGGAATATCTTTTGCAACGGATGCAGGTGGTCCAGAACTCTGCCGCAAGGGCCATTTTTGGTCTGAATAGGCGAGCCGGAGCGTCTGGTCTTTTGCAGTCGCTTCACTGGCCGCCTATCCGCAAGAGGATAGTTTTTAAGGCTTTGACCTTGGCCCATAAGGCTCTTCATGCCTCGGGAGCCAAATATCTCCAGAAGAGGCTTGCCTTTTACCATCCGGCCAGATCCTTGAGGTCTGAATCACTGTTCCTTGCTGTGGTCCCACGAGTAAAAAGGGCTCGTATTGGAGGTCGCTCTTTTAAGCTTTTGGCGCCGCAGCTTTGGAACACTCTGACCCTAGCATTACGTAGTACCTCCAATCTGCTGAGCTTTAGGAAGGGCCTTAAAACTTGGCTTTTCGCCCTTTAGGGTCCCCCTCTTCGCTATGCTGGGCCTGTTTTATTTGATTGTGTTGTGTTCTCTCTGTTCTGTTGTTTTCAATAAAAGCGCCGGGACACTCCATGGAGTAGCCGTGCGCTATAAAAATCCATATTAACATAACATAACATAACATGTATCAACACGCTAATAACGGTGATCAATCGGTTAGCCAGTAATTTTGCGAGGATCTTAGGTTCGGCATTCAAAAGAGATATCGGCCGGTACGATGCACACCTATCTCTTGGTTTCCCTTCCTTATGAATCACCACAATGGTAGCAAGACGCTGATCACGGGGGAGAGAACAACACTCGCGTGACTCCAAAAACATATCCCTTAAATAGGGAGCCATCTTGTCAGGCCGCAACTTGTAAAGTTCAATAGGCAGACCGTTGGGACCCATAGCTTTCCCTGAACGCAGGGAGCGAATCGCAAGAGCCACCTCATCCGCGGTTATTGCAGCGTCCATTTGTTCCCTGTCAACATCAGAAAGACGCGGTAAAGCAATATCACGCAACAATAGGTGTGAGTCCTCCTCCGGCCTATCCGACACGGAGGAGTACACTGTCTGGAAGTGATCTGCAAAACATTGAACAATCTCTTCAGGGTCGGTGACCCGAGCACCACTCGCCGTCTCGATCAGAGGCACCACACGACTAGCTCTATCTTTCTCATCCAGCCACGCTATCAGTTTGCCTGCTTTATCTCCCACATCATATAGACGTCCCTGTTGTTCTCTACTCATGGCCTTAGCTGAGTCAGTAACCAACGCCCTGTATTCCAACTGTTTCAGTCGCAGAACATTTGTCTTAGCACGGGTAACCTCCTGCTCCAGGCCAAGCTCTAAGTCCGCTATCTCCATCTCGATCTTAACCACCTCCTCATCCCTCCGTTTCTTAACGCCCGCGATTAACGACAGGGCCTGGCCCCTAAGGACAGCCTTGAAAGCCTCCCAAAGCGACACCGCAGACGAAACAGAACCCTCGTTTTCCAGAAAATATTGGTCAAGCGATTTTACAAGGTCAGCACGAGTTTTAGGGTTCCGGAAATACCAGGGATTAATCGGGGCTACCCGTCCCTCAGTCCCGGAATTAAACTCCATTCGAAGCCATAGCGGAAAGGGATCGGAAATTCCCCGAGCCAAATGCTTAACCTCAGTAATAGAAAGTGCCTGTGCAGCAGGCACCAAAACATAATCAATCCGTGAAAGGCTACCGTGAGTGCCCGCATGAATGAATGAATGACTACTCATTTGTATAGCGCATGGTTACCCGGAGGCATCCCAGCGCTGCAGTGGTCCAATTCATCCCTGGTGAGGTTAGGGAAATAGGAAAGTATTGAGCATGTTCCTAAACCTATGATGGTTCTCCTCCATCCGAATAGGGTCAGGCAGGTTGTTCCAGAGTTTAGCCGACTGAACAGAAAAACGTCTGCCACCCATACGGCTTCTCCGTATTCGTGGTACTGCTAGAAAATTCTTACTGCTGGATCTAAGGGTCCTGTTCGTTTGGTAAGGGCAGAACAGATGTTGAATAAGCTCAGGTCCTGTCTTAGTTAAGGCTTTGTGAACAATGGTCATGGCCTTAAATTCGACCCTCTGTTGTACCGGCAGCCAATGAAGTTGCCGGAGCGCTGGTTTGGCAGAAGTTCTACGTGAAGTCTGTAGAAGCATCCGGGCTGCACAATTCTGTACGGTCTGTAAGACCCTAAGTGTTCCTAGTGGAGCCCCTAAATATACTGCGTTTGAGTAGTCCAGGCGCGTTAAAATCAGGGCTTGGACTAGTATCCGCCTTGCTTCAAACGGAAGTAGTCCAATGATTTTCTAAGCGATCTCATCAGGGCGTAACAGGTGGCTGCTACCTTCTGGACTTGCACCAAAAAATTAAGTGCTGGGTCCAACCATACCCCTAGGCTTTTAATTTTCTCTTTGTGGGGGGGGGGGGGGGGGGGGAGACCTAGAGTGGTAGGCCACCAGCCGTCCACCGAGGGGGGAGCATCATGCCCAAGCATCATGATCTCTGTCTTTGTTCCGTTAAGTTTCAGGAAAGAGTCATCCTCCACTCACGGACTCTGCTAAGGCAAGAGGACAGATTATCATAAGTCGACATCTGCCCAGAAAGATTGATGATAAGCTGAGTATCATCAGCGTACGTCACTGGTTGCACCCCCCATGGCAGCACCACCTCAGCCAAAGGCCTCATATAAATATTAAATAAGGTCGGGCTGAGGGATGAACCCTGGGGAACGCCACAGTGTAGATGTATAGGAGGGGAGGAGATGTCATCCTCAAATACTGAAAAAGTCCGCTCAGAAAGGAAGGACTGCAGCCATTTTAGTGCGGTCCCAGTGACACCCACATCATTCATCCTTTGGATCAGAATAGAATGATTGACGGTGTCAAAGGCCGCACTGAGGTCTAATAACAATATGGCTGCACAACTACCCTCAAACACAATCTTTCTTGCTTCTTCAATTACTGCCACAAGCGCCGTTTCAGTGCCTTGTTTGCACCTGAATCCGGTCTGGGTTGGATGTAGTAAGTTGTTATTTTCTAAATGGCTGGATATCAGCGAATTCACATATTTTACAGTTAGTTTACTGATTGTAGGCAGCAGGGAGATAGGGCGATAGTTGGCCCAATCATCAGGGTTGAGGTTGGGTTTCTTCAGTAACGCCTTTACTCTTGCCTGTTTCCAGTGAAGAGGGACTACCCTGGCTGAGAGAGAGGTATTAATCGCCTCCCGAATCACCGGAGCCACAGTATCTGAGACCAGATTGAGGACGGTGGGAGGTGCTACATCAGCCGGTGAGCCTGATTTCAGGTTACTCAAAAGTGATTGAACCGTAAGGCAGTCAAAGAGGGGGAAATATCTCAAGAAGGGTCAGATCTGATCTAGGAGGCGAGAATAATGCCAGCGGGGAGCCCCGGAATGTGGAGTAGATATCTGCTATCTTTGATACAAAGAAATTTGCTAGCTCCTTACAGCGTGTATGAGCAAGACGAGGGTCAGCGGTGGGGGCAGGAGGAGTGACCAAGGACTTAAATATTTTAAAAATTTCCCTGGAGGAGCTGGAGGCAGAGGTAATTCTTTCTTTTTTTTAAATTTTTTTATTTTATTGAGAGTTCATACCAGAACATACATGTACATAAATACATAAATAGATACGTAAAATTATACCATCAATCAAAGAACAGAAAGAATAATAAACAATAGACAGGTTAAATAAGTACAATACCAGTAAATCATTCATTTGAACTTTTGCTGACCTCCAAGTAGCTACGGGGGCCCAAAGTCGCTTACCCATATCCCTTATCTTCACTCCCTTTAAATCATATAGTGCTTCCTCAATGTTATGTATACCCAACATTCTGCACATCCACATTTGAAAAGTAGGAGCTTCTGTATCCTTCCAGGCTGCACTTATTAAAATCCTAAGGACTGCTACAGAGATGAAAACTAAAGCTTCGGCCTCAGTACACATATTTAATTTCACATCACATCCAATTATTATCAGGGTAGGGGATAGATTAATTTTGACGTCAAGTAACCCCTCTAAAAACCGCACTATTTCAGTTTTAATAATTTTTAGTTTTTCACACCCATAGAACATATGTATAAGATCAGCTGGACCATTTCCACATCTGGGGCAGTTACTATCTGCCGCTTTCCCCCAAGAGAATAATTTTTCCGGAGTATAGTATAGATTGAATAGCGTTTTGTAGTGTTGGGCCCTGAGATTCGAAGAGCGCAGAAACCTCTTATCCATAGCTAGTGCCTTATCAAGATCTACTTCGGGATCCCCCAATTTTTTGGACCAGGCGGTTTCCATTTTCCCAATATCGTCCATCGATGCATCATTAAATATTTTATATATATCCCTAATTCTATGGCCCCCCAGACTTCAGATACTCAATTAATTCAAATCTCCCAAGCAAAGTGATACGTGGCCTAATTGATTTAATTCTATTGACAATCTGTAGGTATTTAAACTCTTGATAACCTTGTAGTGAATAGTGTTGCGTAAGTTCTTCAAGTGTCCTACAGTGATCTCTAATCATTATTTGCCCCAACTCCACAATGCCCTGACTCTCCCAATGACGCCACGCTCCATCCCTACTAAGGTTTGGAAAGAGTGTTGAGTTCCAAAGCGGTGTGCTGTGATGGATAGTGGGTATATCTAGGATTTTTTAACAGTTTTCCATGTATACCATACGTCTTCAAGCGTCTTGAATCCAATTTCCTTGTAATAACTCCTCTGAGTTCTCCTTAATAAGAGCCCTACGGCTTCACTTCCCACCAATAGCTGAAAAATTGATGGTATCACCGCCTGCCTGCGGGTTGGGCCCCCCGGATGAAGTAGGATAGCCATGTCTGTTAGGAGACATGCGAAATTATAGCTCTTGATATCTGGCAATCCCAACCCTCCTCTATCTTGTGGTAATGACATATATCTATTTGATCGCCTTATTTTACCATATTGCCACAAACATTTCATGAATATAGCCTCAATCTTCTTAATAATCTTCTCGTCAATTTTAAATGGGATTGACCTTAATTTATAAAGCACCTTGGGAAACATTGTCATTTTTATAACGTTAGCCCTCCCAATCAATGACAGCTGTAATGAATCCATTCTTTTTAGTTCTGTTTCCATCGAATGGATAAGCGGTGTGTAATTATCGTCAATTATTCTTCCTGGATCTGCATTTATTATTATTCCCAAGTAAACTACAGATTCTAGGTATCTACCATCCAACTTGGCTATTTTTTTAGAGCATAATATTTGTGTTTTGTCCACATTTAGTCGGTAACCCGACACATCTCCAAAATGACCTGTTATATTAACTACCTCCCTCATAGCTAACTCTGGGTCTTTTGTGATGACTGCTAAGTCATCCGCATATGCGAGAAGTTTAGTCTGATACCCATTTGATATTACTTGTTTAATAACCGCACTGTTCATTAATTGTGTGATTAAGGGGTCTATGTAAAGCGCAAACAAGATTGGAGAGCATGGGCAACCCTGTCTCGTACCCCTTGTTATGTTGATCCTATCTGATCTTTCCCCCATTGATTGAATTCTTGCCGTAGGTGATGAATACATAGCCTGAATGGCTTGACAGAATCTAGGACCAAATCCCCTTGCCTCCAGAACCTTCCATAGAAAACTCCATCTGACGCGATCAAATGCCTTCTCCGCATCGAGGAGGATCACTGCAACCTCCTCCCCCCTAGCAGCACCGATGTCAAATAAGGTGATAGCTCTCCTAATATGGTCTGTGGTTCCCCTTCCTGGGATAAACCCATGCTGCCAGGCGGAAACCAGGGACGCAATGATCCTCCCCATGCGAGTGGCCATGATTTTTGCATATAGCTTGTTGTCACTGTTGATCAATGATATTGGTCTGTAGGACCCGGGTTGGTCTTTGGTTTTCCTTTTTTGTGAAAGATCACTATATTAGTTTCTTGCCAGGACTCGGGTATTATTCCAGTATTCATAACGCCATTAAATAGATCTAAAAGCATTGGTGTTGTTTCCTCCCTTAGACTTTTGTATAGCTCTACCGGTATAGCATCTGGGCCCGCGGCCTTTCCGCTTGCCAGGTCTTGCAGAGCTTCCAATACCTCAGACATTGTGATATCTTGTTCCAGAGATTCGATCTGGACCGGTTTTAGCTTACTACCCATGTCTAGCCAACTTATATTTGGGGCCTCTACACCTGCTTCCTCCTGATATAAATCTTGATAGAATTTCCTAAACACCTCCAAAATTTCACCTGATTTATCATATATGTGTCCCTGATATTCAATTTGTGTCACTATATTCTTACTTGCCACCTGTCTAATTCGCAGGGCAAGTGCTCTACCTGCTTGCTCACTAGTTTCGTAAAGGCGTGATCTCTGTGCCTGATAATTTGCTGCCGCCTTTCTTGCTAGTTGTTTCTGGATCTCTGCTTTTAGGGAGTTTACTCTTTGTAGACTCTCGACAGATTGAGCACCTACAGTTATATCTTGTCTGTGTTGTGTCTCTGCCTCACTCAGCTTTCACATCAATGCTTCCCTTTCCCTGTTAATCTTTTTCCATACGTTGGTAGTATAACTTATGGTCTCTCCTCTTAATCCTGCCTTAAAGCTATCCCAGACCCCTCCCCTTGATGCACTATACCTATTAGCATCAAAAAAGGCCTGGGACCATGTTTTCATATGAGTGATGTAATCCATATCTGCTAATAGTTTTTTATCAAATGTCCATGGCCTAGGAACTTTATATGGTTTATTGATGACCATATTTAGGACTAGGGGATTGTGATCTGACATTATTTTGGGAAGCTTGTTTATTTGGACACTCTTCAGCAGGGTGGTCGAGATCATGAAATAATCCAATTTCGAATATTTGTTAAAGGGATGTGAAAAATAAGTAAACCCAGGATCTCTACTCAATAAATTTCCCCAGACATCGTCTAAGCCATGTGACTGCATCATTAAAGTTATTGCTCTAAACACCCTTGGCTTCCTGCCTATGTATGGGCTACCATCCGAGAAATTAGCAGAAACGTTAAGATCCCGACATAATACTATGGGGGTATGCCAGTCAATTCGTTCATTTTCAATGTGACTAAAGACCTCTGACTCATCTGTGTTAGATCCATATACCGAGCAGATAGTGATACCTAAATTAATTTCACACATTGCCCATCTTCCTAGTGGATCCGCCTTACACCTTTTGCCCCCCCCTAACCCCACTTTACCAATTATGGCCACACCTCTTATCATAGAAGTCTGGGATGTACATGAGAGCAATTCATAGCCTTTAAAGTTCAACCAGTGTTTTTTCCTCCAGGGTAAGTGGGTCTCTTGTAGACATATTAAATCTAAGTTTATCATATTTAGATATTGTTCAAACTTCCCCCTCTTTTTCCAATCATTTAATCCTCCAATATTGAGAGACCCAATCCTTAGCTTAGACATATCTAGTTTTCAAGTATTGCCAGTCCATCAACCTGTCCAAATAACTAATATATACACAATATACATAATGGGAACGTATCCTTAGTTTCAGATTTACTCTTTCATTCGAAATCACTTTACCAGTATGAACTCTCTTCAATTTTTTAGTTTCTCCCCCCACCCCCGCCACCCAACCCCCTTTTCCCCCCTCCCTGCCCCACCCTCTTATCCCCCCCCTCCTGCCACCCTTTGAGGCAACCTGGGTTTCGACTCACCCAGCTGTTGATGGCCGTGCGTTCTGTACGCCTGGACTTGCCCCTGGCCTGATACTATTTGAACCTAGAGAGTGTCAACCATATATCAAATAATAATAGTTTGTCGGCACTAGATTCCCTCTTCTATTCAGTTGCCATTATTTTGTTTCATTCTTGCTTCAACCTCCTTAAGATAGGCCTCCGCCTTGACTTCACTTATGAAGCTCCTCGTTGAGCCTTTGTAAGTTATTTTTAAGCGCGCCGGATTTTGTAGATAGACCGTTGCTCCCAGCTTTTCAAAAGGGGCAAAAAGTTGTCGCATTCGCCAACGTCTTTCTACTGTTGCGTGTGCGAAATCTGGTCTTGCAAAGAACTTAAAACCCCTATATTCTCTTTGAGCCGTTGGCCTGGCCAAGTCATATACAGTGTCACGTACCAGAAAGTTTCCAAAGTTGACTAAAAATGCTCTGGGATATTGCGGAGATTTCTCTGACCGTTTTGGTTGTGTTAGTGGAAAGCGGTGTGCTCGGCATACTTCTCTATCCATTTCCCAAGAGTTGAGTTCCGGAAAAGAAGATTTTAGTAGATTAGTCATGAAGCTTCTTGGATCACTCCCTTCCGAGCCCTCAGGAATCCCAAGAAATCGAAGATTATTCCTCCTTGCTCTATTTTCTTGATCTTCGACCTTTATCATTAAGTCCTTAATTATTCCCTCGTGCTCCTTTCCTTGAAGTTGTAGTTTGCCAACGTCTGATTCCAAGTTTTCTGCACGAACTTCTACCGAGCACATTCTATCAGAGATTTCCAGGCATGTATTGCCAACTTTATTGATTGACCCGGATACTATAAAATTCAACGATATTACGGCTTCGTTAGGGTTATTCCCCTTTGTGAAAGGCCCTACACACAATAAAGGCCATACCTTGGATCAGGTATTCTCAACAAGACCCATCTCGGTCTGTGCCACACAGCCAGTACTTTGGTCGGATCACTTTTTAATTTCTTTTTCTTTGTTGGTCACTGCCTCGGTTCGGGAGAGAGAAATTGTGGCTGCGAGAACTTCACGCCCGTTTCATCTGCTCTCTGGGGACATGCTGTCTGAGGCTCTTATCTCCTCACCTTGCCCCCTTGTTGGAAATTTGGAGGAAAATCTTGCTCTCTTGCATAAATGGCTGTTGGCAAGATTTGAGACTTTAATCCCCATTAAAAGATCTAAACTAGGAGAGCGTAGGGCGTCTGCCCCTTGGTTCTCTCCTCAGTTGAGGACCCAACGTCAGGAGTGTAAGAGGGCTGAGAGGGCCTGGAGGCGGACTTACGACCCAATGGAGAAATTGAAATTTCGGGCAGCCATTAAAGCCTATCATCATTCTATCTGGGATGCTAAAAAGGTCTATTTTGAACATCGTATTGATGAGGCTGATAATGTCTGCAAAGAAATCTTCAAAGTGGTCCAGGACTTTATCTCTCCTGCTGTCTGTACCCCTAACCATACTCATACGGATGCGTGGATACAACAACTTGCCACCTTCTTTGTCAGTAAGATTACAGCCATCCAGGCTTCTCTCTCTAGTGCGCAACCGGTTGTGAGCCACCCACCGCCACTTCGTTCGGTGGATGACAATGGCCCTTTCCTTTTTGCATTTCCCCCTATGGATCTTAGTACATCTTTGGAGTTGCTGTCCGGCCTGAAATCCGGCTCTCCTTTAGATCCATGTCCGGCTAAATGCTTGGGAAAAGTGGCTCCCGCCATTAACATCTTGGTGAACCCCCTGTTGAATACATCGCTGTCAACAGGGGAGGTGCCTCTGGCCTGGAAGCGAGCCATGATTTTACCACTGCTCAAAAAACCCACCTTGGATCCCTTGATACATGCCAACTACAGGCCAATCTCCCTTCTCCCTGCTCTGGCAAAAGTGGCCGAGCGGTATGTGCATAGGACAATTTCCAGTTTCATCGAAGGAAACGACCTATTGCACTCTTCGCAGTCCGGCTTCCGAGCTAATTTTAGCACGGAGCTGGCTCTGCTGGAGGTCACTGATGCTATCAGGGAAGTACTCGACTCGGGGGGAAAGGCCGTGTTAGTCATGCTTGACTTGTCGGCGGCTTTCGACACCGTTCCTCATGATGCCCTCCTTGTAAGACTCTGGGAGTGTGGTCTTCGAGGAACGGTGTGGAACTGGCTAAAATCATTTCTGGCCGACCGCCGGCAAACGATCTGGGCGCCTCCTTTTTCCGCTGATATGGCTCCGCTAGAGGTGGGAGTCCCGCAGGGCTCCATTCTCAGCCCTATGCTGTTTAACATCTTTATGGCCCCTCTGGCGGAAGTCGCGGAATCTTTTGGCGCCCGGATCGTGTCTTACGCTGATGACACCCAACTCCTGTTCACATGTGACAGGGAGGGGTCATTTGATGGCTTAAAGATCAGGGATTGCCTTGGTGCGGTGTTTGAGTGGTTCAGAGGTCATGGCTTAAAATGCAACTCTGACAAGTCAGAGTTGCTTTTTTTCGGTTGCGCACCGGAACATGACTGGAAATCCTGGTGGCCTCAGGATATGTTTCCTCCTGACAAGGTTGCTGCCAAGGCGAAGAACTTGGGAGTGATAGTGGACTGTGAGTTATCCTTTGGACCTCACATCTTGTCCATTGTAGGGAAGTGCTTCGGCATCTTACGGATGTTGAGGAAATTTTTCCCTCTACTGTCACTCAATCACAGGAAAACAGTCGTACAGGCATTAATCGGGTCGCGTCTGGACTACGCAAACGCTCTCTTTCTGGGTCTACCAAAATATCTCATGACCCGTTTGCAAGTAGTCCAGAATTCGGCAGCCCGTGCTATTTTTGGACTCCCAAGGAGAGCTGGCGCCACTGCCTTATTGAACACTCTTCATTGGCTACCCATCTCCAAGCGGGTCCTTTTTAAATGCCTGACTGTGGCCTTCAAGGCCCTTAATGGTATTGGCCCCAAATATATTGGGAAACGCGTTTTTCGGTATGTGCCAAGCAGGAATCTCAGGTCATCGGGTCTGTCTTTGCTTAAAGTTCCTGTAATTCGTCGTGCACGATTGGGAGGTCGTTCTTTTCGCTATCTGACACCCAAGGCATGGAACGAATTACCAGTGTCCCTGAGATCGGCTCCATGTCTTCTGACCTTTAGAAAGGATCTGAAGACATGGCTTTTTAAGAAATAGTTTTTCTCTTTGTTCTTTTTGTTGTGTGGTTGCTTTCTATGCTGTCTTTCTTTGCCAAAGCGCCGGGATGCTCCTCGGAGTTGCCGTGCGCTATAAAAGAAATAAAGTAACATAACATAACATAACATAACATAACCTTCCAATTTTTGAATAGCGGCATGGTTTCTTTGGCTATCTTTCTTTACGTCCTGATGAAAAGTTTTTATTGATTCTAGGACTTCACTAAGTGTGGGCTCTCTATGCTTCATCTGCTCATCGTCATCCGGGATGTCGGAGATATTCTTATTTCTTTCAGATTCAACGTTTGATTTACGATGAGGGCTTTTACGTGAGAGTTTGGTTCTCACTATTGTATGTTCTGGGTTGCTTCCAGGATCTGTTGTTTCATCATGAAATATTTTTGAGTGCCTTTTATGTTTACTTCTTTTTTTCCCCATTTTTTTTGTTGGTGTATTATTAGGGCATTTTTAGATCCAATATCTATTGGTGAAGGTACTTTTTTGTCCTGTTCCTCATGTCCGGGATCCTCGCTAAGATCGCTCTCTTCACTGGATTTGCTGGATTCGCTGGAGATTGATATTCCTGTCTCATAGATCTCTGACTCAGAGTCATCGGAGACTTCTGCTGAAGCATACCCGTCCATCACTGGGTTTATATTCGAGGCTTCTACTGAAATGCTCCCTTTCACCAATGGACTTATGTTTGAGACTGCGTCTATGTTAGGGCCAGATCTGCTTTCTTCCCTCATATCTTCATGTTCTAGATGCTCTACTGGAGGTGCAGCTTCAGCTGCCGCAGTGATGGCCTTATTTTGCAATCCTTGTTGATCCATTGTAATTAATACAGTTTCATTGGGAAGGCGACTTTGTTGTCTTTCTTTGATTGCTGGGCTAAATATGTTTGAAATTCTAGGTTGGGAGCCTTATGAGTGACCAGTTATGTTAGCTGCAGCTTTTAAGTTTTTGATCGTTTGTAGTCTTTTGGCCTTTTTCTCCAAGAGATCAAGATTCTCTCTGGTTGCCAATTCCTTTTCTGCCTCTTTTGCTCTCTGTTTTTCCTTGGCTTTCTTTTTCGATTTTTCGGCTTCCTTATGGAGTTTCTGTTCATTCTCGATGTTTCTATTTCTTCCATCAGGCTTGGTAGCTCTTGTTTTGCCATCATTATATTCATCATTATTTTCCATCGCCTTATAACCCCTGGTTTCGGGTCGTCTCTGTGTTTCTTTTATTTTCTGAGATTCTTGTAGATTATAGGTATCTTTGGTATTTCCTCTGTCCTCTGAATTCTCTTCCCTTTCTTGACTTTCTTGTTTTTCTTGTTTTTCTTGATCACCCTCTACTCCCTGAGCCAGGACCTTTGCTTTTGCTTTTGTATCCTTTTTTGTATCGTTCTTTGTCTCAGTTTGATTCTGTTTTTGAATTTGAACTTGATTATCACTGTCTTTATCCTTATCTTTACCTTTATCTTTTTCTTTATTTTCTCCATATCTTTCTCCACGATCGTACTCGGCTGTGAGATCAAAGTCGGTATGGTAATTTCCGCAGTATTTGCTGCTAACAGTACTGCATTGCCTCTGACCCCGATTCCTCCGCCTCTAATCCTTGTAAACTTTGTAATTGGTCTGAGTAAGCTTGAGACTCCAGCATACACTCTTTTTCTCCCAAGAATCCCAGTAATCTTGGTGTCTAGACCTATATTTTTTCCCAATTGTAGGTCTGAGCAGATTAGATAGAATTTTTGACTGACCACCAGAAAGCCCATATGTGGTTGCTTTTTCTCGCTCCCAGTTTATTTATTGCAAGATTTGGATTTAATTCACTTTTTTTTTTTCCCTATTCCCGTACCACTATTTTGGCCCTTGTATTGAATTATATCCTCGTATTATTCCTCTTATCTCTTTGTCTCTTTATTTCTTAATCTGTTCTTGTTACTTTCGGTTTCTCCCCCACCAGTCTGGGCCTTCCGGGCTTCCTGGGCTAGCAACGTCGTCTCCCTTGACAACGACGCGTGGTCTCCTGTCTTTTTTACGCTCAACCGCCGTGTCTGCAGATGACAGATGACAGAAGGCAGGGGCGGCGAGCAGAGTGCGGAGGAGTGCAGAGGTAATTCTTTCTTGATAGTAATTGGACTGGGATGTTTTTATAGCCTTTTTGTAATTACGTAATACAGTCCTATAGGTATCTTTACTAGCTTCGAGGTAGTCTTTCCTCCAAAGCCTCTCTTTCTGCTTGCAAAGCGGTTTAAGGGTTCTAAGTTCTGGGGTATACCAGGCTTGTTTGTTCGCCAGAGTACGGTGGGAAAGGTCAACCTTAGGTAGAACCAAGTCCAGTGATTCCTCTAGGCCAATGATTATAACGATCATTTGCTTCTGAGGGATCATTACTAGATTCAGGTAGAGTTTCTACAAGATTGGATGTCCATTTCTCAGTTGCTAATTTAGACCATACTCGCCTAGTTTTTTTTTAAAAACAAGCCTGGCCCGTCTGTTCCTGGCAAGTAAGGGAAAAGGACAGGAGAGAATGGTCAGACCAGGGAATTAAAGTGGATGTTATAAACTCGAGCGTACTCAGTTTAGTATAGCAGTGATCCAGCGTATGTCCTGCTTTGGGTGTAGGACCTTTAATAATTTGTTTAAGTTGGGCCGTGTTTAACGTAGTCAACAAACTCTGACAAATCGGAGTGTCAAGATTTATCTAGCTGGATATTGAAATCTCCCAATACCGTAAAGTTAGGATCGTTACAGGACAAATTAATAACCGAACTTAACAGCTCTTCACAAAACTGTCCGGGCGCCTATATACCAACAGCCCCGAAAGCGAGCATATTGGGGAAAGAGTATCTGAAAACATCATGTTCGAGGCATGTGGGCGGCTGAATTCATATCTATAGCATAGATCGCCGCCTAGTGTTGGGTCCGGATGATTGCACATTGTTGTCCTGGAAGAGTCTTCGAAGTAACACAAGATAGGTGGCTCCTCCCCTGGACTACAGTGCGCATGGGCATCGACTCCATCCCAAGATTGTTTTTTTCCGCCATTGGGCTCGGATGTATATTCGTTATCTCCAGTTCGGAATCGATATAGACGTTTCTTAAGGCCTGAAGGCCTTTTCCTATTCCGTCGGTATTGTTTTTGCGCTCGGTGCCCAACTCTGTTCCGGCTCGCTTCCCGAGTCGGACGTCCCGAGGAGTCGCGTGACTCTTCGGTGTTCGAGGCCCAGTCGACGCAACAAGGCTTCCAACGACACATCATGGAACGGAGCCCATTCAAGAAATGTGCCTTGTGTGGATCGAAGTATCCCCACATCGACGTCCACCCGGTGTGCAACAAGTGCCTGTCGTGGGACCACGACGAAGCCAACTGTATGGCTTGTTCCCGGTTTAGATCGAAGTAAACGATTCGACTTCGGCGCGTGGCGCGCCTGGAGGCCCAGCAGTCGGCTCCGGCACCGGTGGACATCTTCGAGAGTGAAGAACCAGACGACCAAGAAGTTCATCTGCAGATTTCACCTCCTGCGGAGGAGATCGACTACGACTACGACGCGGACGTCGAAGCGCTCGATGCAGAAGAAGTCGTCGACGACGTAGGAGACGACAATGAGGCCTATGGGGCCATGGAAGATAGCTCGGGCGAAGAGCTATGCCCCGTTCGAACAATCACTAAGGCTCAGGTCGTGGGATCGCCACACGGCCTTACCCGAGACCTTGCACCCAAATCCACGGCCTCGCCTACGGGCCCGGCTACGGACACTTCTGCGGAGCCGCTGGTCGTCAAAACGAAACCGAAAGTGAAACCCTCGGTGTTGACAAATTCGAAAGTGATGGAAACGCCAACGAAACAGAAGAGGTCTGTCCCTGTGGCCGCCCCCTCGTCTTCCGCTCTGTCGGGTCAGCTAAAGCCGAAGAAGGCTGTCGAGCCGGTGAAATCGACCAAAGGCATCCAGCCAAAGTCGGTCAAGGGCGTCGATCCATAATCGAACAAGGGCGTCGAGCCGAAGACTGGGGCCCCGACCCCGGGAGTCAAGGCCGCCGAGCCGAAGTCGTCGGGGCCGAAGGCCGTCGGCGCGGAAGGAGGACACGGCGCACCTAAGAAAGCTGCTCCTGTACCTCAGACGGAGAAGTCCAGCACATCGACGCTACAGTCTTCACACGCTGGTGGACCGAGGACGTCTGTCAGGTCGACGAAACCGTCCGCTTCCTTTACGAAGCAGGTCTCGGACTCACTGCAACGCATCAGGAACAAGGCTTCCGCGGTCGATCCGAAGGATGTTTCCACCCCGAAGCAGGCTGCCAAGACGCCGACGTCTTCGACGCCGCTCCTGTTTACGTTACCGCCTAAGGTGGCACCGAAGGCCTTCGCACCTAGGTCGGTCACCAACGCGCCCGTGCAAGGGTCTGCTGGGTCGAAGCCTTCTACGCAGCTTGTGAGCTTGAAGCATCGACAACCCTTGGTGGAGGAGCAGTCGGAACACTTTATCGACGCCGACACCGGTAAACTTACCCTCTACAAGAGAAAGATCACGGCGACACAGCCTTTGGAGTCCTACACGATTCCTTTGAAGCGCAAGCAGCCTTCTACGGATTCCCCGATTCTGGTTGAGCCACTTGCTACACAGACTCCAAGAGTTGCTACACCCTCACCCACTTACTCAGATGTGGAGGCTGGGGAAGGTGATGACGAACAGTATCACTTTCCTGCCACCACTGATCCTGAAGATCACCAGGACTCTTGGGCAGATGCAGGGGACCCAGGGGATCCACAAACTGCCCCGGACACTCAGGTGTACAATGTCAAAACCTCTCCTACAGAGGATTCTGCTGCATTTAATGCTCTCATTGAGAGGGCAGCTACAAACCATGACGTCCAGCTGCACGCTGACCCTGTTGACGTGGACTTCCTTTTTGATACCTTTTCCACAGCAGAGAAAACTGTCAAAACTCTCCCAATGTTGAAAGGGGTTCTCAAACATGCTGCGGACATCTTTAAAGAACCCACACGTGCCAGGGTGGTCAACCCTAGAATTGAAAAAAAATATAAGCCGGCACCTGGCGACCCGACCTACATCAAGAGCCAGTTGCCATTGGACTCTTTGGTCGTTTCTAATGCCCGGAAGAGGGCAAATTCGCAAACAACTGGTGATGCTCCTCCCCCAGACAAGGAATCTAAAGTGCTGGAGGCATCAGGGAAGAGGGTGGCGGCTCAAGCAGCCAATATCTGGCGTATCTCGAACACTCAGGCTCTCTTGGCCAGATATGACAGGGCGCACTATGACACACTAGAGACCCTGCTACAACATCTTCCCGATCAGTATAAAGAGGCGGCGGAAATGCTCATTCAAGAGGGGAAGCTCATCTCCAACGCTTCTATTAAATGTGCACTGGACGTGGCGGACACCGCGGCCAGGGCCATTAACACCAGTGTGATGTTGAGACGTCAGGCATGGCTCAGAATCTCCGGTTTCAAGCCGGAGATACAAACCACCATCCTCAATCAGCCGGTCAACCCTGATAGGTTGTTTGGCCCTGAGGTAGATGCCACACTGGAAAAAATAAAGAAAGATACAGAAACTGCAAAGTCCATGGGAGCTCTCCAGTCCCAACAGTTTCGGGGCAGTACTTTTCGTCGCTCAGGCAATAAAGGTGTTTCCAGAGGCCAGATGTCCCAGCAAACGCAATACACTAAAAGTGGGGCGCAGTCCTCTTACACCAAGCAGAGTAGAGGCGGCTATCGGGGCAACAGTGCCAAAGGCAGAGGCCGTGGAAATAACAACTCCCGTTCCTCTGCCACCACCAAGCAGTGACGCCCTGCCCCTGCCCCCCGACCACACAACACCTGTCGGGGGGGGAGGCTCCAGCAGTTCCTGCCAGTCTGGAAATCCATCACCACAGACAGGTGGGTCAGGAAACTTATCCAGTTCGGTTATTGTCTAGAGTTAACGTCCACTCCACCCAACATGCCACCAAAACACCGTCCTATGTCCACAGAGCATTTGCACTTATTGCAGCAGGAGGTACTTGTCATGCTGCAAAAAGGGGCAATCAAGCTCGTGCCGGTGGAGGAAGAAGGCACAGGAGTGTATTCCCTGTACTTCTTAATCCCAAAGAAGGACGGGTCCCTCAGACCCATTCTGGACCTCAGACCCCTAAACCAGTATATTCTCTCAGAACACTTTCACATGCTGACGCTGCAGCAAGTTCTTCCGTTGCTCAACCAGGGAGACTACCTCGCAACCTTGGATCTCAAGGATGCATACTTTCACATTCCACTACATCCATCACACAGAAAATACCTCAGATTCACGATTCAGGGTCGGCATTATCAGTTCAAGGTCCTTCCTTTCGGAGTGACCACGGCGCCCAGGGTGTTCACAAAATGCCTGGCGACTGTGGCTGCGCACCTCAGGAGGCAGAACGTTCACGTTTACCCTTATCTGGACGACTGGCTTGTCCAAGCGAAGTCGGCCCAGCTGTGCGCCGCCAACATGTCCCACACCATTCACCTTCTTCACAGTCTGGGATTCTCACTCAATTATCCCAAATCGCACCTTCAGCCAGCCCATGTGCGGCAGTATCTGGGCGCGACGATAGATACTCTGGCGGCCACGGCTCAGCCGAATTCTATGAGGATCAACAGCATTCAGTCGCTCATCCAAAAGTTCAGACCGCAACACTCGCTTCCAGCAAGAGTGTTCTTGCAGTTGATATGCATGATGGCCTCCTGCATCTTCATAGTCCCGCACGCGAGGCTACATATGCGTCCGCTTCAAGAGTGCTTGGCTCGTCAGTGGAATCAGGCTCACTGACAGTTAAAGGACCCAGTGTTGGTGACCGGTCGGGCATACAACTCTCTGCATTGGTGGAATCCACACAACCTTTGCAAGGGCCGACCGTTCCAAGAGCCTGTGCCACAACTTATCCTGACAACGGACGCATCTCTCATCTAACACTACGCCTGTGGACAGAAGTAATGAGCTGGCCAACTACTTCAACGCCAAAATCGACCGCATCTTAACATCTCTGCCCCCTCCCAGCCTACCCAACAACTCGAATGACGAGGGTTTCGCTAACTACGCAGTAAATAGCACGCTTCCTCAGCTCTCCTCCTTCAAAGCAGTAACTAGAGACGAGGTAGAATCCACCTTAACCAAAATGAAAAGTGGATCCCCGTTAGACCCCGTCCCGATCAGATTCCTCAAAACTATTGCCCCAGTCGTAGTACCCACAATTACGGAGCTCATAAATACATCACTCTCCCAAGGCTCGGTCCCCCCCAGCTGGAAATGTGCAATTGTTAAGGCACTCCTTAAAAAACCCCAGCTTGACCCAGCCGACATGGCGAACTACAGACCTATTTCTCTCCTCCCTGGTACCAGTAAGATGGCTGAGAAACTGGTCAATGGCCAATTGTCATGTTACCTGGAAGCCAATAACATCTTACGGCAGTCCCAGACGGGTTTCCGTCCAGGTCATGGCACGGACTCCGCCCTCCTCGCTGTCATCGAGGAGGCGAGATGCATCCTGGATTCAGGAGGATCAGTGGCAGTGATCCTCCTGGACCTAAGCGCAGCCTTCGACACAGTCAACCATCGTGTCCTTCTCCATCGGCTAGCTGCTGCAGGGATTGCAAACTCAGCGCTCAAGTGGATAGAGTCCTTCCTCTCAGGGCGATCGTACCAGGTGTGGGATGGCGAATTCCACTCTGCCACCCTCCCCCTCACGAGCGGAGTCCCCCAGGGGTCCTCATTAAGTCCAACCTTATTTAATGTCTACATGGCCCCCCTTGAAGACGTTGTCACCCCCTTTGGGATTAGAATAGTAAGCTACGCCGACGACACCCAACTAGTCGTCTCACTTTCCCAATTGGACAAACACCCGGACAATCTCCAAAACTGCCTTAAAAACATACACACCTGGATGTGCGAGTCAGCACTCAAATTAAATGGGTCCAAGACTGAGGTCATGCTTCTGGGCAAGCAGTGGTCCACCATCCCTCCCTCGGTCTGGCCAGACGTTTTCGGAGAAATCCCCACCCCGAAACAGGAAATCAAAACCCTAGGAGTCTGGCTAGAGCCCGAGCTGTCACTGAAGACTCAAGCCACCAAGACAGCAGGGACCTGCTTTGGCCTAATGCGCTCCATCAGGAAGATCCTTCCACTTCTCCCGCCACTATCCAGGAAACTCCTAGTACAGGGCCTGGTACTCGCAAGGCTGGACTACTGTAACATGATATACCTCGGAGCACCAGAATCTACCCTCACCAAACTCCAGCGAACGCAGAACGCAGCCGCCCGGCTACTCTGGAATCTCCCCTCCAGAGCATCAGCCAGGCATGCAATCCAGGACCTCCACTGGCTTCCTATCCGCCAAAGGGTCGATTTCAAGACCCTCTGCACTGCACATAAGCTGCTTAACGGTTCCGGCCCAAACATCTTAAGAAACCTGGTTACCCCTTACAAAGTCTCCAGGTCCCTCCGCTCGGAAAATGAGAATCTGGCCAACGTCCCCAGGCATAGGAAGACACGCTCAGGTGGCCGCCGCTTCTCGATCAATGCCTCCACGAGATGGAACGCCCTCCCCCGTACCCTCCGACTGGAATCCAATCACCTGCGGTTCAGGAAGAAATTGAAAACGATACTGTTCCCTAAATAAAAATTTCCCCCCTGTCTGCCCTCAGGTTCGCCTTCAAGATTTTAGCGCGGGGATGCCCTCGGGTCACCATGCGCTGTACAAATCGCTAAAATAAAAAAAATAAAATCTCTCCAGGGTTGCGGAGCTCATGTACTCCACTACACAGTGCAGGGACTATGGACTCCGCAGCAAAAGAAGATGCACATCAACCACCTAGAGCTGATGGCAATCTTCATGGCAATGAAGGCATTCAAAGTACATCTGTGCAACAAGGTCGTGTTGATCTGGACGGACAACATGACGGCCATGTACTACATTCAGAAGCAGGGAGGTACACACTCTCCACAGTTGTCTCATCTGGCTCAGAGCATGTGGAAGTGGGCCATTCAGAGGAACATCTTCCTCATGGCGGAACACCTCCCAGGCAAGGACAATCAGATGGCGGATCTGCTCAGCAGGTACAGCCACCAAATGCACGAGTGGGAGATACATCCATCAGTACTCCACCCGTACTTCCAGCAGTGGGGTCATCCACAGATAGACCTGTTTGCCACAAGGGAAAACGCAAAATGCCAACACTTTGCCGCCAGGTTCCCTCACCCACAGTCGCAGGGCAATGCGATATGGATGAACTGGTCAGGCAAATTTGCGTACGCTTTTCCCCCAGCACCTCTCATACCGCTGGTGGCACGAAAGCTAAAGCAACACTCAATGACACTCATCCTGGTTGCTCCAACGTGGGCACACCAACCATGGTACACCACGTTTCTAGAACTCTCCGTGGTACCGCATCAAAGGCTGCTCCTCACGCCCAGACTTTTGACGCAGAGCCATGGCGACATTCAGCACCCAGACCCGCAACAGCTCAACCTGGCGATCTGGCTCCTGAAGTCTTAGAATTTGGCTACCTTAATTTGCCTCCCGACTGCATGGATATCTTACGGGAGGCAAGAAAGTCCACCACCAGAGCTTGCTATGCAGCAAAATGGAAGCGGTATGTCATTTACTGTACAGAACACATCAACCCGCTAGATGCATCCACTCACAACATCATCTGGTATTTGTTACATCTTTACAAATGCAAGCTGGCATATGCTTCCATTCGGATACACTTATCCGCCATAGCAGCTTATCTCCAAAACAGGCAGCATCTCTCCGTTTTCAGAGTGCCTGCCATTAAAGCGTTCCTAGAAGGACTGAAACGGGTCATCCCTCCCAGGACCCCGCCAGCTCCTGTATGGAACCTAAATGTGGTCCACACCAGGCTGATGGGCCCACCCTTCGAGCCTCTGCATTCATGCGAAGTTCAGTTTTTAACATGGAAAGTGGCTTTTCTAATAGCCATTACGTCTCTGCGCCGTGTTAGTGAGCTCCAAGCGCTCACTATCCAAGAGCCATTCATACAAATTCACTCAAACAGGGTGGTGCTGCGCACTAACCCTAAATTTCTTCCTAAGGTGGTTTCACAGTTCCATGTCAATCAGACCATTGAACTGCCCGCGTTCTTTCAAAACCCAGAGACTGTAGCCGAAAGAATGCTCCACACTCTTGACGTCAAACGAGCTTTGATGTACTACATCGATAGGACCAAGGATTTTAGGAAGACACAACAACTCTGTGTTGCCTTTTCAGCCCAGCACAAAAGCAACCCCGTTTCCAAAGCGGGTATAGCCAGGTGGATCGTTAAGTGTATTCAAATTTGATATCACAAGGCTAAGCGCACTTTAACGGTCCCCCCCCAGAGCCCACTCCACCCGCAAGTTGGGGGCCTCCATGGCTTTCCTTGGTAATATCCCTTTGGAAGACATTTGTAGAGCAGCCACATGGTCTACACCACACACATTTACTATACACTACTGTGTAGATGTGCACTCCAAGCAGCAGGCAGCTGTGGGGCAGGCTATTCTTAAGACACTTTTTCAAACGTCTGCAGCTGGCACAGGCGGCCGCCATTAATGGAGGGACTGCTATATATTCTATGCTATAGATATGAATTCAGCAGCCCACATGCCTCGAACTGAATATGCTACTTACCAGTATGCATCTGTTCTTGGCATGTAGGGCTGATGACATTCATATCGCCCGCCCTCCTCCCCGGCGCCTGTAGCGGCTGCAGAATTCAAGCTTACTCTTAGCATGGTCATCGCTCACACTGTTACACTCCATCTTCGCCACAATGGCTAAAAACAATCTGGGGATGGAGTCGATGCCCATGCGCACTGTAGTCCAGGGGAGGAGCCACCTATCTTGTGATACTTCGAAGACTCTTCCAGTACAACAATGTGCAATCATCCGGACCCAACACTAGGCGGCGATCTATGCTATAGATATGAATGTCAGCAGCCCTACATGCCAAGAACAGATGCATACTGGTAAGTAGCATATTCAACACTCCGCCCCAGGGATAATGACCTTCTCTACTCTACAGCCTACGGATTTTTTGTGCACTATGGCGATCCCTCCTCCTCGTCCGTCCGTCCGATCTTGCCTCGAAATTGCATAGTTCGAGGGGAGGGCCCGGACAATATCAGGGTCGAAGCAGTCGTTAGTCCATGTTTCTGTGAGGAAAAGAACCTCGAAGTCCAATTCCTCCAGTAGCAAGGAGATCTCTAAGGCATGTTTAGGTAGAGAACGACAGTTGAGCAAAGCTAGAGAGAAAGGGTGTTCCTCGGGGGCTAATATATCCGGGGTAAGATAAAATTGACAACCCATACAGGATTTATGATCCTTATGAGTGTCTAACAAGGTACAGTTCATTCCCACCTTACCTCTTAGTTGCAGGAGTTGATTCCTGTCATATGTAATCAGAGGTATATTAGCGGGCAAAGAAGCAGGGGGGCTGGCCCCTGGACCCGGCGTGGCCCGGACAGGCCCAGACGGACTTGCCTTTGGCACGCGCGGACGAGATCACCATCCATTTTAGGGGGAATAACAGGGCGGGGAGGCGGCCCGACAGCTGGTGCGGTGAGCTAAGTACCCTCACCTAAGATGGCGTCTCTCCGTGTCTTTACCGCCCCAGAGCCTCAGTCGTTCTGGGCGGGGACCAGGGTTCAAGCCCTGCGAGTGCCAGGAAAGTTCCTTAGTTTAAAAACAAATTATTCACACAGTAAAAAACGCTAAGGAATATTGAGTAATTTTTACAATTTTTAAACGTGTACTGCCGCTGAGCGGGGTGTAACAATCTCCAGCAATCTAACAGGCCCAGAGTGTCAATGAGATCGTGGAGCCAATTCTGTGCCCCCGTAAGATCCCTAGGTGGATGTCTATCAACCATACCAGAAACCACAGCGTTAAAGTCGCCACCTAATAGCAGTGACCCCTCGGGGAGAGCGAGGGTAACCTGCCCCAAGTCCGCAAAAGTAGTTGACTGCAGGGCAGGGGGGACAAGAAACCAGGGAAAGGGTCCGGCCCTCCCACCTACCCGTAAGAGCGACATAGCGCCCTCTATCATCAAGGACAGTGGCGTCAATCTCCAGCAGGAGAGAATTCTTAACAAGGATACCAACCCCCCTGGAACCAGAGGAAAACCAAAAAAAAACATTTTCATATGATCACTTTACAACAAGTGCTTCCATTGTTGCAACACGGCGATTTCCTTACTACACTAGATCTCAAGGACGCCTACTTCCACATTCCCATACATCCTTCTCACAGGAAGTATCTAAGGTTTGTGCTAGAAGGACAACACTATCAGTTCAAAGTCCTTCCATTTGGGGTCACAACTGCACCAAGAGTGTTTACAAAATGCCTGGCAGTAGTAGCAGCACATCTTAGAAGACAACACATACATGTCTTCCCATACCTAGACGATTGGCTCATAAAAGCCAAGTCTTTCAACCAGTGTGTCCAACACACATCTCAAACAATTCAAACATTGCGCGACTTAGGTTTCACAATCAACTACACCAAGTCGCATCTCCAGCCCTCTCATGTACATCAGTACCTAGGGGCCACAATAAACACGTCTACAGCTCTAGCTTATCCCAGTCCAGCCAAGATACAGAGCATTCAAGCCTTATTCACAAGGTTTCAGAACCAACACTCTCTCCCAGGCAGAGTGTTCATGCAACTAATAGGCATGAATGCATCTTGCATTTTTATAGTACCATATGCAAGATTGCAAATGCGCCCACTGCAGGAATGTCTAGCACGACAGTGGAACCAGGCTCAAGGACAACTTACAGACCTGGTGTTGGTAGACAGCCCCACACATCGCTCTCTGCCGTGGTGGAACACCAAAAACTTGTCCAGAGGGCGGCAGTTCCCCGAGCCAGTTCCACAGATAGTACTCACAACAAACGCATCCCTGACAGGATGGGGAACCCATCTCCTACACCAGGCGGTTCCCAAACTTTTTCGAACCGTGGCTCCCTTGACCTATTGACAGTTGGCCATGGCTCCCAATTATGTTACTTTCTTTCTGCTGGTGGGGGATGTAAGCCCTGCCTCTGGAGTACTTTCATTTTTTTCCCCGCTGAAAATAACTGGTATGAAGCCAATGATCATACAGCCTCCCTCCTGCAGCCTCCACAGTGCCAGCAGTGTGCACATTCACAATGCAGGCCCTTCCCTCCAGCCTTTGCTGGAGACTGTGTGCCAGTGGTGCTCCTACAGCATCTCAGAGACAAGGTATTTACCTTTGGCCTCCTCTTGGTATGTCCACAGGGCGCACACCATGTGCACGTGGAGCAGTGGTCATCCTGGGCCTGCTCTCGCTTCTCACCCCAGTGTTGAGGGATTCACCTTGCGTCTGCTGCTGCATCTCCCCTCAAGCACTGCTAGTTGTCCAGGGAAGGAGGTGATCACCTTGGGATTGCTGCCCCATGTACATTCTATCTCCCTCACAGTGTTGTTAGCACTCATTCAATGTCGCAGCAGGAGGAAAGGGATAATCTTTTGCCCGCTGTCCCTCTCCCCTCCTGCTTCCTTGGTGTGCTAGCTCTGTGCTGGAGGTAAAAGTGAATACCTTGCGCCTCCCGCCCCTCTTTTCACCAGCCCTCTCAGTGTGCCATTGTTGTGCACAGGATGGAATTGTGCACCTGGTGCCCGCTGCCCCTCTCCACTAGCCCCCTCAGTGTGCCAGCACTGTGCCTCGGTGTGGAAGTTTCCATCTCCGATCTCTTGGCCCCACAGTGTGCCAGGTCTGTGCCTCAGAGTGGAGGTTCATATCTAGGGTCTCCGTCCCCCTCTAAACCTGGCAACTCAGTGTGCCAGCTCTGTGCCTCGAAGCGGAGGTGTGCATTCTGCACCTGCTGTCCCTCTCTCCACCCACTCATCCCTCAGTGCACCCGTCCCAGAGGTTCTCACCTTGGCCTTGCTGCCACTGATGGCCAAAGGGCGAGTGGAGCCAGTCTCCTAGTAGCAGAACATGATCTTGGAGACGCAGCCGTGAGAAACCCGTAAAATAGGACCCGGGCCCAACTAACCTGCTGCCTTCTCCACTCCCTCACAGCAGATTGTGAGAGCCCTAGGTAAATCTCTGGAATCTGTGTTTCGCAGCTGAGCCTGGAAAGCGGAAACCGAAAGAGTTCACTGTCACCATAAATACAGAATCACATATGAAATGTGAAAACTGCATGAAGAAGATGAGTGCTATCTGCGCCTGTCGCGAGCCGGGTCCGGAATTGTGACGTGGATGAATATTGTTAATATTTATTTGTCTTTGGTCTTATTCGTTGACTTTAAAAAGGACCCAGGATGACATTGGATGACATATTTGCAGTGTTGGTTTGTGTCCTCGTCATTTGTAGTTATGTTTCCATGAAAGTTGAAATGGATGAAATCCTTTTACACCTCCGCTGTTTGCTCTTCTGCAACTTGTAAGGATGATGAGTTTTAATTTCCTTCAAATAGGAAACAAAGGTTGATGGAATATTTAACGTTTCATTGTTTTTACAGCAATTGCCTTCGGGGATCCTTATTCTACTTGCTCCTATCAAGAAGCCAGAGAGCTGCTCTATTGTGCTTTCTTTTATGTACTGGCCGGTATTTCTAGCTCAGTAGGCTGAGCCGAGATCTGTGTGCATTCCATTGCTGGCAGGGTGGACTCAAACGTTCATTCTTCCTTCGACTATGAAAGAAGTATGATTATTCTATCACAATTCCATTTGTGACGTGCCTTATTTGAATAGATCATGGTGTTTATTATTTTGTAATATTTATGCTTCTAATGGCCCACTGCAGTAACTGCCTGGCTACAGTGCAGGCTACAAATCAGGATATTTCTTGTTCTCTCCCTGTGCAGATAGTGGTATAATGCGCCTGTTGTAATGATCTTTGTGTAACCAGTGTGACACGTTTTAGAATCCCCTTACTGAGGGATCAGCATTTTTATGTTCGACTCCCTCTAGTGATGACTTGGTGCATAAAATACATTCTGAAAACTGAAACGCAGATATAGGCATTTTGCTATTCAATGTACAGTAGAAAATAAATATTTTTGAAAATGCCAAATTAAGAGTTTTCACCCTGGAAATAAAGATGCAGGAGAATTCCAGTATTCACTGACGTACACCTCCTGCTTGCTTCACTCGTTTCAAGGAATGGCAGACCAAAAACAGGTATGCTGGAGTATACGAGAGAACATTGAATGGCCAGGCTTAAGAAGTGGTTCCCAAACTGGTGTGTATCTGTTCGCGGCGCCCCTGGCTAGTTCTGACGGCGCACCAAGGTGCCGCGGCGCACAGATTGGGAACCGCTGTCCTACACCATACAACTCGAGGAAAATGGACCTCTCAACAAAAAGTGCTCCACATCAATCACCTAGAGCTGCTAGCAATATTCCTAGCACTTAGGTCTTTCCAAGTACATGTAAAAAACAAAGCTGTCTTATTCCGGACGGACAACATGACAGCCATGTACTACATTCAAAAACAAGGAGGCACACATTCTCTGCAATTGTCCTAGCTTGCACAAAACATTTGGAGATGGGCCATTCCAAAGAACATATATCTGCTAGCAGAACACCTTTCCAGGGGTTCACAACCAGATTGCAGATCTGTTAAGTCGACAGACACAACAGATTCACGAATGGGAACTACATCCACAAGTTCTTCTACCATTCTTTCACAAGTGGGGTCACCCAGACATAGATCTCCTTGCCACACACGAAAACGCAAAATGCCCAACCTTCGCCGCCAGGTTTCCACACCCGCAATCCAAGGGCAATGCGATATGGATGAACTGGTCAGGCAGATTTGCGTACGCTTTTCTGCCACTCCCATTAATACCACTAGTAGTGCGCAAGCTAAAACAGTCTCTCAAAATGATCCTAGTAGCTTCCACATGGGCACGCCAACCTTGGTTCACAATGCTACTAGAACTCTCTCTAGTTCCACACCAAAGCCTGTGCCTGACGCCATCCATGCTAATGCAGAACCAAGGAGGACTCTGGCCTCTAAATCAATTGAATCTGGCGATCTGGCTCCTGAAGTCATAGAGTTTGGTTACCTTAACCTACCACCAGACTGTATGAATATCATTAAAGAAGCTAGAAGACCTACTACTAGAGCTTGCTATGCAGCAAAATGGAAGAGATTTGCCATTTACTGCAACAATAATCAAAATGATCCCCTGGATGCTTCCATCCAGAACATCATATGTTACCTTCTACACATACAAAGAAGTAATCTAGCATATTCTTCCATAACATTACATCTTTCAGCCTTTGCTGCGTACCTACAAAATAGACAACATCTGTCATTATTTAGAGTACCTGCAATTAAAGCATTTATGGAAGGTTTAAAAAGAATCATTCCTCCTAGGTTACCACCCTCTCTGGTGTGGAACCTAAACATTGTTCTTACCTGGCTCATGGGACCCCCTTTTGAACCTTTACACAAATGTGAACTACAATTTCTCACATGGAAAACAGCTTTCCTTACTGCTATTACCTCTCTCAGGAGGGTAAGTGAGATTCAAGCTTTTACTATACAAGAACCATTTTTACAATTACACAGTAACAAAGTGGTAATAAGAACACATTCAAAATTCCTTCCTGAAGTCTTTGCTCCATTTCATCTAAACCAATCAGTAGAATTGCCAGTGTCTTTTCAAAACACTGACTTTGTAGCAGAGAGATCTCTAAACACCCTAGATTTAAAAAGAGCCATTCTCTATTACATTGATAGGACCAAATCCTTTCGAAAAACTAAACCATTGTTTATATCTTTCTCAACCCCACATAAAGGCAACCCCATCTCTAAAGCTGGAATTGCAAGGTGGATTGTAAAATGCATACAAATATGCTATCAAGAAGCAACACGTACATTAACAATTCCTCCTAGGGCGCACTCCACACGCAAACTAGGAGCATCTATTTCCTAGGGAACATTTCCCTGGAAGACATATGCAAAGCAGCAACATGCTCTACAACACATACCTTCACTAAACACTGTTGTGTTGATGTGCAAGCTAAGCAGCAAACTGCCATAGGCCAAGCTGTCCTCAAATCTCTTTTTCAAACTACTGCAACAGATACAGGTGACCACCGCTAGGGGAGACACTGCTGTACAATCAATGCACAGTGTGAGATCTGCAACTCCTATGCCTCAAACGGAAGATGCTACTTAACAGTATGCATCTGTTCTTGGCATGTAGAGCTGCAGAGTCTCACACACCCACCCGCCATCCCGGGGCCTGTATCTGTTCCAGTTCTATCTTAATTCGATATACACGCATGGACATCCTTTTTCTCTCTCCATCATTTCCCATCATGGCGAAAAATAATCTAAGGATGGAGCCTATGCCCATGCGCACTATCATCCAAGGTAGGAGTCGCCTATCTCATGATTACAAAGACTTCTTCCAAAGCGACAACAACATGCAATCATCCGAGCCCAACATCAGGTCTAATGCAGTGTCTAATGCACAGTGTGAAACTCTGCAGCTCTACATGCTAAGAACAGATGCATACTGGTAAGTAGCATTTTCCTTCTGTTATGAAACCGATATCTGGTGTTTCCATGACCAAAAGGTTCCATAGCTCCACTGCATGCTTGGGGATTGAGCGGGCATTCAGATAGATTGCCTTTAACAATTTGGGGGTTATGGCTTTAACCGCGTCACATTTTAATTTCGATATACCCAGTGGTGCTGGATTCTTTAAGCAGTGGTTTTCATGTGCCCCAGTATTGGCTATTTCCCTTAATTCAACAGTTTGTTTGGGATGAGGTTAATTTAAGTTTTTAAGCTCTTGCCCAGAGTAACATAGTTTAGCCATGATGGGCCACAGGTGTAGAAGGGAACAGAGATAGAGAGGTCCTGGTGACTGGCGGCGGACAGGCGTGGACGTCTGCAGACGAGCTTGCCTTTGGTGCACCGCTGCACGCTTTCGCGCTCTGCCCCACCTTAAGTCGGTCTGGGAGCTGTCCGCATGAGACTAGAACGCTGACTGCAGTTCCGGTTGAAAGGCCGGATAGTTTGATTTGGAGCCCCACATCCCTCCGCTCAATCGGCACAAGCCGTGACTGAACAGGGACTTCAGGCTGCTGATGCAAGTTAGTGATAAAAAGTCAATGTGCTGTCTGGTAAAATGAAGCAAGCTATAAAGTGTGAAAATGCGCTTCCAAAAGCGGCGAGTGAGTGTCAATCTACACTTTACACTCCTATCCAAGCCAGCGACGCAGTTTGGGTCTTCTAATCCAGTGCTGCTAACAATTGGCCTGCTTATTTAACTGTCCCCTCAGAATGCTAGCATCATTGATACCTGTCCTGAAATGAACCATTTGGACCTCCCTCTGAGGAGTTCAACTTATCCTCTGCAATAAAGAAGTCACTAGAGGTTTTGGAATTGTCTTTACATGTTTGCGGAGGTCATGTCCAATTTTTTCATCAGAACTTTACAACCCTTTACGACTGCCTTGGAGCAGGCATTCCCTTTCAGCGATGCCTCACTGGGCTCTTATGGCTGCATTTTAAAAGCTATTGTTGACAACAGCGGTCAACAGACAGATTATCATATGACCTACTCCCATGTGCTCAGGTTTCTGAGAGTGCATCCATCCTGAGGGCCTAGGGATACAGTAGTCTTCACAAAAATGTTACCCAAATGCATTTCTATCCTCTAGTGAACGTCAGGTGCTGTTTGTTAACATTACAAATACTGTAGTCTTTCAAAATAAGTTCATCATATGTACTGGTGCAGCTTTTCGGCCAGTAGATGTTTCTTTATTTCAAGAGGCCAATTTGGTTACCGTGGGTCTTCATTCCTTCTTACCTCTTTAAGGAGGAGAAGCAGTTTCACCCAAACAAGATCCAATTTCTATGTCGACAGGACTCTGGTGAATAGTGAGCATGACTATTTACTGGCTTGGCTGGACAGGTAGTCCTAACATGGGCATACATCTTCTGGATTGTCCTTTGCATCAAAACACGCTATGCTTTAGACACTACCCGTGACACAATTAAAAAGGATATAGACACAGCTAAGGCCATAGGAGCATTACAGACCACAACTCCTAAGCTGTCCTTTCGTTGCACAGGCTACAGCGGTGCATCTAAATCCACCACCACAGGCGCCTCCACTTCCCAACAAAAACAAGGCCAGTCTGCCTACAGTAACAGCTATTTTAGAGTTTCCTTCAGAGGTGGAAACAACAACGGAAGGGGCGGGGGCCTCAGCATGCGGAGCTACACCCACTGCAGAGCAGTGACTACCCATGGGAGCATTACAGACAGCCGCTCCTTGGGTGTCCTTTCATTGCACAGGCTACAGGGGTCACCCCTGACCACTCCACACCTGTCGGAGTCACACTGCAACCTTTCCACCCAGTCTCGGAATCAATCACCACATATCAATGGGTACTAGCCATTATCCAACATGGCTGTTATCTGTAGGTCATTACCACACCACTCAACATCGCACCTCTCACTCACAGGTTGTCGCAGGATCATCTAACACTTCTCAAACAAGAAGTCAAAGCCCTTCTTCTCAAATGGACTTTAGAAACTGTCCCACTTAACAGAAGGGATCAGGGGTATATTATTTTACACTTTTCTCATTCACCAAAAAAAATGGGTCACTAAGACATATCTTAGATCTCAGACCCCGCAGCAAATACATCCTATCTAAAATAGACATATTCCCATACATGGACGATTGGATCATCAAAGGTAGTCCCCACCTACAGTGTCGACAGTACACTCAATTGACAGTGGATCGACTTCAGACTAGGGTTTACAATAAATGTCTCAGTCTCACCTTCAACCTCTCCAAATTCAACTTTACTTGGGAGCAATTTTCAATACACAGGTAGGACTAGTTGATCACAATCCCGCTTGTAGGAAGATGGCTCTGTATATGGTATACCACTTAGTGGTTATACCTTGCATAGAGTCCAGAGATTTCACCCAGAAGTGTACAGGGATCAATGCAAACCCAAAGTGCTCTATTTGTGGTATTGTGTGCAAGCAGCCTACGGCCTAGCAGAGAGGGGTACCAGACTGTTATTGCGTACACATTGACCAATACGGGTCACGTGATCCACCCCAATTTTATTAAAATAAGCTTTGTTCTAGCTTTATTTTAAGACCAAGATCTTCGCAAAAAGGCAAGTATGTTTTTCAGAAAAAATACTTTAGTCATTTAAAAGTAGACAATGTGATTTTCAACTAGTTCAATGTTAACCAATGGAAGAAAACAACAATGTGGTTTCATGTGTAAGTACCCAATTTATAGTTCCATTCTTCAGGGTTTAATGTCAGCAGAGGGAAAGGTTCAGGTAAGCACAAAGTCTGCACCTCCAGCGGTACATGTGCGGCTGGGTGCAGAGGTTAAAGTCAAAGATACGCCCAATGCGTTTCAATGGAGTCTGTGGGTGCTTGAAGCCACGCTGCTTACAGGTAAGTAGATCAGTTACAGAGAACAGGCTTCGGGATTTAGGGCAAGCACGGGGGGTACAAGACAGCACCGGGTGCAGAGTGCAAATACAGCATTTGGCGCCCAATTCTTTCCAGTGGAGAAACTCTGTTGGACAAACAGGCCGCAGGCATCGAACTGGAGGCTGCACGGAAGAATCTAGCGACAGCAGAGGTAAGTTGAGATGCTTTGTCATAGTGAGACCATCGGTTCAGCTCACCAAGGCCCAGGGGCTCCGGGTGCAGGGGTGTCCTTGGACATCGGGTTTTTCTCACCAGAGCCGGTCGCGATCGGGTGGAACCTCTGGACTCAGTCTGCCGGCGTCATTATGGCCTCCAGGAGAGGGTCAGCCAACGCCGGACTTAAGGTCAGGATAGCTAAGGAACCTGTTCTGTATCAGTGGGCCACTGGAACATGGGCCGGAGGCGTTGGGTGAAAAGTGGGCGGGACTCATGGTTCTGGAGGGCACCAGAGTCCTTTGTGTAGATTTCTTGGGGACAGATCCGCTGTCCTCTGGAGTTCTGGTCATTATCAAATGTCAGGCAGTCTTTCTCTGGTTCTGGAAGTCGCTGGCTGCAGGACCGGTGTCCTCTTATTTTCCAGGGTCTTTGAAGTTGGAGACAGGCCGGTAGTTCCGAGGCTAGGTAGGGCAGGGGCTAAGTCAGTAGGTGTCTTCAGGCTTACCTGCACTGTGTCTTGTTCGTCCTCCCTCTTAGGTCGGCAGAAACTAGTTTCCAGATTTGAGGGGCCACCAAATGCTAACTTTAGGGGCGTTTTAGGGGAGCCGCAAGTAGGGCCAGTGGGCACCTTACCTGGGGTGTCTACACACTCAATTATGCCACCCTCCTGTGGGAGGGGGCATATTCATAGCCCTGATTGGATGGGTCTTCCAATTGTCAAGATGGCGGGGACTGAAAGGTATGCTTCACCTTGCCTCCCCCACCTTAGGGGTGAAGTTGGCATAGGTAGGCACACCTCCTATTCTTCCTAGGTTTCCCATCGGTTTTCCCACCCAAACTGGGGGTGTAAACCGGGGTTGCCGACTGCTGCTAGCATCAGAGGTCGGGCTCGCATTACAAAGGCGGCAGGTCTTTTAAACTTCCCTCTCGAGCTCTGTGCCCATCCTGGGGGAGGAGGTAGACCCCTCGCCCAGGGTGTGCTTTGTCTCTGGTTCCAGAGAGCAGAGGCTTTCGACTCAGGGTTCCAGAAACATGGTGGTGGCAGGTTGCCTAAAGACAGTCTGTGACCACACCAGGGTTGGTAGGTTTTCAGGGGGCACATCTGAGGTGCCCTCTGAGCACGTGGTTCAATAAATCCCACAGTCGGAGTATTAGTTTGGTACCAACCACTCCTGGTTTCAGAAAAGCCATCATGGTGCTGGGGGACTTGAGTTGTCGAGTTTCGAGGGCCATGTACTCTCTATGGCTTCCCTTGCTTTTACAATATCTAACAATCTGCTTAAATATTGCAGGGACATATCTGCTCAGGCAGATATGCCCATACCTATGGTATAGTGCACCCTGCCTTAGGACTGTAAGGCCTTCTAGAGGGGTGACTTACGTATACCTTAGGCCGTGCTAAAGAATTGCACACAGTCCGTGTTCCATGTTGACTTTGTTTTGTCTGCACCAGGCCATGCATGCTGCCGTGGCCTAGTCGAGGGGTCCTTAGGGGACCCTCTTCAGCCCCAAAAGCCCTTGGTACCATTTATTAGGGTCTTACAGGGGGCCTAAAGGTCCAATTGTGGAATAGTTTTAGGGAAGAAGCACTGGCACAGGAGACCTGGTTGGCAGGGACCCTGTGCACTCCAATCAAAAGCACATCAATTTCCAGGGATAAAGTGGGGGGCTAATGTCAAAAGAGGCACTTTCTCACACTGCTGGAGTTCAGTACTTTCAGTTAACTCTACCACAGTTTCAACCAGACAAAACTCTCAGTTCGGACCATTGTGGTCTGTTAAGAATGATGGCCTCTTGCATAACCTTTTTCCATATGTGAGATTTCACATGTGCCCCCTGCAGCAATGTCTAGCTCACCAGTGGTCTCAATCACAGGGTCACCTTCAAGATCTAGTGTTGATAAACAGCCCCACTCTCCGTTCTCTGCAGTGGTGGAACACCAACAGCTTGCTACTGGGGTGGACTTTTCCGGGCTTTTCTGGATCCTGTTCCTTAACTCACTTTCACTACAAACACATTGGAGATGGGTTGGGGTGCCCATCTACAAGACTTCACAATACAAGGTCTGTGGGATGCCAAACATCAATCCCTACACATCAACTAACTGGAGGTTCAAGCAGTCTTCCTGGCACTGAAGGCTTTCCTTCCTAGTCTTCACGGACAGAAAGACAGCCATATGTTATTTACAAAAAGAGTTGAGGACCTGGTCTTCATAACTGTCTCAGACCATATGGATCTGGACTCTTCACCTCCACATTCATCTCTTGGAAGAATATCTGCCAGTAACCGACAATAATTTTATAGACCAGCACAGCAGGATGCAGCAACAGACCCACAAGTGGGAACTCCACCCAACAGACTTCCTTTTCCTTCTTTCGAAAGTGGGGATTTCCTCAAATAGACCTTTATGCCACAGCCGAAAACACAAAATGCCCAAACATTGCCTCCAGATACCCACGTCCACTATCGAAGGGCAACGCACAACTGATGGGTTGGTCAGGGATATTTGCCTACGCTTTCCCACCTCCCCCTCTCATTCGGTTTGTGGTTCGGAGACTTGGGCAAACATCTCTCACCATGATCCTAGTTACTTCCACCTGGGCGTGCCAGCCCTGGCTCACCACACTGCTCGTTATCTCAGTAGTTCCACAAGAGAAGTTCCCTAACAGGTTGGACCTTCTCACTCCGAGTCAAGGACAGATCAGACACTCGGGCCCCAAAACTTTCAATTTAGCAGTTTGGCTCCTGAGGTCAAATAGTTTGGCTATCTTAATTTACCACAAGAATGTTTGAACATTCTTAAGCAAGCACACAAACACACAGAGCATGTAATGTTGCAAAATGAAAACGTTTTGTTTGCTATTGCCAAACTAAACAAATTGATCCCATCAAAACCATGTTGTTAGATATTATTTGCTACCTACTTCATTTGAAAGAGTCTAATTTAGCCTACACTTCCGCTAGCTTACACCTCGCTGCAGTGGCTGCCTATTTCCAAAATAAGCAGCATCTCTCACTGTTCAATATCCGTCATTATGGCATTCATGGAAGGTCTAATACCTCCTCTGGTTGCTCAAGCACCCTCTTTGAATCTTAATATAGTTCTCACCAGACTCCCGGTCCTCCTTTTGAGCCTCTTCACTTCTGCCTTCTTCAGTTTCTTTCATGGAAAGTGTCATTCTTATTTGCCATTACCTCACTCGGGCGTGTTAGTGAGCTCCAGGCTTGACCCTCAGAGTAGCCATTCTTCCAAATACATAGAGACAAGCTGGTTCTCCGTACTAATCCTAAATTGCTTCCTAAAGTAATCTGTTTTACCTCCATCAATCCATTGAGCTCCCAGTTTTCCCCCCTAACCCTGATTCTGTGACCTTCGATGTAAAAAGAGCACTCATGTTCTACATAAATAGAACTAAAACATTCAGGAAAACCAAACCACTCTTTTTGTAGCCTTTTCTCCACCTCAAATCAGGCATAGCCAGATGGATAGTCAAATGTATTAAAGCTTGTTACATTAAGGCCAAAAGACCTTTACCCATTACTCCCAGAGCACTTTCCACTCTTAAAAGAGGGAGCTACTATGGCCTTTTTTTGAAATATTCCCATAGCTCACCTTTGTAAGGCAGCTAAATGGTTTAGCCCACACTCATTAACCAAACACTACTGTGTGGATGTTTAGCACGCCAACAAGCCTATGTAAGTCAGGCAATGCTACGTACACTTTTTCAAACTACTGGGACTCCCACAGGCTAGCCACTGCTTCCAAGCAGGGACTGCTTTACAGTCTATACAGAGCATGTGTATCTACAGCCACACATGCCATCAAACAGATTGTTACTTACTGCATAAGCATCTGTTCGTGGCATGTAGTGCTGTAGATTTACATGTGCACTCCTTCCTCCCCGGACACCAATGGCTGTTGTTGTTACATTACATACTTATGGGATACACTGACATTTTGCATGTACATCCATCATCTCACACACTCTTTACACTTCTATCTCAACTGCCTGCAGGAAAACAATCCAGGCCATGGCCATGCCCAGTATCACCAAGAGGAGTCATCATTCTGTCTCGTGACTCGAAAGACTTATTCAAAGAAAAACACTTGCACACCTCCGAACCCAACACTAGACGGCAGGAGTATGCAGAGCATGTGAATTTACAGCACTACATGCCACAAACAGATGCTTTCAGGGTAAGTAACATAATCCATATAAAGATTTCCAAGTTCTACTTTCTATTAGTCACTTGTATTTTACTGCCTGGTGGTTTGCACATGGAATTGACAGTGTATCTTTTTTTGAATGCTAATTTATGTAAATGTTTTGACCTGAAAGTAGTACTATTGCTCAACTTGATGTTAAAATCAGTCAGTGCTTGAATTATGAGCATGAATCCTCAATTTCAGATTGTAATTATTCTACATATTGTTGATGCGATAATTGTATTCTATTCTGTTTTCTATTATTTTTTTCTGTTTTTTGAAAAGTATTCATTTTATCTTTAGAGGCAAATGCAGTGTTACCCTGTTAAATGAAACCGAATCCCTTAAATCTTACCTGGAACGAGAGGTATGTTCGCTGTTTCCTTATAATTCCAAAATGTTGTACCATAGTCGAACATAAATGCTAGTCAGTTGGTTGTATAAGGAATGAGTGTGTTCTTATAGCCACTTTCATGGGAGTGTTTGCAGCTCAACTTGCCCATGAGGACGTAATGGTCAGCACAATGTCCAATACACCCATAGTTTCAAAGGAGTCTTAATGAGGAGTGAATAAAATCATGATCCAACGTTTTGAAGTCTGTCCATGATGTCACCAAGAAGCACATGCTCATATATGCTCAGAAATTTGGAAGTGGATCAATGCTCGAACTGTGGCTCAAGTGTGTGCTTTGCATGGGCAGAATGTATCCGGCTGAAAGGGTTCTGGAATCCGGTCCAAATTAAATCAAGGGAGTATTGATAAAACTAATATAATATTAACCATTGGCCTAGGTTTAAGTTATCTATTAACTCTAGATATGATTGCAACAAACCGGACACTGCTAGCTTGCATGCTGGTGTGGCTTAAACTCGTAATTGAACGTTAGTCCAGTAAAATGTGATACATATTATCTCTCTCCTTTGGTATGCTTTGACTCTCAACTGGACCATTTTTTACTATATTCTCAGGGGCTCAGAACTATTAGGTGAACTGATATGTGAGACTTTTGGAATGTAGCTATGAATTCTAAGGAGAAGTGAGCCATAGTCGCCGCACCATTGAGCAGTTAATTTTTTACCAAATTTCCTGTCTTTTCATCCGTGCTTCCCCAGTAGTAGGGATGAGAGTTGCAAATACTCGGTTTCTTATTTTCTGCCATCTGCTATGATTATCTTTACGTTCCAACTAGGTGATTGATGCTAGATATTGTGTGGAATGTACTTGAATTACATTGTTTTGTGTAGAATGAATAAAATGCATCTTGAAGTCACTCAGACTTGGGAGTGGGCAGCAGTTGATATTAATTACCCTCTCTTAGGTAACTAAATTTTGTCTTGGACTCTCCAGACTGTCTCCTGAGGTTTTCCCATGAGTGGCAATAAACCAAACCGTGTTGGATGGCATATTTGCACACGCCAGTGGCATAATTAACAAAAAGTTGCCATGTCTTTCAAACTTACTGACTCTTGTGAAGGGTTATATTAGATGTACAACAGACTCATTGAACTTGAGAACCTAGTTTCAGTTCATACGTCTTTATTTCAAAATATTGCATCATAAAATACATTTTTATACATTCTGCCCGAACCAATTACAACATGTACCGTACATATAAAAAGCCACAAAGGCTAGTTCATAAAACCTTAAAAAAGCAGAAATTAGGATCTAAACACAATCTATCAATACATTGTGACTCGGACAAGACATACATAATAAATAAGATACCTTTGATAAAACCTTATTAAATTTACAAAAGACGTACTAGAATATATTACATTTAAAACAGAAGATTTAATCAACTATCAGAAAGGTGCCTAGCTCTAATAATCCATGTCTACCCCAAAAATTTAGCTACGGCTATAACCACCGATTCTGATGTATTGGACCTCAACAACCATAAAGCCTCCTGCGCCACCCGTGTTTTCAGGTTGTTACAAATTGGTATTAGCCATTTTTTCCGGGGGGGCTTGATAAGCAGGGCAAGCAAAAAAGACATGGCCTACCGATTCTCTTTGATCCCTACACCAGGGGCAGAACTCTTTGCACTGACCACGCCATTTGATTGTGAAGGATCTCACTGGTAGCGAACCAATCCTAAATTGGTGATATAGCTTCCTGTCGCTACCCTTGATAATAACATCCCAATAATCCTCCAGCGAGGAGTCTAGTTTATGTGACAGGAATCTACCGGTCAGAGATGTCGAGTCTGACTGGATAACAAGTTGGTGTCTTATAGTTGCCCAGTAAAGGGCTTTAAGTTCATTTTTAGATGGAAAAACATTATTTCCAGGGGCCACCCACAACTGACTAAGGCCCATACTTTCCAGGATAATTCTTACATTTCTGAACCAGGGGAGATTACCTGATCCCACCATCGTACTAAGTTCTGCTATTTCATTGGCAAAGGATGCCAATTCCGGAGTTGACCGTATCCTTCTCCATAAAGCTACGGTCCTAAACCGGGCAATTTCGTCGATGGAATTACAACCCCTTGTCGATTAGCAATGGTTTCATGGGACTAGATTGGGTGAGGCCCACCAAATTGCGAAATAATTTATTTTGTGTTCAGACCAACGAGGAAAGGTCCGCGAAGCCCCATAAGTCTGCACCGTACAAGATAGCTGAACTTATTTTGGCGTTGTATACTTTTAGAGCAGGACCAATCCTTTTTGTGAGTGAAGATCTCTGAGCCTTAGTTAGACACCCAGTCAATTGGGCAAACTTTAAAGAAAGTACATCAACCTGTGGTTTCCAGCTGAGCCTATTTTCCAAGGTGACCTCTAAATAGGTCATAGTTTCCACCTGTTCCAGCCCATGACCGTTCATACTAACCTTGCCCTTTAGTAGCCTGTTTTTAGTTAGCACCATAAATTTAGTTTTATCAACATTAACCTGGAGGTCATTATGAGTGCAGAATTCCTCAAACCTGTTCAGTGCAGTTTGGAGCCCCTTCTGGGTTTTGGAGAGGATAAGAGTGTCATCTGAAAAGATAAGGAGTGGAAACTTAGTACCACCCAAAGCAGGGGTGTCTGTAGGGGTGTCTGCAAAATACTGCACGACCCTGTTAATGAATAACACAAACGGGGTCGGCGGCTAAAACACACCCTTGACGAACCCAACGGGAGACGGGGAATCTCTTGGTAACCTGCCCCTGCTTGCCCCACCGTACTTGTGCAAAATGATCCTCGTGGAGACGGATTACTATTTCTAGCAGTTCACGCGGCATACCCATGGTTCCCAAGGCGGCCCATAGCTTATCTCTTGGAACTAAGTCAAAGCAGACTTGAGGTCTACAAACACCGCATAGACGGATCCTCCACCCAAGGTCACCACCTTCCAGTATATTAAGATAAATCTAAACACCAGGTCGATTGTACTGACACAGGATCTAAAACCAGCCTGCATAGGAGATAGGATGTTCTCAAGATCCATCCAAACCTGGATCTTTGCCAATACCATCCTAGCTATGATTTTCTGGATTGTATCTATTAGGCTGATAAGGCGATAGTTCCCAGGGGCCGACCAATCCCCCTTTTTAAATACTGGTAAGATGTCGGCCCCCCGCCAAGAACCCGGGATGGGGGCCCCAGTCCCAATGGCGTTAGCCAGTAATGTAATATATGGTACCCAGTTCAAAGGATCGTATTTAAATAAATCTGCTGGAATACAATCCATACCTGGTGCGTAACCGGCTTGTACCAACCCCAATGCAATTTCTGCATCTTTATTCTCCAACACAAGGGGGAGGCACGACCTCTGCGACAAAAATGGGGTAATCAAGGGAACACTCGCAGTTTCTATTTCGAGGCCCCTGAATTGGGGTTCAAAGTAATCGATCCAAGCTTCCGCTGACACATGGTTCACCGGGGCTTGCGATTCTGAGGTACGACCCCATCTGACAATCTGCCAAAACTTGTTCTGGTTTCTGGACCTACTTGCCTCAAACAAATCCAACCAATATTGGTCATCCCATTCTATTTTACCACCGTTATGGCTTTTTTGTAATCCAGTCGTGCAGTCCTAATATCACAGATAACCCGTGATTTTAAAGCTTTAACCAAGGAGCTGTGTGCCTGCCGGCAAGATTTGTTATACCATTTATTCCCTGTTTTTGGGACCTTTATTTTCCCGGGTTTGCAGCTTTTGGAGAATGAGGCTTTCAAAGCACTAAAAAGCTGTTCATGTAGTGTGCTTATTTGCACTAGGTAGTCTGTAGGGTCAACCAGTGCCTGAAGGGCACGAAGGGTGGAAGAGACTTCAAGAGACATCATTTCTAAAATTGTGGGGTCATCAACTACCCTGCTCCATCGGATCCTACGCCTATCATTTGTAAGAATGGCATTAGCAGTGACACACTCGGAGGCTACATTGCTCCCCTGGCTATACCCGAGATTTAAACTAAGGACTAGCGGATTATGATCACTCTCGGGACGAGCAGTAATAGACATGTCCACGAGAAGTGACCAGTACTCAACTTTAATTAGGATGTAGTCAATTCAAATCATACTACTACCGTTGTCAAATGTTACCTGGCCTATTTTATCAGAGTGTGAGCGGCCATTGACAGCTCTCATCCCCCACTCAAGGCACATACCCAACCAGTGTAGAGCAGCCTCTGTCCCCCTCTTAATTGGTTTAAGTTCGAGCTGAGGGAGATTCCATTGCACGTCTTCATCTGCAAAGATGTCCTCTCCCTCACATGATAAGGGTTCAAAGGTGCAGTTGAAGTCCCCTGCCACAACTACAAATCCGTCCCTTCCAATAGAGTTAACGAAAATATCGAACTCGTTAATAATCCCCAGGCTTCGCCCTCCTGGAAGGCCTCGTGCATAAATATTAACAATAAAAATCTCCAAGTAGTTTGACCTGGTTAGCTTTATCCAAAGGATGACCGGGTTATGCACAGTTACTTCTATGGGCCTATAACTAAGTGACTGCCTTTTAATAACATGGGCACATGGCCTACAGCCATTACTACTCGCAGCCTGGCCCTCACCCGCACCATAGGCGCACTAAAACAATTCGCAAAGAGACCGGGGGGGAAACCAGTCGATTCCCTGCTTAAGATCTATGCAGCGAAGTGCGTCTCAACTGCAACATATGGTGCAGGCATATGGGGGACGGCCGACTGCACAGAAATTCAAACACTAGAAAATGGTTTTTTTAGGTTTTTACTTGCAGTCCCAAGATCTATCTCCACGACCGTAAGCCACAAAGAACTAGACCGAGTTCATATTACAGACATTATAAAGATAACTCCAGTCATGCTGTGGCACAAGATATGGTCCTCTAAGGAGACAGCTTTTAGCAGGGATGTTATTCAAGACTGCATGAATCAGTCAGCTGCGAGTAGGTTCACTTGGTTATTGTATGTAAAATAAATGCTGTACTCTATTGGCCATCCAGATCTGTTCATGACACCAAGTACTTGTTCGCAAATACCTAAGAAAGTCCTAAAGGAAATCTGTCTCAGGTTATTAGAAGAAAGGCGGTGGTTTACCGATGGTAATAAACCTACGGTCATCTCCCACCGTCTCATTTCCCATGGGACAGGCTTACACCCTTACCTGGAATTGACATTTACTTGCTATCATAGAATGTTATTGACAAGGATGAGAACAGACTGTTTTTTTAGACTGATATCTCTTCCTGTTACAAATGACTGGTCTGCCTCCTTAATCAAATGTCCGTGTGATGACATATCAACCCAGTCAAACATACATTGCATCTTGTTTTGCAAATATTACGAGTGGGGCAGGAAGCGCTATCTACTACCCATTCTTAAGACCTGGGGATTGAGGCAATATAAACAAGCATTGATTAGACTCTACTTATTACAAGATGAATCTACTATATATGCAGCCGTTGCTTTTTTAAAGTACGCAGTAAGATGCAGAGGGACGATGGTCTAAATGTTTGGATATTGTCTGTATGTTTGTTTTACACTGCACTTTACGACACCACATAGCACAATACAAACTACCCAGGTCCCCTCTGTTGTCGTTTTCTTTTATGTACGCAGTAAGATGCAGAGAGACGAGGGTTAAATGCTTATAAATTGTTTGTATGCTGTACCATACTGTACCTTATTACACCTTATAGTACATTACAAACTACCTAGGTCTATTCTGCTCACCTTTTTTAATTTCTTTTTTAATTGTCTTAATAGTTGCCTTTTAATATTCTCAATGAAAGTTCTGAAATACTTTTTATTAGGATGCCCAGAGTAATAATGTCTAATGTATGTATGTACGGATTTAGAGTATTTATAACTAATGTGCTTTTATGGTTTTTGGTACAAACACCGAATAAAGCTATCCTTGAACCTTGACTGCCTTACCCATATAGTTTACCCCCTGATGCTCTACCCTTTTGACCCTTAATGGCAGGTTTATAAAAGTTAAGATAACCCAGTCGATAAATAGGGTCAGGGGCCCAGGTTTCTTGAAAGATGAGGATGTCATGGTCATCCACAAAATCCCCCCACTCATCTATATCAATTTTGCTTTTCAACCCTGCGATGTTCCATGATACTATTTTGAGCGGGGGGCCAGGGTAGATGACTGAGGTTGAACGGCCACCCTTAAGTTAGACCCTGGACTGGGGGGGGGGCGGGGCGGCTGGGGTTCGCTAAGTGAAAGCTCACCAGCATCGGAGTTCGAGTGTACCCAACTCGCATCCTTTGCAGCCAGCCGTCCCACCCAATCAATACCCGGGACATTTGCTTCACAACGAATTGTCTCCATCCCTGATGGATTACAAAAGACCGCGTTGCTGACATTAACAGTGACACCAGCATCCAGTATACCTGACCCCAAATAATCCCTACAAGAAAATTGGGACGCAGTGTTACCACTAGATGAACTCGTAAGTCAATCCACTTCCTCCAGACCTATGAAAGGCTCAAACTGATTCGATTAGGTAAGGGGATACCCCACCCTGTCGAAGTGGCCTACCTTATATGGTCTGTCACTACGAGGGTTATGCGGGGGGTGGCGCACCTCACGACCTGCGCTGGGATAGAAGTAGTCAAGGCCAAGAGATTGGATATCTCCAATTCTCCCGAACCTTGGATCCCTACGAATAAAGTCCACCACCCAGGGATCTCTAAAATTCACTATGACACAGTCACCCTCTAAATCCTTCGGACTGTATCCCACCCAACTAGTCCTTCTAACACTTAATATCTCGGTATTACATGAGGGAGGAAGAGTTCTATTACTATTAAGCCAATAAAGGACTTTATTTTTTTAGCTCCCAGTGTGATTCTGATTTTACCACCACTATTCCAGGGACGCCCACCAAAATAATCGTGTAGCGTGCGGACTCTGGTGGAAGATTTACACATGGGGGCCGTGGTTTAATAATCCCCTTTCCCAGTGAGGTGTGCCCATTTGGTTGGCTACCAGTCAATGAATACACAAGGAGCTGGCTGCGTTTTTGACACCGCGCCTGTTTTCGAGACCCCACCCCCAGGAGTACTAGAGAGGTTTTTACCTACAGGACGTTTTTCCACGCGTGGATGACCAGACTGGATGTTGGATTTGTCAATAGTGACCGGTTGGACCACACTTTTGCCACCACCAGACCCCGAGACTTGAGAGGCGATTACTGGACCTTTTGTACTATCCATACCCTTTATTAGTATATCCAGTGTACTGGAGTTTGCAGCTACTAGCTTCTCCAACTGGTCTAGTTTAGAATTGATCAATCTCGTTCTCTCCAATAACGGTAACATCAGAGATTTAACCAGAACCTCAATTTTCCCTAGAAGCTCCTGGTTTGCACTGCAATTTGAAGATGATTGAATAGGGTCTGGTGGGGCCTTTGGCGTGCTGGGAGGCTGAACTGGGAGAAGTGGTGTTAAAGTGGAGCTATTATTCTTGGCGATTTTAGCCGAGCCGCCCTTCTGGGGACCACCCCCTCTTTTCCTTTTGTTGTGTTAAGTATAGACTGCAGGCTTGTTGCTTTCTATCAATCCCTGATTTTGTGTTATTGGGAGGGGACTGTGTAGCGGAGAAGATGGATTTACTCTACAAATCGAATCACCAGAGTCCGTACTAATTATGGTTGAGTTTGAAATGGAATAAACCTCAACATTGTCAGGGACTACCAGCGTAGAACTAGAATTCTGAGAAACCAGAGGATCTAATAATCTTGGTGTACCAGGTGAGACTACTGACCCAATTAGGCCTAGAGATGAACGCTTCCCTGTTACAAGATCTATGGACAGACGTTTCTCTGTAAGAGCAATTTCCTTTTCCAATATTACTGTAGCTCTTTTGAGAAATTGATCCATCGTACAGGTGACCACCCCGCCCGTGACAGAGCGACATTTCTATCTTTCCCGGATCTTAATGACATGATGTTAATTAACCGAAGTTATAATACAAATAGGGGAACAACCAAGTAAGCTAAGATTAAGTAATAGTCACTACTGCAATCATACAGTACAACACAGACCCACAAATAAGAGGGGGAGCCCAGCCCGGCCTCGCTCGGCCAAGGACGGCCCCGCCCTTGTCCCGGGCTTCTCCCAGGACGCTCCCGCGCAGCGGTGGGAGAAGCGTAATAAATAGTGTTAGCAGTGGGCGGCGCTCAAGCCCCGCTGCAGGTGTGGGCCTCGAAGTGACCCGTGGGAGATGGAGTCCCGATGATTACACAAAGCCCCTCACACACTCGCTGGGTCCCAGTCCCCTTCGTGGATGCAGGGAAGTTCCACCGTAATCCCCAGTCTCTTCCCAAGTACAGAACAAGAACTTTCGTGGGCAGGCAACTAAGCATACCTAACGCTGCGGCACCCACTTAACTTTAAATCTCCTGCAAAGGGGGGGCATGGCCAGGCAAGATGGCTGATTGGAGGTTTTCTTAAAGAGCTCTACTGCCTTGATTTACCTTCCTGCTTAATCCTGCCCAAAATGAAGTCATCTGAGCAGCTGGGGTCTCTGTGACCCTTCCCCTGCCATAAAGGCACAAACATTGCTCTTATGGAACCCCAATACCCTGATTGCAGCTCTGAAGCATGTGTGGTGGCCGTGCTCCTGAAGACTGCCGCGTGGAAGCGGGTGACCGCTGGCGGGCCCATGTTCTCCTGCTTTCCTGGGCCAAGAAAGGCCAAAAGATGTGAGGGTTTGCAAAGCCCAAGGTGTGAACCACGGTTGGAGGGTTCGTGGGACTACATGGTGGTGCTGAGCCATACCCTGAGAGAAGGCTCAGGGCGACATGCTCCAGGACGCGGGCCCGGGAATGAGGTGCAATGATTTGCGCTCTGGGCAGTGTGCCCTGAAAGTTCTCTACAGGGCCCTTCTAGACTGCAGCGGAGGCCGGATTGGTTGCTCTGCGGCATCAGTGTGGAGCACTGATGGAGGATTCGTTGCGACTTTGGCCTTCTAATATGTGGGTGAGGTGCTTCCTGAGGCCCAACCGATGCGAGGAGCATGCACGCGGTGCACACTGGAGCCCTAAGTTTGGTCGTCCATCCACCCCTGCCCCCCCTTGTCCACAGTGAAAGGACCTGCGGCCCTCCTGACATGTACTCTGCTCCCTGGGATGGCCACCTGTGCTGTTCGTGCTTTAGTGGCATTGCTCGTCATTCCTGGAATCCTCGTGGAGCTGAGCGGTGCTCTGATTACAAAGCTGACAATTTGCTGCAAGGATAGAGCGACTATCCTCACCCAGTGCACTCTGGTTGGGACACCCAGGCCCACCAGGCAGAATGGCACCGGCACTGCAAATGAACGGGGGGCAGCAGGGAGATGAGCCCACCAGAACTTTTAGATCCAGAACTGCTCTGGAGGGCAAAATTGATGCAGTCTCCATAGACATCAACTTGCTCCGTACAGACCTCCATAAAGTCGTGAATAAGGTCAGTGCAGCTTTACATTCTGTAGAAGACCAGTAGTCATAAGTGGAAACACTTAAACAGCAAGTGTGCAATAATTCGAGACTTCTGGGGTTAACAGAGGGAGAAGAACGCTCCACACTGGACAAATTATTTAAGGACTAGATCCAAACATTGTTGTAGCAACAGGGTCCGACGCCAGTGTTTGCTGTGGAGCGGGTACATAGGGCCTTGACGGTTTGGCTTCTCCCGGGGGCCCCACCTAGGGCAATTATAGCAAGGATATTTAACTATAAAGACCGGGATGCAGTCCTGAAGGCGTCCAGGGAAGCAGGGCACATTTGCTCTGATAACCACAAATTTGCTGTCTATGAATTTTAGTAGCACCGAGCAGCTGGGTCCTAGATGACTACACTACCAGGACTGGTCACAATTATTGGTACAGTATATTGCCCACCTCAAATGGCCTGCTGCTAGTAGACCACAAACAATTATCACAAACTACTTTGGATGAGAGGCAACATATGGAGAACAGAAACGGGTATAAGCATTGAACGACACAACATCTTCAAATGTTTTTCATCTTTTATTTTCTGCTATGCACAATATGCAGATGACGAAACCAGCCAACATTTCACGTTGATTTCAAATGAAAAAGAAAATGCTAAAGTCTTCCTATAGTTCATCTGAAAAGAAGTCCAATCTTAGATTAAAGCATTGTAATGAAAGTGAAATGTTGATATGTAACCTATAAATTTATGATCAAAATATATAAAAGAAATATTTTTGCATAATAAGATTTCCCGTGTTTTTCATATTGTACTTTGACTATTTCATTTGAATGGCTTTTCTGCCTAATTGGCTCTTAGATTGAAATTGGTTCATAATGGTGGCACCTTGCTGGCAGAGGAAGACTCAGGGTCCGCTGTGAATCTGAGACTGTCCCTACCTCTGGAGGGCTGGAGGAGATAACAGTGAAATGGAAGGGATGCTACTGTGCTACTATGATATGCAGGGCACTGAGAGGGGAACAGGGATGAGGTTGCTACATACTGAAATACACTAGTCATTGAGCACTATGTCTGTGTCCTTTTTAGTTCTATTATTAAACGATGGAACACTGCAGTGCATTAGGGGGGATGCAGAGACGGGGACCTGGTCCTTGATGATGACGATTAACTGGATTCTGTTGATTTAATGTTATTCTTTTTTCAAGCTATCCTGGACATTGGGACAGTCAATTTCAGAGACTCTTTATGTGCGGTCTCGGCTGACAGAGTGGTCTTGAGGCTTGTGTGGAGTAGGCTCTCCCTGCGTATAGTTATCAGAGCTGTTTACTTGGACTCCGTGTTACCAGGTGGCCTGAGTTTTGAGAGGTTTGGGACAGGCACTGGGTCATACTGTTACCATGTGTTTACCTGAGGCGGATGCGGGGGTGGGGGATTATGGAGGAGTTGGTATGTTTTATTTACTGACGCTGTGTACTGTCAGCCAATCATGGTAAACACTACCAGTGCTGTGGAGATGGAGCAGTCCTGGTGTGCTGAGACTGGCGGGGTTGTTACACAGTCACATTGTGAAATGGGATTGAAATATAACCCACTGGCATGGAATGTTAGGGGGCTGGGCAGTTATGTCAAATGCCGTAGGGTACTATTGCACCTTCGATGGCTCCAGATCTATATCAGATCTATATCGCATTCCAGCAGGAAACCCATTTGACTATGCTTGAGGAGGAGAAACTGGAGGCAGAATGGCAAGGTCAGTTTGACTCTGCCATGTATTCGGCCTACACGAGGTGTGTGTTGGTGTGGGTGCCACCCAGAGTTAATATACTCTGAGGCTAATATTGAGGGCCGATACATTTTTCTTCAGGGGACACTGGACTGTAAAGACAGTGACGTACTTAATCTCTGTGCTCCCAATATAAATGAAAAGAACTTTTACAACAAGATTCAGGATTTGTTGATGGAATGTGTTGCCATCCTGGTGGCATGGATGGGAGATTTCAGTTTTGTATTGTATGAGGTGGATAACCCCTCCCTAAACATGCCACTAAACCAGGTGGGACCTCCAGCCTTCAAGGGTGATGCACAGCAGGGACGTGTGGCGGGCGCTGAACTCAAATGGGCGAGAATACACATGTCATTCTTAAACACAACACACCACACCCATAGTAGACTAGACAGGGTCCTAGCAATGGGAGGATTTATACATGTGGTACTTGGAGGAAGATACTTGTCCGCTTCTTATCTGATCATGTGCTGCTAAAGGTGGACTTTGAGGGAGGTGGAATGCACAGAATATACAAGCAGTGGAGACTTACACTGGGGGCACTAGCTGACCCGAGTGTAGGGAAGAGATAGTGACCCAGATCTCTTCCTATCTTGATTAGAACTGGGGCTCTACAGCTGCTAGGCGGTCGGAGTGGGAGACCCTGAAAGCACTGGTGTGGGGTATGAATGGGTAAGCTTTATGGGGTGAAAAAGGCAGCTCCAACGGGATTTGACGCTGCGGGAGCTGCACCTAGCTGTGTTGCAATGAAAGGGACATGACAACAGAGAGCCTTGGAGCTGCACCTAGCCGTGTTGCAATGAATGGGACATCTGCAGCAGACTTCACAGGAATCAAGTCTTTTCTCCAAGCTGACACCACTATAAAATGACCAGTGCAGTAATTGTGTGACCATCCTCCCTCTACCAGAGGCATGAGGCCTTTTTTTCTGAGCGACATCGTACAGGGATATAAAATGTTGGTAAGACACCGATGATGTGTACAATTTGCTGCCATCTCAGCATATCGATGAACGATTTTGAATTGACCTACAGAATGCCAGTGGATAAGACTCCTCTGAGAGATAGGGCTGGACTACACACCTGGTGTGCTAAAGGAACGCCCATGAGAGTAGAGTGCTGGTGTCTCCATTGCATCGCCATGCTAGGTCTCCTGTACCCATTCTCATTAGCATCTTCTGCTCGAGTTCTGAGGAAAGTCATTAAAGCCCGAGCCCAAGCCATCCTAACATCCCCAGACTGGACCAGGCAAGTGTATTACTGAGTGATCTTTGGAGTGAGCGTTTGTCCTTCGATCAGACTCCCTCCCCGGGAGGATATTCGGTCTCAACAACAGGCAAGGGTCCTGCACCCACATCTCTGCAACATGCACCTAAATGTATGAAGACTCATCAGCTACAGGTGAGCTGTTTCAAATTGCTGACTGAGGTAGAAGATATCATTCTTGAAGCTAAATGTTCGAGGCATGTGGGCTGCTAAATTCATATCTTTTGCATTAGATCGCCGCCTAGTGTTGGGTCCGGATGATCGCACATTGTTGTCCTGGAAGAGTCTTCGAAGTATCCTGAGATAGGTGGCTCCTCCCCTGGACTACAGTGCGCATGGGCATCGGCTCCATACCCAGATTGTTTTTTTCCGCCATTGGGTTCGGATGCGGTCTCGACGTCTCTGTCGGAACCGAGGAAAACTAGCTTTTTACGGCCAAAAGGCCTTATATTCTTTGCGTCGGTATTGTTTGCGCACGGTCTCGAGTTCTTCCGTCTCTTTGAGTCGGAATCAGCGGAGTCGTTTCGCTCTTCGGACATCGAGGCCTTCTCATCGCAACCCGACCGCAACTTTTCAGCATGGAGCGGAGCCCGTTTAAAAACTGTCCACTCTGTGGGTCCAAATACCCACATATCGACGTGCACCCGGTCTGTAACAAATGCCTTTCACCAGACCATAACGAGGACAACTGCATGGCCTGCTCCAAGTTCAGGTCAAAAAAGACTCTCAAGCTTCGGCGCGCGGTGCGCCTTGAGGCCAGACAAGCGGCCCCGGATCCAGAAAACATCTTCGGCGACCAAGAAGAGGAGGAACAGGGCCATCATCTTCAAATCTCCCCGCCCGAGACGGAGGTCGAGGCGGATCCGGAAGACGACGACGGAGTCGTGGATCAAGGCCTTGCATACGTCGACGAGGTAGGGGACGTCGAAGAGGTTTATGGGGCCGCGGAAGATAGCTCAGGGGATGAGCTATGCCCCGAAGGTTACGAAGATCAGGATCGGGTCACGGGATCGCCGGTAGGCCTTACCCACGAACCCGTACCGCAAGCCACGGCCCCGCCTTCAGGCCCGGCCACGGACATACTTGCTGCGCAGCCCGTATCGAAACCGAAACTGAAACCTACGGTATCGACCACACCTAAAATGGCCGACCCGAAATCGAAACCGAAACTTACGGATTCGAGCGACCCTAAAATGGCGGCCGTTACACCAAAAGCACCTAAACCGGCTGCCTCATCGACTCCGTCGGCCACCGGTCCACAGAAGTCGAAGAAAACTGTCGATTCCAAGGTGTCGAAACCGTCGCCAGAGGAGGTTTCCTCTAAGAAGGGAGTTCGGCACGGGTCAACCGCTGCGACGCCGTCAAAGCCCGCCAAGGCCAGCGACAAGGCTCCGGTTCCGACTGGGACTTTGTTAGTCGGACGCGTGGTGGAGACGGACCCGGCGAAATCACACGGGTCGAAAGCTGGAACGTCAACGCATCGGTCCAAGGACTCTGGGTCGGCGGCTGCGGCATCATCGTCCAAGACTCAGAAGGGCCAACAGGACGTCGGATCCGAGGGCAAGGTCAAGACCTCCTCGTCGGCGCCGAAGGCCGCTGTAAGTGACGCGTCCCCCATCGCCGCTTCACTACAGAGAATCAGGGAGAAGGCCTCTGCTACGTCGGCTCCGATGTCGTCGCCACAGAAGCCGATGGACATTCCGGCAAAGCCTGCTAGTAAACTTCTCTTCTTTCTGCCGCCAAAAGAGGCGCCGAAGGCCTTTACAACAAAATCGACGCCAAAGAAGTCGGATTCTTCAACGTCTGGAGCACTTTCAGGTCAACTACTCCACTCAGAAGAGGAATCTGAGCGTTTTATCGACGCAGACACAGGCAAATTGACCCTTTACAAGAGGAGAATCACTTCACAGCCAGTGGACTCCTATGTTATCCCCCTGAAGAAGAAAAGGCTTGCTCAGGACGCTTCAGCCCTGATGGAACCTATCCAGCCTCCTCCTAGAAGGAGCCCAACACCTTCCCCAGACCACTCTGAGGGTGAGGGATATGGTGAAGATGACCAATACACTTTCCCCATCAATGAACCCGATGCACAGCAGGATTCCTATGATGACATAGGTGACCAAGGCACACAAAATGTGGGGCAGGACCCACAGCCTTTCAGTACACGTGCATCCCCAACAGAAGACTCTGCAGGTTTTCATGCACTTATTGAAAGGGCAGCAGCTAATCATGATGTGGACATGCATGCTGACCCAGTAGAAGAGGACTTTCTATTTGACACTTTTTCAGTATCTGAAAGGACTGTAAAGACACTGCCTATGCTCAAAGGGGTCATTAAACATGCTGCGGACATCTTTAAAGAACCTACCAGGGCGAGAGTGGTCAATCCACGTATCGAAAAAAAGTACAGACCAGCACCTGCGGACCCTGCATACATTCGGGGACAGTTGCCGCTTGACTCTCTTGTGGTCGCAAATGCCCGCAAAAGGGTGAACTCCCAAACAACGGGTGAAGCTCCTCCCCCGGATAAGGAGTCGAAAGTGCTAGAGGCAGGGGGCAAAAGAGTACCTGCACAGGCTGCCAATTTTTGGCGTATTGCAAATACACAGGCACTCTTGGCACGTTATGATAGGGCGCATTACGACACCCTAGAGCACGTTTTAGAACACCTGCCTCCGCAGTTTCAAGAGGGCACCAAACTGCTTATAGAAGAGGGAAAACTGATCTCCAACGCAGCCATAAAGTGTGCACTTGATGCCGCAGACACAGCAGCTAGGGCTATTAACACTAGCGTCATGCTGAGACGACAGGCGTGGCTCCGCATATCGGGGTTTAAACCTGACATTCAAACAACCATACTTAATCAGCCCGTCAATCCTGATAGACTGTTTGGTCCAGATGTTGACACCACCCTAGAAAAGATTAAGAAAGACAACGAAACTGCTAAGTCTATGGGGGCCCTACAATCACAACAGTTCCGTGGCAACAATTTTCGTCGCTCAGGTGCACGTGGAGTCACCAGAGGACAGATGGGTCAACAATCACAATTCTCTAGAGGTGGAGCACAATCCTCGTACCCCAAGCAGAACAAAGGGGGTTACCAAGGAAACAGCACCAGAGGACGTGGCAGAGGAAACAACAACTCCCGCTCCTCTGCCCCAAGCAAACAGTGACTCTCTGTCACTGCCCCCCGACCACTTAACACCTGTCGGGGGGAGACTACAGCAGTTCCTGCCCGTCTGGAGAAACATCACCACAGACAGGTGGGTGCAACAACTTGTCCAGTACGGTTATTGTCTAGAGTTAAAGTCCACTCCACCCAACATTCCACCAAGGCAACGGCCTATGTCCGCAGAGCATTTGCACTTATTGCAGCAGGAGGTAGTGGTGATGCTGCAAAAAGGCGCAATCGAGCTCGTGCCGGTGGAGGAGGAGGGCACAGGGGTATATTCCCTGTACTTCCTTATTCCAAAAAAGGACGGATCTCTCAGACCCATTCTGGATCTGCGTCCCCTCAACATGTATATACTTTCAGAACATTTCCATATGCTTACACTGCAACAGATTCTTCCCTTGTTAAACCAAGGGGACTTCTTAGGAACCTTAGACCTCAAGGATGCTTATTTCCACATTCCACTACACCCGTCCCACAGAAAATACCTCAGATTCACTATCCAGGGCAACCATTATCAGTTCAAGGTCCTACCCTTCGGAGTGACCACAGCACCAAGAGTGTTTACCAAGTGTCTGGCGACAGTGGCGGCGCACCTCAGGAGGCAGAACATCCATGTCTACCCCTACCTAGACGACTGGCTCGTTCAAGCCAAGTCGGAACAACAGTGCGCCGCGGACATGTCGACTACCATTCACCTCCTTCACGATCTGGGCTTCTCGTTGAACTACCCAAAGTCGCATCTTCAGCCGGCGCATGTCCGGCAGTTTCTAGGTGCGACAATCAATACCCTGACGGCCATGGCCCAGCCAAACCAAGTCAGGATAGACAGCATGCAGTCGCTAATCCAAAAGTTCAGACCGCAACACTCGCTTCCAGCGAGAGTATTCATGCAGTTGATTGGCATGATGGCCTCCTGCATCTTCATAGTCCCTCACGCACGTCTACATATGCGTCCGCTCCAGGAGTGCTTAGCAAATCAGTGGACGCAGGCTCAGGGACAATTGACAGACCTAGTGTTGGTTACCAGTCGGGCATACGACTCTCTGCATTGGTGGACTCCACACAACCTTTGCAAGGGCCGACTGTTCCAGGAGCCAGCGCCACAGATTATCCTGACAACGGACGCATCTCTCCAGGGATGGGGAGCTCATCTGCTCACTTACACGGTGCAGGGACTATGGACGACGCAGCAGCAGAAGATGCACATCAACTATCTAGAACTGATGGCAATCTTCATGGCGCTCAAGTCCTTCCTAGTACATCTGTGCAACAAGGTAGTGTTAGTCCGGACGGACAACATGACCGCGATGTACTACATTCAAAAGCAGGGGGGCACCCACTCGCCACAGCTGTCTCATCTGGCTCAGGGCATGTGGAAGTGGGCCATTCAGAGGAACATTTTCCTCATGGCAGAACACCTCCCGGGCAAGGACAATCAGATGGCGGATCTGCTCAGCAGATACAGCCATCAAATGCACGAGTGGGAGTTACACCCATCTGTACTCCACCCGTACTTCCAGCAGTGGGGTCATCCGGAGATAGACCTGTTTGCCACAAACGAAAACGCAAAATGCCAACACTTTGCCGCCAGGTTCCCTCACCCACAGTCGCAGGGGAATGCGATATGGATGAACTGGTCAGGCAAATTTGCGTACGCTTTTCCGCCAGCCCCTCTGATATCGCTGGTGGCAAGAAAGCTAAGGCAGCACTCAATGACTCTCATCCTGGTTGCTCCAACGTGGGCGCGCCAAGCATGGTACACCACGTTCCTCGAACTCTCGGTGGTGCCGCATCAAAGGCTGCGCCTCACGCCCAGACTTTTGACGCAGAACCATGGAGACATTCAGCATCCAGATCCGCAACAGCTCAACCTGGCGATCTGGCTCCTGAAGTCCTAGAGTTTGGATACCTTCACCTACCTCCAGAATGCATGAACATCATCAAGGAGGCAAGAAAGCCAACTACCAGAGCATGCTATGCTGCAAAATGGAAGCGTTTTGTCATTTACTGTACAGCCAATAACATCAACCCGCTGGATGCGTCTATCCCTAACATCATTTGCTATTTGTTACATCTTTACAAGTGCAATCTAGCGTATGCTTCTATTCGGATACATCTATCCGCCATAGCAGCTTATCTTCAGAATAGGCAGCATCTCTCTGTCTTCAGGGTGCCTGCCATTAAAGCTTTCCTTGAAGGCCTGAAACGAGTCATTCCCCCAAGAACACCGCCAGCTCCGGTGTGGAACCTCAATGTGGTCCTCACCAGACTGATGGGACCACCTTTTGAGCCACTACACTCGTGTGAACTCCAGTTCCTAACGTGGAAAGTAGCTTTCCTAATAGCTATTACGTCACTGAGGCGTGTTAGTGAGCTACAAGCGCTCACAATCCAAGAGCCTTTCATTCAGATTCATCCAAATAGGGTAGTACTACGTACTAACCCCAAATTCCTTCCAAAGGTGGTGTCACAGTTTCATCTCAACCAAACTATTGACTTGCCAGCATTCTTCCAAAACCCACAAACGGTGGCGGAAAGAATGCTTCATACCTTAGATGTCAGGAGGGCGTTGATGTACTACATTGACAGGACACAACACTTTAGGAAAACAAAACAGCTTTTTGTTGCCTTCTCGCCACAGCACAAGGGCAACCCTATTTCCAAAGCAGGAATAGCCAGGTGGATTGTTAAGTGCATCCAAATATGTTATCAAAAGGCAAAACGTACCTTGACAATACCCCCAAGGGCGCACTCCACACGCAAATTGGGGCATCTATGGCTTTCCTGGGGAACATTCCTTTAGAAGACATTTGCAGAGCAGCCACGTGGGTTACTCCACATACCTTTACAAAACACTACTGTGTTGATGTACATTCCAAGCAGCAAGCAGCTGTAGGACAGGCTGTTCTCAAAACACTTTTTCAGGTTTCTCAGCTGGCACGGGCAACCGCCGCTAATGGAGGGACTGCTATATATTCTATGCAAAAGATATGAATTTAGCAGCCCACATGCCTCGAACTGAAAATGCTACTTACCAGTATGCATCTGTTCTTGGCATGTAGGGCTGCTAACATTCATATCGCCCACCCTCCTCCCCGGTGCCTGTCGCAGCTGCAGACATACTCTTGTATTCAATCATTAGCATGGACATCCTTTACACTTTACACTCCATCTCTGCCACAATGGCTAAAAACAATCTGGGGATGGAGCCGATGCCCATGCGCACTGTAGTCCAGGGGAGGAGCCACCTATCTCAGGATACTTCGAAGACTCTTCCAGGACAACAATGTGCGATCATCCGGACCCAACACTAGGCGGCGATCTAATGCAAAAGATATGAATGTTAGCAGCCCTACATGCCAAGAACAGATGCATACTGGTAAGTAGCATTTTCAATCCTTAATTTAATTTATGCTGAATGTTGTGAGATGTTTGTGGCCTGGTCTGGGAAGGTGTTTTTTCGTCATTGTCATCCCAGCACGGGTTTGCAGTAGTGTCGGTCAAACGTTACATGTTGGCCAGTAAAGATTTTTTTTGTGTTCACCGAATTAATCTTTTCTTTTCAAACCACCAGTTTTGTTGCATTTCGTAAAACGACTTCCTCCAAAACCTTTAGTCATGTCGCAGCAGGACCTCAGTTTGGTTGTCATGTTCCTTATGTGCTCATAATTCAAGCCTATGCGTAGTTAATGCTTCTCCAGTATTGGGGTGTCTTTTATAGATTCACATGCTTGAATATTCCCGGTCGTCGAAGTGTGAGTCCCACGGTACATAATATAGCAATAACCTAACCATAGTATAGGTAAGAAAAAACCATTGAGTAGCTTTGAAACATAGAGCTTAATGGATAGAAGGACTTGTCACTTTAACATATCCAGGTCATTGTAAGTAGTCCAAACTCCTGCCAATCAGGCGTCCACACCCTCTAGAATGTTCTCCTCTGAGGCTCAGGCCCTCAGATTTTCTACCGCACGTTGTGTGAAGGGAGTCTCCCTGAGCTCTGCTCAGTTTTTTCTCAATTTTCTTCAAAAAGGAGTATTATTGACACAATGTCTACTAAGAAGTCCCTCTTCAGACCCTGTGGAACATGTGGAGAACAGCGTCTTCATTCAGAGGACCCTCCTAAGAAGTGCATCTATTGCCTCTATCCTGAACACCAGGTAAAGGATTGTAAAATGTGCAGGACTTTCTCACAAAAGACTTTGAAGGACAGAGAGGGGCGTCTCCTTCTGAGGCTACAGAAGTTTAAGACTATGGATAACCCCCTGTCCGATGTGGAAAGAGTGTCCTCTGTCCGGACTGCTTTATCTTTGAAGAGAGCCAGTGAGTTGGAGAAGGTCTCTCCTAAAGTTAAGGTGGTGAAGAAACATCATGTGAAATCTGCAGTTCTACTTTCATCTTCAAACCGGGTGCTTCCAGCCCCTCAGAGTCTATCTTCACCCTTTACGCCCCTGAGATCTGACTCTCAGGCGCCCACGACTTTATCTGACAAGTTGTTACCTAAATAACTGGGTGTCTCGTCGACTAACTCGTCGCCGCTCCCTCCGTCGACGAGGATTTCTGTCATCGCTTCTACAATGAGGACTTCCACTTCTTCATCTATGATGCCGGCCATGATCTGGTTGTCGGCGACATCGCCGTCGACAGAGGCAGTTCAGGTGAGGCTTCTGTCATCTACGGTGCTTTTGACTTTGCCGACTGCGTCTGCTAAGCAGAAGAAGTATTCGCCGACATGCACTTCATCGATGAAAGGTTCATCTTCGTCGACGGTGGCTCAGCGGCAATATCTCTTGTCGATGGTGACTGCGTCAACGGCACAATAGTTAGGAAAAAAGTCCACCCACATAAATTCAACAATGGCTCATAAGGAGTCCACTAGTTTCTATGCATAACAAGAAACTCACCAAAGGGGGCAACAGAGAAGTCACTGGGTAGAATAAATCTCAAGTATAAGTGTACAACATCTTTATTTTCTTTTCTTCATATTTTGTTGATGTACTAGTTATTCAAAACATCAGACAACATAACATCTCAGTAAATAGATAGAAAATTACATCAATAAATACACATAATAAAACATAATTTCACCACATCAACCTCTCAACAACCATACACTAATTTATCATATCAATCACGCACATACATCCACACATATACCACACTCAATACAAATTCCTCAACATAATCCCCAGAGTGACACAAGAATGGGGTCCAGCGGAGCCTTCGTAGCACAATGCCAGAGACTCCAGATTGATAATACAGGATCCCAGGATCAGGTAACGCCAACGCGCGTTTCGGTGCCAGGCCAAGATCTACGGGCGCACCTTCGTCAGGGCTTTCACGCCGAGGGAGGGGAGGAAGACACAACTCATGGACGGTTCATCAGTGACAACTGCGTCAACGGCTGCATCCATGGATTTGGTTCCATTGAAGTCTACAGGTTCTCTCCTTCAACGCCGACAGTCTTCTTTGGACACTTTAATGCCAATCCAATCGACTCCCCATCTCCCAGCAGAGCTGTTTTCATCTGACGCTGGTGAGGGTGATTCGGAGGAGGATGCCCGATTTTGGGCTGCTCGCAGTCCCTCCAAATTTTTTATTAAATGTCAGGATTTTAATGATGATCAGGACTATGAAGAATATTCTGAGCAGGCCGGCCAACCAGCGCCAGAGCTTCCCATGGCACAAATGCCCATGTCCCTTATTTCTAATCTTTAATTTATGCTGGATGACTATTAGTTGTTTTCCAACCTCAGTCCAGACCTCTCCTGAACCGCAAGCACCATTTCCATCTCCGCTCGTTGCGGAGTAACTTCCAACACCTTCTACATTGGCATCAAAGTTCCAACGCCAGAACACTCCACAGGTCATTGATGATGACGATGATTAGGATGATGACAGAGAAGAGGGTGAGCTGGATGATAGATCCCTCCCACCGTTCCAACGCCATTTGATTGTCCACCGGTGGATATTGGCGGATTCCATGTCCTGGTGGAAAGAGCAGCAAAAAGATTTCCCTATGGTAACTAGAGAGGGAGATTGTTTCTTGTATGACTTCAAGGATCAGCCGCAGAAACAAGTTCGCGCTATTCCAATAATAGACTTTATTAGGCAAGAGGGTCTCAAGCTAATGCAGAACCCTAATTCCATTCCAGCTGTCTTGCTACGACTGGATAAGAAATACAAAGCCCCGGCAAATTCGCCTGCTTGTCTTATTGCACAGCCGAAGCCTGATTCCATTATTACTCAGGCAGCACAATGTTGTGCCCGAAATCCTTCGTCTCCACATTCGGCTCCTCCGACTGGGCGGTATGACGCCTTGATGCTATTGGCAAAAAGTTCTCCACTATGGCGGCAACTACAGTCCGAGCGGCCAATTCATTGGCTATCCTTGGCCGTTATGATCGACAAATGTGGTCGGACATTGTTGCCCTCATTGACTTGATTGCAGAAACTTCTAAGGCAGAAGCGCTGAGAATTCTTCAAGAAGGGGGAAGGATTTCCTCAGAAATTATTGATTGTGCTGTGGATGTATCTTCCACTGGCTTTCGTCAACTGGCAGGAGAGGCAGTCCTCCGGCAGCAGGGCTGGTTAAAAGCCACTTCTTTCCGTCAGGAGATGCAGACGAAAAGATTGGACATGCCTTATGACGGTGACTCACTGTTTGGTCAACACATTATGATGCCCTTCAGTCGGTCAAAAAGGACACCGACACGGCTCGTGCTCTGGGCACTCTTCAGTTTCGGGGTGCGAGGGTGTCAGAACTGTCAGAAGGCACCAATTCTTCGCGGAGGCAGTATTGAAGCTGGTCCCAATCGCCCACCTCCCAGTGTCTCCGCAATCTAGCCGAGAACACCAGCAAGGGGGAAAAGGGGAAGTGGAAGAGAAAGAAGAGACACCTTGAATACAGCTGTCACCCTCTAGTTGCTTGGTCTAGCTGGAGTCTTCTGTTGCCTGTCCCAAGGTGAGAGTGCCTAATACACAGAAGGGGAAAAGAATAAACACAACAGCCTACCTGGTATCTCTACACTCTATATAATAATTAGCCTTTTCCTACCAGCTGTGTCCAGGGCCTTGCTACTCTTCTGTTTAATTTGTAGTTCTATCAGGAGCCTATACTGAAAGAAGGGAAGGACGAATTACTAAATAATTCTAGAGTTAACCACTTCTTAATTAACTGTTACTGTGGAATACCTACCTGTAGGGCTTCCTGATATAGCTGTATATTTCCTTCTGAAGACTTGACAAGTAAATCCTGAATAAGCAGCCTTAATCCTTTGAGCGCGCAGAAAGGTACAAGGAAGGGAACCAAGGGGAAGGAGAGGAAAAGGGTGAGCGCAAGAAGGGAAGGGAGCTGCTTTTGTAATATCGCTGCGTCGAAGCAAAGTTGAGAGTCTTACTGTCTTTTCTTCAATCTTCGTAGTGAGGTAAACGGCACGCAGGGCCTTCTGGAAGAAGCGCTGTGGTTTGACAATGTCCTCAGGAACGAAAAAGAGGATTCAGGTACTTTTCCTCAATTCAAATGCGAACTTCGGACATACTGAGAACTCGCTCCCTGAACTTGACTATTTTCTGAGAGAGCGAGGACTCTAATATTCTTTAAATGATTTGGGATAACCTTCGCGAGAAGACCTTCCCACTCTAGTATTTCACTCTGACCTCTAAACTCAAAGAAAAGCTCCCGTCATGAATAGTTGACGCGGAGCTCGAAATCCGTGCTGTATTCTCTTCACGAAAAATCATTGAAGTGCGCAGTTTAGAACTCGCGCATTCTTCAAGTACACTAGAACGTGCTGGCAACTACAATACTCCAAAGTCCCTGGTGGCGGCCATCTTAGGAGAGGGGAAACTATATACATTAACTAAAGAACTTATCCTACAAAGGAGTTTTCATCTTATTTGCTAAAGACCCCTATTAATAACAGGGATACCAAATGTTAGCTCTCTTGAGTTAAGAACCTGTCGGAAACGCAAGACGCCGTTTTGGAGAACAGATTGTGGCGACTCTGTGAATCCTGACAGTACCCCCTCTCAATGACCGATTTATCGGTCCTGGCTTGGATGGATAACGTGCATGAAATCTTTTGAGAAATTGTGGGGCATGAAGATGAGCCACTGGTTCCCAAGATCTTTCTTCTGGGCCATACCCCTTCCAATCTACTAAGTACAGGAGTTTCCCTTTCTTGTATTTTGAGTCTAAGATATCCTTGACTTCATATTCTGAGTGACCTAGAATCTTTAAGGGGTCAGGAGGTTTATTCAACCGCATGTGAGGCATAGTCTTTTTCAATAAGGACACATGAAAGACAGGATGAATACCTATCTTCGCTGGTAATTTTAATCTCACTGTCACTGGTCCCAAAACCTTCTCCACCTGATAAGGACCCACATATCTTGGTTGAAACTTTCTGTTTCCTTTCAAATGAAGATTCTTGGTAGAGAGCCAAACCTGATCTCCCACCCGATACTGTGGAGCTGACTGTCTAGGTCTATCAGCAAACTTCTTGTAAGAAGTTTTAGCTTTAATTAAATTGTTTTCTGCCGATTTATGCAAAGTGACTAAGTCAGTGATCAAATTCTTTACTGCAGGTACTGCCAAATTCTCCTGAGTGACAAATAAATTTGGGTGACGACCAAAATTCAAATAAAACGGAGAGTAGCCAGTAGAAGCACTCTTCGCAATATTGCAAGCGAATTCAGCCATCCACAACCGTTCAGACCATTCTCCGCCCTGATCTATGAGGAACAAACGGAGATACTGTTTTAATTCTTGGTTGATTCTTTCCGTCTGACCATCAGATTCAGGGTGATAACTAGTGGACAGTCTACTCTCAATTCCCAAACCCTTGAGGTAAGCCTGCCAAAAGTGGGAAATAAAATTAGGGCCACGATCCGAAACCACTATCTTAGGTACTCCATGAATCTTTATGATATTCTCACTGAATGCTCGGGCCAACTCTGGAGCTGATGGAGTTCCAGACATGGGAATGAAATGACTCATCTTAGTGAAAGTGTCTACAATAACCAGGATGATATCAAACCCCTTGCTAAGTGGTAAATCCACTATGAGATCTAAGGATATGGTGTGCCAAGGATGAGGAGGAGTGTGAAGTGGTTGCAATAACCCTTGAGGAGCCTGTCTACTTGGTTTACTTCGGGCACATAGCTCACAGGACTGCACATATTGTTTGACATGAGAGGACAACCCAGGCCTCCAAAAATAACGCTGCACCAATTCCAAGGTCTTGGAAATTCCTTTATGACCTGCCAAGGGATGATCATGACAACCTTGTAGAGCCTTCTGTTGAAGAGTTGAAGTAGGAAGATACAAAGCCTCCTTGTAGTAAGGCAGTTGCTGATGAATTTGTCTTCCTTCTCCCAGCTGGACCCACTGTTGAACCTCTTCCTGAGAAACTCTTACGAACTTCATCCTGAAAATTGTCTAAAGACAGAGTACAGATGATCTTTTCTTCAGGAATGATAGGTTTCAGTTCCACAGAATGTTCACATTCTTCAGTGTTCAAACGGGACAACGCATCTGCTTTTCCGTTCTTAGGGCCAGGACGATAGGTGATTACAAAATCAAAATCTGCGAAGTATAAGGACCCGCGTAGCTGCCGTGGAGTAAGAGTCTTAGCGGTCTTTAAAAACTGAAGATTCTTGTGGTCTGAAAATACAGTGACTGTATGTTTAGCCCCCAGCAAGTAATGCCTCCAATCTTCAAAAGCATCCTTAACCGCCAACAGTTCTTTTTCAGTAATGGTATAATTCAACTCAGCCGGATTCAATTTTCGGGAACGGTAAGCTACCGGATGGAGTTGTCCAGTCCTAGAATGTCTTTGGGAGAGAACTCCACCAATAGCCTGATCGGAAGCGTCTGCTTCCACAAAAAAGGGTTCTGACGGGTCAGCATGCAATAGAATAGGAGCAGTAATGAACCTTTTCTTCAAATCGAGGAAGGCTTGCTCAGCTGCGGTATTCCACTCAAATTTAACCCCTTTCTTTAATAATCGAGTAATTAGAGCAATTAGCTGAGAAAATCCTTGAATAAAACGCCTGTAGAAATTGGCGAAGCCCAAAAACATTTGAATCTCCTTGATATTATGTGGTGCCGGCCAATTCTCCACTGCTTGCACTTTTCCGGGATCCATGGTGATTCCTTGAAGGGAGATGACAAATCCTAAGAACTCCACCTGTGATGCGTGAAACACGCATTTTTCCAATTTGACGTACAATTGATGAGCCTGCAACCTTTCCAAAACCTTCCTGACATGTTCTGAATGATCCTGTGGGTTCTTGGAGAAGATCAAAATGTCGTCCAAATAAATGATGGCAATCTTGTCGATCAAATCCCCCATGATATCATTAATGAAATGCTGGAAGACTGCTGGCGCATTACACAACCCAAAGGGCATAACACAATATTCGAAGAGACCAAACTTAGTTCTAAAGGCAGTTTTCCATTCGTGTCCCTCTTTCATTCGAATAAGGTGGTAAGCCCCCCCGCAGGTCAAGTTTGGTAAAAATCTGCGCTTCTTTGATTTGATCTAACAAGACAGATATCAAAGGTAATGGATATCTGTTCTTGATTGTTACTTGATTCAGAGCACGATAAACAATGCAGGTTCTCAAACTCCCCTCTTGCTTCTTAGGTATAAAAAATAGAGGAGAGGACACCGGCGACTGAGATGGTCTGATAAATCCATTGGCAAGGTAACGATCAAGGTATTCTTTAAGATGGTCATTCTCAACTTCAGTCAGAGCATAGATCCGACTACAGGGAAGGACAGCCCCAGGCTCTAAATCAATGGTGCAATCATATGAGCGATGAGGTGGTAACTGCCCAGCTTCTTGTTCACTAAAGACTGCTTCGAGGTCTCGATACTCTGACGGAATTTCTCCAGTACTAATGACCCCAATGGACTGACCTCCAAACGAGAGTAGAGTTGCTTGTGAAGGTTCTTTAACATCTTCCTTGGGTCCAAAACAATGTTCCAAACAAAATTTAGACTGCATACTAACTGAACGATTTTCCCAATCAATGGTTGGATTGTGCATAGTTAACCATGGTAATCCTAAAATCAACTGAAACTGCGGGGCGTCAATCAAGTTAAATTGCAAAATTTCCCAATGTCCATCAGCTTGAATCAGTTCTAATTCTTCGGTATGACTAGTGATAGGGCCGGAAGTCAAATTTGTTCCATCGACTGCGCGTACCGATTCTTGTCTTTCTTTCTTGATGGCTCGAATTCCCATTTGTTGAGCATATTTGATATCACAGAAGTTACCTGTGGCCCCGAAATCAAGCATAATAGCCACTCCAAATATCTGATGCTCTCGGAACTTCAGGGTCATCTGAAGAATCACATGTGGAGTCATTGTCTGAAGAGTATTTAAAAGCAGATGAGATTCTGGAGTCGATTTTTCATCCTTCACCACCAGAGCGACTCCGCCTACTGATGGCTCACCTCGTTTCCCTTAAATGGTAACTTAGGGCGCTTGGTGCACTCTTTCACAAAATGACCTGAACCTCCGCAATAGAGACACAACTTCTTCAATCGTCTCTGTTCCTTTTCTTCTTTACTTAACGGACCTCTAACAGCTCCAATCTGCATGGGTTCAGGGTCGTTACTATTCCCCTTCTCAGTTCTGATGCGATCAAAACGAGGTAGGTTAACCTTCCAATTCTTTCTCTTTTCTCCTTTTTCGTTCAGAATTTCGAAAATCTAATTCCAACACCAAGTCTACCAATGCAGCCAATTCTGTGGGCCGATTTGGGATCTGAGCTAATGTATCCTTGATCTCGTCCCTCAATCCTCGATAGAACAAAGCCGCTCTCTTCTCTTCTGGCCAATTAGTTTCCAGAAGGAGCTTATTAAATTGAGTAAGGTAAGTAATTAGATCCTTAGAACCTTGACGTAGCTCCAGCAACTCGTTATCTGTGGCCTGGGAAATCTGTCTCCGGTCAAAAATTCTAAGAAATTCACTCCTGAATTTAGCAAAATCAGAGAGAAGAGGACCATCTCCACTCACTAAAGGCATTGCCCAGTTAGCGGCATCCCCACCTAAATACGATAAAATGAAAGCTACTCTAGACTGAGCATCTGGAAAAAGTGTAGGACGACACATGAAGTGTAAGGAACACTGTGTCAAGAATAGCTGTGCCTTTTGTGGATCTCCTGTGAATCTTTCGGGGGCGGCTAATGGAATCAAAGGAGAGACTGAATGAATTACTTGTGCCACAGTCTTAGGGTCGGTACTAGGATTACTGGTACTTGGGGTAGGAGCACTAACCACGGGTTTCCCATAGCTAACCCATCTACCTTCTGTGCTAAGGTTCTTGTCTCCAGACGAGAAGCTACTAATTCCAATTTTAAATTCTTATTCTCCTCCCGAACCGCTCCTATCTCTCTCTGAATTCCCTCCAGGATATTTCCCAAAGCCTTTAAATCCAACCCTTCAGCCATACTGCCCGGGCGAAGTAAAACCTGTGGGCACTTCAAACTGTCAGAACTGTCAGAAGGCACCAATTCTTCGCGGAGGCAGTATTGAAGCTGGTCCCAATCGCCCACCTCCCAGTGTCTCCGCAATCTAGCCGAGAACACCAGCAAGGGGGAAAAGGGGAAGTGGAAGAGAAAGAAGAGACACCTTGAATACAGCGGTCACCCTCTAGTTGCTTGGTCTAGCTGGAGTCTTCTGTTGCCTGTCCCAAGGTGAGAGTGCCTAATACACAGAAGGGGAAAAGAATAAACACAACAGCCGACCTGGTATCTCTACACTCTATATAATAATTAGACTTTTCCTACCAGCTGTGTCCAGGGCCTTGCTACTCTTCTGTTTAATTTGTAGTTCTATCAGGAGCCTATACTGAAAGAAGGGAAGGACGAATTACTAAATAATTCTAGAGTTAACCACTTCTTAATTAACTGTTTCTGTGGAATAACTACCTGTAGGGCTTCCTGATATAGCTGTATATTTCCTTCTGAAGACTTGACAAGTAAATCCTGAATAAGCAGCCTTAATCCTTTGAGCGCGCAAAAAGGTACAAGGAAGGGAAACAAGGGGAAGGAGAGGAAAAGGGTGAGCGCAAGAAGGGAAGGGAGCTGCTTTTGTAATATCGCTGCGTCGAAGCAAAGTTGAGAGTCTTACTGTCTTTTCTTCAATCTTCGTAGTGAGGTAAACGGCACGCAGGGCCTTCTGGAAGAAGCGCTGTGGTTTGACAATGTCCTCAGGAACGAAGAAGAGGATTCAGGTACTTTTCCTCAATTCAAATGCGAACTGCGGACATACTGAGAACTCGCTCCCTGAACTTGACTATTTTCTGAGAGAGCGAGGACTCTAATATTCTTTAAATGATTTGGGATAACCTTTGCGAGAAGACCTTCCCACTCTAAGTATTTCACTCTGACCTCTAAACTCAAAGAAAAGCTCCCGTCATGAATAGTTGACGCGGAGCTCGAAATCCGTGCTGTATTGTCTTCACGGAAAATCGTTGAAGTGCGCAGTTTAGAACTCGCGCATTCTTCAAGTACACTAGAACGTGCTGGCAACTACAATACTCCAAAGTCCCTGGTGGCGGCCATCTTAGGAGAGGGGAAACTATATACATTATCTAAAGAACTTATCCTACAAAGGAGTTTTCATCTTATTTGCTAAAGACCCCTATTAATAACAGGGATACCAAATGTTAGCTCTCTTGAGTTGAGAACCTGTCGGCAACGCAAGACGCCGTTTTGGAGAACAGTTTGTGGCGACTCTGTGAATCCTGACAGAGGGGTCGTGGCTCCTCTTCTTTTGGGGAGGTTCTAACCAATACCGGCAAAACAATTATTTTTCAAATCAGCAACTTTACTCCTCCCAGAATCAACAGTTGCACAGACAGCCGCCGGCGGCCTCTTACAAGCAGTATAGAGTAAAATCCTCTTACAGAGGCAGAGATTCATCCAAAAAACAATTACTTGTTCCATTTACCACAGTCCATACCACCCACACACACACAGGTTGGAGGTCAAATCTCCCTTTTCTACTCCAAATGGTCAGAAATTACTACAGATCGATGGGTTCTGGATATTGTGCACAGGAGGCATGCTATAGAGTTTGGAAATATCCCTCCCAATTCTCCGCCCAGCTGTCTTCCACCTGCCCATCTGAAGGAACTTTTTGGTCAACTCGCAATCTTGTTGAGAAAGGGCGCGATCGAAGTGGTTCCGAAACTACAAAGGGGCAGAGGTTTTTATTCAAGGTTCTTCCTTATACAGAAAAAGTCGGGAGAATGGCGTCCCATTCTAAACCTACGCTCCCTAAACAAATACCTCAAAAAGCAGACATTTTGAATGTTGTCCCTTCAGGAGGTGCTTCCATTACTATTCCAGAACGAATACATGACCACACTGGACCTTCAAGACGCCTATTTTCATGTCCCAGTTCTTCCCAGGCACAGAAAATTCCTCCAATTCAAAGTGGCTGGGAGAGATTTCCAATTCAAGGTCCTTCCATTTGGCCTCCGTTCTGCGCCCCGAGTGTTTACCAAAGGTCCTGGCACTTTCATCTTCAAAAAACAGCTACTATCCATTAGACTAATCAACTTTTTGTAACCTACGGACGGATGCGTAAGGGGCATCCTGTTACAAAACAGGCAATTGCACGCTGGCTATCTTCTGCCATTGCCTTCTGCCATCCGCAAGCTAGGAGACCACTTGCTGCAACTGTTCGAGCGCATTCTACCAGATCTGTTGCATCTTCTGCTGCGCTGTTTGCTGGTGTCCCTCTTCAGCACATCTGCAGAGCTGCAACATGGTCGAGCAGACACACCTTTACAAAACACTACTGTCTGGCAGCTGTTGACAACGCTGATACAGCCGTGGGGCAAGCGGTCCTACGTAATCTCTTTAAATAAGGTGAGTCTCTGTTGCTTCCCTCCTCCGGTCTGCAAGGTACAGTTTTTTTGCTATATTTGTGTTTATAGTACTATGTTTTACAATTCTATATAGTTTACCTTGCATAATTTTGGTATCACTGCTAACTACTCTTATTCAAGCATGTGAATCTATGAAAGACCCCAATACTGGAGAAGAACAAAAGTTACTTACCTGTAAACTGTGGTTCTCCAGTTTTGGTGTCTTTCATAGATTCACATGTGACCCACCCTCCTCCCCTCATAGGCTCTCCTCTCCTATTGACTCTGTCACCCTTGTGCTATGAAAATCCGAGGGCCTGATCCTCTGACGAGAACATTCTAGAGGGTGCTGACGCCTGATTGGCTGGAGTTTGGACTACTTACAATGACCTGGATATGTTAATAAAGTGACAAGTCCTATCCATTAAGCTCTTTGTTTCAATGCTACTCTGTTTTTTTTCTTACCTATACTATGGTTATGTTATTGCTATATTATGTTATCTACCATGGGAATCTCCCTTCGAAGGGGAATATTCAAGCATGTGAATCTATGAAAGACACCAATACTGGAGAGCCACAGTTTACAGGTAAGTAACTTTTGTTCTTATGGCTTTTAACAATCCAAACAGTCTTTCTCATCACAGGAACTTTCCATGAGTGAACAGCAGGTGCATTCATTGAAATACCTTTACACCACTTTATTTCCAGGCAAATTGGTGCTGAGGACTTTGGACACCTTCCCGCAAATCAGAAAATCTGTCATTGTATCATCTTTTTTTGCTCTACCACACGCGTCAATGGAGGATCAGAGGTTTCTTAGTCTTAACCCTAAAAAAAACCAACAGCTTTTACAATTTGATGTTACTGGGGGACCACATGTAGAAGACTAGCTCTTACTGGATTTTGCTTTGAAAAGGGTAAAGCAGTGCAAAAGTGCACTCTCTAGAACCAATCTTCTGCATAATGATATGCTATGCTTCCACCTGGAATGAACCTCCGGAGGTCTATGAACCCATTATCCCAGAGCCAAGGCTGTAACAACTGCACTGGCCAGATGAGTTTGCCGTCTGTGCATACATTCACCTAGCACTACTTCCTTGACAGTCGGATCAGTAGAGGGCCATTTTGCCGGCTCGTACGTGCAAGAACTTAGTGGCTTTAGTCCATTCCTCAGATTTTCCACCTTCCTACTTTGGTATGTGTTCTAAAGGTGAGTAATGTGTGTTGATAAGTATTCATAAGGTGAATAAGTCACTTACCTTTGGTAATGCTTTTCTGGTGAATACTTTAATTGTTGAATTCTCACTGTCCTTATGCCTTCCTTTTCTGTGAAGTGGATATCTGCACAGAAAAAAGGACTCAAGTTACCTACCAGCACACTGTCATTGACAATTTGATTAGTCTAATCCTAGTCTGAAGGCACAAAAGAAAAGTAGATGAAGACACTGATATCAGCACGCTTCAATGGCACCCATGTGCTCATCCGTTGTCACTTCCAGAGCAGTGTGCCATTGCCGCAGGACCACATTTCACCACTTAGAGGTGCATGGGAGTCGTTGTTGGGAGAATTCTTTGCATCCAGGCTATGCATGAGATATTCTAAAGCTGAGGACCCTTCAGTTAGAGCTCCCACAGAGAGAGTGTTGCTGGAGGCAAGTAACTTGTTGGTTAGGTGCTACAAGCCAAAGTTATCAATTCTCCGACACTAGACCAGCAGAAATTAGACTGAATACCTCCTTCAGTTTTAAAGACAACGCATGCCACCATCGTAGACCTTTAACTTGGAGCATTTTATCAGCAGGGGTTTCTCCCTGAAATCTTTGAACCTCCAGCTGCCTTTTAGATTTGCTTAGATCACCAGCGCAGCAGGCAGCGCAGCGCAGGTGATGAAGATGGTGGTGGCCCTCTGGATTACCCCAGGGCACACCTCGCACGAGAACTGGGAAAGGTTTACTCATGTTGCTCCTTGGTTTCACAGGGGATAATAGGAGGCTGGAAGTACCCCACAGCCTGCTAGGGTCAAAGCCCTAGTGAGTAACGCCTGTGACATTCAGCTTTTGGAGTAGAGTTAATTCTGTGATAAATTCAAGTTTTAAAAGCCTTGGTGAAAAACTTTCGAATTGAGCAAGTTTTGGACAAATCTACAAAATCTTGTGACTCTATTGCTGCACCCCATGCCAAAATCACCACTGTTAATGTTGCTTTTTCAACTAGTAGAGTTGCATCAGCCTTACAAGCTCAGTATAATGCTGCAGGCGTTCCTATGGTTTTTACATCTTTAGTGGGCACTAATTTCTGAATTACAGCGGTTTTACCTGGTCATCCTTTGGGTATTGAATGTTCAGTTATTGTTGATTCTGTATCAACACAATGGTTTCACCCATAGTGTTATAACTCTCAACCCTACATCTCCTTTCTTAATTTTGCCCTTCTGTTTTAGTTTTGGCTAATGTCCTTTACTTAACTGGAACCAGTCTTCAATTCTGAAAAAAATGAGCTCATTAGTTGGCTAAAAATGTAAATCTGAACACTGCTGTGTATGATAGGATTTTGTTTGTAAGGTGTCTTGGGTCGGGTTATCCTTAAAAACACTAATGGGGGATTGTGTAGCTGTTAACTTTAAATATCCGGAGAACGTGAAAGATACATTTTTAAAATTGGTGCTCATGACACAAGACTTGTGATTTATTTTTTTTAATAGACCAAATTTTTTCATAAGTTGACCAATTGTGCCAAAGTAGATGTCCTATTAACTTATTTTCCTAATATTACAATTTCTACCCACTATCATTTTCCTAACATTACATTTTCTACCCACGATCATTTTTCCGCCCTTGAAAGTTTGGATAATATTGATTTACCTGACCATACAATTGATTCTGGTGATCTAGAAGCCATGCAAATGGATCATATGGAATCCTTCTATAATTTCCAGCCTGATAATAGCGATGACTCACTTTTCCTTATAAGTTTCAATATATCTGCCATATTAAATAAGCTGAACCAGGATAGCTGACTTCCCTTCATCAAAACCTTTGTCGTTATGTTGCAGGAGATATTGGCTTTCACAGTCCTCGCCTTTGATAGGTTTGTTGTCTGTTGTTTGTTTGCAGGGTTAATCTTTTCTGGATTCACATGCTATGCATTAATCCACCCTTTAGCGGGTGGGTCCAGGATTGTCTTTTTTTTTTTTTTTTTTTTTTTGCTTGGTCGCAGTTAATGCTTTTGTGCTATGTCCCTCCTTATATGATGATCGGTGTCTCTAGAAGCCGCATTGATGGCCTCCATCCTCAAATTCTTTTTTTTTGCCTTAATTCTGGAGAGCACAGACTAGCTCTAGGTCCAAACGCAGCAAAATATATTTTCAAACGAAAACTCTGAACAAACCGAAAAGACCTTCAACTACTGTCAGATGTTGAGGTAGAACGCTTAAAGACACCACGTGTCAGAGGGGTGCATGAGGACATAAACTGTGTGGGGCTGCAAAGTGGGTCTGAATTCAAGCTTAATACGCTGAAGTGTGAAGGCTAAGGAGAAACATAGGTCGGCTAACACATAATGGCACAGACGCAGAACCACACTCAGGAAAGAGCTGGAAGTTTTCAGTGGCGAGGAGAACCCAAAGGTAACTGAACTGGCACAGGCAGACTCTTCCTATGTCCAAGAAAGAGAGAGTGTTGAAAAAGAAAGGGTGCACAATAAGCCAATGCATAATGGCACAAGCCCAGTAACCCCATAAAACTTGGGTCCAAACAGAAACAACTTGCCAAAAGCTTCTGCAGTTGAGAGCACACCCAAGCACAAAGGCTCTCAGATCCAAAACCAAGGATACTGAAGATGGCAAACCGTCAACTCTAGCATCGACTCCGAAAGGTGATCAGAGGTGCTGGAGCTGTAGGCAGATTCCTTTATTGTGACCACAGTTTGGAAAAGAGCAAACACACCACCAACCATGGGATCCCTGCCCGGCAAGAAAAGCGAGTGGATAGAGATGGTGGCCAGAAAAATTGAATGCTCTGCAGCTTCTCAGTGGTGCATAGCCAAATCTAATGTGCTCCGTTGCATCAGCCACAAAAGGAAATGAAGTCTTTGATTTAGACCAGTTAAAAAATTGTCACTGGAGCAAAAGGCCATTGCTAACATCGGTTTAAAATCCGCTTTCAATGCAGCAGATACTACTAGTAGGCTGTTATGCACAGGCACCACTTTGTGGAGACCTGCTTGGCTGCAGGTGTCTCATTTCAAGCAGGAATCCCAGGCAGCAGACATCAATGTGCCATTCACTGAAGACATGTCTTTGGAAGCACAATGGACAAGGCTCTAAAAAACTGTGGAAATAAATAACACCTCAGGAAGGATCCACGAGTGCTTACATTCAAAGGGCCTTTTATGGGGGTACTACAAACTAAAACTAAAAGCCACCCCTGCCCAAAAAAAAGGGGATGGGTTCAACCAGTGACTTCACATTTCCTCTTTGACGCCACTCCCAAAGTACTCCAATGCAATGGCACTACATCAGCTTGCCAAGCCAGCCCTCTCCTGGGAGAACACACCCACTGTAGAGGCTCAACCTCGATAACTTCTAGTACGTGACTTCACCAGGCTGCCCCCGCACCGAACACAAGTCGCGGGGGTTAGGTGAGGGAAGGTGATATTTTCAGGAAAAATTGCAGATGCCCTACCCAATACCATTGATACTTTTGGTGATAAATAACTGCAACCAAACACCTATGCCACTAATCTTAATCTGACCCAATGGGCAAGTCAGAGTGGATTATCTCACCTACTGGAGATGGTGCGGGGCAAGTTACGGTCAGTGCATAGTAACCATGTAAAGGGGACAAGTTTTCATCTGGAACCATGACAGCATGGGTCCTCCGGACAATGAGTTTGGACCCCTCCTCTTATCTGATAGAACCAGGGACGTGTTAAGAGATGATGGAAGACCTTCTGCAAGGTAGGTTTACACCACAAAATGGGTCGCGGCCACATGGCGGGTGTAGCAAGGGAGTGCCTGACATCAGCTGGACACAGTACATAACGTTCCTAGCTAGATTTTCCCGCCTTTTCTCGTGCCCAAAATGGGGGTCAGAACCGGTGGGAGCCAGTCCTGATAGTGGCAAAACATGGGGGGCCTTGGAAGCTCCATCGTCGAGGACTTTGCCCGCCTGAGGGGGAGAGGGGAGGGTGAGTGGAGTCGTAGCACCTCTGCCCAGAATGTGCTTTGTTTCAGAGCCCGGAGGGCGCTCTGCCCAGGGACCTGTCTGGTGGTGGCATATGGCTGGGAGCCGGTCTGGAACCACACCGGAGTTGGTTGTTTTTCATGGGTCATCTCTAAGATGCCCTCAGTGTGCATTTTTCATTAAATCCAACATTGGCTTTGTTGATTTAATGTGCTGGGACGTTTAATACCAAACTTCCTAGACTTCAGTAGAGCCTTCATGGAGCTGTGGAGTTAGTGTTGACAGACTCCCAGCCCAAATACTCAAAATGGCTGCACTGCACTTAGTGTCTGTGAATGGCACAGACACTGTAGGGGCTCATGCACCTATGCCCTCACCTGTGGTATGGTGCACCCTGCCTTTAGGGCTGCAAGGCCTGCTAGAGGTTTGACTTACCCATGCCACAGGCAAGGTAGTTAGGCATGGCACGCAGGAATGTGTGCCATGTCGAGACTCCAGTTTAGTCTGTACCAAGACACTCAGCCTGCAATGGCAGTGTGTGGGTGTCCAGGTGAGGAGGGTGTCACAATTCACGCAACAGCCCTCCGAGGCCCCCTCTGGTCACAGAGTTCTTGGTGCTGGGGGTGCCTTTTTCAAGGGACTTGCCTGTGACCCATAGGTGTGCCAATTGTGGGTAACAAAGGTACAGTTTTGGAAAATAACACAGGTGCTGGGACCTGGTTGGCAGGATCCCAGCATACACAGAGCCAAGTTTGCATTCAGTATCTGGCAAAAGGTTAGGGGTTAACCATGCAAAAAGGGCGCACTTTCCTACAATGAACGAGAATAAACTGAAGAGCACAAATTCATGTACTTGGGCCAGTCACAGAAACGGAACAGGCTGTTCGAAATCTCAGTGAAAGCAACAGCTTTTTATACCCAGCTTGAGTTGAAGTAGGAGGGGGGGGGATTGGAGGGGATAAGGATGCAACTCTACGGCCTGAGTAGTTGACCTAGGAACAAAGGGTACGAGTTTCGGCATCATCTCAACAACCTCATGTGATTATGGGATCTTCTGGCTTAAAAAATAAATAAATAAATGAGACGAAAATTATATAAATGTGCGTTGGACCATACGGCTTGGGGGGAATAAGTGAGGGGCAAAGCTTAATAGGATCGGAAAGAAAAACAACAGGAAGCTGATTGGAAAGGGAAAAAAAAGTGAAGTGTAAAGCTGAAGCAGAGAGCGTCCATGGGCAAGCAAGATACTGCGCGAGACCATTAATTTGGAATAGAATGCACCAAACACACAATTAAAGCCATAAGTAAGGGGACCTATAACTGGAGCAGTCCCCACGAAAATCAAAACCCACCCAAAGGCCGTACAACGAGCAGCGTTTTCAGATGAAAAGAAAGCAATTTTGACAGACAGAGGAAAGAACAAATGGAAAGTGGTGGGGAGTGACTGTGCCCCAGTAGATTAGATACAGCATTTCTCGCAGAGCAGCGCATGCTCGCTGCTAGGCTCAACCTAAAAGCCATAGATGGCACATCATCTCGGTTCAAGCAGCCAGGCTATGAAACTCTTTACCCCCCATACCGAAGAGCCACAGATAACTACCTTATCTTCAGAAGTCTCCTCAAGACTTTGCTCTTCCCCACATAACCACCATACTCAACCATAAATATACAGCATAAAACTGTGTTTATAAGCTGTTATTTTGGATAATATATGTGTACCCAGATCTGTGTATTCCTTTGTATAAATGTGTATAAACATGTTTATAAATATATAGATATTTGTTCGGCTTAACCAATGTACACATTTGTTCGGCTTAACAAATGTACACATTACTTACGTTTATATATTCTATTTTTAACATGCATATATGTCACTGCATAAATAGGTAAATTGTTATCATAACTATTCATCTACAATTACTTCACTATTGAAAAGAAAAAAATATATAAAAACTAAAAATTTAGCTTAAAGTACTGCAACACTTGAAAGTCTGAGTTTATGAAATACAACTTAAAACTACATATATATGACCTTACTCATACATATATACCTTCCATGTACTTCTGTATCTAGATATGTATCTTTTCTCCTAATTCAGCCTCTCCAATGCACTGCTCTATTTCTCACCCTATAACTTTCTCAGTATATCCTCTACCTCCACACTCACTCAGCCAAAGGGACTTCGAAGGTATCATCTCTCTCCACTTGGGGCTAAAAAAGATAGCTGACTGGATGCATGCAAATAAACGGAAACTAAATGGTGGGAAAACTGAACTCCGCATCTTTAGTGGAAACAAAACTCTCTGGGCCCCCAACACTGGCCTCAGCAAATGGGCGATCTTCCCCTCCTGTCACAATCGGCCAGCAACCTTGGCGTTATTATTGACGACCAATTGTCTATAAAGCAGCAAGTGGTTAAAGTTGCCTCTACCTGTTTTGTGTTTCTAAAGTGGCTCAGGAAAATTCTCTGGACGCTTCCATCCTCTACGCAAAAAACTGTCATCCAGGCCTAGATCGTGTCCAGGTTAGATTATGGAAACGTGCTTTATCTGGGTGCTAGTAAGGAAGTGCTTTGCAAACTGCAAGTAGTCCAGAACTCCGCGGCCAGACTGCTTTGCCAACTCCCCAGAATGGCCTCCACTACAAGTCCACTCCGTGAACTACATTGGCTAAGGATTGGCAATCGCGCTAAATTTAAAGCCCTCTGCTATATGCACAGGATAAACATGGGCTCCGCTCCCCATTATCTAGGTGCTTTGGTGCAGCATTACCGCCCTTCACGCCTACGACGATCCTCTAATCAATTCCAGGTTCCCAGGATCAAACGAGCCTGAATGGTCGGACGCTCTTTTACCTCTCTGACTCCTGTCCTCTGGAACTCTCTTCCACTTCATTTACGACTCGAAACGAGCTACTTTAAATTTCGCAAAGATCTGAAAACTTGGCTTTTTAATCAGTAGAGCTTTAGGCCCTTGCCTCCTTGTACTGCGTGTCCGTAGGCGCCGGGAAACCTCCGGGTAGCTGTGCGCCATATAAATTTTATAATAATAACTCATCCCAAACCCCACTCTACTGCTGTGACCTTAGACCCCCAAAATAACCCTTTCTAGACTCTTCCCTCCTATACCCCTTCTTGCATATTCTCAAACCTCTTTTACCATTTGGACCTCCCAAACAAGCTTTTCTAAACTCTTCCACCTCTCCTCTACTTATCCCAAGCCTCCTCCTGCTGCTATAATCTCCAAATAAACACTTCTATCCCTCCACTATCCTTTTCAATCCAACTAACAGACTCTCATGTCCCGCTCAAATTAATTTCCTATTTTCCCTATACTAATTCAGCACTAATCCTGTTTGGTTTGGTTTGTTTGGTTTGACACCTCATCAGGGGTACCAAGCAATGCATAAATGCAAACCCTTCCCTCTTCTATCCCTCCACTATCCTTTTTGAATCCAAATAAGACTCACCTGTTCACCGCTCAAATTAATTTCATGTTTCCTCATGCGAATTCACCACTAATACTTTTTGGGTTCCAGAGTAGCGCGCTACTCGTTGAAAAGTGCTTCAACACCTCGTCAGGGGTAGTAAGGGCTGTATAAATACAATATCTGAAAGAAACAGGTTAGTATTAGATTCCTTACCTTAGAATATCCCCAGGCGTCAGTCTGGATCCGAATCTAATACTAACTACTGTTTCTTACAGATATATCGTTACCGAAGGTAAGTAACTTGTTCTACACTACATAATACCTCGCTTATTTACTCTACAAACATCTCTTCTACTCTTTACTAAAAGTATGTTTAGCTGCCATGGTGCCTTAATCGAGAGATTTAATTGGCAGACGTTTTTTCCAAACACTAGTCATTAGGAGATTTCTGGAAGGTGCATAGAGTTTGGCCCCATAGAGGTTAGCACCCACAACAATGTTAAACCTTAATATGGTGCTTATTCAAAGTTTATATAGCGCAAACAAGATCTTAGCAGATATCAGAGCGCTTTACAGTAGGGTGAGTAGACATAGTAATTGGGTACAGTATAGTGCACGGTAGCATAATAGGATAACAATCATGTGCAATAAGATACAGGTAAACACTCAGCTAGACAGTAGAATAAGGTGGTGTAGAGTCTTTGCTCTAACTAAAATAGAGATCATGAGGTAGCAGAGAACACTCAAATAGACAAAAATATAAGATAGTGCTGAGTCTGAGCTAGCTACAACACAGGTCTAAAGATAATATTAAACATTCAAATAGACATTAGGATAGGGTGGTGCAGGGGGACTCTGATCCAGCTGCCATGGAGATCAGTGGATACCAGTAAACACTTAAAAGATAATACTATAGTACGGTGCAGGGTCTATGATCCAACTGCAAAAGAGGTCAATAGGTCATGAACAGAAAGTTAATGGATCACTAATTATCCGACGTTACAAGATCGGTGCATAGACTCTGAGCAGCAACAGTGTGGATCATGTAAACTTGGCCATAAGGATGGCTTTCACTTCTTTCTTGAAGAGTACAGTGGAGGAGATAATCCTCGTTTCAGGAGGGAGTGCATTCCAGATCCTCGGTGCCATTCCTGAGAAGGAGCGCTTGTAGGTTTTTTCCTTACGGAATCTGCGAGGTTTCAGGAGCAGACTTTTAGTACTTCTATTGGATCTCGAACCTCCTGATATAGTCAGCTTTTGAGTGAGGTAGGTGGGAGCCTTGTGGTGTATGGCTGAGTGTGTCATAACCGCAATTTTCAATTGTATTCTGGCTTCGAGGGGGAGCCATTTCAGCGATTTCAGGTCAGGGGTTATATGAGAGTGTTTCCTTGAGCCCGAAATGAGTCTCGCGGCCGCATTTAGGGAGGCTCTTAGGGGTGCTGTTGTTGCTTGAGGGAGACCGCTGAGGGCCACAATTCCATAGTCTATGCGGGGGATGACTAGTGCTTGTACAGCAGTTTGGAAGTCCTTGGCTGGGAGGAAGGGTTTGAGTTTCCTTAGAGTGTTAATTTGAAAGTTAGCTCCTTTCGTTGCTTTGCTAATGTGCTGTTGCATATTGAGCTTTGCGTCTAGTGTGATGCCTAAGGACTTCTCAGAGTCCACGATGGTGGGTTGGACATTGAATGCTGTTAGGTGATTGAGCCATATATGGGTGGTGGTAATTTTCGCAGGGGGTGATATCAGGAGGAACTCAGTTTTCAATGCATTTAGTTTGAGGTGATTGTCGGCCAACCAAGATTGGGTGTTCCTAAGTGTGCAGTTCAGAAGTTTGATATCTTCCGGGGATTGTACCTTTAGGTATAGTTGAGTGTCATCGGCATACATGTGGAAGTGTACATTGGATGCCTGGAGCAGGGTAGCGAGTGGTTCCATGATGAGGTTGAACAGCGTGGGTGAGAGGGAAGATCCTTGTGGGACGCCTAAATCTACTGGCACTGGAGAGGACAGCACGTTGTTAATCTTGAACTTCTGGGATCGGTTGTGAAGGAAGGAAGTGAACCATTTGAGTACAGTCCCGGATAAGCCCATTCTGGTATTTAGGAGCTCTAATAAGTTCTCATGTTTGACCGTGTCGAATGCTGAGGAGAGGTCCAGGAGAATGAGGAGGCAGGAGTCGTTGCGATCCAGGATTTGGAGAGCGTCATCAATTATGTGTGTCATGGCCGTCTCCGTGCTGTGTTTCGCCCGGAAGCCTGATTGGTGAGGGTCGAGGAGTTCGAACTGATCAATGTGTTTTGTTAGTTGGAGTTGCACACATTTTTCCAACAGCTTGGCCAAAGTGGGGATATTGGTGATAGGGCGGTAGTTGTTTAAGTCAGCCGGATCAGCTGTCGGTTTCTTGAGTATGGGCGTGACTTGCCCCACTTTGAGGGAGTCTGGAATGAGACCTTGCTGAAGGGAGCTGTTAATGATTTTTGTCCAGAGTGGGAGAAGCACGGGGATGAAGTCTCTAACAGCATTGGCAGGTAATGGGTCTGTGAGGTGATTAGAAGGCTTCAAGGAGCCGAGCAGTTTGTGTATTGCTTCTTCAGAGTAGGTTTCGAAAGACGACCAGGAGGCGTTATTTTTAGGTTAGGTGTCGGGCATTTTGGTGATGCTCGGGTATCGTCTTACATCATTAAGGAGGTCATTCCTTATGTTGTCGGTCTTTAGCTTAAAGAAGGCAGAAAAGTCTTCACAGTGTGGGATGATGTTTGTTGAGTCGTTTGAGAGAAGGGGTTGCGTCTTGGTTTAAGTTTTGATTAGTTCGAACGGTGTACAGTCATAATATCGAGTCTTTTATTTCGACTGGACAGAATATCGAGTAAAAAATATAGAATGGACATAATATCGACTAGACATAATATAGACAACAAAAATATCGACTAGAGAAAATTAATATCGAATAGAATGGACATATCGAATCAAAAATATAGAATGGACATAATATCGACTAGACATAATATAGACAACAAAAATATCGAATTTAAGGTAAGTTAATAATAATTTTTATTTTTTGTGTAATATAAGTCTGTAGCGGGTTGTGGGTTTATAGGGGAATAGGGTGGGAAGTAATTTAATTCTAATTAATTAAATATGTTAATTTATTTATTAATATCTATTTAGAATTAATTGTTAATTAATTATTAATTGGTAATTAATTAAAATATAATTGGTAATTAATTATAATTGATTAATTGATAAATATTTTAATTTTAGTAATTTATTTTCTGTAGCGGGTTTTGGGTTTATAGGGGAATAGGGTGGGAAGTAATTTTATTATAATTAATTAAATATGTTAATTTATGTATTGATATTTATTTAGAATTAATTGTTAATTAATTATTAATTGGTAATTAATTAAAATATAATTGGTAATTAATTATAATTGATTAATTGATATATATTTTAATTTTAGTAATTTATTTTCTGTAGCGGGTTGTGGGTTTATAGGGGAATAGGGTGGGAAGTAATTTAATTATAATTAATTAAATATGTTAATTTATTTATTGATATTTACTTAGAATTAATTGTTAATTAATTATTAATTGGTAATTAATTAAAATATAATTGGTAATTAATTATAATTGATTAATTGATAAATATTTTAATTTTAGTAATTTATTTTCTGTAGCGGGTTGTGTGTTTATAGGGGAATAGGGTGGGAAGTAATTTAATTATAATTTATTAAATATGTTAATTTATTTATTGATATTTATTTTGAATTCATTGTTAATTAATTATTAATTGGTAATTAATTAAAATATAATTGGTAATTGAAAATAATTTATTAATTTTTAAATTGTAAATTAATTTATTGTTAATAGGTAATTAATTAGTATGAGTAGGCAATTTTTATAATTAAATATATTTTTTTGTATTTATAAATAAATATTTAATATTTTTATACACTTTTTTAATATTTTAATTACTTGTAATTGGTATTACTATTTATGTTATTTATATATATTTGTGAAGTATTTACTTTCCCTACTATTGCACTCTCTGAAGTTGGAATAGTAATTTTAACCCCTACGCTATCCAACACTTTCCCTACTGTTGCACCCACTGGAGTGGGTATGCAACGTTTACAACGCTACTTTTACTATGCACTACCATTACAACAAAACTTTTAAATTGCACAAACTTTTACAACGCATACATTTACAAAGCATGTTTTTAAAACGCAGATACCGTTACAACGCATACTATTACAATGTAAGTATTAGTAAGTATATAATTATTTAAAAAAGGTTATATGCTTGGGATTTTGGGTAAAGGGGTATTTTTAGGGTTCAGGGTCAGTTTTCAGTTTTTGGGTAAAGGGGTATTTTTAGGGTTCAGGGTCAGTTTTCAGTTTTTGGGTAAAGGTATTTTTAGGGTTCAGGGTCAGTTTTCAGTTTTTGGGTAAAGGGGTATTTTTAGGGTTCAGGGTCACTTTTTAGTTTTTGGGTAAAGGGGTATTTTTAGGGTTCAGGGTCAGTTTTCAGTTTATGGGTAAAGGGGTATTTTTAGGGTTCAGGGTCAGTTTTCAGTTTTTGGGTAAAGGGGTATTTTTAGGGTTCAGGGTCAGTTTTCAGTTTTTGGGTAAAGGGGTATTTTTAGGGTTCAGGGTCAGTTTTCAGTTTTTGGGTAAAGGGGTATTTTTAGGGTTCAGGGTCAGTTTTCAGTTTTTGGGGTAAAGGGGTATTTTAAGGGTTCAGGGTCAGTTTTCAGTTTTTGGGTAATGGGGTATTTTTAGGGTTCAGGGTCAGTTTTCAGTTTTTGGGGTAAAGGGGTATTTTTAGGGTTCAGGGTCAGTTTTCAGTTTTTGGGGTAAAGGGGTATTTTTAGGGTTCAGGGTCAGTTTTCAGTTTTTGGGTAAAGGGGTATTTTTAGTGTTCAGGGTCAGTTTTCAGTTTTTGGGGTAAAGGGGTATTTTTAGGGTTCAGGGTCAGTTTTCGGGTAAAGGGGTATTTTTAGTGTTCAGGGTCAGTTTTCAGTTTATGGGTAAAGGGGTATTTTTAGGGTTCAGGGTCAGTTTTGGGTTTTTGGGGTACAGGGGTACTTTGTAAAAATAAAGTAAAATTACATTTAAATTAAATTTATTTAATAAAATTAAATTATATTAAATTATATTATAATATTTTTTATTAATTTATATTCAAAAAATTATTATATACTTACCAATACTTACGTTGTAATGGTATGCGTTGTAAAGGTATATGCGTTGTAAAATCTTGCGTTGTAAATGTATGCGTTGTAAAAGTTTTTGCGTTGTAAAAGTTTTGTTGTAATGGTAGGCGTTGTAAAAGTATGCGTTGTAACGTCATACATCCCTGGAGTGGGAATAGTAATTTTAACCTCTACGCTATCCAGCGCTTTCCCTACTGTTGCACCCACTGGAGTGGGAGTAGTAAATTTGACCTCTACGCTATCCAACACTTTTGCTAATGTTGAACTCACTATAGTTGTAACAATAAATTTTAAACATTTTCTAAAATGTTATATATGTTTATTTAATAATATGTTTATATATATATATATATATATATATATATATATATATATATATATATATATATATATATATATGTGTGTGTGTGTGTAATTTTTGGTGATATAATTTTTTTAATTATATAAATTATTTATTAAAATTACATTTTTTTATTAATTATTTCTAAGTTTATATTAAATATATTTATTACTATATTAGTTTTAACTTAATTTTAAGACATTTAAAAAAATCGATATTTTGACAGTCTATATTTTTGTAAGTCGATATTTTGGAGTCGATATTTTGGTACTTACCTGTTTGAAGATAGGGAGTCGATATTTTGTCAATCGATATTTTTGACTCGATATTTGTGTATCTCGATATTTGTGTCGTCGATATTATGTCAGTGATCCAGTTCGAACAGCTTTCTTGGTCTGTTTTTTGCTTGGTCCAGCTGGAGGCTGAAGAAATCAGATTTTGCGCGCTTTATTTTCCTAAAGTAGGCATTTCTCTTGCTCTTAAGTATTTTGCGATGCCGCGTTGAGGGGACTGATCTCCATGTGCGTTCTGCCATTCGCATAGCCCGCCTGTCTTCGTTGAGTCTGCCATCATACCAAGGGTTCGAGATCTTGGTGGAGACTCTCTTTAGTTGCAGTGGGGCGGCTTCATTGATTATTGAGTTCATAGAGTCGAGGTAGTGGTCAGTCAGTGATTGAACATCAGAGGTGCCAGGAGGGGGAAGGAGGCTATTGGTGAGGTGGGGAGGCAGGGAGTTGGGGTTAAGGTTCTTCATGTCCCTTTTCCAGATCTTAGATTTGGTGGGTTGCGCCGAGACAGGTTTAACCTTTTCATTGATGAAGAAGGAGATAATGTGGTGGTCTGACCAATCACAAGGTTGGATTGCCCCATATTGGGTGGAGTCTTCGTTGGCGATGATGAGATCAAGTATGGAGCCTATGTCGTGTGTTGGGCTGTTGCATATTTGAGTGAGGTTAAACGCGTCAAGGAAGGATTTGAGACTATTCACCACTGCGTCTTTCTGATCGTTCCAGTGGAGATTGAAGTCACCCAGGTAGATTTGCGGGATCTGCCGACCAGCGTTGGATGAGATCGTGTCCATGAGTTGTTGAGTGAAGATGAGGTTGTCCCTAGGCGGGTGATAAATGAGATGTAGAGCACATACTGGTTTGCCCTCGCTGGAGATATCAAGACAAATGATTTCGCAAGACGTGATGGAGGGGGAGGTTAATTTAGCAACCGAGAGGTTGCTCCTGAAAATGCATGCGATTCCCCCGCCCGTCTTGCCGGTTCTGTCAAGTCTAATTATGTGGTAATTGGGGGGGACTAATATGTCCATGATAGGTGTGGAGGCTTCAGTTAACCATGTGTCCGTCAAAATGGCTAGGTCAAGATCCATTGATGTGACGAGATCTGCAATGTTGGAGGAATGCCTCTGGGCCGATCTGCAGTTGAGTAGGATGCAATTGAGTCTGGGGGTGAGAGGGGTGGTCGAGTGTTCTAGCGCGAGAGGTATTTTTCTGAGATTGCTGGGGATGGCGCATCGGCTGCTTAGAGTTGGGTGCCTAATGGGATTCGAGAGAATTGTGGGTATGGGGAGTTGTGAGGGCGTTGTGCGCTTTACCGGGCCAGGGCCAAATGAGCGGAGGAGGGTGTCTATGTCATGAGCCGTCAGGGAGTTATGAGAGCGACGGGGGCGGTGGACGTTGTTGCGGTCGGGGATAGTGGGCCAGCGCGGAGAGTGTGAGCCCACCCGTTTCACCCATGGAGCGAGATGAAAGCGAGGGCCTGTGCGGAGGGTGTGACCTTTGTTGGACACAGAGGTGTTGGTTGTAGGTCGGTGTTGTCTGGGGTGTGTGTGGAGGAGTTCTTTGATGGTGTGGACCTCGTCTTTGACTTGTAGGAGCGTTGTTAAAATCAGGTCGAGCTGTGAGTAGGGGCTAGCGTTGGAGGTGAGGACCGTAGGCAGGTTGTTGAATAGGGAGCTGAACTGCGAGCTGGGGTCGGGGGGGTGGGGTGTGCCATTGTCCGTGGAGTGTTCTGTGGTAATAGGGGGAGGGGTGGTATTCGGTGGGTGAGAGAGGGTGTGGGCGAGGGGTGTGGGTGAGGGGTGGGTCGGCTGGGACGTAAGGGCGGGGACGTCGTTGGGGGGCGACGCCGGAGAGTTATGGGAAGAGTGAAGACTGAAGACAATAGGGGTGTCAAGAAGGTAGTGGGGGCTGAGTATGGGGGGGTGGAGCGGGGGGGATGTTGAGGAGCGGGGGGTGGTGGGCTCTGTGTGTCTTGTTGGGGGGGGTGGGGGGGTGAGGAGTGAGAATGGGGGGGTAGGGTGAGAGAGAACTGCTGCGGAGGAGGGGAGATATGCTCAGGTCCGTTGTGGGTACCGCGAGACTCGTAGGAGGAGTGGAGTGGAGTGGAGTGGGTGGAAGGTAGGGTGGGGGTAGGTGTGATGTGGGAAGGTGTACGATCTTCGTCCATGAGTGCGGGGTGAGGAGTGGAGGGGAGTGGAGTAGAGTAGAGTAGAGTGGGGTGGAGTGGAGTGGGGTGGAGTTGAGTGGGTGAAGTGATCTTCGACAGTGGGTGCGGGGTGTGGGGTGGAGTGGATGAGGTGATCTTCGACAGTGGGTGCGGGGTGTGGGGTGGAGTGGAGTGGAGTGGAGTGGTGTGGAATGGGTGGAAGGGAGGGTGGGGGAATGTGCGATGTGGGAGGGGGGACGATAATCGTCAGAGGGAGAGGGGTGTGCAGGGGTTACGTTATGTTGGGGCATGGAGTTGGGGGGTGTGGAGCATCTTGGTGTGTGCGAGGTGGGGGACCGCATTTTGGTAATGTGCATTAGGAAAGTAGGGAAAAGGTGGTTGAGTCGGTCGAGATTCCTATCTGTGGCTTGGAATAGAATGATCCCGTTGTTGTAGATGGTAATGGTGGCTCTGCCGGGGAAAACTTGGGATGGCGTGATAGAGAGCGTCCGGCTGTGAGCGGTTTTACTGGTGGTGGAACCAATGAGAATGGAGAGAAGCGCTCTCCTCCACTGTGCTCTACGCAGAGTGTGGAAGATGATATCAGTGCTCGTGGCACCATTGCTCTGAGAGAAGTAGGTGTCCACACACGGTATTTCAGGGTGAGCCTTCAGGAAGTTGTGTTTGTAACGTTTGGCGTTTTTTTTGGAGAGCCCTGGTGGGTAGTTAATTTTGTAAGTGTGCTCGCCTGTGCGTTCCATGGTGGAGGAGGCGTAGGTATATGGTGCTTACCCAACTAATGCAACCACCTTTTGAGACAGTGCAGGATTAACATTTTTTACATTAAAGACTGCCTTTTTGGTGGGCATAAAGTCAATATAATGAATTACCAAACTGAAAGCACTCTTAGTGCAGAAACCGTACCTACAAATCCACAGAGCCAGTCATAATGCGAACAAACCCAAATTTCCTCCCAAAGGTGTCCTTGTTCCTCTGTGACAAACTATAAATCGACCAGCTTTTTTTCAAGCAGCTTAAATCTCAAACAACATGAGGTCTTCACACACTAGATGTCACAAGCGGTCATGTATTCCATTCATGAAACAAAAAACATCAGAAAAAGAAACCTATTTTTTTGTTTCTCCTGCATGGGCCTCAGAAGGGTCACCAGTAAGCAAGCGGACTATAGCAAGCGGCCATAATGCTGCAGGAGTTGTTAAAAGCAAAACTACTAGCGCCCCTCCCCAAGAAAAGAGGGAGCAACACTTACCTTAATTGCTAATGTCTCCATTATTGATATATGCACGGCTGCAGCATGGTCCTCAACACACCTTTTACCAAACACTTCTGCGAAAATATCCTAATGAAGAATGAACAGGTGGAACAGAAAGTACTAAAACACCTGTTTGCACATAATAATTCATTGTAACGCAACCTCCCAAGAAGTTATAACCGCTACGAAGTCAATGCACGGTATTTGAATGTGGAACGGATTCATGCTGCATAAAATGAAATGGTTACCCATGTTTAGGAGTAGTTTTTGCATCAGATAGTTTTCTACATGCAACCCTCTCTCCTTAGACCCCTGAGGAGAGGACCATTGGCCAGATATGCATAGGGCGATGTAAGAACACTACGGAATCCACAAATGAATAATTGCTGCATATGATTTCATGGCGTTATGTTTTGATGAAACATTTATGTTAAAATTACAAGCAGCATTTCTTGAACATTGAACAATGGATGATGTTTGATTTAAATTAATGAAAAATTGTGTTTGAAGAAAATTATGTTAGCTGTATTTTGTATTCATGTTGAAAAATTAAATGTTAAACACATATAGCAGTTGACAGGCATTCAAGTACATTTTTAATAATACACATCATTGACAAGATTTGTGTGAGACTGGCAGCTCCCTGGTCCTGTGTAGCATGCAAAACTTTGCAAATAATCTCTTAAAAGGAGTGCGCCTCTCACACTACTTTCTCTACATGCTGATTTGTCATCCAGAGTAGATTTGGTGAGGGTAGTTGTGATCTTGCTCCAGTGTTGTTTCTTGCATAATAATAATCTTTATTCACATTTGATAATCAGTGGTAAAGATGTGCCAGCTCTTTCTCTGTATGGTTTTTAGTAAAAACATGAAGATTGGCGCTCAGACTTATTTCCGTTATGCTTACTATGCTCAAAGTATGTACGGTGCTGCCAGGTCGGGGGAAAAATGTGTGAGTCGAAAAACCCACACCAATAATGGGAACGCAGTCCTGGGCACACGTGATGAGGATTTAACAACGGTGGTAATGTCTCGTATTTAATTAATATCTTTGGTCAACACCAGTGTGTTATTTCAGTGTATTTAATCACTCAACAACGAAAAGCAACCAGCCAACAGGTGTTTCGTCACATGTGGGAAGTATCCTGTGACTTCTTTTTCAGGGCTGGTCAGGATACAAAACAATGAGTAAAAAGACGGAAAAACATAAGTTTTGGTTGTTACCAATCGGGATAAACAAAACAAAGGAAAATGGGGATTTGAATCACCAATCACACGTGGAAACCCTAGGGAGGAAAGTGCACAGTACAAATGTAAACGGGACTTGGTCTAGGGACAGGTAACATGGTGTATAAATCGTGATTGCGCAAGGGTGGGAGTAAAAGGAACCAGTGCGGGATAACAAAGTGAGACAAAGTTGGCATGTAGTAAATTATGGTAGTTGAAGTGACATCAAACGGTAAATAGAAGTTAACAAGCGAAAATACATATTCATGTTTAGTTTAAACACACTAAGACACAAATCTCTGTGTTGACTTCTATGTACCGTTTGATGGTACTTCAACTACCATAATTTAGAGATGCTGGAGATCTAGGATTCTAAGCAAGTTTTTCTTACACAAATGTATGTTTCCCATACACTTTTACACATTTTCGCTTGAAAGGCTTGGCACAGTATATTTGATGAAAATAATGATTTTGTAAGGGAAAGTGTGAAGCCAGGTTATCACACAACGCCTTGCAAGAAAATGTGGGAAATGGTCCCACCTAGTTGTATGTTTTCTCTTTGGAGGCAAGGCCTAAATAAATACATAGTTTTAGCAATCCATTTCTTAAAAAGAAAAGTATTCTTTTTTTATTTTTTATCATTTACTTTCGAGACATTTAAAAGGACATACTTGTAGACAGTAAAACTAAATATGTAAATTGGTGCTCTGTGCTCTTATTATTTTAGGAGAAAATACAAATGTAGGATTATTTTATTTTGCTCAATCGTACTATATACTAATCTTTTTTTTATCCAGGAGAATAGTAGTAACGTGTATTTGCAGACAAACATCGAAGGAATGCAACAATTATTTTGTAATCCTGTACATTTTAATATGTTTTGTTTTTCTTTTTGTTTTTCAGGATTTCTTCTTTTATTCTTTAGTGTATGATCCACAGCAGAAGACTCTCTTGGCTGATAAAGGAGAGATTCGAGTTGGAAACAAATACCAGGCAGATATAACCGATTTTCTAAATGAGGGTAATACTTGGGGGATCTGTGTCTGTATTGAGTCTCTACATCAATGCCTATGGTCGTTTTCATGTTGCGTTATGCTGTATATTACCAGTTGAACTAGTTTAGCAGTCTTGGGAGTTCGAACAACAATTAAGCCTGGTTTGAGACTAGTTAACGAATCGTAGAATTGTACGTCCGTTTTTAATGTCATAATGCTGAATCATGCTGAATCCAATTGGTGGGTGCATACTGTTTGCATCTGATTCGGAATCTTGCAAGAAAATTCCACAATCCTGGATTTTTTCCAGCATCTTTTCCAGTTTCCTCCAAGGATAGCCTGGAGGAATGTATGTGGGAGAAAAAGGTAAGAAAGAGAAAGAATATTCAGAAATCTAGTATACTTATTCGGATTCGACAGGTTTTGCCTCATTCTGATCTTCGAAACTGAAAAGCAAGAGTTAATTTCTCCCTGGGGTAAATGTGTGGTTTTAGATTTAACCTGAAGTGAAGTACTTCACAATAATCCTCACAGGTTGGGGAAGTGGTTTTCGTATTAGGTTTCCAGTAGTAATGGTTTTATTTGTGCATCACTAGCTGGATCATTTATCTGTTCGCACACTTTCCAACCTAATGCTTGATTTTTTTTTTGTCTGTTAATCTCTAGTTGAGTCAAAGAATGATTTATAAAACTTTTAAAAGGAATTAATTAAAACTGAGATTCCTCACAATTAGACTTATTAAGCCAACTCGACAATTATGGGTCAGATGGTATCTGCATCGAAATACTTAAAACAAATCCATCAACAATTACACAAGTATATTGTTTCGAAATGTGGTATCATGTATAGGTACAGGGCGCCACTAGGTAGATTCACACAGCCAGTTTACAGAATTATTTCTTATCTTTTAGGACGGTCCTGTAAGGTGTGGAGAACCAACCACCTCCACAGAAACAAGCCACAACTTATTTTGACAAATAAATTAACTCCCCAGCACACGTCAAATCAAAAAAATGGTCTCCCAGTTTTCACAGCAGCAAACAGAAATTATTATGTCACACAGTGAAATGAACATAAATGCGTTGTGTTCTCTTTTTTTCCAAGATTTATTCTTGTGGACTTCATAATCAGCTTTCAACAGCCAACACGTGTTTCGTTGCGTTTGGGGTGTTATCCCGCAACTTCATCAAGGCTGTAAACAATTACACAACCCACATCTCCTTTGAACAAAAGAAAAA